>NC_091282.1:65480671-66116628 GCF_032444005.1 Ranitomeya imitator
ATGACCGGTTTGGCAGTGGGTCAGTGGGTGTGGGGTGGCATTTCTTAGGAGGGCCTCACAGCCCTCCATGTGCTCACCAGAGGTTGCCTGATTGCCAATAGGTACTGAGATAAGATCCTCAGACCCCTTGTGATACCATATGCTGGTGCGGTTGGCCTTGGGTTCCTCCTAATGCAGGACAATGCCAGACATCTTGTGGCTAGAGTGTGTCAGCAGTTCCTGCAAGATGAAGGCAGTGAAGCTATGTACTGGCCCGCCTGTTCCCCAGACCTGAATCTGATTGAACACATCTGGGACATCATGTCTCGCTCCATCCATCAACGTCATATTGCACCACAGACTGTCCAGGAGTTGGCAGATGCATTAGTCCAGGTCTGGGAGGAGATTCCTCAGGAAACCATCTGCCATTTCATCAGGAGCATGCCCAGGCATTGTACGGAGGTCATACAGGCACGTGGAGGCCACAAACACTACTGAGCATCATTTCCTTGTCTTGAGGCATTTCCACTAAAGTTGGATCAGCCTCTAACTTCATTTTCCACTTTGATTTTGAGTATCATTCCAAATCCAGGCCTCTGTGGGATATTAGTTTTGATTTATGCTGATTTTTAGGTTTTATTGTTCTCAACACATTCCACTATGTAATGAATAAAGATTTACAACTGGATTATTTCATTCAGTGATATCTAGGTTGTGGGATTTTAGTGTTCCCTTTATTTTTTTGAGCAGTGTATATAATACATATACACATAATGATAAAATCACATTGTTAAAAGCTGAAAAATAAAAAATAGACAACTTAAAATACTATGAAATGGAAACACCTTCTGGAGGGGATCAGATTTCCCTTTATCAAGCTCTTGTTCCTCTTTAGGCCTGCAGCCCAATCAGACATAACATATAGAATTGTATAAATTGCAACAGATAGCAATCATAGATCTGATTCGCTAGGTAATGACCATTATCTCCAGCAGAAACAGTCAATCATATAAATCTGGGATTGAAAATTTGTTTTTTTTAACAAAATGGAGCGTTTTATGGAGCTAAACTAAACTGGTGTAAATGTATGTATGTTGTTGGTGGGTTATCAGACTACGAGGAAAAAAGAGGAGAACCACAGTATACAGGTCTGATGTGGGCCATCTAAAACTTTTGGAGTGGATATGGGAACTGCTGGTGATTCCTCAATGGGAATGAATGGATAGGTCCTGGCCTATTGTGAAGAGGACAGAGATGCGGCATTTTATGAAAGAAAGAAAGAAGACTGAATTGATGGAAGTGAGCCATGGAACAGTCGCCAAGGTGAATGGTGAGGTGAAAGCTAATTATTCGTTTTTTAAATCTTACATATATTATGTTTGGGATTCTGGAGAGACCACAGAGCATAATAAGGGATAATCCATTAGATATAAAAATAAAATTATTAGGGAAAATTCAGTGAAGCTGGTGAAATGGAATTTTGCTCATCAATACGGTCAAGAATTGAACCTTTGTATCCCCATCTCAGTCATTTACTGCACATCTGCAGAATGTGGAATAACTGGATAGCAGTTTCGGGCCCCCCCCAAGTTCCCTTTCTTTTGTACGGAAATTCTGAAAAATATTCCACTGAAAGAAGCATGATAGGGAACCCCATTCTTGAAACAGATGCAGGTCCTATTGGTGAATACCCCTTTAAGAGGTTAACATATTACATTGAAGCAAAATTATTACGGGGATATTACGGGGGTTTTTTGATCTACAGTCCTTCAGAATAGTGACAAAAGTCTGTTTCTGTATCACACAATAATATGTAGACAAGATTCTGTTTTTTCCATTGAGTTTTGGGGACTAAAATATTTTCAAGATGGAAATTCAGCACCTGGCAACATCTGTGGAATTATTCAGAGTGAAGAATCTTCCCTCGTGCTAGTGCCACAGCTGGACTTCCTACTGCTTAATCTGTCCTCACCGCAGGATGTGGAGCTGATTCGCTGATTATAAGTACAGTACTGTTTCTCTAGCCAGAGGGCATGACATATCGCTTGGCACAATGTAGTCTGCTCACCACAGTTGTCTGTGACTCTCGAAAGACCCCCTGACTCTTAATATTGGGTCATGTGTCATTTTTTTCCTTTTGTTTGGCTGCAAATCTAATGCTAAGTTAACAGAGTGGAAAAAGATGCACATTACCAATGAATCTTTTGCAGTGGCTCAGCTCATAGAGAGGCTGGGAGTGCAAAAGAATGCTAAACAACAAGATTTTGCGTTAAGAAAAACTGATTTTTACAATAAGGAACGTGGTCCATGGTCAGATGGATAATGTAAGTGACTATATTAATATGAATTATATTACTTTTTTTTGTTTGACATGGATACTTAATATGAGCAAATCTTTTGAAATTTGAATTCAAGTTTTCTGAATGTTCCCAAAAATTTGGTTTACAGACAATAAGTTTGTGCAAATATTAATACCGGAAACTTGTAATTGCTTGGAAAATGCATATGGGGAGAGGAAAGGGAGAAGGAAAATTTCACTGACCACAAGAGCTTACACTTTAACCCCTTCCCGACCTTTGACGCCACGTAGGCGTCATGAAAGTCGGTGCCATTCCGACCCATGACGCCTATGCGGCGTCATGGAAAGATCGCGTCCCTGCAGATCGGGTGAAAGGGTTAACTCCCATTTCACCCGATCTGCAGGGACAGGGGGAGTGGTAGTTTAGCCCAGGGGGGGTTGCTTCACCCCCTCGTGGCTACGATCGCTCTGATTGGCTGTTGAAAGTGAAACTGCCAATCAGAGCGATTTGTAATATTTCACCCATTATAACGGGTGAAATATTACAATCCAGCCATGGCCGATGCTGAAATATCATCGGCCATGGCTGGAAATACTAGTGTGCCCCCACCCCACCCCTCCGATCGCCCCCCCAGCCCTCCGATCTGGCCGGTACACTGCTCCGGCTCCCCTCCGTCCAGTGCTCCGCTCCCCCCCGTGCTCTTGTCCGCTCCCCCCGTGCTCCAATCACCCCCCCGTGCTCCAATCACCCCCCCGAGCTCCGTTCCACCCCCCCGTGCTCCATTCCAGCCCCCCCTTGCTCCGTTCCACGCCCCCCGTGCTCCGTTCCACCCCTCCCGCACTCCGATTCCCCCCCCCGTGCTCCGATCCCCCCCCGTGGTCCCCCCCCACCCTATCATACTTACCGATCCAGCCGGGGTCCCGTCCATCTTCTCCCTGGGCGCCGCCATCTTCCAAAATGGCGGGCGCATGCGCAGTGCGCCCGCCGAATCTGCCGGCAGGCAGATTCGTTCCAAAGTGCATTTTGATCACTGAGATATAATCTATCTCAGTGATCAAAATAAAAAAAATAATAAATGACCCCCCCCTTTGTCACCCCCATAGGTAGGGACAATAAAAAAATAAAGAAATTTTTTTTTTCCCACTAATGTTAGAATAGGGTTAGGGTTAGGGGTAGGGTTAGGGGTAGGGTTAGGGGTAGGGTTAGGGTTAGGGGTAGGGTTAGGGCTAGGGTTAGGGGTAGGGCTAGGGGTAGGGTTAGGGTTAGGGCTAGGGGTAGGGGTAGGGGTAGGGTTAGGGGTAGGGGTAGGGTTAGGGTTAGGGTTAGGGTTTCGGTATGTGCACACGTATTCTGGTCCTCTGCGGATTTTTCCGCTGCGGATTTGATAAATCCGCAGTGCTAAACCGCTGCGGATTTATGGCGGATTTACCGCGGTTTTTCTGCGCATTTCACTGCGGTTTTACAACTGCGATTTTCTATTTGAGCAGTTGTAAAACCGCTGCGGAATCCGCACAAAGAAGTGACATGCTGCGGAATGTAAACCGCTGCGTTTCCGTGCAGTTTTTCCGCAGCATGGGGACAGCGATTTTTGTTTCCCGTAGGTTTACATTGAACTGTAAACTCATGGGAAACTGCTGCGGATCCGCAGCGTTTTCCGCAGCGTGTGCACATACCTTTAGAATTAGGCTATGTGCACACGGTGCGGATTTGGCTGCGGATTCGCAGCAGTGTTCCATCAGGTTTACAGTACCATGTAAACATATGGAAACCAAATCCGCTGTGCCCATGGTGCAGAAAATACCACGCGGAAACGCTGCGTTGTATTTTCCGCAGCATGTCAATTCTTTGTGCGGATTCCGCAGCGTTTTACACCTGTTCCTCAATAGGAATCCGCAGGTGAAATCCGCACAAAAAACACTGGAAATCCGCGGAAAATCCGCAGGTAAAACGTAGTGCCTTTTACCCGCGGATTTTTCAAAAATGGTGCGAAAATATCTCACACGAATCCGCAACGTGGGCACATAGCCTTAGGGTTAGGGTTGGAATTAGGGTTGTGGTTATGGTTAGGGGTGTGTTGGGGTTAGGGTTGTGGTTAGGGGTGTGTTGCGGTTAGGGTTGTGTTTAGGGTTATGGCTACAGTTGGGATTAGGGTTAGGGGTGTGTTGGGGTTAGTGTTGGAGTTAGAATTGAGGGGTTTCCACTGTTTAGGCACATCAGGGGTCTCCAAACGCAACATGGCGCCACCATTGATTCCAGCCAATCTCGTATTCAAAAAGTCAAATGGTGCTCCCTCACTTCCGAGCCCTGACGTGTGCCCAAACAGTGGTTTACCCCCACATATGGGGTACCAGCATACTCAGGACAAACTGCGCAACAATTACTGGGGTCCAATTTCTCCTGTTACCCTTGTGAATAAAAAAAAATGCTTGCTAAAACATAATTTTTGAGGAAAGAAAAATGATTTTTTATTTTCACGGCTCTGCGTTGTAAACGTCTGTGAAGCACTTGGGGGTTCAAAGTGCTCACCACATATCTAGATAAGTTCCTTGGAGGGTCTAATTTCTAAAATGGGGTCACTTGTGGGGTTTTCTACTGTTTAGGCACACCAGGGGCTCTGCAAACGCAACGTGACACCCGCAGACCATTCCATCAAAGTCTGCATTTCAAAAGTCACTACTTCCCTTCTGAGCCCCGACGTGTGCCCAAACAGTGGTTTACCCCCACTCATGGGGTATCAGCGTATTTAGGAGAAACTGGACAACAACTTTTGGTGTCCAATTTCTCCTGTAACCCTTGGGAAAATAAAAAATTCTGGGCTAAATAATTATTTTTGAGGAAAGAAAACGTATTTATTATTTTCACGGCTCTGCATTATAAACTTCTATGAAGCACTTGGGGGTTCAAAGTGCTCACCACACATCTAGATAAGTTCCTTTCTGGGTCTAGTTTCCAAAATGGGGTCACTTGTGGGGGGTTTCTACTGTTAAGCCACATCAGGGGCTCTGCAAACGCAACGTGACGCCCACAGAGCATTCCATCAAAGTCTGCATTTCAAAACGTCACTACTTCACTTCCGAGCCCCGGCATGTGCCCAAACAGTGATTTACCCCCACATATGGGGTATCAGCGTACTCATGAGAAACTGGACAACAACTTTTGGGGTCAAATTTCTCCTGTTACCCTTGGGAAAATAAAAAATTGCAGGCTAAAAGATCATTTTTGAGAAAATAATTTTTTTTTTTTTTTTTCATGGCTCTGCGTTATAAACTTCTGTGAAGCACTTGGGGGTTCAAAGTCCTCACCACACATCTAGATTAGTTCCTTTGGGGGTCTAGTTTCCAAAATGGTGTCATTTCTGGGGGATCTCCAATGTTTAGGCACACAGGGGCTCTCCAAACGTGACATGGTGTCCGCTAATGATTGGAGCTAATTTTCCATTTAAAAAGCCAAATGGCGTGCCATCCCTTCCGAGCCCTGCCGTTCGCCCAAACAGTGGTTTACCCCCACATATTGGGTATCTGCGTACTCAGGACAAACAGGACAACAATATTTGGGGTCCAATTTCTCCTATTATCCTTGGCAAAATAGGAAATTCCAGGCTAAAAAATCATTTTTGAGGAAAGAAAAATTATTTTTTATTTTCATGGCTCTGCGTTATAAACTTCTGTGAAGCACCTGGGGGTTTAAAGTGCTCAATATGCATCTAGATAAGTTCCTTGGGGGGTCTAGTTTCCAAAATGGGGTCACTTGTGGGGGAGCTCCAATGTTTAGGCACACAGGGGCTCTCCAAACGCGACATGGTGTCCGCTAACAATTGGAGCTAATTTTCCATTTAAAAAAGTCAAATGGCGCGCCTTCCCTTCCGAGCCCTGCCGAGTGCCCAAACAGTGGTTTACCCCCACATATGAGGTATCGACGTACTCGGGAGAAATTGCCCAACAAATTTTATGATCCATTTTACCCTACTGCCCATGTGAAAATGAAAAAATTGAGGCGAAAAGAATTTTTTTGTGAAAAAAAAGTACTTTTTCATTTTTACAGATCAATTTGTGAAGCACCTGAGGGTTTAAAGTGCTCACTAGGCATCTAAATAAGTTCCTTGGGGGGTCTAGTTTCTAAAATGGGGTCACTTGTGGGGGAGCGCCAATGTTTAGGCACACAGGAGCTCTCCAAACGCGACATGGTGTCCGCTAACGATAGAAATAATTTTTCATTCAAAAAGTCAAATGGCGCTCCTTCCCTTCCGAGCCTTACCATGTGCCCAAACAGTGGTTTACCCCCACATGTGAGGTATTGGTGTACTCAGGAGAAATTGCCCAACACATTTTAGGATCCATTTTATCCTGTTGCCCATGTGAAAATGAAAAAATTGAGGCTAAAAGAATTTTTTTGTGAAAAAAAAGTACTTTTTCATTTTTACGGATTAATTTGTGAAGCACCTGGGGGTTCAAAGTGCTCACTATGCATCTAGATAAGTTCCTTGGGGCGTCTAGTTTCCAAAATGGGGTCACTTGTGGGGGAGCTCCAATTTTTAGGCACACGGGGGCTCTCCAAACGTGACATGGTGTCCGCTAAAGAGTGGAGCCAATTTTTGATTCAAAAAGTCAAATGGCGCTCCTTCCCTTCCAAGCCCTGCCGTGCGCCCAAACAGTGGTTTACCCCCACATATGAGGTATCAGCGTACTCAGGACAAATTGGACAACAACTTTCGTGGTTCAGTTTCTCCTTTTACCATTGGGAAAATAAAAAAATTGTTGCTAAAAGATAATTTTTGTGACTAAAAAGTTAAATGTTCATTTTTTCCTTCCATGTTGCTTCTGCTGCTGTGAAGCACCTGAAGGGTTAATAAACTTCTTGAATGTGGTTTTGAGTACCTTGAGGGGTGCAGTTTTTAGAACGGTGTCACTTTTGGGTATTTTCAGCCATATAGACCCCTCAAACTGACTTCAAATGTGAGGTGGTCCCTAAAAAAAATGGTTTTGTAAATTTCGTTGTAAAAATGACAAATCGCTGGTCAAATTTTAACCCTTATAACTTCCTAACAAAAAAAAAATTTTGTTTCCAAAATTGTGCTGATGTAAAGTAAACATGTGGGAAATGTTACTTATTAACTATTTTGTGTCACATATCTCTCTGGTTCAACAGAATAAAAATTCAAAATGTGAAAATTGCGAAATTTTCAAAATTTTCGCCAAATTTCCGTTTTTATCACAAATAAACGCAGAATATATTGACCTAAATTTACCACTAACATGAAGCCCAATATGTCACGAAAAAACAATCTCAGAACCGCTAGGATCCGTTGAAGCGTTCCTGAGTTATTACCTCATAAAGGGACACTGGTCAGAATTGCAAAAAACGGCAAGGTCTTTAAGGTCAAAATAGGCTGGGTCATGAAGGGGTTAAAGGTGAGAGAGACAGACTACCCCACTAACCAAAAGAGCTTATAGAGAGGAACCTGCAGATCAAGGGCGCTGTAGTGCAGCAGTGTCCACTCTGTGCAGTGGCGAGGCAGTGACCCAAGCATGTTCAAAACAAAATGTGTTTAATGTCCAGAAAAAACTCGCAAAGTGCACAGCATGCTGATCGCGGACTGGAAAACAAAAAGACAGTCTGGGACTGGTTGCCATGAGCGACCACACTGCTGTGTACGCTGGGGTGCCGGACCTTTTGGCTCCACTTGGCCCTGTGTTGCCTCACACAGGGAGTGCTCTGCAGACCAACTGCTCGGTCTGCTCGCAAGACCAAAACTGACACACCAAAAACCCTCCTGCAGGGTTTTTTCTTTTCCCCAGACTCTGTGGCCATGGCCCACTTATAAGATCTGGGCTGGAGAAAACGGACCAGCCCCACTACCTTCCTGCAGTCCATTTAAAAAATAAAAGCCCATACCTGGTTTTCCTGAACAATTCCTTGGTCAAATAACTTGACCAAATTCACACTCACTTTTATTCTGCCTTGTGACTCACAGGCAACTTGCTGTGAGCACAAGGCACTCCAGCGGATCTAATACACTTCTGAGCACGTCCTGAGGACACATAGCGACCCTCACATATGACACCGGTCACTGCCTCACAGAACTTATACTGTACAGGAGATAAAGACTTATCCATTGACTCTGATGAAGGATAACGAGGATTGCTGATATGAGATGGCCAAGGTACTGACCACCACTCTACAAGATTTGATAATCTGTAGGATGTCATAGCTGCAGGACATTATGAGGAGTTCCCGAAAGGCAACGCAAATACAAAATTACATTAGCCTGATTTCTGATTTTTCAGCAGTGTGGGAAATAGTGCAGAGCAATTGTATTTGTTTGTTTTTTTTGCAAACAGCAAATTGAATCTCAAAGTTTTAAAATTCACGTGAAACCACAATTTCAAGAAATTTGACTCAAACTTAATCCTCTGTGGATTGATCCGCTAATCTCTAATGAATACCCTTCACCCACTATGGTAATAGTAAATCAGGCTAACTCAAGCTCTTTCACTTTTGAAAGCTAGGATTTCAGCAAGCTCAGTTTTTCTTGAATGACATACATCAAATATTCAGCTGTTTATTTATCTGGCACTTGTCTTTATTTTAATCTATAATGTTTATAATTCATGTGTAAGGTGGATAGGGTGGTAGTCTTGGGTTAGAGGCTTCTGTGTTTGCACACCCTGGCACCACCCCACAAATAAATAGTCTTCATTCTCCTATGCTATGTGTGTTGCATGATACCCACGTTTTAGTCGCAGGACTCTGCTGACTCCAGTTCTTCAACTTCAGGAACCGCTATACATTGAACAGGAGACACTTGATCCTTTTCAAACAAGTGAACTTTATTGAACAGTCCAATTTCCATCTTAGATACAGCACAATGCAATGTTACAGTAATGTATTTTTCAGCTTGAGTTATCCCTTTTTAGTCTGGCACCCCTGAGATTCTCTGTCCAGCTCTGCAACTTTCATGGGTTTGAAGCAGGCTTTCTGACGCAGATGCCTTTCTGACTTCTCCTTCTCGCTAAAGTTAATAGTGGCCATCCGCATGCTGCTCCAAAAGATCACACTTTTCTATGCTCTTCAGCCCATTGGGCTCAGACTCCACAAGTTCACAGAATCATAGAATGTTAGAGTTGGAAGGGACCTCAAGGGATATTTTGCCCAACCCTCTGCTCAATGCAGGATTCACTAAACCATCTCAGACAGATGTCTGTCTAGCCTCTGCTTGAAGACTTCCATTGAAGGAGAACTCACCACCTCTTATGGCAGCCTGTTCCACTCATTGATCACCGTCACTGTCAAAAAAACTTTTTCTAATATGTAATCTGTATCTTCTCCCAATCAGGTTCATTCCATTGCATGTAAATGAGAATAATCATGATTCCTCTACACTGTGATATCCCTTCAGATATTTCTGAACAGCTATTAAGTCTCCTTTTAACCTTCATTTTTGCAAGCTAAACATTTCCTGATCCTTTAACCGTTCCACGTAGGACACACTTTGCAGTCCACTCACCATCCTGGTAGCTCTTCTCTGAACTTGCTCCAGTTTTTCAATGTCTTATTTGATATGTTAAAAGATTCAGTTATTCTATTTAATCTTTCATCTCAACTCTGTCTGACTAAACCCAGGAAGTGTTTTCCCATATAACTATCCTTGCCCCTCCCAAACTAGGGTTGTTTCTGAAGTATTTTAACTGTTCCTATGATATGAATAATTATTTCCTGTTCCTAATGTGCCTTCTTCTGCACTTTCCCATTCCTATCTACAGTGTGTCCGTAAAGTCATGGTGCACTCTTGACCAGTCACTGGAAAGCAACAAAAAATTTTAGAAATGTGAAATCTGCTCCAAATAAAAGAAAAACTCTCCCAGTTTCATACCTATTCAGTGCAGTTCGATGTGGGCTCTATTTGATGCCCTACACACATCCAAACGATACTGAAGTTCTTGCCACACATGGGTATGGATGTCTGATGTAACAGAGTGAATTACGTCTGTGATTCTCTTCTAAGTGATTAATGTTGTTGATACGTTCAATGTAGAAATGTTGCTTCACATAACCCCAAAAGTAAAAGTCTAAGGGCATCAGATTCTGGAGATCGTGGTGGCCATGACTTGACAGAACCCCTGCCTAGCCACCTTTGGGGGAATGTTCTATCCAGAAACTCACAAACAAAGGTGGTGTAGTGTGGAGGAGTGCCGTCCTGTTGAAAGATGACACCTTCTGAAAATTGTGGCACTGCATACAATACCAATAATGTGTATGCCGTCATGGGCCTATCACCTTATCATGCATCAGGCGACACCACACGTTCACTTTAGGGGTGTTACGTTTGTACTCTACGTAGGCATGAGGATGTTCAGCAGCCCATATTTGGATGTTATGGTGATGAACATGTCCACAGATATGGAATGTCGCCTCATCGCTAAACACAATCTTCTGCAAAAATCTCTACTGTCCACATCTCGACTGACATGGAAAACCACACAGCTGGCATAAGTTTGTGGTTGCATGATGTCATAGACCTGGCAGTGTATTAATCAGAGTTCAGTTTGTCAGGGGTTAATCTGTCTGGGGGCTCAGTAACAGCTTAAATGCGTTTGTGTTGTTTGATTGGTTCTTGTTATCTCTCCTCATTAACAGGTCTGATATGATTGGGCCAGAGAAAGGGCGCCAAAATGTAAACTATAAATAGATCCTGTGACTGGTCAAAAGTGCAACATGACTTTACGGACACACAGTATATCTATTTATCTATTGCTGTCTTATTCCTATAGTTATGTCCTAGCTTTCTATCCTTATATTGTCACTATACTCAATACAATAACTCATTACATCTTTAACAAAGTACACATGAATCCTCCACATATTAAATTCTATAAAATTGTACATATTATGTCTTACTCATTACACCTAAATTGTTCACATCAGTGCTCGTAACGTTTTATGCACTTAAAATACACAAATAGTGTACCTGTTTAGTAGTGAGGGAAAAAGAGCATGTGCTCAGCATATTTCACATTTTTTTCCAGTCCTTTAAGTACTTCCGTAAATTAGCACCCTAGGTTAACCCCTTCATGACCTTGGGATTTTCCATTTTTTCCGTGTTCGTTTTTCGCTCCCCTTCTTCCCAGAGCCATAACTTTTTTATTTTTCCGTCAATATGGCCATGCGAGGGCTTATTTTTTGCAGGACGAGTTGTACTTTTGAACAACATCATTGGTTTTACCATGTCATGTACTAGAAAACGGGAAAAAAATTCCAAGTGCAGTGAAATTGCAAAAAAAGTGCAATCCCACAATGGTTTTTTGTTTGGCTTTTTTTCTAGCCTCTCTTTTTTGCTAGCTTCACTAAATGCTAAACCTGACCTGCTATTATGATTCTCCAGGTCATTACGAGTTCATAGACACCAAACATGACTAGGTTATTTTTTATCTAAGTGGTGAAAAAAAATACCAAACTTTGCTAAAAAAAAAAAAATTGTGCCATTTTCCGATACTCGTAGCGTCTCCATTTTTCATGATCTGGGGTCGTTTGAGGGCTTATTTTTTGTGTTCCAAGCTGGCATTTTTAATTATACAATTTCGGTGCAGATACGTTCTTTTGATCGCCCGTTATTGCATTTTAATGCAATGTTGCCGCGACCAAAAATACGTAATTTTGGCATTTCAAATTTTTTGTAGCAGAATTGCAGGTGTGCTGTGAGCGCCAACCACAGGGTGGTGCTCGCAGCTACGGGCGATCAGTAACCATAGCGGTCTCAAGGACCTCTATGGCTACAATGTACAAGCATCGCCTACCTCCGATCATGTGATGGGGGTCGGCGTTGCGATCATTTCCGGCCGCCCGGCTGGAAGCGGTAGTTAAAATACCGCTGTTTGCGTTTGACAGCAGCATTTAACTACTTAATAGGCATGGGCAGATCGCAATTCTGCCTGCGATTATTATGGGCACATGTCAGCTGTTCAAAACAGCTACTAACCTTGGACGTACTATCCCGAGGTCAGAAAGGGGTTAAATCTACTTTGCCTTTTCCATGTTCCCGTTCTATTTCTGGAGGAAACAACAAACAAACAACGCAAAATTTGAAAATTCATATTTTAGGATTAGCAGATAATTTGAAAGTGAAATTAGAATCTTGTATTTTTAATCAATGGATGATACTCAGGTTTTAGTGATTTACCTGATTTAATTAAAAACAGTGATCTATCAAAGTTTGTTCTTCACTATATATTTGTAGAAGTGTATAATGCACAAAGGAGATTTCTGAGGACCTCAGAAGAAATTTTTTGTTAGGGCTAGCGGAACGCACCAAATATTTAGAGAGACGGTTCGCAGCCCGGGTCCACCGTGCAGAGATGGAACCTGCTGCTGAGTAATGACAGACTATATGGCAGTACAATGAGGATACACACACGGGTTAGCTTCACCCTGTATGAAAGAAGCGAACCACGGTGGCGTGGTTCTAATCCCACCCAGAACAACATCTGCAAAGAGTTTGTATGTTCTCTCCGTGTTTGCGTGGGTTTCCTCCGGGCACTCCGGTTTCCTCCCACATTCTAAAAGACATACTGATAGGGAATTTAGATTGTGAGCCCCATCGGGGACAGCGATGATAATGTGTGCAAAACTGTAAAGCGCTGCGGAATATGTTAGCGCTATATAAAAAAAAAAATAAAGATTAACCCTATTGCTTCACAGGGCCGCAGTACCGCACAAAGAGCGCAAGCAAGGAGTCACAGAACTCAATCCCAAGACTCGGGATTAGAGTTTGTTTAGACCACTTGCGCTTGACACCGCTAGTGGGTGTCAGAGTATAACTAAAATAGTAATTTTATGCACAAGAGTGTGAGAAGGGCCACACTGGTGGACGCCACTAACCACCCAGACTTGGGTCAGGGAAGCGCCCTAATAGCGCATGGCGCTGCACTGGCGGTCACAGCAATAGACGTTGTATCGTGTGTTTAGTACTGATGGCTCTGTCGGGTGCTAGATAGCAAACATCCACCTTAGACGAGCAGTCATACACAAGGGAGGGGATGATTAATGAGCAACTTTGACACTTCAACACACACATGTTTTCAAGTATACACTAGCGCATGGCGGAGCGGCCATGCAAACCTTTTATAGCGGCAGTGCTACAAGACCTTCCAGATGGACTAATAGGAGTGGCAACAGGACCTGAGCATGTGACCCCTGACCTCCAATGGGAGGTCGTCCCGTGGGCATACTCAGTATGTGAAAAGCAGGACTTAGTCCCAGAAAGACCTGCTCGCTGCTGAACATTGCTGGCTACAAGGACAGAGCCTGGAAGGGCAGTAGTAACCAGTTGTCCAGTATCAGCCTGAGCTAGACGCTGGGATCAACATCTCCGGTGAGCAGACTCCACTGCGGTTGGAGAAGAATGGGAGACTGCAGCGGAGATGGTTCGAGGTTCACCCTGGGCAGAGGCGGGAACTCGACACCTAACATTTTTGATGTTTATCAGACTGGAAAAGGTCAAAAACGTTTTCTAAAGAATTTGGACTCCATCTATCAACATTCCAACAGTTTGTGTACAAATCAAAGAAATTCAGGACCAATATTATAATCACCAGACATGGTCGACCAAGCATAGCTCCATGAGAAAGAGAAGTAATAATCTTTGAGGCCACAAAGGATTCCAAGGTAACCTGTAAGGCTACTTTCACACTTCCATCTTTTGTCCTCCATCGCAATCCATCAGTTTGGGCAAAAAACGAATCCTGCAAATGTGCTTGCAGGATGCGTTTTTTGTCCATAGACTTGTATTAGCGACGGATCGTGATGGATGGCCACACATCGCGTCCGTCGTGCGAAGGATCCGTCGTGTTTTGGAGGACGAGACGCACAAAAAAATGTTCAATGTAACTTTTTTTGTGCATTGCATCTGCCATTTTCGACCACACATGCGCGGCCAAAACTCTGCCGATGCTGGGTATCCCGGTCTCTTGGGCGTCACAACTGGCGTCACGAACAGGATCTAGCCAGCCAGTATACCGGGTATTGTGTGCCGTGATTGGAGCCCAAAACTGTGAAAACTTGGATGAAAAATCTTGAAAATTGACTTTATTAAAGAAAAATCCATTTCCCATTGAAAACTATTGAAAGTGACTTTTCCCCATTGGTTATAATGGAGTAAAGATGGCCGCCATCCCCTGAGGTAATCACTTCATAACCGTTAGGCACGAGACTGTTAATTGAGCTACGCCATCACCTGAGCCCCAGTCTAACTGAAAAACTTCAGAATCCGCCATTACAGAGCGCGGTGGGTGGGAGCAGCAGGAGGCGTGTCATTGTGGGCGGCACCAAGCTGAGCGCTCTGACATCAGAGCAAGGGGAAAATCGATCCTGCTGCACAGCGGAACGAATCTACACTATCCCGACGGAAGCGGAGGACCGGAAGGGTCTGGATTAACTAAGGGGGCACAGTATGTCGCAGCACGGAGACGCCGCAGCACCCGGCGACGCTAATGCAGCTGAAAGACAGAGTGTCGATAGAGAGTCCGGTAGCGCAGCGGTGCAAGGAGTGGCGCCCATCATGCCGGTGCTGATGCCATATACCCCGGGTGGCCCATGGCTTCCAATGTATGAAGGTGAGCCTAATACCCTTGACGATTTCAGAGAAAAGATGCTGGCCCATTTTGACATGTTCCCTGTGGGTGAAGTTCAGCGTGTTAGTCTCCTGATGATGCAGTTAAGTGGCCATGCTAAGCAAAGTCACAGCATGGGCAGCTGATCTAAAAGGCACTGTTGAACGCATATTTGCTGGATTAAAAGCTACATTTGAAACCACTGCCAGCAGCAAAGCTAAAGTACGATTCTTTAATTGCAAACAAAAAGTTAATGAGGGCGTGAGAGACTTTGCCTTAAACCTGCAGGAAGCCCTTAAATCACTTACACTGGCTGAACCCATTTTTAACACCGGAGCGGATAAACTGCTAAGAGATCAATTTATTGAGGGACTCTACACCCCTTCTCACCGGGGGCATGTGAGCATGCTTGTTTTTAAGAACCCTGAATTGACATTTGCCCAGTTAAAGGAGAGCGTTATACGTCTCCAGCTGGCAGAGGCACCTCGGGATCAGGAGCCTGCGCAACTCATGGCAGAGGCTCCTCAACAACATGGAGTACCAGTGACATCAGCTATGTCTGGGGCCATTGCTAAGCCCCTGGGGCCCAGTACTAATGAGGCTCTTCAACAAAAGCTTGACTCTTTAACTGATGTTGTTGCTTCAATGGCTAAAACCATGCAGGAGATGAGAGGACCCAAGATGGAGTTGTCAAACCGTAGAGAAGGTGTTCCATGGATGAGACCCCGGAGATACCCGACATGGAGAGGACGACCCCGCGACCGCTACCAACCGGATGGACAGCCCATTTGCCGCCGTTGCCAGCAGCCAGGCCACTTTGCACGAGATTGTGATTTAAACGGGAATCCCCTGGGAATGCGGGCCGCTTCGCAGGAATGAACTTTCAAGGCCCAACACCCTGGCACGACAGGTACATCGGAGGATGACCCATTATCCCTATCGTGCTGGACGGAATGCCCCTCAACGCTTTGCTGGACACAGGTTCCCAGATTTCATCTATACCGTATATCCTTTATAAGAGGTACTGGGCTGATGCAGATATTGATAAAGGGCCCTCTGATGTTGAACTAGATATATGGGCCAGTAATGGTAAGTTGGTACCGAAAATAGGATTCAGGGAGATGACCATAAAGATTGGTAAAGTAGAATTGAAGAAACAGGGTATAATTGTTCTTGATGTTGACCGGCGGAACTGTGAACCAACTGTATTGATAGGAATGAATGTGTTAGAGAACTGCTTTTCCGAAGTCATTTCTGTCTTACAGCAAATTGCTGAAACTGCCCAATCCTGCCAGCAGAGAGTTCTCCGGAGGGAAATAAAAGTATTGATGTTAAGGCAACAGGTACAAGTTGCAGGTGGAGAAATCGGCAGTATGAGGGTAAGTGATTCAACGTCTATTGTAATCCCACCAAAAACAGAAATGCTGGTATGGTGTAGAGCAGCCATTGGTACTAAGGGACGAGATTATCAAGCCTTAATAGAACCAGTGTACACTGACAGCAGGCCCACTATACTCACAGCACGAGGGATAGTCGAGGTACACCGGGGACGAGTGCCGATACGACTTTTGAACTGTGGAGAGGAAGAGGTCACTTTGCCAAGGTATGCTACAATGGCAAAGCTATATACTGTTGGCAACAATGCCATCACAACCATTGAGCCCTTAGAGCCAACCTGTCAGGTGGAAGGCAATGGCTCAGATGGAGAAATGGAGGATTGGTGCCAACAGCTACACGTGGGCATAAATTCAACACCTACCCATCAAAAACAAGGGGTGTATAGGCTAGTGACGGAATATGAACAAGTCTTCAGTAAACACCCATTGGACTTCGGACGGATAGAAGGGGTAGAACACACAATCCCCACAGGTGACCATCCCCCAATAAAAGAAAGATATAGACCCATACCGCCCGCTCACTATCAATGTGCAAAAGATATGCTGAGGGAAATGAAACAGGCCGGGGTAATAAGAGACAGCTGTAGCCCCTGGGCGGCCCCTCTAGTGATTGTCAAAAAAAAAGATGGAACTATGAGAATGTGCGTAGACTACCGGCAGATTAATAACATCACCCATAAAGATGCCTACAATTTGCCTAGGATAGAAGAGTCCTTGACTGCTTTGAAATCTGCTAATTATTTTTCCACCTTAGACTTAACAAGCGGGTATTGGCAAGTCCCTGTGGCTGAGAGAGATAAGGAAAAGACGGCATTCACCACACCAATGGGTCTAAGTGAATTTAATCGCATGCCGTTCGGACTCTGCAATGCATCCGGTACCTTCCAGCGGCTGATGGAATGCTGCCTCGGACACAAGAACTTCGAGACCGTCCTCCTGTACCTAGATGATGTGATCGTCTACTCAAAGACTTACGAACAACACTTAAAAGACTTGGCAGAAGTGTTCGAAGCCTTATCCAGGTATGGCATGAAAATCAAGCCATCCAAATGTCACCTTCTCAAGCCAAAGGTACAGTACCTGGGACACATCGTGAGTTCGGAGGCAGTAGCACCGGATCCCGAGAAAATAACCGCCATAAGGGATTGGCCGAGACCTACCAGCGCAAAAGAAGTGAGGCAATTCCTGGGATTGGTGGGTTACTATCGCAGATTTATAAAAGGATTTACCAAGTTGGCAGCACCCTTGCAAGACGCCTTGGTAGGGCAGACGAAGAAACCTTCAAACCGAAACCCTCCTTTCCAGTGGAACAACGAAAGGGAAGACTCCTTTGAACAACTAAAGAAGGCACTAACCGGAGAAGAGGTTCTGGCATACCCAGATTACCATCAACCTTTCATCCTCTACACCGATGCCAGTAATGTGGGACTAGGAGCGGTGCTGTCACAAAAGCAAGAAGGTCGGGAGAAAGTCATCGCCTTTGCAAGTAGAAAGCTCCGGCCTACTGAAAGAAATCCAGAAAATTATAGCTCCTTCAAATTGGAACTACTGGCAGTAGTTTGGGCTGTGACGGAACGTTTCAAACACTATCTGGCCGCTGCAGAATTTATTGTCTATACTGACAACAATCCGTTGACCCACCTGGACACAGCCAAATTAGGTGCGTTAGAACAGCGATGGATAGCCCGGTTATCTATTTACAACTTCAAGATCAAGTATCGAGCAGGTCGCAAGAATGGAAATGCCGATGCCCTATCCCGGATGCCACACTTGAGAGATGTAGAAGAAGAAACGGGGGAGCTTGAAGAAATTGAACTACCAGCCTTCCATCATCCCAAGACAAAACATCATCAGTCAAGTACCTATCAGAAACAACAAGAGGTGAATTTTAATCCGTTAGCACACCATAGATGGGCTGACACCCAAGACAGCAATCCGGCTGTGAAGTTGGTGAAGGAACTGTTAACTGAGCAAAGTGCATATCCCGATGAGGATGCCCCAGAAGAGACGCATCAACTCTGGAAAGAGAGAGGCAAAATGTTCCTGTATCAAGGGAAGCTCTGTAGAAGGTACACCAATCCGAAAACACATGAATTGGTTTGGCAGATTATCGTGCCTAAACAAGATGTCAAGATGGTCCTCGAAGCTTACCATAATGGTGCTGGTCACTTTGGTTGGAAAAAGTTAGAAGTACTTCTAAGAGAAAGATTTTATTGGGTCGGGATGAGAAAATCAATCGAACAGTGGTGCAGAAATTGTGGCCCGTGCAACCTCAGAAGAAACAATCAAAAGAACCAAAGCGCACCACTGCAGCCCGTAATCACCAAACAACCACTTGAACTTGTAGCCATAGACCACGTGAAGTTAATACCAAGCCGGTCCGACTATGTCTATGCCTTGACCATCGTGGACCATTATTCACGCTTCTTGGTAGTAGTACCCGTAAAAGATCTGACAGCAAAAACAGCAGCCAAAGCGTTCCAAACGTACTTTTGTAGACCCCATGGATATCCGGAACAGGTTCTCACCGACCAAGGTACAGCCTTTGAATCAGAGATCTTCAGAGAATTCTGTAATATGTATGGTTGCAAAAAGATCCGGACGACGGCCTATCATCCACAAACAAACGGCTTATGCGAGAAGATGAACCATATTGTAATAGACCTACTAAAGACTTTACCTGAGACAGAAAGGAATCAATGGCCAGAGAAATTGCCTGACTTGGTGGATCTGTATAATCATGTCCCGGTGAGCTCCACCAACTGCACCCCAGCTTATCTTATGCGTGCAAGACCCGGCCAATTACCAATCGATCTAGAAATGGGAATTCTGAAACCAGACGCAGAAGTTCAAGACTCCAATTGGGATATCATATGGCAAAAGCAGTATCGCCAAGTGCAAGAGAGTGTGGAAAGAAGCCTTCAGCAAACTAGAGAAAGACAAGAGCGAACTTTCAACCAGAATGCTCTAGCGACCCCATTAAGACCGGGTGACCAAGTGCTCGAGAGAAATCGTCGAACCAATAAACTGGACAATCAGTGGGAAGCCGTACCCTACACAGTTTTACCAACAAGAGTGGATAATCCTAAAATGTGTCTCATTAGCAAAAACGGAGGCTTAACATCTGTACTAGTGTCAAGAGACAATCTTAAATTATGTCCGGAAGCATTGAAAGAGCCAGACGTTGTCCAGCCAGAACCAGAAGTTATTCAACCCATACAGGTTCAACCAGTAAAGGAAAAAGAAGAGGAAGTGTATCACACCTGTATAGGAGACTTTCCCAAAACCCTACTAACATACCATGGTGCAGTAGTGGTTCCCATGGTGGCCTTTTATCCAACACCGAACCCAATACCAGAAGTCCCAAGACAGGAAGAGGCTGACCCCGTACTACAGGAGGTTCCAGGCCAGGAAGAACAGATTCCTGATCAGAGTAATCCCATTCACGGTGGTCTTGCCAACTCCATAGTTATGGAATTATCTTTAGCAGAGCGGGCAGATACTACATCCGCAGTAGACAGTAGTACTCCACATGAAGAGATACCGCTATTACGTAGATCACAGCGTAGTACTCAGGGTCAATTACCAGCCAGGTATGCAGATTACCAACTATAAAGCTCATAATGTGAATTGTATATATGTTATGCTGTATATAGTTAAACAGAAAATGTAGTATAGTCATTGTTATCAGTCTGCAATGTTTAAGCCCAGTACCTACAGAGACTTGTCTGTATGAACTTCTTGCATATTCTTGAACTTTTTATCAGCCCGGAGGCACTAAATCAAAGCTCCGGAAAGACTGCTTTTTGAACTTTGCTTTTTGCTCTTTTTGAACTTTCTTTAGACTTTATATTGATAACTCCGTTGGAAAAATGGAACTAAATTCCTGGACACTAAGTACAGTGCCTTTCCTAATACCTTCAAGGATAGAACTGTATTAATGGACGCTATTTGAAGTGACTTTTTACAGAACTCTAATTTTGTTTCCTTGAGTGGTTTTTGTAACTTTTCATTTTTAAGACTCTGTACATATTAATTGTTATTTCAAAATGTTATTGTCCCACAGTCCCGGAGTACTGTTCTTAACTAAGGGGGAATGTGGCACCCCTATGGGTATTTGCCACAAAAACAGTTACTGACAGTAAATACAAATACAAAAATAGCAAGACTGCACTACCACCTCCGGCCAGAAGGGGGAGCTCCAGAGACTCCCCTTGATTCATTCTGGTCTGAGAGAAGAAATGGCAGTTGGGCTAAGGAGCTGAAAGTGAGAGGTCATACAGCTGAATTTCTAACAGCCCTATGACGGTTTCCAGGCCCAAATCACCGGCCTGAGGAGAAGAGGGACAGAGAAAAGGGACATTGTGAGAACCGGGTAGCATTAATCTCTACCCAGAACAGGCGCAAAGACGGATACCGGATCCGTGGCTGTATTCATTATATATAATACAGGAACCGGAAAAACGTGAGGTGATATCAGCTTCACTAGGGCCGGACGCAGCAACAGACACAGAGCTCAGCGGTACTCCCGGAGGGGGTAAGCCGATAAAAGGACTCGGGTTGCCCGTCGAACCAGGACCCGGAGGGGACAGATTGAGCCGGCAGCCAGTTCACATACAGCAGCAGGGCCACACAGAAATTGCGCACAATAAGAGGCGAAGACCCCGGCAGGGTCAAAGTAACTCAGAGTTCCCATACAGACTCCGGTGACAGGACTGGTTGTAAATCCTTTTATGTTAAAGTAAACTGGTTAAACGTTTCAGTGCCTCAGTCTTTCATTTGGACAATAGCCATCTATCCAGGATCGGGATCATCGCCGCTGGGAGAACCTGCTACTGATCAAGTAAGTGCCTGTCCCCTCGCGGTGCCCCTTACACTGTGCATTGCCTGAGGCCACAGCACCGGGTCAAGCCACCCATGACATCCCCCTCAAGAGACAGACCCCATTGGTCCGGTGCTGGGTATCCCGGTCTCTTGGGCGTCACATTATTTTTTATCTAAGTGGTGAAAAAAATTTCAAAACTTTGCTAAAAAGAAAGAAAAAAAGCGCCATTTTCCGATACCCGTAGCATCTCCATTTTTCGTGATCTGGGGTCGGGTGGGGGCTTATTTTTTGCATGCCAAGCTGACATTTTTAATTATACCACTTTTGTGCAGATATGTTCTTTTGATCACCCGTTATTGCATTTTAATGCAATGTCGCGGCGACCCAAAAAACGTAATTCTGGCGTTTCTAATTTATTTCTTGCTACGCTGTTTAATGATCAGGTTTAATGCTTTTTTTTTAATAGATCGGGCGATTCTGAATGCGGCGATACCAAATATGTGTAGGTTTGATTTTTATGGGGATCCCCGAAAAAATGACGTGGGATCCCCCTATATTTTATAGCCAGAAAGGCTACACAGACAGCTGCAGGCTGATATTCATAGCCTAGAGAGGGGCCATGGGTATTGGGCCCCCCGGCAACAAATATCAGCCCGCAGCCGCCCCAGAAATGACACATCTGTAAGACGCGCCAATTCCGGCACCTGGCCCCTCTCTTCCCACTCCCGATTAGCGGTGGGATATGGGGTAATAAGGGGTTAATGTCACCTTGCTATGGTAAGGTGACATTAAGCCGGGTTAATAATGGAGAGGCATCAATAAGATGCCTATCCATTATTAATCCTAGAGTAGTGAAAGAGTTAAAAAAAATAAAGACACAGCCAGAAAAAAAGTATTTTATTGTTCTTAATTTAACTATACTTACCATACTTCAGCGCCTGCAAAAAATGTAAAATAATAAACCGTATACTCCCTGTCTGACGCAGTCCCACGATGATCTCCCCTATAGAACAGTGACATCGGGTGATGTCACTGCTCAATAGGACCTCCAGTGACACACGGACAGGAGACAATGGCTCCTGCAGTGCATTACTGAGAGGTTACTGTAGTTCATGGTCTCATTTTATGCCATTGCTGCATGGGAACTTTCTCACACAGCAATGCCAAAAGTGAGACTAGGGACTATTTTTTTTTACAGTGGCGGAAGAATACAGTGCAGAAGGATACCTTCCTCCCATCATTGTATTCCTGGAGCCCCTAGAGAGCGGTCGCATCAGCTGATGTTGCTGCTCTCCACGGGAGATCGTCGAGGGACACTCGTGAATTTCTGCGGATCAGGGAGTATATTGCTTGCTTGTTATTTTAATATTTTTTTACAGGTGACACTGGCTTCGGAGAACAAAGTGACAAGTGATGGTGAGTATGTAATCTATGTTATATGTATGTATGTTGTATGTATGCATTGTATGTAATGTATGAATTTACTGTTTGCATTGTATGTCTATATGTACAGTATGTATGTTATATGCTGTATGTTTTGTCATGTTGTATGTAGTGTCATATGTTGAATGTTCTGTTGTATGTTCTGTCATATGTTATATGTTGTATGTTATATGTACTGTCATATGTTATATGTTGTATGTTGCATGTACTGTCATATGTTGTATGTTCTGTCATATGTTGCATGTTCTGTCATACGTTGTATGCTGTATGTACTGTCATATGTTGTATGTTGCATGTACTGTCATATGTTGTATGTTCTGTCATATGTTGTATGTTGCATGTACTGTCATATGTTGAATGTTGTATGTACTGTCATATGTTGTATGTACTGTCATATGTTGTATGTTGCATGTACTGTCATATGTTGTATGTTGTATGTACTGTCATATGTTGTATGTACAGTCATATGTTGTATGTACTATCATGTGTTATATGTTGTATGTACTTTAGTATGTTGTATGCTGTTAGGGACTGGCAGAACGCACCAAGTATAGATGATATGAAACTAGGTGCGTTCGCAGTCCGAGGTCCACTGTGCAGGTATAAACCCTGCTGCTAGTAAGACGGACTATATGGCGGTACTAAAAGTATACACGCACGGGTTAACTTCACCCTGCGTGAAGGAAGCGATCCTGTTGCACATTGTGAGAACTGGGTAGCATTAATCTCTACCCAGAACAGGCGCAAAGACGGATACCGGATCCGTGGCTGTATTCATTATATATAATACAGGAACCGGAAAAACGTGAGGTGATATCAGCTTCACTAGGGCCGAACGCAGCAACAGACACAGAGCTCAGCGGTACTCCCGGAGGGGGTAAGCCGATAAAAGGACTCGGGTTGCCCGTCGAACCAGGACCCGGAGGGGACAGATTGGGCCGGCAGCCAGTTCACATACAGCAGCAGGGCCACACAGAAATTGCGCACAATAAGAGGCGAAGACCCCGGCAGGGTCAAAGTAACTCAGAGTTCCCATACAGACTCCGGTGACAGGACTGGTTGTAAATCCTTTTATGTCAAAGTAAACTGGTTAAACGTTTCAGTGCCTCAGTCTTTCATTTGGACAATAGCCATCTATCCAGGATCGGGATCATCGCCGCTGGGAGAACCTGCTACTGATCAAGTAAGTGCCTGTCCCCTCACGATGCCCCTTACACTGTGCATTGCCTGAGGCCACAGCACCGGGTCAAGCCACCCATGACATCCCCCTCAAGAGACAGACCCAATTGGTCCGGTGCTGGGTATCCCGGTCTCTTGGGCGTCACATTATTTTTTATCTAAGTGGTGAAAAAAATTTCAAAACTTTGCTAAAAAGAAAGAAAAAAAGCGCCATTTTCCGATACCCGTAGCATCTCCATTTTTCGTGATCTGGGGTCGGGTGGGGGCTTATTTTTTGCATGCCAAGCTGACATTTTTAATTATACCACTTTTGTGCAGATATGTTCTTTTGATCACCCGTTATTGCATTTTAATGCAATGTCGCGGCGACCCAAAAAACGTAATTCTGGCGTTTCTAATTTATTTCTTGCTACGCTGTTTAATGATCAGGTTTAATGCTTTTTTTTTAATAGATCGGGCGATTCTGAATGCGGCGATACCAAATATGTGTAGGTTTGATTTTTATGGGGATCCCCGAAAAAATGACGTGGGATCCCCCTATATTTTATAGCCAGAAAGGCTACACAGACAGCTGCAGGCTGATATTCATAGCCTAGAGAGGGGCCATGGGTATTGGGCCCCCCGGCAACAAATATCAGCCCGCAGCCGCCCCAGAAATGACACATCTGTAAGACGCGCCAATTCCGGCACCTGGCCCCTCTCTTCCCACTCCCGATTAGCGGTGGGATATGGGGTAATAAGGGGTTAATGTCACCTTGCTATGGTAAGGTGACATTAAGCCGGGTTAATAATGGAGAGGCATCAATAAGATGCCTATCCATTATTAATCCTAGAGTAGTGAAAGAGTTAAAAAAAATAAAGACACAGCCAGAAAAAAAGTATTTTATTGTTCTTAATTTAACTATACTTACCATACTTCAGCGCCTGCAAAAAATGTAAAATAATAAACCGTATACTCCCTGTCTGACGCAGTCCCACGATGATCTCCCCTATAGAACAGTGACATCGGGTGATGTCACTGCTCAATAGGACCTCCAGTGACACACGGACAGGAGACAATGGCTCCTGCAGTGCATTACTGAGAGGTTACTGTAGTTCATGGTCTCATTTTATGCCATTGCTGCATGGGAACTTTCTCACACAGCAATACCAAAAGTGAGACTAGGGACTATTTTTTTTTACAGTGGCGGAAGAATACAGTGCAGAAGGATACCTTCCTCCCATCATTGTATTCCTGGAGCCCCTAGAGAGCGGTCGCATCAGCTGATGTTGCTGCTCTCCACGGGAGATCGTCGAGGGACACTCGTGAATTTCTGCGGATCAGGGAGTATATTGCTTGCTTGTTATTTTAATATTTTTTTACAGGTGACACTGGCTTCGGAGAACAAAGTGACAAGTGATGGTGAGTATGTAATCTATGTTATATGTATGTATGTTGTATGTATGCATTGTATGTAATGTATGAATTTACTGTTTGCATTGTATGTCTATATGTACAGTATGTATGTTATATGCTGTATGTTTTGTCATATGTTGTATGTAGTGTCATATGTTGAATGTTCTGTTGTATGTTCTGTCATATGTTATATGTTGTATGTTATATGTACTGTCATATGTTATATGTTGTATGTTGCATGTACTGTCATATGTTGTATGTTCTGTCATATGTTGCATGTTCTGTCATACGTTGTATGCTGTATGTACTGTCATATGTTGTATGTTGCATGTACTGTCATATGTTGTATGTTCTGTCATATGTTGTATGTTGCATGTACTGTCATATGTTGAATGTTGTATGTACTGTCATATGTTGTATGTACTGTCATATGTTGTATGTTGCATGTACTGTCATATGTTGTATGTTGTATGTACTGTCATATGTTGTATGTACAGTCATATGTTGTATGTACTATCATGTGTTATATGTTGTATGTACTTTAGTATGTTGTATGCTGTTAGGGACTGGCAGAACGCACCAAGTATAGATGATATGAAACTAGGTGCGTTCGCAGTCCGAGGTCCACCGTGCAGGTATAAACCCTGCTGCTAGTAAGACGGACTATATGGCGGTACTAAAAGTATACACGCACGGGTTAACTTCACCCTGCGTGAAGGAAGCGATCCTGTTGCATCACAGGACCGCGGTACCGCACATAGAGCGCGAGCAAGAAGTCAGCGAACACAACCCCAACTCAGGATTGAAGTCCGAATAGACCACTTGCTTGCACAACACCGCAACTGGGTGTGTAAGGAAACTATTAAATAGTGTATAGAGGCACGAGAGTGCATGCGGTGCCGCACTGACGGACGCCACTAACCACCCTGGCTTGGGTAAGGAAAGCGCAGAGGAAGCGCACGGCGCTGTACTGGCAGACACAGCAACTGGACGCTGTGATGTGTGTTACGTGCAGATGGCTAGTCGGGCGCTAGATAGCTACCATCATCCGCGAGCAGTCAACAACACTAGGGAGGGATACTTAGGAGCTTTCATCCATCGACATACATCCATCTACACACACACATTATAACAAGACAATACTAGCGCATGGCCGTGCGGTCATGCGCAGTTTATATAGTTGCAGCACAGGAAGCAGCTACAGAAGTTTTGCCCTTTTAGGACCTGCCAAGAGGACCAATGGGATGTGCTGCAGTGCCTGAGCATGTGACCCTCGATCTCCAACAGGAGATCTTGCCCTGGGCATGCTCAGTGTGTGCAAATAAGGACTTGGTCCCAGAGAAGCCCGCTCGCCGCAGATCAGTGCAGGGTACAACAGGAGAGCCAGAAAAGGCAGCAGTAACCCTCTGCACAGAATCAGTCCCAGCAAGACGCTGGGAGCGACGCCTCTGCTGAGCACAGCCCACTGCGGCCGAAGCAGAATGGGAGACCGCAGCAGACATGGATCGAGATTCCCCCTGTGCAGCAGAGGAAACTCGACTCCTAACATTACCCCCCCCTCCTAGGGCCCCCCCCTCCTTGAGCCTCACTACGCTCAAAAGCTGCAATAAGCAGCGGAGCCCGAATGTGCTCCACAGGCTCCCAGGTTCTATCCTCTGGGCCGTGACCCTTCCAGTCCACCAGATAAAGATTCTTGCCACGTACCACCTTGCACCCCACAATAGCATTCACCTCAAACTCATCCGTGGATGAACCCGATGTCCCAGCAGATCACTCAGAAAACCGGGACAAATGAACGGGCTTTAAGAGGGAAACGTGAAAAGTATCGGTGATACCAAGGCGTGAAGGAATAGCCAAACGGTAGACCACAGGGTTGACCTGTTCCAGAACCTTAAACGGGCCAATTTAGCAAGGAGCAAACTTAGTGGACTCAACTCGCAGCCTGATGTTACGGGCGGAGAGCCACACTAAGTCGCCAGGAGCAAAGACCGGAGCGGGGCGCCGGTGTGTATCAGTCAAAACCCTCATTCTCTCCTTGGAGGCCCGGATGGCATCCTGTGTGCGGTCCCAGATGTCACGTGCCTCCACCGCCCAGTCTGCCACCCTAGAATCGGTGGATGACACGGGCATGGGCACAGGGACACGCGGATGCTGGCCGTAATTAAGGAGAAAGGGAGTTTGACCAGTGGAATCGGCTACGGCGTTGTTCAAGGCAAATTCCGCCCAAGGTAGCAAAGATGCCCAGTCATCCTGCCTAGCAGAGACGAAATGTCGCAAATATGTCACCAGAGTCTGGTTGGTTCTCTCCACCAACCCATTCGTCTCGGGATGGTATGCAGAGGAGAGGTTTAACTCTATGCTGAGTAAACGGCAGAGCTCTCTCCAAAACCGAGACGCGAACTGGGGACCCCGATCGCTGACAATCTTATCAGGCATACCATGCAATCGGAAAACATGCTTAATGAACAACACCACCAAGGCCCATGCTGAGGGTAACCGAGGAAGCGGCACCAAATGCACCATCTTAGAGAAATGGTCGGTGACAACCCAAATAATGGAGCAGCCACGCGACTTGGGTAAGCCCACCACAAAGTCTATCCCGACCATCTCCCAGGGCCTGTCTGCCACCGGTAGAGGGTAAAGCAACCCAGCAGGCCGTTGCCGAGGAGACCGATTCTGGGCGCAAGAAACGCACGCCTGAATATAGTCCCTGACATCTCGGGCCATATGCGGCCACCAGTATGTTCTCGCCAAAAGCTCAGATGTCCTCTTGGTCCCAAAATGCCCACCCACTCTGGAGGAGTGAGCCCAAGAGAGAACCTCCGGTCGCAAGTTAGCTGGTATGAAAGTCTTGCCCGGGGGCACAGACTCTAGCAAAACCGGAGCTACAGTTCTCAGGCTCTCAAAAGGGACAATAAGCCGAGGCTCCTCCTACTCCGATGACACTACGGAGCGGGAGAGAGCGTCAGCACGAACGTTCTTCTCCCCGGAGAGGAAATTGCGAGTAAAATGGAACGGGAGAAGAACAGGGACCATCTAGCCTGGCGAGAATTCAGCCGCTGGGCCGTTTGTAGATATACCAAGTTCTTTTGGTCAGTGAAGACTTGGAAGGGAAAGCGAGCTCCCTCCACGAGATGTCTCCACTCTGAAAAAGCCAACTTCATGGCTAGCAACTCCCTGTCCCCGATGGAATAATTCCTCTCCGCTGGTGTGAAGGTCTTGGAGAAGAAGAAGCAAGGATGCTTCCGACCTTGAGCATCCTTTTGGAAAAGGACTGCTCCAGCACCAACGGATGAGGCATCCACCTCCAAGATAAATGGTTTATCAACATCGGGGCGATGTAGGATGGGAGCGCTAGCGAAGTGTGACTTGATCGAGAGAAAGGCTTTGGAGACCTCCTCTGACCACAACTTGGGATTTGCTCCCTTCTTGGTGAGGGCAACCAAACGAGCTACCAAAGTTGAGAAGTGTGGGATGAACCGGCGATAGTAATTAATGAACCTCATAAAGCGCTGCACCGCTTTAAGAGAATGGGGTTCCTGCCAGTCCATTACAGCCTGTAGCTTGGCAGGATCCATAGCCAAACCCTGGGCAGAGATGATATAACCAAGGAAAGGCAAGGACTCCTGCTCAAACACACACTTCTCCAACTTGGCGTAGAGGGAGTTTGCCCGTAAGAGGTCGAAGACTTTGCGAACATCTCTCCGATGGGAGTCAATATCTGGAGAGAAGATGAGAATATCATCCAGATAGACTACGACCGAGGTGGTGAGCATATCCCGGAAGATGTCGTTCACAAAGTCTTGGAAAATGGCTGGGGCATTACAGAGCCCGAAGGGCATCACCAGATATTCATAGTGCCCATCCCTGGTGTTAAAAGCCGTCTTCCATTCATCCCCCTCACGGATGCGAATCAGGTTGTAAGCACCCCGCAGATCTAACTTAGTAAATATCCTCGCTCCCCGTAGCCTATCAAACAGCTCAGATATCAGGGGTAATGGGTACTTGTTCTTAACGGTGATGGCGTTAAGACCCCTGTAGTCTATACATGGACGTAAGTCTCCAGTCTTCTTCTGTACGAAGAAGAACCCAGCCCCTGCCGGTGACACTGACTTCCTAATGAATCCTCTTGCCAGATTCTCTTGGATGTACTGAGACATTGCCTCCGTCTCCGGGAGAGATAACGGATAGACTCGACCCCGGGGAGGCTCAGCACCAGGCAAGAGGTCAATAGGACAGTAGTGTTGAGCATTCCGATACCGCAAGTATCGGGTATCGGCCGATACTTGCGGAATTCCGATACCGAGATCCCATACTTTTGTGGTATCGGTATCGGATCAATAGGGATGTGTAAAATAAAGAATTAAAATAAAAAATATTGATATGCTCACCTCTCCGGCGGCCCCTGGACATCACGCTGGTAACCGGCCGGCTTCTTTGTTTAAAATGAGCGCCTTCAGGACCTGTGAATGACGTCGCGGGTTCTGATTGGTCGCGTGCCGCCCATGTGACCGGCACGCGACCAATCAGAAGCCGCGACGTCATTCTCATTCACAAAGCTCCTAATTCTCGGAATTAAGGACCTGCGAATAACGTCGTGGCTTCTGATTGGTCGTGTGCCGGTCACATGGGCGGCACGCAACCAATCAGAACCCGCGACGTCATTCGCAGGTCCTGAAGGCGCTCATTTTAAACAAAGAAGCCGGCCGGTTACCAGCGTGATGTCCAGGGGCCGCCGGAGAGGTGAGCATATCAATATTTTTTATTTTAATTCTTTATTTTACACATCCCTATTGATCCCAGGGCCTGAAGGAGAGTTTCCTCTCCTTCAGACCCTGGGAACCATGAGAATACCTTCCGATACTTGATGTCCCATTGACTTGTATTGGTATCGGATATCGGTATCGGCGATATACGATATTTTTCGGGTATCGGCCGATACTATCCGATACCGATACTTTCAAGTATCGGACGGTATCGCTCAACACTATAGGACAGTCATAGGGGCGGTGAGGCGGAAGGGTCTCCGCAGCTCTTTTGGAGAACATGTCTGCATAGGGCCAATAGTGCTTGGGAAGAGAGGAAAGATCTGCGGGTACCTGTGTAGTAGCAACCTGAACGCACTCCCTCTGACATCTACCCTCACAGGATTTACTCCATCCCAAAATTCTCCCAGAGGACCACTCAATATGAGGAGAATGGTAGCTAAGCCATGGTATCCCCAACAGGACCTCATCAATTCCCTCAGGAATGACTAATAGGGAGATTATCTCCTGATGTGATGGAGACACAGAAACCGTGAAAGGAATGGTTTGGTGGGTAATCTGTGAGGGTAGTGTTGACCCATTTACCACTCGAACGGTTACAGGCTTGGCGAGCATCACCAAGGGTATTGCGTGACGCTGGGCAAAAGAGGAAGACATAAAATTACCCTCTGCCCCAGAACCCACGCATAGCTCGACCATAAGAGTGGATGGGCCTATGGTAATTGTCCCCTTGAAGGACAACTTTGAGGCAAACGTCGCCGACCGTGTCTAGTGTACCTCCTCCAACTGCCACTAGACGCTGACGTTTCCCCTTGGAGGCAAGATGTCCTGACTGCTGGCAAACATGTGACTCAGATGCCTGGATTGGAGATTCCAAAGGTTTGGCGAAGGTGGGAGCCAGCCGAAACCTCTGCCTACACTGGGCTCGCTCTAACCTCCGCTCGTTAAAACGGAGGTCAATACGAGTAGAGACAGTTATTAACTCCTCCAGTGTGGCAGGAATCTCCCTAGTGGCCAAAGCGTCCTTAACGTGATCAGCCAGGCCCCTCCAAAATATGGGGATAAGGGCTTTATCCGACCACTCCAGCTCAGAAGCTAAAGTACGGAAGCGGACGGAAAAATGGCTGACCAAGGACTCACCCTGAGTTAATGCCAGTAGTTGGAGTGCTGTGTCATGGGTGACTTGAGGTCCTAAAAAGACCATTTTCAGAGTGCTCAGAAACAACGGAGCACTCTGCACCACATGATCACCACGCTCCCACAGCGGCGTAGCCCACTCCAACACCCTGTCCGACAAGAGAGAGACAATAAATCCCACCTTAGCCCGCTCTGTAGGAAAACGTGCAGCCAGGAGCTCGAGGTGGATAGAGCACTGACTCACAAATCCCCTACAAGTTTTGCAATCTCCAGAAAATTTTTCTGGCAACGGGAGGCGAGAAAATGTCGGAACAGGGGTGGCAGTGGACAAGGTTGCTGCAGCCACGCTAGCAGCCTGTACAGCAACTGCGGTAACATCCACAGCTGAGGTTGAGCTCTCGAGAGCCGTCAACCTACCCTCCAGCTGCTGGATATACCGCAAAGATTGCTGAATGTCCGCCATTTACTAGCCAGACCTTGGCGCTAGTATTATGTTAGGGACTGGTGGAACGCACCAAGTATAGATGATATGAAACTAGGTGCATTCGCAGTCCGAGGTCCACCGTGCAGGTATAAACCCTGCTGCTAGTAAGACGGACTATATGGCGGTACTAAAAGTATACACGCACGGGTTAACTTCACCCTGCGTGAAGGAAGCGATCCTGTTGCATCACAGGAACGCGGTACCGCACATAGAGCGCGAGCAAGAAGTCAGCGAACACAACCCCAACTCAGGAATGAAGTCCGATTAGACCACTTGCTGGCACAACAATGCAACTGGGTGTGTAAGGAAACTATTAAATAGTGTATAGAGGCACGAGAGTGCATGCGGTGCTGCACTGACGGACGCCACTAACCACCCAGGCTTGGGTAAGGAAAGCACAGAGGAAGCGCACAGCGCCGTACTGGCAGACACAGCAACTGGACACTGTGATGTGTGTTACGTGCAGATGGCTAGTCGGGCGCTAGATAGCTACCATCATCCGCGAGCAGTCAACAACACTAGGGAGGGATACTTAGGAGCTTTCATCCATCGACATACATCCATCTACACACACACATTATAACAAGACAATACTAGCGCATGGCCGTGCGGTCATGCGCAGTTTATATAGTTGCAGCACAGGAAGCAGCTACAGAAGTTTTGCCCTTTCAGGACCTGCCAAGAGGACCAATGGGATGTGCTGCAGTGCCTGAGCATGTGACCCTCGATCTCCAACGGGAGATCTTGCCCTGGGCATGCTCAGTGTGTGCAAATAAGGACTTGGTCCCAGAGAAGCCGCAGATCAGTGCAGGGTACAACAGGAGAGCCAGAAAAGGCAGCAGTAACCCTCTGAACAGAATCAGTCCCAGCAAGACGCTGGGAGCGACGCCTCCGCTGAGCAGAGCCCACTGCGGCCGAAGCAGAATGGGAGACGGCAGCAGATACGGATCGAGATTCCCCCTGTGCAGCAGAGGAAACTCGACTCCTAACATATGCTCTGTTGTATGTTCGTGTTTTTTTTTACATTTAACACTTTGGCTGGATGATGGGACTACTACTGTCCCATCATTGGCTAATGTGTCAATCACTATCACTGTAGCAGGCATTGCCCGATGGGACTTGTAGTCCCATTGGACGATGCCTGCACATGCACAAACCCCAAGGTTCCCCCACAGCCCGGCACAGACCCCCGACAGCCCGCCGCAGACCCCCCACAGCCCAGTACAGACCCCCACAGCCTGGCACAGACCCCCCCACAGCCCAGCACAGACCCCTCACAGCCAGCTGGCAACCCCCCACAGCCTGCTGCAGACCCCTGACAGCCCGCCGCAGACCCCCCACAGCCCGCTGCAGACCGTGACAGCCGGGCGCAGACCCACGACAGCCCGCCGCAGACCCCCGACAGCCCACCGCAGACCCCGACAGCCCGCCACAGACCCCCAGCAGACCCACGATCCCCGCAGATTCTCGCAATCGCCGCACACAGACACGCACATCTTCCCCGCACACAGACAGTCTCTGCCCACGCACCACCCACACTCCACCCACACACTCTTTCCCCCTCCCGATCTGCAGCGTTTCTCACAGCTAAACCGCAGACCTTTTTTTAGATCTGCAGTTTTGCTGCAGATGTGCCCAACTCAATGCAAGTCAATGGGCGCAGAAACGCTGCAGATCCACAAAAATAAATGACATGCTCCTTCTTTTAACCCGCAGCGTTTTCACTGCAGAGTTTTCTGCACCATTAGCACAGCATTTTTTTCCATTGATTTACATTGTACTGTAAATCACTTGTGGATCTGCAGCATTTCTGAATGGTAAAAAAAATGCTGTGGATCCGCAGGAAATCCGCAATGTGTGCACATAGCCTTAACATTGGAATGAAGGGGCTTTACCATTACACCTCTGTGATTAGGTGTCTGGCTCTCATTACATCCCAGCTTCTAAAAGCCTACTGATTTAATATTTGAAAGGTTTATTTTATTTTTACAATAGGCCTAAGAACTAACAGGGAGGTAGTTTGCAACTTCCTGCCAGTTCTACCAAGCGTCATCTCGGACTTCTCCTTCTGCTTAACATCAACAGAACAGCTCCTCCTCTTCCAGGCTGCCCTATCGATGGGGCTTTTATGATTATGTCATGCTGATTGATAGCCAACTCTTCGCTGCGGAACTGCCAGCTGTAAATCAGAATGACACCATGCTCTGAGAAAGTGACATCAGCAAAAAACCATAAAAGTACAGTGGTATCTGTTCAGTGGTGGATAGAATAGGCTGGTAGGTAGCAACTATGAAGGCTATACAGAGGTATGTATCAGAAAACATAAAGCTCTGACTTATCAAAGGATACAGAATGAAGTTAATTAGGATCAATTTCTTTAAAAATAATCATGGTGTTCAGGGAAGGGAATTCACTTTGACGTTTATAATATTTGCGTTATACATTTCCGTTGCAGTGATATAGAATGATGTCTATTAAAACTATTTGTTCTGTAAATATCAGCTAAAACAAGCAAATGCATTCATTATGAAGTATAAATGATAATGGAAAAATATAATACATTTCTGAATAAACAGCGTTGTGTGGTTTTTACATTTTCCATTATACCATCTATTTAGATGCGCAAATGGCATGTTTTAAAGGGAATCAAACAAGGTCATCTGTTCTCGCAAGAAAGTCTCTATTGTTTTCTCCTTTATCATTGGGTAATGTATTCCAAACGCCGAAACACACATTAGACCAATGTTCTGATTATCTGTACAGCAGAATATTTTGCATTAGTTGTGGGTATTAGCTCAGCTGATGCACAATGCAATTTTAATGTAATGAATATCCATTTAACATTCATGTGCATAGGAAGACATGGGAGGTGAATGCTGAGATCCTGATAGGATAATTAGAAGTAAATAGGGCCATTTGTTGTCACAGGTTGTAGCTTGGATACTATTCTTTTTTCTTGGCTTTGCCCAAGAAAAGTAGCAAAATGTCACCATCTTCTTAAGTAAGTGGACTCTTGTGTTTTTGGACTAAGGCTGGTTTCACATTTGCGTTTTTTGCCTCTGCATTTAAACGCATATAAACGCATGCGTTTTTTTTCTATATTTAACATTAAAATCGCATGCGTTTTTTTTGTACGCGTTTGGCCGCATTTGATGACGCATGCGTCGTTTCTATGCTTGCGTTTTTTTGCAGAAATGCAACATGTAGTAATTTCTAGATGCGTTTTTTTTTGCTGCAAAAAAACGTATTGCTGTCAATGTAAACGCATGCGTTTTTAACCCCTTCCCGACCCCTGACGCCACGTAGGCGTCATGAAAGTCGGTGCCAATCCGACCCATGACGCCTATGTGGCGTCATGGAAAGATCGCGTCCCTGCAGGCCGGGTGAAAGGGTTAACTCCCATTTCACCCGATCTGCAGGGACAGGGGGAGTGGTAGTTTAGCCCAGGGGGGGTGGCTTCACCCCCCCCCCCCGTGGCTACGACCGCTCTGATTGGCTGTTGAAAGTAAAACTGCCAATCAGAGCGATTTGTAATATTTCACCCATTATAACGGGTGAAATATTACAATCCAGCCATGGCCGATGCTGCAATATCATCGGCCATGGCTGGAAATACTAATGTGCCCCCACCCCACCCCACCGATCGCCCCCCAGCCCTCCGATCTGCCGGGTACACTGCCCCGCTCCCCTCCGTCCTGTGCTCCGCTCCCCCCCGTGCTCTTGGCCGCTCCCCCCGTGCTCCAATCACCCCCCCTGCACTCCGATCCACCCCCCCGTGCTCCGTTCCACCCCCCCCGTGCTCCGTTCCACCCCCCCATGCTCCGTTCCACCCCCCCAGTGCTCCATTCCACCCCCCCAGTGCTCCGTTCCACACCTCCCGCGTTCCGATCCACCACCCCCGTGCTCCGATCCCCCCCCGTGCTCCCCCCCACCCCATCATACTTACCGGTCCTGCCGGGGTCCGTCCGTCTTCTCCCTGGGCGCCGCCATCTTCCAAAATGGCGGGCGCATGCGCAGTGCGCCCGCCGAATCTGCCGGCCGGCAGATTCGTTCAAAGTGCATTTTGATCACTGAGATAGATTATATCTCAGTGATCAAAATAAAAAAATAATAAATGACCCCCCCCCCTTTGTCACCCCCATAGGTAGGGACATTAAAAAAATAAAGAATTTTTTTTTTCCACTAATGTTAGAATAGGGGTAGGGTTAGGGGTAGGGTTAGGGTTAGGGTTAGGGGTAGGGGTAGGGTTAGGGTTAGGGGTAGGGTTAGGGTTAGGGGTAGGGTTAGGGGTAGGGTTAGGGGTAGGGGTAGGGTTAGGCGTAGGGTTAGGGTTAGGGTTTCGGTATGTGCACACATATTCTGGTCCTCTGCGGATTATTCCGCTGCGGATTTGATAAATCTGCAGTGCTAAACCGCTGTGGATTTATCGCAGATTTACCGCGTTTTTTCTGCGCCTTTCACTGCGGTTTTACAACTGCGATATTCTATTGGAGCAGTTGTAAAACCGCTGCGGAATCCGCAGAAAGAAGCGACATGCTGCGGAATGTAAACCGCTGCGTTTCCGTGCAGTTTTTCTGCAGCATGTGTACAGCGATTTTTGTTTCCCATAGGTTTACATTGAACTGTAAACTCATGGGAAACTGCTGCGGATCCGCAGCGTTTTCCACAGCGTGTGCACATACCTTTAGAATTGGGCTATGTGCACACGGTGCGGATTGGCCGCTGCGGATTCGCAGCAGTGTTCCATCAGGTTTACAGTACCATGTAAACCTATGCAAAAAACCAAATCCGCTGTGCCCATGGTGCGGAAAATACCGCGCGGAAACGCTGCGTTGTATTTTCCGCAGCATGTCAATTCTTTGTGCAGATTCCGCAGCGCTTTACACCTGTTCCTCGATAGGAATCCGCAGGTGAAATCCGCACAAAAAACACTGGAAATCCGCGGAAAATCCGCAGGTAAAACGCAGTGCCTTTTACCCGCGGATTTTTCAAAAATGATGCTGAAAAATCTCACACGAATCCGCAACGTGGGCACATAGCCTTAGGGTTAGGGTTGTGGTTAGGGTTGTGGTTAGGGTTAGGGTTGGAATTAGGGTTGTGATTAGGGTTACGGCTACAGTTGGGATTAGGGTTAGGGGTGTGTTGGGGTTAGTGTTGGAGGTAGAATTGAGGGGTTTCCACTGTTTATGCACATCAGGGGTCTCCAAACGCAACATGGCGCCACCATTGATTCCAGCCAATCTTGTATTCAAAAAGTCAAATGGTGCTCCCTCACTTCCGAGCCCCGACGTGTGCCCAAACAGCGGTTTACCCCCACATATGGGGTACCAGCATACTCAGGATAAACTGCGCAACAATTACTGGGGTCCAATTTCTCCTGTTACCCTTGTGAAAATAAAAAAATGCTTGCTAAAACATCATTTTTGAGGAAAGAAAAATTATTTTTTATTTTCACGGCTCTGCGTTGTAAACGTCTGTGAAGCACTTGGGGGTTCAAAGTGCTCACCACATATCTAGATAAGTTCCTTGGGGGGTCTAGTTTCTAAAATGGGGTCACTTTTGGGGGGTTTCTACTGTTTAGGCACACCAGGGGATCTGCAAACGCAACGTGACGCCCGCAGAGCATTCCATCAAAGTCTGCATTTCAAAAGTCACTACTTCCCTTCTGAGCCCCGACGTGTGCCCAAACAGTGGTTTACCCCCACACATGGGGTATCAGCGTACTCAGGAGAAACTGGAAAATAACTTGTGGGGTCCAATTTCTCCTGTAACCCTTGGGAAAATAAAAAATTGCAGGCTAAAAGATCATTTTTGAGAAAATAATTTTTATTTTTTATTTTCATGGCTCTGCGTTATAAACTTCTGTGAAGCACTTGGGGGTTCAAAGTCCTCATCACACATCTAGATAAGTTCCTTTCGGGGTCTTGTTTCCAAAATGGGGTCAATAGTGGGGGGTTTCTACTGTTTAGCCACATCAGGGGCTCTGCAAACGCAATGTGACGCCCACAGAGCATTCAATCAAAGTCTGCATTTCAAAACATCACTACTTCACTTCCGAGCCCCGGCGTGTGCCCAAACAGTGGTTTACCCCCACATATGGGGTATCAGCGTACTCAGGAGAAACTGGACAACAACTTTTGGGGTCAAATTTCTCCTGTTACCCTTGGGAAAATAAAAAATTGCAGGCTAAAAGATCATTTTTGAGAAAATATTTTTTTTTTTTTCATGGCTCTGCGTTATAAACTTCTGTGAAGCACTTGGGGGTTCAAAGTCCTCACCACACATCTAGATTAGTTCCTTTGGGGGTCTAGTTTCCAAAATGGGGTCATTTGTGGGGGATCTCCAATGTTTAGGCATACAGGGGCTCTCCAAACGTGACATGGTGTCCGCTAATGATTGGAGCTAATTTTCCATTTAAAAAGCCAAATGGCGTGCCTTGCCTTCCGAGCCCTGCCGTGCGCCCAAACAGTGGTTTACCCCCACACATGGGGTATCAGTGTACTCAGGACAAACTGGAGAAGAATATTTGGGGTCCAATTTCTCCTATTACCCTTGGCAAAATAGGAAATTCCAAGCTAAAAAATCATTTTTGAGGAAAGAAAAATTATTTTTTATTTTCATGGCTCTGCGTTATAAACTTCTGTGAAGCACCTGGGGGTTTAAAGTGCTCAATATGCATCTAGATAAGTTCCTTTGGGGGTCTAGTTTCCAAAATGGGGTCACTTGTGGGGGAGCTCCAATGTTTAGGCACACAGGTCGCTCTCCAAACGCGACATGGTGTCCGCTAACAATTGGAGCTAATTTTCCATTCAAAAAGTCAATTGGCGCGCCTTCCTTTCCGAGCCCTGCCGTGTGCCCAAGCAGTGGTTTACCCCCACATATGAGGTATATGCGTACTCGGGAGAAATTGCCCAACAAATTTTATGATACATTTTATCCTATTGCCCATGTGAAAATGAAAAAATTGAGGCGAAAAGAATTTTTTTGTGAAAAAAAAGTACTTTTTCATTTTTACAGATCAATTTGTGAAGCACCTGAGGGTTTAAAGTGCTCACTAGGCATCTAGATAAGTTCCTTGGGGGGTCTAGTTTCCAAAATGGGGTCACTTGTGGGGGAGCTCTAATGTTTAGGCACACAGGGGCTCTACAAACGCGACATGGTGTCCGCTAACGATGGAGATAATTTTTCATTCAAAAAGTCAAATGGCGCTCCTTCCCTTCCAAGCCTTACCATGTGCCCAAACAGTAATTTACCCCCACATGTGAGGTATCGGTGTACTCAGGAGAAATTGCCCAACAAATTTTAGGATCCATTTTATCCTGTTGCCCATGAGAAAATGAAAAAATTGAGGCTAAAAGAATTTTTTTGTGAAAAAAAAGTACTTTTTCATTTTTACGGATCAATTTGTGAAGCACCTGGGTGTTCAAAGTGCTCACTATGCATCTAGATAAGTTCCTTGGGGTGTCTAGTTTCCAAAATGGGGTCACTTGTGGGGAGCTCCAATTTTTAGGCACACGGGGGCTCTCCAAACGTGACATGGTGTCCGCTAAAGAGTGCAGCCAATTTTTCATTCAAAAAGTCAAATGGCGCTCCTTCCCTTCCGAGCCCTGCCGTGCGCCCAAACAGTGGTTTACCCCAACATATGAGGTATCAGTGTACTCAGGACAAATTGGCAACAACTTTTGTGGTTCAGTTTCTCCTTCTACCATTGGGAAAATAAAAAAATTGTTGCTAAAAGATAATTTTTGTGACTAAAAAGTTAAATGTTCATTTTTTCCTTCCATGTTGCTTCTGCTGCTGTGAAGTACCTGAAGGGTTAATAAACTTCTTGAATGTGGTTTTGAGTACCTTGAGGGGTGCATTTTTTAGAATGGTGTCACTTTTGGGTATTTTCAGCCATATAGACCCCTCAAACTGACTTCAAATGTGGTGGTCCCTAAAAAAAATGGTTTTGTAAATTTCGTTGTAAAAATGAGAAATCGCTGGTCAAATTTTAACCCTTATAACTTCCTAGCAAAAAAAAAATTTGTTTCCAAGATTGTGCTAATGTAAAGTATACATGTGGGAAATGTTATTTATTAACTATTTTGTGTCACATAACTCTCTGGTTTAACAGAATAAAAATTCAAAATGTGAAAATTGCGAAATTTTCAAAATTTTCGCCAAATTTCCGTTTTTATCACAAATAAACGCAGAATTTATTGACCTAAATTTACCACTAACATGAAGCCCAATATGTCACGAAAAAACAATCTCAGAACCGCTAGGATCCGTTGAAGCGTTCCTGAGTTATTACCTCATAAAGGGACACTGGTCAGAATTGCAAAAAACTGCAAGGTCTTTAAGGTCAAAATAGGCTGGGTCATGAAGGGGTTAAGCACACCTGTTTGGTTGCATTTTTAAACGCATGCGTTTCAATAGAAAAAAACAAGTCTACACACTGATAAGCCACCCCCCACCATCAAGGTGATAAAGGGATCCAAACCCTAACCCTAACCCTAACCCTAGGGATCCAAACCCTAACCCTAGCCCTAACCCTACGCATAACCCCTAACCCTTACCCCTAACCCTAACCCTAGGGATCCAAACCCTAACCCTACCCCTAACCCTAACCCTAACCCTAGGGATCCAAACCCTAACCCTAACCCTAGGGATCCAAACCCTAACCCTAGCCCTAACCCTACCCCTAACCCTAACCCTAACCCCTAACCTTAACCCTAACCCTAGGGATTCAAACCCTAACCCTAGCCATTTCTATTTATAGTGGGTTTTCTAGTTGATTTTTATGATCGGCAGCTGTCACACACTAAAGACGCTTTTTATTCCAAAAAATATTTTTTGCGTTACCACATTTTGAGAGCTACAATTTTTCCATATTTTGGTCCACAGAGTCATGTCACACGCCCTCTGTAGTCCCATTGGCGGTGTCTGGATCTTGATTTTTCTCTTGTGAAATTTCTCATCATGCGTATCAAAAACGCAAACGCAGGAAAAAACGCATGTAAACACGTAAAAACGCGGCGTTTTTTACCGCATACAAAAACGCATTCGTCTAAAAAATGCAGCGTTTGAATGCGTTTACATGCATTTTTTTCACCACCTGCGGATGCATTTAAACGCTGCATTTTTAAACACAAATGTGAAACTAGTCTTACATGGAAGTGTGTAATTTTCAGCTTTTCCACGTGGACCACCTTATTGTGAGTTAAGCCTTTAAAGGGAACATTTTCTCCCCTCTGCATTTGGATGCGTGCATCCGCCGGACACCAACATAACGTTGTTATACTGCAGATTAACCGCATATCTGTAGTTTAACAGTGTTATTCCTGTTGACAGGTTCGCTTTATCCTCTTTACCCCCCAAGGTGGTTTGCATGTTAATGACCAGGACAATTTTTACAAGTCTAACAACTGTCACTTTGAGGTAATGACTTTAGAACGCTTCAGTGGATGAGTCTGATTCAAAGAATGTTTCTTTGTGACATATTGTACTTCATGATAGTGGGAAAATTTCTTTGATATGACTTGCTTTTAGTTGTGGAAAAAATGGAAACTTGGCAAAAATTTGGAAAATTTCCCACATTTCCCACACATCTAATGTACATCACCACAATTTTTGAAAAGTTATAAGGGTTAAAGTTGACGAGCGATTTCTCATTTTTCCAACAAAATTTACAAAACCATTTTTTAGGGACCACATAACATTTCAAGTGACTTTGAGGGGTCTACATTATATGACAAAAAATACCCCAACATGACACCATTCTAAACACAGCACTCGTCAAGGTACTGAAAACTACATTGACGAAGTTTATTAACCCTTCAGGTGCATCAAAGGAATTTTTGGAATGTGAAAAAAATGAACAAATAAATTTAGACCTCAATTTTTCCTCTGCAATAGTAAAAGAAAAAAATGGACCCCAAAATTTGTTGTGCAATTTCTCCTGAGCAAGCCGATACCCCATATGTTAAGGAAAACCACTGTCTAAGCAGAGCTTAGAAGGGAAGGATCGCCATTTGATTTTTTGAATGCAAAATTTGCTGGAACAATTAGTGAACACCATGTCATGTTTGGAGAGCCCCTAATGTAGCTAAACAGTGAAAATCCCCCACAAGTGACATCATTTGGAAACTGGATCCCTCACCGAACTTATACAGATGTATGGTGAGCACATTTAACCCCAAGATGCTTGACAAAAGTTTATAATGTTGAGCTGTGAAAATAAAAAAAATCACATTTTCCCCACAAAAATGTTTTTTAGCATTTTCATGAGGGTAACAGGAGAGATTGCACAACACAATTTGTTGAGCACTATTTGCCTCCTGATGCTCAGATTTTCCTAGAATAGTTTGCAGACTTCATATACAGAGTTTCTAAGTTATAGAAGAGCAGTATCCCTCCCTCAAATGACCCTATTTTGGAAATTATACTCCTTTGGGAATTTATTTACTGGTGTAATGAAGGTGTTGAATCCATGGGTATTTTCTAGAAACAAGCAGCAGTGGATGTTACTGAGTGAAAATTGCAAACTGCCGATGTAGTGACCTGTACGCTGCAGTGAACAGTATGTTATAGTGACCTGTTCGTCGTGGTGCCCAGCTCATGCTTTTGGAGACACGCACCCGTAAATTAGGCGGGCTCCGTTCTCTACAGAAACATGTGGAACCAATATGTGGTTTAGGCACACTGGGGCTCAAAAAGGAGGGGGCATTTGGATTTGGGAGCACATAATTTGCTGAATTTCTTTTTGAGGGTGAGGAGCCATTTCACTTTTCTAGGGCCTTTGCACTACCAGCTAAGTGGAAGCCCACTATATTTCCATTAACAGATGACAGTCCTGAGTGACGGCTTGCTTTTTTGTGAATTGAGTTGAAGCTTTTATTGGGAACATTGTACATAACGTTTGGGATCACATTTATCTAGCGCACTACGCTGAGCACTTACTTTGAGGTTTTCTTCTAAATCTTTGAGTGATGTGATTCAGATTGATCCTCCAAGGGATCATTCACAATAATGAGGCAGCAAAGTTACTTTGGACTTTGTCTGTCATCTGTTCAGGGGTGTCCTTCTTTTCAGAACTGCACAAAACTGGCTGACTGATCTTTTATGCATGCCTAAAAAGACTGACACAGCCGGATCATTGGCCAGACAGTGTCCATAGTGTTTCAATCTGCCTCATTATAGGGAATCTTCCACCAATGATTCCATCTGAAGCACATTTTTCAGAGATTAGCATTGAAATCCTAATATTAGCAATCAGCGTAGATCACAGGATAATTATGCTCAGAACCTTACTGCAAAATTTTTCTGAATGAACAAATCAACAGCAGGTGAAGAACTGGTTTTATTTATTTTTTATGCTGTTCCTCATGCGGTATAAGTGATTAGGCGCTTTATTCTTCGGGTCGGTGCCATTACAGCGATATCAGATTTATATCTGGTTTTTATGTTTGGCTGCTGTCACACTAAGGCTAGCTTCACACTAGCGTTCGGCAGGGCTGCGGACCGCAGCCTTTTTCCTCCATGAAACCCCGCCCTCTGCTGTGCCTCTTCCTTCAGCTCTGCCTACATCTGCATGCCGACATTCAAAAAAAAAAGAAGTCTGCACCAACTGCACAATTGAACCACTTGCACACACACTTCAACGTGGCAGAAATTCCGTGAATGTTAGCCTTGACGGATTCTGGGTGCTCATTCAGAAAAAAAGTATAATCCAATTAACGAAAAAAGTAGAGGAAGAGCACTCACCATCTGTTAAAATATCCAATCTTTATTATGACATAAAGTCAACTGCAGGACAAATGGGGAGAACGTCCTGACTCACACTAATACGAACAGCAATACAATAAGTTTAATTTTGATGGACAATACTTTCAGATTTGCCTCTTCGTGGTTCTTACAGATAGAAGGTACTACCAGGGGTACGCCCGTCGCTTATACCCTGGCTAACCTTTTTTGGGCAGTCTTTGAATCAAGATACATTTATGTGGACAGTAACCCCTTTTTGAAACATCTAAAACTTTATGTCAGGTTCGTGGATTATGTATTCATAGTGTGGGACATGGATCAGGACTAGTGTTGAGCGATACCGTCCGATATTTGAAAGTATCGGTATCGGATGGTATCAACCGATATCCGAAAAAGATCGGATATCGCCGATACCGATATCCGATACCAATACAAGTCAATGGGACACAAATATCGGAAGGTATCCTCTATGGTTCCCAGGGTCTGAAGGAGAGGAAACTCTCCTTCAGGCCCTGGGATCCATATTCATGTGTAAAATAAAGAATAAAAATAAAAAATATTGATATACTTACCCTCGGACGCGCCCTGGTTGTCACCGCTGCAACCGCCATGCTTCCCTTTCTAAGAATGAGCGCGCTAAGGACCTTCGATGATGTCGCGGCGTGTGATTGGTCGCTGAGCGGTCATGTGACCGCTCACGCAACCAATCACAGGCCGCCACGTCATCGAAGGTCGTTAACGCACTCATTCTTGGGAATGAGCGCGTTAATGACCTTCGATGACGTGGCGGCTTGTGATTGGTCGCATGAGCGGTCACATGACCACTCAGCGACCAATCACAAGCCGCAACGTCATCGAAAGTCCTTAACGCGCTCATTCTTAGGAACGGAAGCATGGCGGTTGCAGCGGTGACAACCAGGGCGCGTCCGAGGGTAAGTATATCAATATTTTTCATTTTTATTCTTTATTTTACACATGAATCTTAATCCTGATACCGATTCCCGATATCACAAAAATATCGGAACTCGGTATCGGAATTCCGATACCGCAAATATCGGCCGATACCCGATACTTGCGGTATCGGAATGCTCAACACTAATCAGGACATATTTCAGCTTTTTGTGGCACATCTGGGCCGGGTGAACACAATGAACATGAATTTTACATCGGTCTTTGGTGGTATGAGTTTGGAATTTCTAGATGTCAGGCTGTGGGTGCAAGATGGTTCCATCCAAACCGAGGTGTTTCGAAAACTGCCAGCTACCAACTCATTGTTACACTACAAAAGCGCTCACCCACATTATACCAAAATATCACTCCCCTGCAGTCAATTTTTAAGAGGTAAAAGAATCAATAGTAGTCAAGACGGTTTCAACAGACAATCTCAGGAACTTTACAATAGATTTGTTGATCGGGGATATCCGCATCCCCTGTTGGATAACACCCTAGCTAGAGCCAAAGCAGTCAAAGATGGAAATCAGGAGACAATAGGGGTAAATAAAAAAACTTCAGACAAGCGGTTTACATTTTGTTTTAATTATGGTCCCATGGATAGCGTTATTAGATCAGCAATCGGGAAGAGCTGGCACATTTTGGAAAAGGATCCCGATTTATGGGAGTTAAGTAGTAGGGGTCCTTTGTTTGCCTGCCATCGTGGTAATAACTTTAAAAGATTTACTAGTATGCAACAGCATCAATGTTGAACAGAAGAATTGGTTAAAGGCAGGCATCCCAAAAGGTAATTTCAGATGTGGCCACTGCAATTTTTGCACTTATCACATAACTGATAAAACCATTAAGATCGGCCCTATGCATCACATAGTGAGGGATTTTATATCATGTAGAACCACACATGTAGCGAATGTAATGTTTTGTCCGTGCGATTTTTACTACATTGGTAAGACCATCCGACCCCTTTTTGTAATGTTTAGGGAACATTTTAATTCCATTAGCTCTGGTAAAGGGGTTCCTTGACTTATTAATCATATGCTGTCATGCCATGGAGGCAATGCAGCATTACTGCGTTTTGCTGGGTTAGAGAAAGTTATTTTGCCAGAACATGGGGGTGATCACAATAGACTCCTGCTTAGAAGAGAAGGCAGGTGGATTTTGCGTACTAACGCTACGGGACCAACAGGTCTAAATGAAAGGACTGATATGTCTGTATTCTTGTGATTATCTTTTGCTCCATTGTTGCTATGTCTTTGTTTTTGTTTCTGTTTTTGCTTGCTCTAGGTTCACATGTAACTTTTAATATGTATTGTTTTTAAAGTTTTATCTGATTAGTAGGTATATCCAGCTGATAACGTTAGAGGATGGGCGGTGTGGTTATGTTGGTTTCCTTTAAAGTTTCCCTCCCTTCCTCGTTCACCATCAAGACCCGTGGAAGTTTTGGTAGCGCAAAACGGCCATCGTCTTTGGATACATGCATTCTCCCCATTTGTCCTGCAGCTGACTTGATGTCATAATAAACACTGGATATTTTAACGGATTGTGAATATTCTTCCTCTATTACATCTGCATGCGTTCTGCATACCCTATCTTTAACATTGGGTACGCAGCCCATGCGGATGTATGCGGATGCCTCTGCATGCGTTGTTTTGAAGCTGTGCCGACCGCAACAAAATCCTAACATGTTCCATTTATTTTTATTCAGTGCAATCTGCCAACCATAACAGTATACTAGAGCAAGAGTCTGGCTAGTAATGGCAGACGAGCAGCGTCTCCACAAGTACATCCAGCAGCTAGAGGTCAGGTTATCCACACTTGAATGGGCGACTTCAGCTGCAGATCTATCTGCAGTTGCGGCACAAGCTGCCAGTGAAACCGCCACTAGGGTTTCTGCTGCGACTCCTGTTCCGCCTTGTCCACATTTCCCACTACCCAATAAGTTCTCAGGGGACAGCAAGGCTTGCAGGGGATTCGTGAAGCAGTGCTCGATTCAGCTGGAGCTACTGGCCTCACGTTTCCCATCTGAACGGGCCAAGGTGGGATTTGAGGTGTCTCTATTGATGGATAGAGGGTTGGAGTGGGCTACGTCACTATGGGAGCGCAATGGTAAAGGTGCTTCAGAGTGCCTCTTGCTTTCTGTGCGCCCTGAAACAGGTCTTTCTTGGACCTCAGGTTACTCATGACGCCACACTCCAACTCTTGGTGTTAACCCCGGGCTTTTCTATGGCCAGCCAATTTCAGACTTTAGCTTCCAAGTTGGAGTGGTCAGATAAGGTCCTGATTCCCGTATTCTGGAGGGGCCTTGATGACCACCTAAAGGATGTTTTGGCCAGTAGGGAGATTTCAACTACACTGGAGGATGTAATATCTGTCTCCACTCACACTGATCTTCTGCACGCTGAAAGAAGATTGAAGTGAGCCCAGTGTAGACAAAAGATTCAGTTAGCTCCAAACTTTTCCAATCCTTTGGAATCTCCATCTCAGACGTGATATCTGGTAGAGTCCATGGAGGTGTCTTGGGTGGAATCTAAATCCCATCCAGTATGTTCCCAACCGACCTGCTTTGTTTGTAGGCAGGTGGTTAATTATGCCAATAAGTGACCAGGTGTCAGGGAGAATGACTGCATCTAGTGGCTATCAGATGAGGCTCACTAGACACGGCAGATGTGTCCTCCAAATTAACCTTCAAGGTGTCCTTGTCTTATGGGTTGACTACTTATACTACTGAGGTTTGCGTGGATTCTAGGGCTGAAGGCAATTTTCTGTCTTCTACCTTCACCCAACAGCACGCAATTACCCTATTGATGCTCCCTAAGCCAATTACCATCCGGGTGGTTAATTGGTCCATTCTTCCTACTCAAATCACTCATCAAATGGTACCTCTTACCCACATGATATCTCCAAAACATCAGGAGATAATTTCCCTCTTGGTTATCTCTGAGGGCATGGATGATGTGCTTCTAGGTACACCTTGGTTGAGCCATCTATCCCCTCATATCGATTGGGCTACTGGGAGCATTCAGGGATAGAGTAATTTGTGTGAGGGACAATGCCGAAGGCCCAAGTTCAGAATGGATCATCTGAGGTCACTACTGATCTAACTTCCCTGTCTAGGCACTACTGGCAATATGCCGACGTGTTCTCCACAAAGGCCGTGGAGACTCTTCCTCCTCATCACCCCTATGATTGCCCCATAGACCTCATTCCAGGGGCAGAGCCTCCTCGTGAGTAAGTCTACCCTTTATCATGAAGTTTGTCTCCTGCTGGGGCTGGTTTCTTCTTCATCCAAAAGAAGAATGGGGAATTACATCCCTGTATAGATTATAGGGGTTTGAATGCCATCACTATCAAAAACAGATATCCTTAGCTGCTAATCTCCAAGCTCTTTGATAGGCTGTGGGGTACTAGGATATTTACCAAGTTGTTTTTGTGTGGGGCTTTTAATCTTAGTCCATACGCGAGATAGACGAATGGAAAACCGCCTTTAATACCCGGAACAATCATTTATGAGTACTTAGTAATGCCATTCAGTCTCTGTAATGCCCCCGCAGTCTTTCAGATGAATGACATATTTTGGGAGTTGCTATCCACATCTGTTATTACTTGGATGACATAATTACCTATTCTCCTGATCTTGACACTCACCATAGAGATGTGAGTAGAGTTTTTGAGCTCTTGCACGCCAATTCGCTCTACGCCAAACTGGAGAAGTGAGTGTTTGAGCAGGAGTCCCTACCATTCCTAAGGTATATTATTTCGACCAAAGGGTCGGCTATGGATCCTACCAAGCTGGAGTCGGTGATGAACTGGCAGGAGCCTCATTTCCTTAAAGTGGTGCAGAGCTTTATGGGATTTATTAATTACTACCGTCAGTTCATTCCCCACTTTTCTATCTTAGCAGCTTTGCTGGTAGCACTGACCAAGAAGAGAGCTAATCCTAGTCAGAGGTCTGAGAAGGTCTCCAAGGCCTTCACCTCCATGAAGTCCCATTTTGCTATGGCCCCAGTACTGCATTTGCCTCATGTGGATAAGCCCTTCATCCTGGAGGAGGATGCCTCTTCTGTTGGTGCTGGAGCGGTCTTGTATCAGAAGGATGCTCAAGGTCAGAAACATCCATGTTTCTTCTTCTCCAAGAACACCAGTGGAGAGGAATTATTTTGTTGGTGACAAGGAGTTGCTGGCTATGAAATTGGCCTTCTGGGAATAGATACAACTCCTGGAGGGAACTCGGCATCCCTTTAAGGTTTACCTGCAGACAGCCCAACGGCTGAATTATCGCCAGTCTAGGTGGTCCTTTTTCTTCTCCTGGTTTAATTTCACCATCCACTTTCTGTCCGAGGAGAAGAATTTACGTGCTAATGCCCTGTCCCATTCAGTAGTCTTGTCCGAGGATGGGGATGAGCCACGTCTTATAGTCATTTTGGAGAGTCTTTGAATGGTGACTTTGGTGTCGCTCGAGCAGGTACCTCCAGGCAAATCTTATGTTCCACCTGACCTGCAGCTGGAGGTACTCTCATGGGCCCGCACTTCCAAATTGGTTGTCATTTCAACATCAAGAAGACCACTGAGCTTCTGGCAAGGACTTTTTGGAGGCCTCGGAAGGCACAAGACGTAAAGGATTACGTGCAAGCCTGTATCTCATGTGCCAGGAATCGGCCTTCCAGGCAGAGACCCACGGATTACTCTATCCCTTGCCTGTGGCAGATAGGCCCTTGGAGATGGTCAGGATGGACTTTATAGTGGACCTGCTTAAGTCCCGTAATAACAGAGTTATTTGGGTCATCACCGACAAATTTTTCCAAGATGGTGCATCTGGTTCCTCTTCCTTGCATACCATCTGCACGGGCTTTGGCGGCATTACTCATTAAGCATATTTTCTGCCTTCATGGGATGACTGACCAGATTGTCAGTGACCGGGGTCACCAGTTTGCTCTCCTTAACTTTGGTCAGCACGTGCGTTCCTGTTCCCATGCCTGTCTCTCGTCTTCCGACCCGAGGGTGGTAGACTGGGCAAGGGAAGCTTGCAACATCTGGGACCACACGCAGGATGCAATCAAAGTTTCAAAGAAGAGAATGAGTGCTTACGCCAAAGCACATCATCATCCAACTCCAGTATTTGCCCCTGTTGATTTTGTGTGGCTCTCTGCTTGTAACATCAGGCAGGCTGCATGTAAAGTCCACTAAATTTGCTCCCCGGTACTTAGGCCCTTTCAAAGTCCTTGAGCAGGTGAATCCCGTAGTCTATCGCCTCTGCCTTCCACCACATCTGAACATCACCGACACCTTTCATGTGTCTCTATTAAAACCTGTGTTTATGACCTGGTCTTCTGGGACTTCTGCGTGAAGTTTGGATATGTCCTCGGATGATTTCAAGGTCAACACTATTGTTGGGTTCAAGGTGATGCACGGCAAAAACTTTTTCTTGTTTGACTGGAAGGGTCATGGACCAGAGAATATGACCTGGGAACCTATTGAGCAAATCCATGCCCCCCAGCTTATCGCCAGGGGTAATAATAGAAGCCAGGATTCTCCCGCTGTGCAGGATAGATCCCAAGCATTGCATGGTGCTGGGGTATCCCATTCTGGCCCGGCCGCTGAAAGTGTAGTTTAGCACACACCTCAGTCCCAGCATCTTGCTCAGGCTCGTGAGATTTGTTTGGTTACTGGTGGCTCTCTAGCCAAGTCTATAGTAACCAGCGAGATGCAGGTGCAGCCTGATGCTTGGGAGTCTAAGTCCAGAGTTCACCCGACTGAGCATGTCCATGATGTGGCCTCTGCTCATTGGTAGTTGGATGTTTGCTGCTCTGGTGAGGTGGCAGCGCCAGATTGGCCTTCAAGCGATGTCTCGGCCATCTGGACATGAGTTTCTGGGGTGGAGTCTAGTGTATAAAAGGCCCCCAGCAGTGCACACGGGCGTGCTAGTATCATTTATGTGAGGTGTATGTGAGGTGTATGTGAGTGGATACTCTACCACTCTGTTTGCAAGTTTCGTGCTCTACACTGAGAATACTGACCTAGGGAGGTAGGGTTAGGACTGGGTAGCACAGTTGAGTTACAGAGCAAGTCCAACCCATAGGCTATACTTCTCTGGGAAAGTGACAGGGTCATGCACCTAGCATCACATGTGTTCTCATCCTTGTCTCTGCATCTGCTTTATTACCTGTGTGCAGTTAGCACTATTTACTTGCAGAACGATCTCAACCCACGCGCTGTTACCCCTCTGACGTGTAACAGGGTTTTGTACTTTGTTTACTTTCAGCAGTACCATATTGTGCTGTAACCAAGCTGGATACTCTGCGTTCTGTTCACACTGTGTGACATTTAACATAGTGTATTTAAGGTGATCGCTCGCTGGTTAATTCCGCTATTGTTCAGTAGCAGCAGTTTTACATCTGCATGGTGGACTCTGGGTTGTGATTCCACTTTATTATTTATTTTTATTCCGTGCAATCCTCCAACCCTAATGGGTTAACTAGTGGGAGAGTTTAATAGGTCTGGTCATTCAGGAAGCTGCAACAGCAAATGTGTAATTTTATTGTTTGTATTTTTTAAATAAAAATATTTATTTTTGTGTACCATATATTTTTTATTTGATTTGATTTTATTACATATTTACATTTTTACTTTCCACAATGGGACTTATTTTTTGCAGATTGATCCCCTGTATAGCACAGCGATGAAGGAGCATCTCTATGCTATGCATGCTATCAGCACTGCACTGACAGTCAAACTTAATTCATCATACTCTGAGCATGATCAAGCAACTTTGCTAGCTCTGGTGACCCGGATGTTGCCCTTGGATTGAAGACACTGCAATGATGTTGCAGGGTCTCCAATCCAATGGCAGAGGGCAGAGGCGTAGCTAGAGTTTTGGTTCAGAGGGGCAAAGCTTCTGAGTGGGCCCCTAACCAGGTAACCTTGATTACAACTGGGTGACGCACCCTTATAGTGGAGGAGAAGCTCAGCAGATGACTGTGCTGTTCCTGAAAATAATTTCTATGTAAAGACCAACATGGCTTTTACTACCATATGGTCAATGGTAGATACCTGCCTACAGAGCATATAAGAGATCACAGCACAGTTACAGATAATCACTTACTGCTGATGTTCTTTCTGATGGAATTGTTCACTTTTCCCATCTTTTCCATCTGTCCCAGATTGATATGACAACTTCTTCCTGCCAGGACTTTGCTGCAGAAAATACAACAAAGACACATTTCATGTCTAATTTTTTACGCACGCCAACATCTATTCCCAACCTGAACAAACTCCTCATCCTACTGGTACCCCAATGCTGCTGCCGTGTGTGTCCCTATTACTGCACCTGCTATGTGGTTCTCTGTGCCCTCTAAATTCTAAAGCACCCCTCTAGAATATAGTAATGCTGGGCACAAGTGCCCTAGAAAACAGTGCCCACATTTTGCCCCCTAGAAAGTAATAGTGCCCTGTGTGTCCCTTTGATAGTCACAGTTACCTGAGTTCCCCTATAACAATAAGTTCCCACTTAACATAGAATGATGTCTTGAGTCTCCCCTGTACAGCTTCCCTATACACAGCATGATGCTCTCTTATACATAACATGATGCCTCCTCATTGTAATGTACCTCCACAATGTATACTGACCCCTTAGTAGCCCCCAAACTATTTGATGGCCCCAACACTGTGTGATGACCCCTTCACTCTAATCCCCACACCATATTATGGCCCCCTAGATAGCCTCCATATAGTATGATGTGCCAGACAGTCCTCATTATAGTATAATGCACTCCCCATAGGCCTGTATAGTATAACACACTCCCCATAGGCATTTATAGCATAATGCATCCCCATAGGTAGCCTGTATAATATAATTCAGCCCCATAGGCAGCCAGTATAGTATAATGCACCTCCATTATGCAGACAGTACAGTATAATGCCCCCCCCCCCATAGTCAGCCAGTACAGTTTAATGCACCCCCATTAGGCAGCCAGTATAGTATAATGCACCTCCATTATGCAGACAGTACAGTATAATGCCCCCCCCCCCATAGTCAGCCAGTACAGTTTAATGCACCCCCATTAGGCAGCCAGTAGAGTATAATGCACCATTATTAGGCAGCCAGTACAGTATAATGCATCCCCATTAGGCAGCCAGTAGAGTATAATGCACCCCTATTAGGCAGCCAGCACAGTATAATGCACCCCCATTAGACAGCCTCTATAGTACAATGCACCCCCATTAGGCAGCCAGTGTAGTAAAAGAGCACCCCCATTAGGAAGCCAGTACAGTATAACGCACCGACATTAGACAGCCAGTATAGTATAATGCACCCCCATTAGGCAGCCAGTATAATGCGCCACCATTAGGCAGCCAGTATAGCACAATGCAGCCCCATTAGACAGCCAGTATAGTACAATGCACCCAGTACAGTATAATGCACCCCCATTAAGCAGCCAGCACAGTATAATGCACCTCCATAAGCAGCCAGTATAGTATAATGTATCTCCATTAGGCAGTCAGTATAATGCAGTCCCATTAGGCAGGCAGTAAAGTATAATGCACACCCATAGGCAGCCTGTATAGTATAATGCATCCCCATAAAACAGCCAGTATACTATAATGCACCCCCATTAGTCAGCCAGTACAGTATAATGCACCCTTATTAGGCAGCCAGTATAGCACAATTCAGCCCCACTAGACAGCCAGTATAGTACAATGCACCCAGTACAGTATAATGCACCCCCATTAAGCAGCCAGCACAGTATAATGCACCTCCATAAGCAGCCAGTATAGTATAATGTATCCCCATTAGCCACAAGTATAATGCAGTCCCATTAGGCAGGCAGTATAGTATAATGCACACCCATAGGCAGCCTGTATAGTATAATGCACCTCCATAAGCAGCCAGTATAGTATAATGCATCCCCATAAAGCAGCCAGTATACTATAATGCACCCCCATTAGGCAGCCAGTACAGTATAATGCACCCCCATTAGGCAGCCAGCACAGTATAATGCACCTCCATAAGCAGCCAGTATAGTATAATGTATCCCCATTAGGCAGCCAATATAATGCAGTGCCATTAGGCAGCCAGTATAGTCTAATGCACCCCCATTAGGCAGCCAGCATATTATAATACACCCCTATTAGGCAGCCAGTACAGTATAATCCACCTCCATTAGGTAGTCAGTACAGTATAATGCACACATATTAGGCAGCCAGTATAGTATAATGCACCACTATTATGAAGCCAGTATAATGCTGCCCCATTATTCAAGCAGCATAGTATAAATCACCCCCATTAGGCACCCAGTACAGTATAATGCACCCCCATTAGGCAGTCTGTACAGTATAATCCACCCCCATTAGGCAGCCAGTACAATATAATACACCCCCATTAGGCAGCCAGCACAGTAAATTGCACCCCCATTAGGCAGCCAGTATAGTATAATACACCCCAATTAGGCCGTCAGTACAGTATAATGCACCTCCATTTGGCATTGCAAAATGCAAATAAATGTATATAATTTATACAATGTGATTTTCTGGATTTTATTTTTGACATTCTATCTCTCAATGTTAAAATTAACCTACCTGTAAAATTATAGACTGTTCATGTCTATGTCAGTGGTCAAACTTACAAAATCAGCAAGGGATCAAATACTTATTTCACCCACTGTATCTATTGCAAAGGGTGTGCAGCTAATTTGGGTGAAATTATGTCCAATTTACCTTTTTTTCTCAGTACTTTATATTTTTTTCCAACACACACAAAGGAAATAAACATGTAAAATTTCAATAATTTTCTGGGAGAAGTTCATTTTCTGGAAAAATTTCAAGGATGCCAGTATTTTTTGGCCATTACTGTAGATATAAAAAAAAATACACTACATATATTTTAGGTACTGTAGCTGCCCATCTTACTTGCTCAGAGAAGCCAAATTAGTCAACAATACCAAGAAATGCTAAAGCTCTAGGAATAAGGGGAGAACTCGTGGATTCGGATAAATTCTTGTGTCCCATCAAACGTGCCTAAACGTTCCTAGGAACCAGGACCTGCGAGTGGAAGTTGGGCGACAGGCATGAAATAGAGAACATGCATTTTAAAAGAAAAGTAGCTATAGCCAATATTTGCAAGTGCCAAACACCACTTGAAAGTTAGCAATTATGAGAAAAGCATGGAAGGAAGCTGAAGTGGATGATCTCAAAATTATTTCCTCGATAAAAATACCCAATACACATTATACGTTATCTACCAAAGTCATGAACACAGGCATAATGATCACAGTTGCAGAGGGTGCGTTTATGACTGGGCCAGTGTGGTAGGGGGCCCTCTGATGCCAGTGCCTAATCTATGTGCATTCTATGCCACACTTTTAGCTTTAGGGTATTGCGGCGCCAGAGATCCACAGTCCTTGAGCTGCAATTTACGCCTCAAGTCAATCAGATGCAAGCAGCTGATGTCAGAGTGGCTGCCACAGGCAGAGCATGGCGGTCATGTCATGCACTGCCTTTGGTGGCACGCCGGCTTCTGTGAGGGCTATGGAAGAAGACGTCACTCATCATGGGAACAAAGATGTGTAAGAAAAACTTTTTACTTCTGTTTTTTTTAATTAGCTGGGAAAAAGCGTCAGAATGAGGGATGTTATAAAAGGAGGGGTTCCAGGATGGGGGTCGTTATTACTAGAAGGAAATCAAGATGGGGTGCATTATTACGGGAAGGGGCCATGATGGGGATATTATTACAGGAAGGGAAAAAGATGGGGGGCATTATTACATGGGGGGGGCAAACACGTATATCTTTATAGGATCTAAAATTCTACATGGGCCACACATCTGACCAAAATGCAGGTATAAGTCCTTGTCCAAATTTTGCATTCGGGGCCCATCGGACTCTAATGCCACGGCTCAAGGTGAAAGGAAAAGTCGAGAAAATTAAAGGCAAACAGACGCATTAGCAACTAGCAAATGTATGGAGTCAAGCGTAACATTTTGGAAAGGAGAATAATATAGATCTGTGATACCCATTTATATGAGGATACATATGGGAAACAGCACCATTTTATGGACTTCGACTTTCTTTGCATCTTTCGTTATTAACCAAAGAGACTTATTGTTATTGTAATAAGCTTCTGAATTAGGATTCTGGTGATCATCTAAATAAAGTCTATTAGAACTCAGCATCCATTAACAAGAAAAGTTTTATTTTTTTAACACCAAGAACTAAGCACGCTATTAATTGGATGAAACTTATTGCCCTCTAATTCTAAAATTGCTTATAATACGAAGAAAAAAAAATGCACGTTTCCACTTGCGTTCTCATTTGCCACTTGATGATATTTTATTAGTTTAATTTTGTATTATTATGAATAACAATGTTCGCTTTCATTGCTGCAATTATGAATTCCACCATTGTTTAGAAGTAATACACTAATTGCAGGGACTCATGGGAAGACTAAATTTGCATCCACCTTATTAGTTTAGAGATAACGATGTAATTCGTCCTATAAACAACTGTGCATAAGACAGAGTGTGTCCTAACTAGAACATTGGGTTTTGTTGTACGGCACTGAAATCAAAATTTCACTCAAAGTTTTTAAGAGTTGACTGGTAAAACTTTTTGGTAAGCAGAATTATCAAGATATTTTCTGCCTTTTCTGCCTTCGTGATTAAACTTATATTTAGCTTTTCTCGTACAGTACATTATGCAAATTATCATTGCTTATATCTTGAATTAAATGGTCAACGTACTTTCAGGCAACTTGATCTCATTTCATAACTATACGCTAAACTGACTTTGTTCCTCATAGCGGCCTCCGACTTTCAGTCAAATAGGCTGTAAGTGCACTGATACATTGCGGAGATGTCTGTCAGTCAGTGCTGGGACAAGCCGCAGCTCATTATGTACTGAACAGTGACGGAAGCTGCACTGGCTTCACTTCTATAACTGAAAGCCCTGGGCTGCAGGGAGGAACAAAGTTCAGTTTCACCCAGTACCTGGGCTTTCAGTATGGCGGTCACTCAGCTTTAGAACGTTATTAACCGACAGATGTACCCCATATCTACATTTTAATAACGTTTTGGAACATGACAGGTTCCCTTTAATATGAATATTTTATTTTTTTATTGTCTCTAGGCTGCACTCAATTGAATTTTGTATTTCATCTACTGATGAACGTTCATAGGGGGTTTCCTCTTTGTGTTTCCTTTAACAAGCAGGAATTAGCAGCTGGTTTATCATATGCTTTCACATATTCTGCCATATATGATTTTACACAGCCCCTAGTAACATGTTATTATGAAACTTTTAGTACCTCCCTTACTCATCCTCAGTTATTTAGCACTACATACTATTCAAAATTTCCCTGGAAGATAGGGCTGCCGTTGTACTTTGATTCTGATTGGCTCTTTACTCATTATTTACGTTTTTTACATACTACAAGTAGTGCCAAGAAGGCAGTGTATCAACTTATTTATAGCAACGGCATCATATGAAGAGTTCTGTAATTGACAATGGAAAGGATATTGATGATTTTAATATATTTTATTTAAATTCAATTACCATACTGTGTCCACGTATTACCTAAAAATGTGTACATACCTGTACATGTGCCTTGAAAAAGTATTCAGACTACGAGAATTTTTTCACGCTTAGGCTGGTTTCACACTTGCGTTTCAAAACGCATGCGTTTAAAAAAAAAAACGCATGGTGAAAAAACGCATGTAAACGCGTGCAAACGCTGCGTTTTTTTGACGCATGCGTTTTTGCATGTGGTGAAAAAAAACGCAGCGTTTTGATGCGTTTACATGTGTTTTTTCATACGTTTGCGTTTTTTAAACGCATGCAGATAATTGTGTGACAGCTGCCAATCATCAAAATAAAGTAAAAAACCCACTATAAACAGAAAGAGCTAGGGTTAGGGGTAGGGTTAGGGGTAGGGATCCTAACCCTAACCCTAAAGGGATCCTAACCCTAACCCTAACCCTACCCCTAACCCTAACCCTAAAGGGATCCTAACCCTAACCCTAACCCTACCCCTACCCCTACCCCTAACCCTACCCCTAACCCTACCCCTAACCCTACCCCTAACCCTAACCCTACCCTTAATGGGATTAGAGTTAGGGGTAGGGTTAGGGTTAGGGGTAGGGGTAGGGTTAGGGGTAGGGTTAGGGTTAGGGGTAGAGCTAGGGTTAGAGGTAGGGGTAGGGTTAGGGTTAGGGGTAGGGTTGGGGTTAGGGGTAGAGTTAGGGTTAGGGGTAGGATCCCTTTATCAATTTTATGGTGTGGGGTGGTTTATCAGTGTGTTTTTATGTGTTTTTTTTAAAAACGCATGCGTTTTTAACGCATGCAAAAGCATGCACAAAAAACGCCTGCGTTCCCATTGACTCCAATGTGTTTTTTGACCCCAAAAAAACGCATGAAAACGCATGCGTTTTTTTGTGTCCAAAAAACGCCTCTCAAAAATACTACAATTTGCATTTTTGAAAATGAACGCATGCAGTAAAAAAACGCATGCGATTGAAAACGCGACCAAACGCGTACACAAAAAAACGCATGCGTTTCCAATGTTAAATATAGGGAAAAATACGCATGCGTTTTTTTGTGCAAAAAACGCTGCAGACAAAAACGCAAGTGTGAAACCACCCTTATTCTTGTTCCATTCACAAACAATGTATTTTATTGGGATTTTAGGTAATACCAACACAAATTAGCAAGTATTTGTGAAGTGCAAAGGAAATGTTACATGGTTTTGTAATTATTTTTAAAATATAAATCTGAATATTGTGATGTGCATTTGCACTCAACCCTTTGTAGTCTGAAATCCCTAAATAAATTCCTGAGTGACCAATTGCCTCCAGAAGTCCCATGATTAATAAATGGAATCCAGCTGTGTGTAATTTACTCTAGTATAACTACAGCTGTTCTGTGAAGGTCTCAGGTTTGTTTGCGAACATTAGGGATCAAACAGCAGCATGAAATCCAAAGAACACACCAGAGAGGTCAAGGATAAAGTTGTGGAGAAGACTAAAGTAGGGTTAAGTTACAACAAAAAATAACCCAAGCTCTGAATACTGTATCTCACAAATCATTGTTCGATCCATCATAAAAAAAATGGAAGCAGTATGACAAATGGTTCACAGGGTATGAATACTTTTTTCAAGGCACTATATGTATCGTATGTAATTACATATAACTCAGTTTTACCAAAAATTCCTTAACTTCGCTGCTTCACCATTAATACCAAATCTCGTCAGTTTCACAAACACCTCAGTACTTGACAAATGGGTACTTCCTGTGGTTACAAGTCATCGGAGCTGAGAGTAAAGGGGGATGCCTGACTGCTCATTTCAATAGCTAAGGCTACGTTCACATTTTCATTGTTGGGCGCAGCGTCGTCGACGTATACCGATGCATGCGTCATGCACCCCTATCTTTAACATGGGCGGTGCATGGACATGCGCCGGTATGCATTGCATTGCGTTTTACGACACATGCATCAATTTGACGCACCAGACAGGGCGCGGGAGACGCTACTTGTAGCGTTTTCCCTGCGCCAAAATTCAAGTACATTACTAGTTTATGGCAACGCATGCGTAAAAAAACGCAGCGTTGTGTTTTGCGTTGTTGGTTGCGTCGACGACGCTGCGCCCAACAACGCAAATGTGAACGTAGCCTAAGCTGACCCACTTTAATTTACAAAGCAACAGTGACTTGTTGACACAAGAAACTCTTTCCTTTACACAACACAAGGCCCAAGTTAGGGTTTCTACAACTTGGGACCAAGGCTGCATTGTTTAGATTAGTGAATCTTTGCTAACATATTTAAGTTAGAAACTTTTATACAATTTCATAAGAAATTACAGTAATCAGACTGTCCTTTTTATATTTCCTTTCAAGATATGATAAAACAACTCTACTTTTTTTTACAAATAAAAAAGTATGTACATTTATAGCAGACACGAGAGACCTGGGAATGAAGGGTTTTCGAAGCTAAGGGTAACAGATAAAGATCGGTATTACAGCCATTGTTATAGTAATTTCTGCTTTTGTACTTTCATTTGTATTCTGCAGCTTGGCTAAGACACACATTCCCAGCTGAGCAGCCACAAGTGGCACAGCAGTTTTTCAGACTCAGTTCGTTTCCTTCCCAATCAAGCCAGAAGTACATAATATCGGCAGTACATGCACCAGACTCCTAGTTGCTTATTTATGTTTCCTATTCACAGACATGCTGAGAGAGAGGAAAGAGAGCAGAAATACATAATGCTCCATTCCCAGGTGGAGGCTTTATTGACATCCTTTTTTTTTTAAGTTGCTTGCTGATCCCCTAACTATTGTGCACACATTAAATATAAGTATTGACACAAAAATATTATCTTATATTTTGACCATCATTGTTATTGTGTGAAAAAGTTCAAAGTAATCCCGACAAATGAGATGTGTGTCAAAGGGGGATAAATATGGTTGAATGGAACGTGTACAGTATGTTTATGAAGTTCTTTCTTCTTTTGTACTTCCCGTACCCCTAATATTATATCAGTTTTCAGCCAATATGTCTTGTAGACTTGTCTGCATTTTTGTAATTGCATCCTCCAAGTTAGTAAAATATGTGATCTGATTGGGTTAAGTGTTTCAACTGTCAATTGGTGCCAGGAGACAGCAAGAGGAGGATGAACTGTTTTGATGTAAACAGAAAAAGGAGGATGTGTTGGTGAGGTTTAAACAGAGAAGGCAGGACATGCTGGTGAGGTGTAGACAGAGAAAGGAGGAAATGCAGGTGAGGTGTGAACAGAGCAAGGAGGAAATGCAGGTGAGGTGTGAACAGACAAAGGAGGACATGCTGGTGAGGTGTGAACAGACAAAGGAGGACATGCTGGTGAGTTTTGGACAGAGAAGGCAGACATGCTGATTTGGTGTTGGCAGAGAGAGGAGGTTGTGTTGGTGAGATGTGGGTAGAGAATGGAGGATGTGGAGGATGTGTTCTTGAAGAGTGGACATAGAAAGGAGGATATGCTGGTTAAATGTGTACAGATAAATCATGACATGCTGGTGAGGTGTGGACAGAGAAAGGAGGACATACCGGTTTGGTGTGGACAGAGAGTAGAGGACATGCTGGTCAGGTATGAAAAGATATCAAAAAATTCTAGCACTCAAAAGGAAGTGTGACGCCCAGGAGACCGGGATACCCAGCACCGGACCAATGGGGTCTGTCTCTTAAGGGGGATGTCACGGGTGGCTTGACCCGGTGCTGTGGCCTCAGGCAATGCACAGTGTAAGGGGTATCGTGAGGGGACAGGCACTTACTTGATCAGCAGCAGGTTCTCCCAGCGGTGACGATCCCAATCCTGGATAGATGGCTATTGTCCAAATGAAAGACTGAGGCACTGAAACGTTTAACCAGTTTACTTTAACATAAAGGGATTTACAACCAGTCCTGTCACCGGAGTCTGTATGGGAACTCTGAGTTACTTTGACCCTGCCGGGGTCTTCGCCTCTTATTGTACGCAATTTCTGTGTGGCCCTGCTGCTGTATGTGAACTGGCTGCCGGCCCAATCTGTCCCCTCCGGGTCCTGGTTCGACGGGCAACCCAAGTCCTTTTATCGGCTTACCCCCTCCGGGAGTACCGCTGAACTCTGTGTCTGTTGCTGCATCTGGCACTAGTGAAGCTGATATCACCTCACGTTTTTCCGGTTGCTGTATTATATATAATGAATACAGCCACGGATCCGGTATCCGTCTTTGCGCCTGTTCTGGGTAGTGATTAATGCTACCCGGTTCTCACAATGTCCTTTTTCTCTATCCCTCTTCTCCTCAGGCCGGTGATTTAGGTCTGGAAACGGTCACAGGGCTGTTAGAGATTCAACTATATGACCTCTCACTATCAGCTCCTTAGCCCAACTGCCCAACTGCCATTTCTTCTCTCAGACCAGAATGGATCAAGGGAAGTCTCTGGAGCTCCCCTTCTGGCCGGAGGTGGTAGTGCAGTTTTGCTATCTTAGTATTTGTATTTATTGTCAGTAACTATTTTTGTGGCAAATACCCCTAGGGGTGCCACATTCCCCCTTAGTTAAGAACAGTACTCCGGGACTGTGGGACGATAACATTTTGACATAACAATTAATATGTACAGAGTCTTAAAAATGATAAGTTACAAAAACCACTCAAGGAAACAAAAATAGAGTTCTGTAAAAAGTCACTTCAAATAGCGTCCATTAATACAGTTCTACCCTTGAAGGTACTCAATATAAAGTCTAAAGAAAGTTCAAAAAGAGCAAAAAGCAAAGTTCAAAAAGCAGTCTTTCCGGAGCTTTGATTTAGTGCCTCCGGGCTGATAACAAGTTCAAGAATATGCAAGAAGTTCATACAGACAAGTCTCTGTAGGCACTGGGCTTAAACGTTGCAGACTGATAACAATGACTATACTACATTTTCTGTTTAACTATATACGGCATAACATATATACAATTCACATTATGAGCTTTATAGTTGGTAATCTGCATACCTGGCCGGTAATTGACCCTGGGTACTACGCTGTGATCTACGTAATAGCGGTGTCTCTTCATGTGGTGTACTACTGTCTACTGCGGATGTAGTATCTGCCCGCTCTGGTAAAGATAATTCCATGACTATGGGTTGGCAAGTCCACCGTGAATGGGATTACTCTGATCAGGAATCTGTTCTTCCTGGTCTGGAACCTCCTGTAGTACGGGGTCAGCCTCTTCCTGTCTTGGGACTTCTGGTATTGGGTTCGGTTTTGGGTAAAAGGCCACCATGGGAACCACTACTGCACCATGGTATGTTAGTAGGGTTTTGGGAAAGTCTCCTATACAGGTGTGATACATTTCCTCTTGTTTTTCCTTTACTGGTTGAACCTGTATGGGTTGAATAACTTCTGGTTCTGGCTGGACAACTTCTGGCTCTTTCAATGCTTCCGGACACAATTTAAGATTGTCTCTTGACACTAGTACAGATATTAAGCCTCCGTTTTTGCTAATGAGACACATTTTAGGATTATTCATTCTTGTTGGTAAAACTGTGTAGGGTACGGCTTCCCACTGATTGTCTAGTTTATTGGTTCGACGGTTTCTCTTGAGCACTTGGTCACCCGGTCTTAATGGGGTCGCTAGAGCATTCTAGTTGAAAGTCCGCTCTTGTCTTTCTCTAGTTTGCTGAAGGCTTCTTTCCACACTCTCTTGCACTTGGTGATACTGCTTTTGCCGTATGATATCCCAATTGGAGTCTTGAACTTCTGCGTCTGGTTTCAGAATTCCCATTTCTAGATCGATTGGTAATTGGCCGGGTCTTGCACGCATAAGGTAAGCTGGGGTGCAGTTGGTGGAGCTCACCGGGACATGATTATACAGATCCACAAAGTCAGGCAATTTCTCTGGCCATTGATTCCTTTCTGTCTCAGGTAAAGTCACTTAGTAGGTCTATTACAATATGGTTCATCTTCTCGCATAAGCCGTTTGTTTGTGGATGATAGGCCGTCGTCCGGATCTTTTTGCAACCATACATATTACAGAATTCTCTGAAGATCTCTGATTCAAAGGCTGTACCTTGGTCGGTGAGAACCTGTTCCGGATATCCATGGGGTCTACAAAAGTACGTTTGGAACGCTTTGGCTGCTGTTTTTGCTGTCAGATCTTTTATGGGTACTACTACCAAGAAGCGTGAATAATGGTCCACGATGGTCAAGGCATAGACATAGCCGGACCGGCTTGGTATTAACTTCACGTGGTCTATGGCTACAAGTTCAAGTGGTTGTTTGGTGATTATGGGCTGCAGTGGTGCTCTTTGGTTCTTTTGATCGTTTCTTCTGAGGTTGCACGGGCCACAATTTCTGCACCACTGTTCGATTGATTTTCTCATCCCGACCCAATAAAATCTTTCTCTTAGAAGTACTTCTAACTTTTTCCAACCGAAGTGACCAGCACCATTATGGTAAGCTTCGAGGACCATCTTGACATCTTGTTTAGGCACGATAATCTGCCAAACCAATTCATGTGTTTTCGGATTGGTGTACCTTCTACAGAGCTTCCCTTGATACAGGAACATTTTGCCTCTCTCTTTCCAGAGTTGATGCGTCTCTTCTGGGGCATCCTCATCGGAATATGCACTTTGCTCAGTTAACAGTTCCTTCACCAACTTCACAGCCGAATTGCTGTCTTGGGTGTCAGCCCATCTATGGTGTGCTAACGGATTAAAATTCACCTCTTGTTGTTTCTGATAGGTACTTGACTGATGATGTTTTGCCTTGGGATGATGGAAGGCTGGTAGTTCAATTTCTTCAAGCTCCCCCGTTTCTTCTTCTACATCTTTCAAGTGTGGCATCTGGGATAGGGCATCGGCATTTCCATTCTTGCGACCTGCTCGATACTTGATCTTGAAGTTGTAATTAGATAACTGGGCCATCCATCGCTGTTCTAACGCACCTAATTTGGCTGTGTCCAGGTGGGTCAACGGATTGTTGTCAGTATAGACAATAAATTCTGCAGCGGCCAGATAGTGTTTGAAACGTTCAGTCACAGCCCAAACTACTGCCAGTAGTTCCAATTTGAAGGAGCTATAATTTTCTGGATTTCTTTCAGTAGGCCGGAGCTTTCTACTTGCAAAGGCGATGACTTTCTCCCGACCTCCTTGCTTTTGTGACAGCACCGCTCCTAGTCCCACATTACTGGCATCGGTGTAGAGGATGAAAGGCTGATGGTAATCTGGGTATGCCAGAACCTCCTCTCCGGTTAGTGCCTTCTTTAGTTGTTCAAAGGAGTCTTCCCTTTTGTCGTTCCACTGGAAAGGAGGGTTTCGGTTTGAAGGTTTCTTCGTCTGCCCTACCAAGGAGTCTTGCAAGGGTGCTGCCAATTTGGTAAATCCTTTTATAAATCTGCGATAGTAACCCACCAATCCCAGGAATTGCCTCACTTCTTTTGCGCTGGTAGGTCTCGGCCAATCCCTTATGGCGGTTATTTTCTCGGGATCCGGTGCTACTCCCTCCGAACTCACGATGTGTCCCAGGTACTGTACCTTTGGCTTGAGAAGGTGACATTTGGATGGCTTGATTTTCATGCCATACCTGGATAAGGCTTCGAACACTTCTGCCAGGTCTTTTAAGTGTTGTTCGTAAGTCTTTGAGTAGACGATCACATCATCTAGGTACAAGAGGACGGTCTCGAAGTTCTTGTGTCCAAGGCAGCATTCCATCAGCCGCCGGAAGGTACCGGATGCATTGCAGAGTCCGAACGGCATGCGATTAAATTCACTTAGACCCATTGGTGTGGTGAATGCCGTCTTTTCCTTATCTCTCTCAGCCACAGGGACTTGCCAATACCCGCTTGTTAAGTCTAAGGTGGAAAAATAATTAGCAGATTTCAAAGCGGTCAAGGACTCTTCTATCCTAGGCAAGGGGTAGGCGTCTTTATGGGTGATGTTATTAATCTGCCGGTAGTCTACGCACATTCTCATGGTTCCGTCTTTTTTTTTTGACAATCACCAGAGGGGCCGCCCAGGGGCTACAGCTGTCTCTTATTACCCCGGCCTGTTTCATCTCCCTCAGCATATCTTTTGCACATTGATAGTGAGCAGGCGGTATGGGTCTATATCTTTCTTTTATTGGGGGATGGTCACCGGTGGGGATTGTGTGTTCTACCCCTTCTATCCGTCCGAAGTCCAATGGGTGTTTACTGAAGACTTGTTCATATTCCATCACTAGCCTATACACCCCTTGTTTTTGATGGGTAGGTGTTGAATTTATGCCCACGTGTAGCTGTTGGCACCAATCCTCCAATTCTCCATCTGAGCCGTTGCCCTCCACCTGACAGGTTGGTTCTAAGGGCTCAATGGTTGTGATGGCATTGTTGTCAACAGTATATAGCTTTGCCACTGTAGCATACCTTGGCAAAGTGATCTCTTCCTCTCCACAGTTCAAAAGTCGTACCGGCACCCGTCCTCGGTGTACCTCAACTACCCCTCGTGCTGTGAGTATAGTGGGCCTGCTGTCGGTGTACACTGGTTCTATTAAGGCTTGATAATCTCGTCCCTTAGTACCAATGGCTGCTCTACACCATACCAGCATTTCTGTTTTTGGTGGGATTACAATAGACGTTGGATCACTTACACTCACACTGCCGATTTCTCCACCTGCAACTTCTACCTGTTGCCTTAACATCAATACTTTTATTTCCCTCCGGCGAACTCTCTGCTGGCAGGATTGGGCAGTTTCAGCAATTTGCTGTAAGACAGAAATGACTTCGGAAAAGCAGTTCTCTAACACATTCATTCCTATCAATACAGTTGGTTCACAGTTCCGCCGGTCAACATCAACAACAATTATACCCTGTTTCTTCAATTCTACTTTACCAATCTTTATGGTCATCTCCCTGAATCCTAGTTTCGGTACCAACTTACCATTACTGGCCCATATACCTAGTTCAACATCAGAGGGCCCTTTATCAATATCTGCATCAGCCCAGTACCTCTTATAAAGGATATACGGTATGGATGAAATCTGGGAACCTGTGTCCAGCAAAGCGTTGAGGGGCATTCCGTCCAGCACGATAGGGATAATGGGTCGTCCGCCGATGTACCTGTTGTGCCAGGGTGTTGGGCCTTGAAAGTTCATTCCTGCGAAGCGGCCCGCATTCCCAGGGGATTCCCGTTTAAATCACAATCTCGTGCAAAGTGGCCTGGCTGCTGGCAACGGCGGCAAATGGGCTGTCCATCCGGTTGGTAGCGGTCGCGGGGTCGTCCTCTCCATGTCGGGTATCTTCGGGGTCTCATCCATGGAACATCTTCTCTACGGTTTGCCAACTCCATCTTGGGTCCTCTCATCTCCTGCATGGTTTTAGCCATTGAAGCAACAACATCAGTTAAAGAGTCAAGCTTTTGTTGAAGAGCCTCATTAGTACTGGGCCCCAGGGGCTTAGCAATGGCCCCGGACATAGCTGATGTCACTAGTACTCCCTGTTGTTGAGGAGCCTCTGCCATAGGTTGCGCAGGCTCGTGATCCCGAGGTGCCTCTGCCAGCTGGAGACGTATAACGCTCTCCTTTAATTGGGCAAATGTCAATTCAGGGTTCTTAAAAGCAAGCATGCTCACATGCCCCCGGTGAGAAGGGGTGTAGAGTCAGTCAATAAATTGATCTCTTAGCAGTTTATCCGCTCCGGTGTTAAAAATGGGTTCAGCCAGTGTAAGTGATTTAAGGGCTTCCTGCAGGTTTAAGGCAAAGTCTCTCACGCCCTCATTAACTTTTTGTTTGCAATTAAAGAATCGTACTTTAGCTTTGCTGCTGGCAGTGGTTTCAAATGTAGCTTTTAATCCAGCAAATATGCGTTCAACAGTGCCTTTCAGATCAGCTACCCATGCTGTGACTTCTCGCTTAGCATGGCCACTTAACTGCATCATCAGGAGACTAACACGCTGAACTTCACCCACGGGGAACATGTCAAAATGGGCCAGCATCTTTTCTCTGAAATCGTCAAGGGTATTAGGCTCACCTTCATACATTGGAAGCCACGGGCCACCCGGGGTATATGGCATCAGCACCGGCATGATGGGCACCACTCCTTGCACCGCTGCGCTACCGGACTCTCTATCAACACTCTGTCTTTCAGCTGCATTAGCGTCGCCGGGTGCTGCGGCGTCTCCGTGCTGCGACATACTGTGCCCCCTTAGTTAATCCGGACCCTTCCGGTCCTCCGCTTCCGTCGGGATAGTGTAGATTCGTTCCGCTGTGCAGCAGGATCGGTTTTCCCCTTGCTCTGACGTCAGAGCGCTCAGCTTGGTGCCGCCCACAATGACACGCCCCCTGCTGCTCCCGCCCGCCGCACGCACTGTAATGGCGGATTCTGAAGTTTTTCAGTCAGACTGGGGCTCAGGTGATGGCGCAGCTCAACCAACAGTCTCGTGCCCAACGGGCATGAGGTGATCACCTCAGGGGATGGCGGCCATCTTTACTCCATTATAACCAATGGGGAAAAGTCACTTTTAATAGTTTTCAATGGGGAATGGAATTTTCTTTAATAAAGTCAATTTTCAAAATTTTTCATCCAAGTTTTCACAGTTTTGGGCTCCAATCACGGCACACAATACCCGGTATACGGGCTGGCTTGATCCTGTTCGTGACACCAAATGTGACGCCCAGGAGACCGGGATACCCAGCACCGGACCAATGGGGTCTGTCTCTTAAGGGGGATGTCACGGGTGGCTTGACCAGGTGCTGTGGCCTCAGGCAATGCACAGTGTAAGGGGTATCGTGAGGGGACAGGCACTTACTTGATCAGCAGCAGGTTCTCCCAGCGGTGACGATCCCGATCCTGGATAGATGGCTATTGTCCAAATGAAAGACTGAGGCACTGAAACGTTTAACCAGTTTACTTTAACATAAAGGGATTTACAACCAGTCCTGTCACCGGAGTCTGTATGGGAACTCTGAGTTACTTTGACCCTGCCGGGGTCTTCGCCTCTTATTGTACGCAATTTCTGTGTGGCCCTGCTGCTGTATGTGAACTGGCTGCCGGCCCAATCTGTCCCCTCCGGGTCCTGGTTCGACAGGCAACCCGAGTCCTTTTATCAGCTTACCCCCTCCGGGAGTACCGCTGAACTCTGTGTCTGTTGCTGCGTCCGGCCCTAGTGAAGCTGATATCACCTCACGTTTTTCCGGTTGCTGTATAATATATAATGAATACAGCCACGGATCCGGTATCCATCTTTGCGCCTGTTCTGGGTAGTGATTAATGCTACCCGGTTCTCACAATGTCCTTTTTCTCTATCCCTCTTCTCCTCAGGCCGGTGATTTAGGTCTGGAAACGGTCACAGGGCTGTTAGAGATTCAACTGTATGACCTCTCACTATCAGCTCCTTAGCCCAACTGCCCAACTGCCATTTCTTCTCTCAGACCAGAATGGATCAAGGGAAGTCTCTGGAGCTCCCCCTTCTGGCCGGAGGTGGTAGTGCAGTTTTGCTATCTTAGTATTTGTATTTATTGTCAGTAACTATTTTTGTGGCAAATACCCCTAGGGGTGCCACATTAGTATATGCAATCATTTTATTAAACATAGGAAGTCCCAATGTCTTGCAACAATTCAATCTTTGTCTCAGACCTTCCTCAGACCTGTAATGGAGTGATATAAGGAAACCAGTGATGGGATTGAGAAGACCCCAGTTAGTATATAAAAAATGTGCCTCCCGCCAGAGAGTGGGCAAAATCGCCCTATAGAAAGCGCCACAGTGTCAAAGACCGAAACGTTACAAGATATTGGGACTAGGGTTGAGCGACTTGTTTTTATAGGATCGGGTCGGATTTCACGAAACCCGACTCTTTCAAAAGTCGTGTCGAGTGAAATCGGCCGATCCTATAGAAAAGTCGGGGTCGGGGTCGGCCGAAACACGAAACCCAATGCAGTGCATTGGGTTTCTAATGGTTCCCAGGGTCTGTAGGAGAGGGAACTCTCCTTCAGGCCCTGCGATCCATATTAATGTGTAAAATAAAGAATAAAAATAAAAAATATTGCTATACTCACCCTCGGACGCGCCCTGGTTGTAACCGGGAACCTTCCTTCCTAAGAATGAGCGCCTGAAGGACCTTTCAATGACGTCGCGGCTTGTGATTGGTCGCTTGAGCGGTCACATGGGCGTCACGCGACCAATCACAAGCTGCGACGTCATCGAAAGGTCCTTCAAGCGCTGATTCTTAGGAAGGAAGGCTGCGGGTTAGAACCAGGGCGCGTCTGAGGGTGAGTATATTCCTAACAGGTATATACTCACCCTCGGACGCGCCCTGGTTCTAACCCGCAGCCTTCCTTCCTAGAATCAGCGCTTGAAGGACCTTTCGATGACGTCGCGGCTTGTGATTGGTCGCGTGACGCCCATGTGACCGCTCACGCGACCAATCACAAGCCGCGACGTCATCGAAAGGTCCTTCAGGTGCTCATTCTTAGGAAGGAAGGCTCCCGGTTACAACCAGGGCGCGCCCGAGGGTGAGTATAGCAATATTTTTTATTTTTATTCTTTATTTTACACTTAAATCTGAATTCCGATACCGATTCCCGCTATCTTAAACATATCGGGAATCGGTATCGGAATTCCGATACCAGATTCAGAAGACCGCCGACCTCATGGCCGACCCCACACAGGGGTCGGGTCGGGTTTCATGAAACCCGACTTTGCCAAAAGTCGGCGACTTCTGAATCTGGCCGACCCGTTTCGCTCAACCCTAATTGGGACTTCCTATGTTTAATAAAATAATTGCCTATACTTCCTTTTGAGTGCCAGAATTTTTTGATATTTTATGATTCAAGGAGTGGTATCCTTTTCTGTGCGCCAACTATTACGGAGTGACGTGTATCTCATCTTTTCAAGATGTGAAAAGAAAAAGGAGGACATGCTAGTTTAGTATGGACAGAGAAGGATATGTTGGTGAGATTTGGACAAAGAAAGAATGATGTGTTCATGAGGTGCTGACAGAGAAAGGAGGATGTTCTGGTGAAGTGTGGACATAGAAAAGAGGACATGCTGGCGAGTCATGGACAGATAAAGAAGGACATGCTGGTGAAGAGTAGACAGAGAAAGAAGGACATACTGATGAAGTGTGGACAGAGAAAGGAGGACATGCTGGTTGGTGTGGACAATGAGGAGGACTTGCTGGAGAGATGCAAACTGAGAAAGGAAGATGTGCTGGTAAGAATTGTGGACGTACAAAGGAGGATGTGCTCGCGATATGTGGAAAAAAAGGAAGACATGCTGGCTTGTGTGAACAAAGAAAGGAGGATGTGCTGGCAGTGTGTAGGCTGAAAGCGAGGGACTTGAGTTACCTGCACCCCATAACAAACAACATAGGACGTGGCATCAGATAGATAGAAAATGGGAATATTGCTGTTAAAAGAAATGTCAGCATATAAAAAAATCAATGTGTGAACACCTCATGGTGCCATTGCCATAAGTGTACTTCGCTTGCTGTATGCTTAAGAATTGTATAAAACCCATGAACAACAAAATGCGATTTTAAAGGATCATATTCAACTAGATTTCACCAAATTAAGCAGGTTTCACAGGAAAATGAATAATCATCTCACCACTCACACGTCCCACTGTGCCAGGTTAAGCCCTTCTCACCTTTTGAGTGGAACTGAATTTAACTCGAAGATTACAAAATTCTGTATTTGCCAAAATGCTAACTTTTGCAATTCACTTCCATGCAGATTCATCAAATTGATGGCCACTGGCTGCCATTTTTTTGAACCATAATCGTCCATAAAAAGCTTAGAAAAAAATTAAAAATCATTATGCTCACCTCACCGCTCACCGTGTATAACACATTTTTTTTATATTCTACATATTATTATGCTCTGTGGTCTGAAAGACCCAAAGCATAATAAGGGACATTAACCTCTTTACGTCCAATGATGGACAGAGCACGTCATGAGCTGGTGTCCGTTCCCACACCATGACCTTCTATGCCCATCAAGACTTTGAACTGTGAGTGCATGTAAACATGAAGTGACAGTTAAGTGCTGACAGCTGTCACTGACAACTGAGGGGCATGGGAAGAGGTACAGGGAGCAATGCGATTGGTCCCTGCAACCAGATCGCTGGGATCAATCAGTCAATCTGACTGATCAATCACAGCGTGATTGTGTAGAAGATGCTGAAATATCAGCACTTCCTGCCGATCAGTGCAGGGGCTCAGCGCTGCCAGTGGCTGGGCTTCTGCACTAGACATCCAGGAGCGGTGTCAGTGCCATCACTGGCTGTTAACCCCCTTAATTTTATTCTTATTTATTGATAATAAAGTATATTCTTTTAGGTCTTCTTTTGAATTTTTTCGTTTTTTTTTTTAACCCCCTAAATGCTGTGATTGTTATGATGATCCCCAAGTCACCAAGCTACGGAAAGCTTCTGACTTCATTGTACAGGCAATGAAATTAAAAAAACTGAAAGTTTTATAAATAGACTAAGAAAAAAAAGTAAAACTATGTAAAAACAAACATTACAAAAAATTATTAATAAAAATTTACACTAATAAATAGATATCTTTATATTCAAACAAATTAAGTAAACAAAAAAGTACACATATTTGGTATTGCCACATCCGGAACAACTCAATCTAAAAAGTCAGAAAAGTTAACTCCTTCAGTGAAAGCCATAAAATTATAGCTGTTAGGGCTAGCGGAACGCACTGAGTAAATATAGATGTTTTATTGTAATTGATGCGTTCGCAGCCCGGGGTCCACAGTGCAGGAGAACCTGCTGCTAGCAATGGTGGCACTATATGGTGGTATGAACTAACTCTTTTATTTCACAGAGTAGCCGTGAAAGCAAAGCACTGCGCCCTGTTAGACTTCACAGTGGCACAGGCTAACTGCCCAACAGAGAGCAGTCAGTGGTCACGCATGCACACAAAACTCCTCGGTGCCAGAATTCTAGGGGCTTATTTCAGCCAGGTCCCTGAATACATACAAACACACAATCTCGTCGCTGGAGGTGCCAGCATTCGAGGGGGTTATTTCAGCCAGGTCCCTGAGCACAAACTTACATGACCACACTGGCGCAAAGAAAAATAACTTAGAAAGATACTAGCGCATGGCCATGCAGCCATGCGAGCCTTAAATAGTTGCAGCAAGTACAGGACCTTCCTTGAAGGACCAATGAGAGGCTGCTCCAGAGCCTGAGCACTTACAGGTCCTTCCTGGAGGACCAATGGATCTAGATGCAGTATCTGAACATTTGAACCTCGATCTCCACTGAGAGATCTTACTCTGGGCATGCTCAGAACGAGAAAAGCAGGACTTAGTTCTAGAAGCGTCTGCTCGCCGCTGCCCAGCACTGGCTTCAATGGCAGAAGCAGGAAAAGCAGCAGTAACTCTTTGTACAGAGTCAGACTGAGCGAGATGCTGGGACTGATGTCTCCGCTGAGCAGGCTCCACTGCGGCAGGAGAAGAATGGGAGACCGCAGCGGAGATGGTCCTAGATTCCCCCTGTGCAGAGGCGGGAACTTGACCCCTAACAATAGCAAACTATGCTTTATCATCATACCGCTGGAATAAAATGGTATAAAACATGATAAATAAAAATGGTATAGCTGAAAATGTCATCTTGTCACGCTAAAAACAAGCTGCAATACAGCTCCATCGATGGAAAAATAAAAAAGTTACAGCTCTCAGAATAGAACGATGCAAAAATAGTTATTTTTTTCTATAAAAATTTTAATTGTGTTAAAGTGTCAAAACAGTAAAAAAATAATAATTTGGTATCCCTGTAATCATACTGACCTGAACAATAAAGCTGCCTTATCAATTTTACCAAACTATAAAAAGCATAACAAAAAAAACTGAATTGCTGGTTATTGTACATTCTACCTCCACAAAAGTCGCATAAACAGAACAAATGACGGTGTGTTAGGTGTCTAGTTCCTGCTGCTGCACAGAGGGAATCTCAAACCATGTCTGCTGTGGTCTCCCATTCTTCACCAGCCACAGTGGAGCTTGCTCAACAAAGACATCAATCCCATTGTCTGGCTTAAGCTGATTCTGTGTGCTTGGTTACTGTTGCCTTTCCAGGCTCTATCTTTGTAGCCAGCACTGATCAGCAGCGAGCAGGCATTTCAAGGACTAAGTCCTGCTTTTCCCACACTGAGCATGCCCCAGGGACGACCTTCCATTGGAGGTGAGGAGTCACATGCTCAGGTCCTGTTGCGACTCCTATTGGACCATCAGGAAGGTCCCAGAGCGCTACTACTATAAAAGGTTTGCATGGCCGCTCGGCCATGCGCTAGTGTAAACCTGTTAATATGTGTGTGTGGATGTATGCCTGTAAATGTATGAGAGCTCCGAATCATTCCCCTTCCTAAAGTTGTTGACTGCTTGCGAATGCTGGAGCTACCTAGCGCCTGACTGTGCGATCCTGCACATTTAACACGAGACAGCATCTATTAGCAGCAACCGCCAGTATGGCACCCTGCGCAAATAGTGCGCTTTCCTGGCCCAAGTTAGGGTGCTTAGTGGCGTCCACCAGAGCGGTGCTGCATGCATTCTTGTGTGGTAAATCTTTAGTTTATTCCCTGACACCACTATAGCGGTGTCGAGCACAAGAGGTATAGAGGGACTCTTACCCTGAGTCTTGGGGCAGAGTTCTGTGACTCCTTGCTTGCGCTCTCTGTGTGGTATCGCGGTCTTGTGATCCAACAGGGTTTGCTTCCTTCATACCGGGTGAAGCTAACCAATGTGTGTCTTCTCTTAATACCGCCATATAGTCCGTCATTATCGAGCAGCTGGTGTCTTTTCTGCACGATGAACGCATCTTATATCGCTTCTAAATAATATTTGGTGCGTTCCGCCAGTCCTAACGCGGTGGATAGTCCAAAGGTAATAAAAAATATATAAAATTGTATTTTTTCAGAGAACATGAATGATAACACCAGGATCCAAGAAGTATCGTTTCTCCTTGCGGAGAGTGACATGGTAAGATGTCGAGGTGAGAAGACTTAAAACCACAATGCTCCTCTGGGAAATATGCAAATTGTCTCTTCAGAGAGGAAGAGGACTAGAACTCTAGTGCCACCTATTGGAAATAGCAATCTTAACAGTCAATGTCGACCCTTTAACGAGCCTTGCCACATGATTTAGAATAAAAGCCAAACCAGAATCTCAATTTGAACTTGGACATTTTGGAACATAAATGCATTAATATGCTCCATAATATTCTTCCGGTTTCTTCCACAGAATAATAATATGAGTAATGAAACATGCTCTATATATATGCTGCTAGTTCCAAAATCTTACCCACACATCCCTTTATAAAGGGAAATTTGACATAGTACCTCTGTTAGCATATGCCATATACTGCTCATGTACGCAGCACCCCAGTTGGTGGGCGGAATGCCTAGGTACAAAATATGTGTCTGACAGTGAAACTACTGACCCTTCCCCTGTGTTACGTCATTCCCACTCTGCTATCCAGGAAGGAGGTACTGAGGCCTCCTGCACACACAACACTCAACAACCATGTCCAGTTCATTGTCACAGCGCAGCATTCAGTTGTCCCTTGTCAGCATATATGTCTGGTCACAAACTTTTAGTTAGGGCATACATATTCATTAGCAATTTATATTGTCCGGCGCTGGACAAAGATCATTGCTTACTTTTCCAGGCTCCTAAATGAGACTTGTGTGTCTTTATTAAACTGTTGCTTCACTTACATTCTCTAAATTTGAGTCCTTAGAAAAAATGGTGGTGGAGTATTGGCCAGTTTCTGTATATTTTAAGCACGTCTAACACATCTAAGAGATTGGGTTAATACGCTCCACAAACCTATTCAGAGCGCAGCCTTACACATATTGAACATGGTCATTGCCATGCTAAGGCCTTTACCTGAGCTCGGTAGCACTGCCTGTCACCTTAGAAATACACTCCAGAGACCTTGACACTCTCTGGGACTATAATTATTCCATTGTTGCTCTATACCATGCAAAAAATACATTGTCTGGTTGTGTAATTGCCAGAAAAAGTGTGTAGGCTTGGGCAGATTGGTAAATGGCACTCCTGTCTCTTTCTCTTGTGGAGGCTGCTTCCAAATGGGTCAAATGAGGCATGTACATATTCCTGACATGGGTTTAAGGCCTGACAGACTTACCACTCAGGCCCTTACTTGCATACAAGTATCAAGGTATTGACAGAGAAACTATGTCTTGGGGTTAGTGTTGAGCGATACCATCCGATACTTGAAAGTATCGGTATCGGATAGTATCGGCCGATACCCGAAAAATATCGGATATCGCCGATACCGATATCCGATACCAATACAAGTCAATGGGACATCAAGTATCGGAAGGTATTCTCATGGTTCCCAGGGTCTGAAGGAGAGGAAACTCTCCTTCAGGCCCTGGGATCCATAGTGAGGTGTAAAATAAAGAATTAAAATAAAAAATATTGATATGCTCACCTCTCCGGCGGCCCCTGGACATCACGCTGGTAACCGGCCAGCTTCTTTGTTTAAAATGAGCGCCTTTAGGACCTGCGAATGACGTCGCGGCTTCTGATTGGTCGCGTGCCGCTCATGTGACCGCCACGTGACCAATCAGAAGCCGCAACGTCATTCGCAGGTCCTCAATTCCTAGAATTAGGAGTTTAGTGAATGAGAATGACGTCGCGGCTTCTGATTGGTCGCGTGGCGGTCACATGGGCGGCACGCGACCAATCAGAATCCGCGACGTCATTCTCAGGTCCTAAAGGCACTCATTTTAAACAAAGAAGCTGGCCGGTTACCAGCGTGATGTCCAGGGGCCGCCGGAGAGGTGAATATACCAATATTTTTTATTTTAATTCTTTATTTTACACATCCCTATGGATCCGATACCGATACCCGATACCACAAAAGTATCGGATCTCGGTATCGGAATTCCGATACCGCAAGTATCGGCCGATACCCGATACTTGCGGTATCGGAATGCTCAACACTACTTGGGGTGACGTGGATCGTGCTACCGGCTCCCCCATCCATTATTTAGGAGGTCTCCTGTTTATTGATTCAGGTATGAGAAAACTATTAGGACTTGCTCTAAGTCCATCTATGAGCTGATTTATTTGTGGCATATAAGACATAGTTTCTCTATCAATACCTTGGTCTGTTTATGACCCTATAGCTACCTCTACTTCTATATATTACGCAGGTGCACCTCATATCTATTACTTTGCGGTGGGGTATTATCATGATATTAGTCATTTACTGTACGAATATAATATTATAAGCCGCTGGCCTTTCCATGTCCCGCGTTTCTTTGTAGATTGCACAGATTCCCTATGGGAGTACCCACTGTTTTGCCTGTTATATATTGAAATAAAGTTTTTCTATTGTTTATGAACTTGGCCTTTTTGATCATTTTGTTTTCTCTTTTTAACACTTAAGGGCTCAGTATATGGAGTTCTCAAACTATTCTAGCAAAATTTTCCCTCCAGGAGGCAAATAGCTCTCCGTCCTTCCCGAGTCTCGCCATATGGCTAGGCAGTACTGTAAAGCACATATAAGGTATTTCTACATTCAACAGAAATTGTGTGATACATTTTTATGTTATTTTTACCCACTTCCCCTTGTCAAAATGTGAAATCTTGGGCTAAAACAATATTTTTGTGAAAAAAATGTAACTATTTTTTTATTCACTGCCCATTGGTATAAAATTCTATGACACACCTATGGTGTCAATATGATCACTGTGCACCTAGTATAATTCACTGAGAGGCATAGTTTCTACAATGGGGTCACCTATAGGGGATTCTGCTCTTCTGGCATCTCAAGGGTTCTCCCAGTGGGTCATAGGACTTGCACACCATAACAGTAATATCTGCACAAAAATATGGTGCTTCTTTCCTTCTGATCTTTGAATTGTGCCTCAAAAGTAGTTTCTGATTACATGTAGAGAATTGTTACAACAAACTGAGAGGTCCATTTTTTCCATTTATTTAAAAATTAATAATGTGGAGCTAAAACAACTTTTTAGTGGAGCAAATGTAAAAATTTCTTCACCCCAATGCAGTAGTGTAGCTACCGGGGGGCAGAGGGTGCGGGCCCACCCGGAGCTACGCTACTATAACTGCAGCACGCCGATACAGTTACCTTCTGCGGCAGAGCAGGGAGAATCTCTCTGCTCTGCCACTATGGGGTCCCTGAGCAGGCGGGGGGGCCCGGTGCCAGCAGTGAGTAAGGTCATGTCATCGCAGGGTTAGCTGTACCAGCATTTAGCCGATACAGCTGACTGCAAAGATGAGGGAAGGAGTGCTGCGCTCCTTCCCCCATCATCCCCCTGTCAGTGTCTGACATCGGTGATGCTGACAGGGGGCGCGATAAGTCACTGCCCGGCACCGAGACGAGCGGGAGCTCAGCGCAGCGCAGAAACCAGGAAGACTAAAAACTTATGTGAAGCATCTGGGGGTTGAAGATGCCCATTGCACATCTATATAAAATCCTTGATGGGGCTATTTTCCAAAATTAGGTCACTTGTGGGGGGTTTCCATTGTTGAGGCACATCAGGGGTTCCCAAAATGTGAAATAGCATCCACCCTCGATTCCAGCCAATTTTGGGTTCAGAAAGTCAAACCTTGCTCCTTCCCATCCGAGCCCTGCTGTGCATCCAAACAGTGGTTTCTCTCCACACATGCAATTTCAGCATACTCAGGAGAAATTGTGAAAAAATTATTGGGGTCCATTTTCTCCTGTTACCCTTGTGAAAATACAAAATTTGGTGACAAAAGAACATTTTTGTAGAAAAAGTGTGATTTTTTTATTTTCACGGCTCTATGGTATAAACTCCTGTAAAGCATCAGAGGGCTACAGGTGCTGACAACACATCTAGATAACTTATTTGAGGAGTGTAGTTTCCAAAATGGTGTCACTTATTGTGGGTTTCCACTGTTTAGGCACATTATGGGCTCTCCAAATGCGACATGCATCTGCTCTCGATTCCAGCCAATTTTGCATTGAAAAAGTCAAACGGTGCTTTATGCCTTCTGAGCCCTGCCGTGAACGACAACAGTGGTTTTACCCCACATGTAGGGTATCTGCATACTCAGGAGAAATTTCACAACAAATAACATGGTCCATTTCCCTTGATATCCTTGTGAAAATAAATAAAATTGGGTCTTAAGTAAAAGTTTTGTGAACAAAATTTAAATTGTAATTTTTTTCTTCCACATTGCTTCAGTTCCTGTGAAGCACCTGAAAAGTTAACAAACTTTTTAAATGTGGTTTTGAGCACCTTGAGGGGTGCAGTTTTTAGAATGGTGTCACTTTTGGATATTTTCTGTCATATAGGCCCATCAAAGTCACTTTAAATATTATGTGGTCTGTAAAAAATGGTTCTGTAAGTTTAGCTGGAAAAATGAGAAGTCACTGGTCAACTTTTTACACTTATAACATCCTAAGGAAAAAAAAATGTGTTTTAAAAATTGTGCTAATGTAAAGTAGACATGTGGGAAAAGGTATTTTTTTACTTTTTCTGTGTCATAACTCTCTGATTTAAGGGCAGAAAAATTAAAAGTTTGAAAATTGTGACATTTTTAAAATTTTTGCCAAATTTAGCATTTTTTCACAAATAAATGCTAGTCATATCAAATAAATTTTAACAGTATCATGAAGGACAATATGTCCCAAAAAAAATTCTCAGAATCAGCTGGATCAGCATTACAGAGTTATTACCTCATAAAGTGACAATGGTCAGACTTATAAAATAAGGCCCGGTCATTAAGCTGCAAAAGTGGCTTGGTCCTTAAGGGGTTAAATTTGCATAGAATAACTTCCTTTAAGGGGTATAATGCAGCGGTAGCACCGTAGACAGTGAAATGGCAGTGACCCAAGCAAGTTCAAAGCAAAACTTTCCTTTAATGTGTTACTTCACACAGTCCATTAGAATATATAGTACACGGCTTTAGTTTGCAGTCTCTAAACAGGCCGGACTTCCCTTTGTCCAGTTTCCCTGGGCAACTGCATGCCGGGACCAAGTCTCTTTTACTCACACAGTGCACAGCATGCTGTAACCTCCAGATCACAGCCGAATAAAGAAAAGACAGCTGGAGATGTAGGTTGTCAGTCTCTTTGGTTCCTCTTGCCCCTTTCTTGCTTCACACAGGGAGTGCTCTGCAGACAACTGCTCTGTCTGCTTCCAAACCAACACTGACACACCTCCCCCTATACTACAGGGCTTTTAATCAGTCACTGCTTCCCCATTCTAATCATTGCTACACCTGTGACTGCAGTATGCCCTCATGGCCTCACTACACCTCTGTGCACATTCTGTAGCGCACAAACAGTGCCCCCTATCTGTAACTGGGGTCACTTCCTCACAGGAGTTAAATTTGAATAGAATAAGTTCTTCACAAATCAAATTTCCCAGGAAAAACTTGCAAATTGGCGAATTTGAAATTTGCTTGATCCGCTCATCCTTAATCAGTTGCACATATTAACTTCAATCTCGGCTGTGGCTTCCAGCTCTCCACTAGGCCTTGGATTTCACTGCACATGTAAGCCACATTGTCAAGTTGTGATGTCATGACTCCATGTTGTACAGGCACCACTGAGGCCAAGTGACAATTCATCTATCTTGTGCAGTGATGTCCCTGGCATAGTTTAAGATTTTCACCGATTATTGGTGCAATTGAGGTAAGTGAAAAAAAGAGACGCCGAGGACCAGGCAGCGGGCTGCAAGGGTGGCAGAACAGATGAGTATAATTTTTTCTTTAATTGATGCCTTACACTTTTAAGAATTAAGCAAAATGAAGAATTGCAAAAATATGTATTCTACAGAAATAGTTTTAAGAATATTTCGGAAAATTTGATTTCACTTGTATAAATTTACTCTTTATATACAATGTGATAGAATTGTCATACAAGTTCATATGCCAAAAAGAGAATTAATTGTACAACTATAGTGTTGTACTGTAATGCGTCTGATAAGAAGTTACATTTAGTACAGTCACTCTATATTTTGGTGCAGTTAGCAATTTTGTAATGCTTACCACCCACACTGTGATTCTTATTAAGGTTTTAGTGCAAGAAAATCTCCAAAAGTTTAATGGGCAAAATATTAAAGTGACATACTTGACCGAAAATATACAAACAACAATCCATAAATCCCATGTTCCTGTTGGGTTGACCTGTCTTTGTTCTCTTTAGTAGGGGAAATTTGCAAGGTAATGTTAGCATTATTGCTGGAACAGTGGTCAACCTTCGAAGTCATCGTACAATGACTAGAGATTTTAAAAAGTGACACTGATAAATTCCCTTGCCTGTGCAAGATGTTTTACTCACAGATATGGAATGATGGAGAGATAATACAGCAATTTATGGTGCGACCTCAGTGCCTATTGAATCACTTGTTCAAATAGGACTGTAAAGGCTGTACTGCAATAACCAACTCCTGATAATATTATTATTATTTATTTACATAGCACCATTGATTCCATGGTGCTATACATGAGAAGGGGTTACATATAAATTACAGATATCACTTACAGTAAGCAAACTAACGATTACAGACTGATAAAGAGGGGCGAGGACCCTTGCAGGATTACATTCTACAGGAAGGTGGGGAAGGAGACAATAGGTTGAGGGTTGCAGCAGCTCTGGTGTTGGTGAGGCAGTAGCTATGGTAGTGATGAGGAGGCAGCGGGGTCAATGCAGGCTGTAAGCTTTCCTGAAGAGATGGGTTTTCAGGTTCTGTCTGAAGGATCTGAATGTGGTTGATAGACGTGTTGGGGCAAAGAATTCCAGAGGATGGGGAATATTCGGGAGAAGTTTTGGAGGCGGTTGGGTGAGGAGCGAATAAGTGTGGAGGACAGAAGGAGGTCTTGGGAGGACCGGAGATTGCGTGAGGGAAGATATAGGGAGATTAGTTCAGAGATGTGGAAGAGACAGGTTATGGATGGCTTTGTTGGTCAGTATTAGTAATTTGAACTGGATGCACTGAGGGAATGGGAGCCAGTGAAGAGATTTGCAGAGGGGGGAAGCAGAGGAGTAGCAAGGAGATAGATGAATTAGTCGGGCAGCAGAGTTAAAAATGTACTGGAGATGTGCAAGGGTATTAGCAGGGAGGTCACAGAAAAGGATGCTGCAGTAGTCGAGGCGGGAGATGATAGGGCATGCACAAGCATTTTACTAGATTGAAGGTTGAGGAAAGGACGGATTCTGGAGATATTTTTGAGCTGGAGGCGACAGGAGGTGGAAAGAGCATGGATCTGCAGCTTGAAGGACAGGGCACAGTCAAAGGTTACTCCAAGGCAGCGGACTTCCGGTACGGGGGGGGGAGCGTGATGTTGCTAATTGCGATAGATAGGTCAGGTAAGGAAGATCTATGAGATGAAGGAAATATGATGAGTTCAGATTTGTCCACATTGAGCTTAAGGAAGCAAGAGGTGAAGAAGGAGGATATGGCTGAAAGACACTCTGGGATTCTGGACATCAGAGAGGTGATGTCTTTACTAGGGTTGAGCGAAACGGGTCGAAAATTTTCAAAAGTCGCCGACTTTTGGCAAGGTCGGGTTTCATGAAACCCGACCCCTGTGTGGGGTCGGCCATAGTAACATAGTAACATAGTAACATAGTTAGCAAGGCCGAAAAAAGACATTTGTCCATCCAGTTCAGCCTATATTCCATCATAATAAATCCCCAGATCTACGTCCTTCTACAGAACCTAATTGTATGATACAATATTGTTCTGCTCCAGGAAGACATCCAGGCCTCTCTTGAACCCCTCGACTGAGTTCGCCATCACCACCTCCTCAGGCAAGCAATTCCAGATTCTCACTGCCCTAACAGTAAAGAATCCTCTTCTATGTTGGTGGAAAAACCTTCTCTCCTCCAGACGCAAAGAATGCCCCCTTGTGCCCGTCACCTTCCTTGGTATAAACAGATCCTCAGCGAGATATTTGTATTGTCCCCTTATATACTTATACATGGTTATTAGATCGCCCCTCAGTCGTCTTTTTTCTAGACTAAATAATCCTAATTTCGCTAATCTATCTGGGTATTGTAGTTCTCCCATCCCCTTTATTAATTTTGTTGCCCTCCTTTGTACTCTCTCTAGTTCCATTATATCCTTCCTGAGCACCGGTGCCCAAAACTGGACACAGTACTCCATGTGCGGTCTAACTAGGGATTTGTACAGAGGCAGTATAATGCTCTCATCATGTGTATCCAGACCTCTTTTAATGCACCCCATGATCCTGTTTGCCTTGGCAGCTGCTGCCTGGCACTGGCTGCTCCAGGTAAGTTTATCATTAACTAGGATCCCCAAGTCCTTCTCCCTGTCAGATTTACCCAGTGGTTTCCCATTCAGTGTGTAATGGTGACATTGATTCCTTCTTCCCATGTGTATAACCTTACATTTATCATTGTTAAACCTCATCTGCCACCTTTCAGCCCAAGTTTCCAACTTATCCAGATCCATCTGTAGCAGAATACTATCTTCACTTATATTAACTGCTTTACATAGTTTTGTATCATCTGCAAATATCGATATTTTACTGTGTAAACCTTCTACCAGATCATTAATGAATATGTTGAAGAGAACAGGTCCCAATACTGACCCCTGCGGTACCCCACTGGTCACAGCGACCCAGTTAGAGACTATACCATTTATAACCACCCTCTGCTTTCTATCACTAAGCCAGTTACTAACCCATTTACACACAATTTCCCCCAGACCAAGCATTCTCATTTTGTGTACCAACCTCTTGTGCGGCACGGTATCAAACGCTTTGGAAAAATCGAGATATACCACGTCCAATGACTCTCCGTGGTCCAGCCTATAGCTTACCTCTTCATAAATACTGATTAGATTGGTTTGACAGGAGCGATTTCTCATAAACCCATGCTGATATGGAGTTAAACAGTTATTCTCATTGAGATAATCCAGAATAACATCCCTCAGAAACCCTTCAAATATTTTACCAACAATAGAGGTTAGACTTACTGGCCTATAATTTCCAGGTTCACTTTTAGAGCCCTTTTTGAATATTGGCACCACATTTGTATTGTGCCAATCCTGCGGAACAGACCCTGTCGCTATAGAGTCCCTAAAAATAAGAAATAATGGTTTATCTATTACATTACTTAGTTCTCTTAGTACTCGTGGGTGTATGCCATCCGGACCCGGAGATTTATCTATTTTAATCTTATTTAGCCGGTTTCGCACCTCTTCTTGGGTTAGATTGGTGACCCTTAATATAGGGTTTTCATTGTTTCTTGGGATTTCACCTAGCATTTCATTTTCCACTGTGAATACCGTGGAGAAGAAGGTGTTTAATATGTTAGCTTTTTCCTCGTCATCTACAACCATTCTTTCCTCACTATTTTTTAAGGGGCCTACATTTTCAGTTTTTATTCTTTTACTATTGATATAGTTGAAGAACAGTTTGGGATTAGTTTTACTCTCCTTAGCAATGTGCTTCTCTGTTTCCTTTTTGGCAGCTTTAATTAGTTTTTTAGATAAAGTATTTTTCTCCCTATAGTTTTTTAGAGCTTCAATGGTGCCATCCTGCTTTAGTAGTACAAATGCTTTCTTTTTACTGTTAATTGCCTGTCTTACTTCTTTGTTTAGCCACATTGGGTTTTTCCTATTTCTAGTCCTTTTATTCCCACAAGGTATAAACCGCTTACACTGCCTATTTAGGATGTTCTTAAACATTTCCCATTTATTATCTGTATTCTTATTTCTGAGGATATTGTCCCAGTCTACCAGATTAAGGGCATCTCTAAGCTGGTCAAACTTTGCCTTCCTAAAGTTCAGTGTTTTTGTGACTCCCTGACAAGTCCCCCTAGTGAAAGACAGGTGAAACTGTACAATATTGTGGTCGCTATTTCCTAGATGCCCGACCACCTGCAGATTTGTTATTCTGTCAGGTCTATTAGATAGTATTAGGTCTAAAAGTGCTGCTCCTCTGGTTGGATTATGCACCAATTGTGAAAGATAATTTTTCTTGGTTATTAGCAGAAACCTGTTGCCTTTATGGGTTTCACAGGTTTCTGTTTCCCAGTTAATATCCGGGTAGTTAAAGTCCCCCATAACCAGGACCTCATTATGGGTTGCAGCTTCATCTATCTGCTTTAGAAGTAGACTTTCCATGGTTTCTGTTATATTTGAGGGTTTGTAACAGACCCCAATGAGAATTTTGTTACCATTTTTCCCTCCATGAATTTCGACCCATATGGACTCGACATCCTCATTTCCTTCGCTAATATCCTCCCTTAAAGTGGACTTTAGACAAGACTTTACATAGAGACAAACCCCTCCTCCTCTCCGATTTTTACGATCCTTTCTAAACAGACTGTAACCCTGTAAGTTAACTGCCCAGTCATAGCTTTCATCTAACCATGTCTTGGTTATTCCCACTATGTCAAAGTTACCTGTAGATATTTCTGCTTCTAGTTCTTCCATCTTGTTTGTCAGGCTTCTGGCGTTTGCAAGCATGCAGTTTAGAGGATTTTGTTTTGTTCCAATCTCCTCGCTGTGGATTGTTTTAGAAATGTTCTTACCTCCCTTCTGAGTATGTTTTCCTGGATCTTCTTTGTTCAAGTCTAATGTTTTTCTTCCCGTCCCCTCTTCTTCTAGTTTAACGCCCTCCTGATGAGTGTAGCGAGTCTTCTGGCGAATGTGTGTTTCCCAGGTTTGTTGAGGTGTAGTCCGTCTCTGGCGAGGAGTCCATCGTACAAGTAATTCACACCGTGGTCCAGGAATCCGAATCCTTGTTGTCTGCACCATCGTCTTAGCCAGTTGTTTGCATCAAGGATCCTGTTCCATCTCCTGGTGCCATGCCCGTCTACTGGAAGGATAGAAGAAAAAACTACCTGTGCATCCAGTTCCTTTACTTTCTTCCCCAACTCTTCAAAGTCTTTGCAGATTGTCGGTAGGTCCTTCCTTGCCGTGTCATTGGTGCCAACATGTATCAGAAGAAATGGGTGGACGTCCTTGGAGTTGAAGAGCTTTGGTATCCTATCGGTCACATCCTTGATCATTGCACCTGGAAGGCAGCATACTTCTCTTGCAGTTATGTCCGGTCTGCAGATGGATGCTTCTGTGCCTCTCAGTAGTGAGTCTCCCACCACCACCACTCTTCGTTGCTTCTTGGCTGTACTTTTTGCTGTCACTTGTTGCTGTGTGCCCTTTACTTTTTTGCTTGCTGGTATTGCTTCATCCTTAGGTGTGCCATCTTCATCCTCTACAAAGATTTGATATCGGTTCTTCAGTTGTGTGGTTGGTGATTTCTCCATGGTCTTCTTGCTTCTTTTGGTCACATGCTTCCACTCATCTGCTTTTGGAGGTTCTCTGACACTTTTTTCACCTTCTGTGACCAGTAGAAGTCGCCATCGCCATGAAGTCGGCGATCTTTTGAATCTGGAATCGGAATTCCGATAACGATTCCCGATATGTTTAAGATATCGGGAATTGGTATCGGAATTCAGATTTAAGTGTAAAATAAAGAATTAAAATAAAAAATATCGCCATACTTACCCTCTGACGCGCCCTGGTACTAACCGGGAACCTTCCTCCTTTGAATCAGCGCTTCCAGGACCTTGCGGTGACGTCGTGGTGACATCGCGGCTTGTGATTGGTCGCGCGGCCGCCCATGTGACCACTCGCGCGACCAATCAGAAGCCGTGACGTCACTGCGACGTCACCGAAGGTCCTGCAAGCGCTGATTCTTAGGAAGGAAGGCTGTCGGAAAGAAGTAGGGCGCGTCCGAGGGTGAGTATATTCCTATTAGGTATATACTCACCCTCGGACGCGCCCTGCTTCTTTCCGACAGCCTTCCTTCCTAAGAATCAGCGCTTGCAGGACCTTCGGTGACGTCGGGGTGACGTCACGGCTTCTGATTGGTCGCGCGAGTGGTCACATGGGCGGCCGCGCGACCAATCACAAGCCGCGACCTCACCGCGACGTCACCGCAAGGTCCTGGAAGCGCTGATTCGAAGGAGGAAGGTTCCCGGTTAGTACCAGGGCGCGTCAGAGGGTAAGTATTGCGATATTTTTTATTTTAATTCTTTATTTTACACTAAAATATGGATCGCAGGGCCTGAAGGAGAGTTTCCTCTACTTCAGACCCTGGGAACCATGGAAACCCAATGCACTGCATTGGGTTTCGAGTTTCGGCCGACCCCGACCCCGACTTTTTTATAGGATCGGCCGATTTCACTTGACCCGACTTTTGAAAAAGTCGGGTTTCGTGAAACCCGACCGGATCCTATAAAAGTAAAGGTCGCTCAACCCTAGTCTTTACCAGAGAGATAGATCTGAGTGTCATCAGCATGAAGGTGGTACTGGAATCCATGAGCCTTGGGGGACTCTAACAGAGAGAGGGTGGCATGAGGAGGTAGTGTGGGAGTGGGAGATGCTGAATGTGTGGTTGGAAAGGTATAAGGAGATCCAGGATAGGGTGAGATCTTTGATGCCAAAGGAGGAGAGGATATGTAGTAGGAGGCAGTGGTAAACTATGTCGAAGGCAGAGGACAGGTCATTAGTAATTTCGGTCAGGGCTATCTCAGTTGAGTGATGGAGACGGAAACCAGATTGTAGATTGTCAAAGAGCATGTAGAGTAGGTAGGTAGGTAGAGAAGCCCTGTAGCTATAAAAGGAGGAAGGGGATTCTAACTGCTCAAATGTGGAAAGAATCTGCCTGCAATATATTGCACTTAATTCCAGAAACAATTGTCAGATGGTTTCAGGACTTGAACAGTTAGTTGACAAAAATTGTTAATGCAATAAAACAGTACTGTATATGATGGATATGACCTGAAATCATATTAATCCTGCACCATCCTTTTAAGGCTAAACACCCATCCATGAGTCAAAAACACTGCTGGAAATGTACAAAGCAAGGACATTTATCATGTCTGTGCCACAAAATCAAATCAGAAAGGACTGACCAGTCTTCTTCTAGGACTGACATATTTAATATGCCTCGTAGAAGGAGAGCATACACGAGCACAAACCTTAGACAGTTATTGATGGAAGCAAGAATGAAAGTGAAAGACTGCAATAAATGGAATAGTCAAGTGGTCTAATAGTAAACATGGATATGGTTTGATCAGCTTGTAATGGTGAAGACATCTTTGTGCACCACACTGCTATCAGAAACAACTAATCATAGCTTGTACGCAGTGTTGGATGTGGAGAGACTGTTGAGTTTGATGTTGGTAAGAAGCCAATGATGCAGCGGCTGCTAACATTCCAAGCCCTTGAAGTGTAACTGTGAAAGGAAGCTATTTTTCACCCAATATGTGCAGAGTCTAAGGATAGTTGCATTGGAAAAAGATAGTTAATAATTAGGGATGATACTCGAGTATCACAGTGCTCGGATGTACTCGTTACTCAACAAGTATTGGGCAGTACTCTATGCAAAACTCGAATCCTTGCCCTGCATGTTTGGGGCCTGTTACACAGCTAATTAGCATGCAAGTATTGCCTGCAAGTTACAGTAAGGCTGTAGTGATCTTGGGTTGTGGCGTTACTGTGAATGGCTAGCCGTGTGACATCATGTGGGTTATAAAATAACAGGCGCTGACTGGCTCGGAACACTGACGCCATTGCACAGCTCAGTGACACTTAGTAATGGAGAGAAAGAGCCATTGTCTAGGCTTGTGTGTGCACAGTATTGCAAATCATAGGCCTCTAGTGTTCATTCTGGTGATGCTGCCAAACCATCATATTAACAGCCCTTCAAAGAGCTATTCATTTGCTTTGCTGTATGTATCATATACATTCTGTATTCAGTGTAGGGAGGGAGAGAGAGCTGCAGGAGCAGGGAGAGTGGCTGAATACAGTCTGTAGATAAGGATTAGGGCTGTGCAGTCCGTTGCCAAATATAAATCTGCATTTTTGGGGGGGTTAATGAAAAAAATTGATATATTTTGATCCATTGAGTATCATGTGCTTTATGTTACTTTTGTGTGTTATATAACACTCCAAAAAATTCTTGAAAACATTTCCTGGGTTAAATTTCTTACCCATACAGGGCAGCACGATGGCGCAGTGGATAGCACAGCAGCCTTGCAGCGCTGGAGTCCTGGGTTCAAACCTCACCAAGGACAACATCTGTAGAGAGTTTGTATGTTCTATCCGTCTTTGCGTGGGTTTCCTCCGGGTACTCCGGTTTCCTCCCACATTCCAAAGACATACTGATAGGGAATTTAGATTGTGAGCCTCAACGGGGACAGTGATGATAATGTGTGCAAACTGAAAAGCGCTGTGGAATATGTTAGCGCTATATAAAGATTATTATTATTATTTTATGTACTGGGGTAAATTATTTTCATATATAGCACTCCAAAAATGCATTTAAAAATTTGGAAGGGTTACATTTCTCAACCATGCACTATTCTGTGGTGAGGAGTACATTTATGTGATCTATAAAACTGAAAAAAAGTTTCAAAATTTTGCAATGTTAAATTTCTCAGCAATACAGTATTCTGCAAACTATGTTACATTTCTGTGATATCCAACACTCCCAAAAAGCATTAAAGGCATTAAAAAATTAGCTGGATTACATTTCTCACAATACACTATTTCATGGTCTGTGGTACATTTTTTTGATGTCTAACACTACAAAAAAGCGGTAAAAAATTGGCTGGATTACAGTTTTCACCCAAACCCTATTCTGTGATCTGGCGTACATTTTTATGATATATAAAATGGTTATATTTCCTAATTTCTTAGCCATACAGCCTTCCGTGGTTTGAGGTACATATATGTGATATCTAACAATCTAAAAAAGTGTTAAAAAATGTTGTGAATAATATTCTACACCCATACTCTTGTCACGATCAGCTGCGGCCGCTAATGCAGCCCAGCCCATAGGCGCCCCCAAGCCGACCGACCTCAGAAGTCATGGGGCGCGTGTCCTCCGGCGACACAATACGGACCCTTTATACCGCAAAGGGGGACCCGGGCCTATCCAAACCAGGGGAGGGCAGAGACCGGGGTTCTGTGGCAGCTGAGCATGTGGACAAGGAAAGAGACACGTAGGACTTGATTACACCACACAACTTCAGGTATAGAGAACGTAAAGTTTACTAAAGTAAAGTCACACAGTATATAACCAAAACATAATGATCTCAGGCTCCCGATTCAACACCTCCAGAAGGGTACCACCCAGTGGACCCCAAGGCACCAGCGGATCACCGAGGCACACATAGGCGGGACATCAGGACACAGGCAGGACATCAGGATACACGAAGTCATCAGGATAGAGGCGAGACATCAGGGTACACAAGGTCATCAGGATGCAGGCAAGACATCAGGGTACACGAGGTCATCAGGACGCAGGCAAGACATCAGGACACAGGCAGGACATCAGGAATACCAGATAGACATCTGGGACACTAACATGGCAGCCCAGGTTGGCGGCTGGGACACTGGCGTGGCAGCCCAGGGAATCAGTTACATCAGGACATTGGACACAGGAAGGACATCAGGACACAGGCATGGTACAGGGTACAGAGAGTACATCAGGACATCTGGACCCAGGGTCACCGGCAGACATCAGACAGGAGTCGTTCGGTTCCGGACATCAGACATGTCCTACAAGCACCACTAGTCATCAGGCTCCAAGCTCCATGCAACGGTCATCAGGTTCCAGACTGCGGTCATCAGGCTCTGGGCATTGGAAATAGGAAGGAAATCAAGCGGGATGGTGCTAGAGCCGCAGGATTACTGGGCCTGCCAGGAGGTAGCACCACATGGTATCCAGAGCACAGTAGATGCTCAGTAGAAACACCAGTTACAAGAGACTCAAAGTCACTGGGTGCGAGGCTCTAGATGCACAGGAATTCCAGGAACATAATCACAGCAAACATAGCTCAGACAGGTTCAGGTACAGGACAGGTACAGGATCAAGGATTCGGGCCTGGATATACCGCCTCCAGGACAGGCGCTAGAACAGGACAAAACAGGAATCAAGGCAAGGACTTTGGTACCAAAACATAGACAGGAGAGGTGCAGGAACACAAACACACATAGCAGTAGCTCAGGCCCCGTCCATAGGGCAGGGGAACTTCATATAGGAGCTGCCCTCAGCAATTGGCTGGATACAGAATTTCAAGTTCACACACTAACCCTGATAAAAGCAGGGGAGGTTTAGCCGCGCATGCCCTTAGCACAAACAGAAACCATTACAGCACAATCAGTGCACGAACTGAGGCTCAGGGCACCTGGCTGTGGCTGCAAGCCCAGACACATGTGGAAAGTTATGCACCAGCTGCAAATGACCTCGCAACCCACAGACAGCTTCCACAGCGGCAACCAGGGACCGCACAAGCGGATGGTCAAGCAGCAGAGCAAAGACCTAACCACCCATGTATGGCTACGCAGCAGAGCCGGGAACTGAGAAGGCTCCATACAGGTAACAGCCAACAGTATCCCAGCTCAATTAAGGGGAAAGGAGCAAAGGGTTAAAGCAAAGACATGCATTGTCACACCAAAAACCAGATACAGACAGAACGGCGTGACACACTCTTCCGTGATCTAGGGTTTATTTCTGTGATATATATTGTCATACCGTTGCTGCCGCCTCCCCAGTCAGCGTCTCTTTCTCCGCGCTCGCTCCCGGCCTCTGCTTCCTGTGCGCGCGTGCATACCAGGTTCAGTGCTGCGCGTGTGCACTTCTGATCTTCTGTCTCCTCTATGGTCTTGGAGGACTCTTACCCTGAGGTTGGTTCTCCTTATTGTCCTCTCTATGGTACTGGAGGTCTGTTACCTGGAAGTGCTACCCTGCCTATAGGTATTTAAACTGCTTCCTGCCATCCCTCTGTGCCGGGTTATCATTTGTTTCCTTCAGGTGTTCCTGGCCGCTCTTAGTCTCTGTGAAGTTCGCTTCCCCTTTGACTTTGTGTTTATCCTTTCTGTCCTTTGTTCCTGCCGTGTCCTGCCAGTCCTGTGTTCCTGCCGGGTCCTGCCAGTCTTGTGTTCCTGCCGTGTCCTGCCAGTCCTGTGTTCTTGCCGAGTCCTGCCAATCCTGTGTTCCTCCTGTATCCTGCTAGCCTCTGCGTTTTCCTCAGTTCCTGCGCCAGTCCCTGTACTGCTGCAGTGTACCCTGTTATGGACCTGGTGGTTAGGAGCACCCGGAACGACCTGATGGTTAAACTCAAACAGGACAAGCTCTGGGAAGTGGGAACTCTGCTGACCGCAACCCCTAATCCTATCACACAACTAGAAATAGCCGTGGAGCGTACCTAACTCTGCCTAGACGCCTCTTCACAGCCTAAGAGCTAACTAGCCCTAGAGATAGAAAATAAAGCCTACCTTGCCTCAGAGAAATTCCCCAAAGGAAAAGGCAGCCCCCCACATATATTGACTGTGAGTAAAGATGAAAGTCACAAACACAGAAATGAAACAGGTTTCAGCAAAGGGAGGCCAGACTTACTAAACAGACTGAGGATAGGAAAGGTATCTTTGCGGTCAGCACAAAAAACTACAAAAAGACCACGCAAAGTGAGCAAAAAGACCTCCGCACCGACTCACGGTGCGGGGTTGCCACTCTGCATCCCAGAGCTTCCAGCTAGCAAGGCAAAATCATGATAGCAAGCTGGACAAGGAAACAATGAACAAATAATTAACTAGCAGGGACTTAGCTTCTGCTGGAGTAGACAGGTCACCTGAAAGATCCAAGAGCGAACTGAACCAGTACAAGAACATTGACAGCTGGCATGGAGTAACGATCTGAGTGGAGGTAAATAGAACAGCCAGCTAAAGAATAAACTACGTCACCTGTGGAAGGAACCTCAGAAGCAGCAGCTCCACTCACAGCCACCAGAGGGAGTCCATGGACAGAACTCGCCGAAGTACCATTCATGACCACAGGAGGGAGTTCGATAACAGAATTCACAACAGTACCCCCCCTTGAGGAGGGGTCACCGAACCCCCACCAGAGCCCCCAGGCCGATCAGGATGAGCCAAATGAAAGGCACGAACTAGATCGGCAGCATGAACATCAGAGGCAAAAACCCAGGAATTATCTTCCTGACCATAACCCTTCCACTTGACCAGGTACTGGAGTTTCCGTCTCGAAATACGAGAATCCAAAATCTTCTCCACCACATACTCCAACTCCCCCTCGACCAACACCGGGGCAGGAGGATCAACGGAGGGAACCATAGGCGCCACATATCTCCACAATAACGACCTATGGAACACATTATGGATGGCAAAAGAAGCTGGAAGGGCCAAACAAAATGACACAGGATTAAGAACTTCAGAAATCTTATACGGACCAATGAAACGAGGCTTAAACTTAGGAGAGGAAACCTTCATAGGAACATAACGAGACGACAACCAAACCAAATCCCCAACACGAAGTCGGGGACCAACACAACGCCGGCGGTTAGCGAAACGTTGAGCCTTCTCCTGGGACAATGTCAAATTGTCCACCACATGAGTCCAAATCTGATGCAACCTGTCCACCACAGTATCCACATCAGGACAGTCCGAAGGCTCAAACTGCCCTGAAGAGAAACGAGGATGGAAACCAAAATTACAGAAAAAAGGCGAAACCAAAGTAGCCGAGCTGGCCCGATTATTAAGGGCGAACTCAGCCAAAGGCAAGAAGGACACCCAATCATCCTGATCAGCAGAAACAAAGCATCTCAGATATGTTTCCAAAGTTTGATTAGTTCGTTCGGTTTGGTCATTTGTCTGAGGATGGAAAGCCGAAGAAAAAGACAAATCAATGCCCATCTTAGCACAAAAGGATCGCCAAAACCTCGAAACAAACTGGGAACCTCTGTCCGAGACGATGTTCTCCGGAATGCCATGCAAACGAACCACATGCTGGAAAAACAATGGCACCAAATCAGAGGAGGAAGGCAATTTAGACAAGGGTACCAAATGGACCATCTTAGAGAAGCGATCACAAACCACCCAAATGACCGACATCCTTTGAGAGACAGGGAAATCTGAAATAAAATCCATGGAAATATGCGTCCAGGGCCTCTTCGGGACCGGCAAGGGCAAAAGCAATCCACTGGCACGAGAACAGCAGGGCTTAGCCCGAGCACAAGTCCCACAGGACTGCACAAAAGAACGCACAACCCATGACAAAGAAGGCCACCAAAAGGATCTAGCCACCAAATCTCTGGTACCAAAGATTCCAGGATGACCAGCCAACACCGAACAATGAACCTCAGAGATTACTCTACTAGTCCATCTATCAGGGACAAACAGTTTCTCCGCTGGACAACGGTCAGGTCTATCAGCCTGAAACTTCTGCAGCACCCACCGCAAATCAGGGGAGATGGCAGACAAAATTACCCCCTCTTTGAGAATACCCGCCGGCTCAGGAACACCCGGAGAGTCAGGCACAAAACTCCTTGACAGGGCATCAGCCTTCACATTCTTAGAGCCCGGAAGGAACAAAACCACAAAATCAAAACGGGAGAAAAACAGCGACCATCGAGCCTGTCTAGGATTCAACTGTTTGGCAGACTCGAGATAAGTCAAATTCTTGTGATCCGTCAAGACCACCACGCGATACTTGGCTCCTTCGAGCCAATGTCATCCCTCCTCGAATGCCCACTTCATGGCCAACAACTCTCGATTGCCAACATCATAATTGCGCTCAGCAGGCAAGAATTTTCTAGAAAAGAAGGCACATGGTTTCATCACCGAGCTATCAGAACTTCTTTGCGACAAAACAGCCCCTGCTCCAATTTCAGAAGCATCAACCTCGACCTGAAACGGGAGCGAAACATCTTGCTGGCACAACACAGGGGCAGAAGAAAAACGACGCTTCAACTCCTGAAAAGCCTCTACAGCCGCAGAGGACCAATTGACCACATCAGCACCTTTCTTGGTCAAATCAGTCAACGGTTTAGCAACACTAGAAAAATTAGCGATGAAGCGACGGTAAAAATTAGCAAAGCCCAGGAACTTCTGCAGGCTCTTTACAGATGTCGGCTGAGTCCAATCATAAATGGCCTGAACTTTAACAGGGTCTATCTCGACAGTAGAAGGGGAAAAAATGAAACCCAAAAATGAAACCCTCTGAACTCCAAAGAGACATTTTGACCCCTTCACAAACAAGGAATTCGCACGAATGACCTGGAACACCATTCTGACCTGCTTCACATGAGACTCCCAATCATCCGAAAAGACCAAAATATCATCCAAATATACAATCATGAATCTATCCAGGTACTTTCGGAAGATGTCATGCATAAAGGACTGAAACACAGATGGAGCATTAGAAAGCCCGAATGGCATAACCAGGTACTCAAAATGGCCCTCGGGCGTATTAAATGCTGTTTTCCATTCATCGCCCTGTTTAATTCGCATAAGATTATACGCCCCTCGAAGATCTATCTTGGTGAACCAACTAGCCCCCTTAATCCGAGCAAACAAATCAGACAGCAGCGGCAAAGGGTACTGAAATTTGACTGTGATCTTATTAAGAAGGCGGTAATCAATACAAGGTCTCAAAGAACCATCCTTCTTGGCCACAAAAAAGAACCCTGCTCCCAACGGTGATGACGACGGGCGAATATGACCTTTGACTAAATATGACTATTTCTACCGGCAATAGTCGGTACAAACACTGATCTTGGCGGATGGAGCAAGTTGTCAGCTATGGTGTACAGCTGATAGCTGATAGGTCAGTAAAAAGATATATTGGTGGTCACTAACTTGAATTTTAAATGATATATGATGATGACGCTGTGAATGTAAGTCATAGTTCTGCCCACTTATACTTTATAGCTGCTGTCATAGTAACTTTGCTACATTGAGGGCTCTTAGTTCTATTTATGACACCTTTATTTACTCTGCCCCCAATGCCGTTAAACCACAGCACTCTTTTTTAACATTGTGAGCTTATTAAAGGGAGTCTGTCCCCACTTTTTTGGCATCTCATGTAAAAGTATCATTCAATTCAGTGCCAATTCTTCATTATGACAGTGCTTTTGATACCCCCTGACTCCCCACTTTTGATCAATAAATACTGTTTATAGTTTATATTCCTCCCGCAGTTTATGTAAATCAGCTTGGTCCGGTCCGATGGGTGGGGCTTATTGTCCGTCTCTCCCCCACCTCGGCTTGCTCTACATATTCTTTTCTGTGGATAACACAGATCGCATATAGTTTTGGCGCCTGCGCATTCAAATAGCCTCTCGTGCGTGCGCAGTATGCTTTGCCCAAATGTAAGCATAAAATCATTGTTGCGCATGTAACATAGTAACATAGTAACATAGTAACATAGTTAGTAAGGCCGAAAAAAGACATTTGTCCGTCCAGTTCAGCCTATATTCCATCATAATAAATACCCAGATCTACGTCCTTCTACAGAACCTAATAATTGTATGATACAATATTGTTCTGCTCCAGGAAGACATCCAGGCCTCTCTTGAACCCCTCGACTGAGTTCGCCATCACCACCTCCTCAGGCAAGCAATTCCAGATTCTCACTGCCCTAACAGTAAAGAATCCTCTTCTATGTTGGTGGAAAAACCTTCTCTCCTCCAGACGCAAAGAATGCCCCCTTGTGCCCGTCACCTTCCTTGGTATAAACAGATCCTCAGCGAGATATTTGTATTGTCCCCTTATATACTTATACATGGTTATTAGATCGCCCCTCAGTCGTCTTTTTTCTAGACTAAATAATCCTAATTTCGCTAATCTATCTGGGTATTGTAGTTCTCCCATCCCCTTTATTAATTTTGTTGCCCTCCTTTGTACTCTCTCTAGTTCCATTATATCCTTCCTGAGCACCGGTGCCCAAAACTGGACACAGTACTCCATGTGCGGTCTAACTAGGGATTTGTACAGAGGCAGTATAATGCTCTCATCATGTGTATCCAGACCTCTTTTAATGCACCCCATGATCCTGTTTGCCTTGGCAGCTGCTGCCTGGCACTGGCTGCTCCAGGTAAGTTTATCATTAACTAGGATCCCCAAGTCCTTCTCCCTGTCAGATTTACCCAGTGGTTTCCCATTCAGTGTGTAATGGTGACATTGATTCCTTCTTCCCATGTGTATAACCTTACATTTATCATTGTTAAACCTCATCTGCCACCTTTCAGCCCAAGTTTCCAACTTATCCAGATCCATCTGTAGCAGAATACTATCTTCTCTTGTATTAACTGCTTTACATAGTTTTGTATCATCTGCAAATATCGATATTTTACTGTGTAAACCTTCTACCAGATCATTAATGAATATGTTGAAGAGAACAGGTCCCAATACTGACCCCTGCGGTACCCCACTGGTCACAGCGACCCAGTTAGAGACTATACCATTTATAACCACCCTCTGCTTTCTATCACTAAGCCAGTTACTAACCCATTTACACACATTTTCCCCCAGACCAAGCATTCTCATTTTGTGTACCAACCTCTTGTGCGGCACGGTATCAAACGCTTTGGAAAAATCGAGATATACCACGTCCAATGACTCACCGTGGTCCAGTCTATAGCTTACCTCTTCATAAAAACTGATTAGATTGGTTTGACAGGAGCGATTTCTCATAAACCCATGCTGATATGGAGTTAAACAGTTATTCTCATTGAGATAATCCAGAATAACATCCCTCAGAAACCCTTCAAATATTTTACCAACAATAGAGGTTAGACTTACTGGCCTATAATTTCCAGGTTCACTTTTAGAGCCCTTTTTGAATATTGGCACCACATTTGCTATGCGCCAGTCCTGCGGAACAGACCCTGTCGCTATAGAGTCACTAAAAATAAGAAATAATGGTTTATCTATTACATTACTTAGTTCTCTTAGTACTCGTGGGTGTATGCCATCCGGACCCGGAGATTTATCTATTTTAATCTTATTTAGCCGGTTTCGCACCTCTTCTTGGGTTAGATTGGTGACCCTTAATATAGGGTTTTCATTGTTTCTTGGGATTTCACCTAGCATTTCATTTTCCACCGTGAATACCGTGGAGAAGAAGGTGTTTAATATGTTAGCTTTTTCCTCGTCATCTACAACCATTCTTTCCTCACTATTTTTTAAGGGGCCTACATTTTCAGTTTTTATTCTTTTACTATTGATATAGTTGAAGAACAGTTTGGGATTAGTTTTACTCTCCTTAGCAATGTGCTTCTCTGTTTCCTTTTTGGCAGCTTTAATTAGTTTTTTAGATAAAGTATTTTTCTCCCTATAGTTTTTTAGAGCTTCAATGGTGCCATCCTGCTTTAGTAGTGCAAATGCTTTCTTTTTACTGTTAATTGCCTGTCTTACTTCTTTGTTTAGCCACATTGGGTTTTTCCTATTTCTAGTCCTTTTATTCCCACAAGGTATAAACCGCTTACACTGCCTATTTAGGATGTTCTTAAACATTTCCCATTTATTATCTGTATTCTCATTTCTGAGGATATTGTCCCAGTCTACCAGATTAAGGGCATCTCTAAGCTGTTCAAACTTTGCCTTCCTAAAGTTCAATGTTTTTGTGACTCCCTGACAAGTCCCCCTAGTGAAAGACAGGTGAAACTGCACAATATTGTGGTCGCTATTTCCTAAATGCCCAACCACCTGCAGATTTGTTATTCTGTCAGGTCTATTAGATAGTATTAGGTCTAAAAGTGCTGCTCCTCTGGTTGGATTCTGCACCAATTGTGAAAGATAATTTTTCTTGGTTATTAGCAGAAACCTGTTGCCTTTATGGGTTTCACAGGTTTCTGTTTCCCAGTTAATATCCGGGTAGTTAAAGTCCCCCATAACCAGGACCTCATTATGGGTTGCAGCTTCATCTATCTGCTTTAGAAGTAGACTTTCCATGCTTTCTGTTATATTTGGGGGTTTGTAACAGACCCCAATGAGAATTTTGTTACCATTTTTCCCTCCATGAATTTCAACCCATATGGACTCGACATCCTCATTCCCTTCGCTAATATCCTCCCTTAAAGTGGACTTTAGACAAGATTTTACATAGAGACAAACCCCTCCTCCTCTCCGATTTTTACGATCCTTTCTAAACAGACTGTAACCCTGTAAGTTAACTGCCCAGTCATAGCTTTCATCTAACCATGTCTTGGTTATTCCCACTATGTCAAAGTTACCTGTAGATATTTCTGCTTCTAGTTCTTCCATCTTGTTTGTCAGGCTTCTGGCGTTTGCGAGCATGCAGTTTAGAGGATTTTGTTTTGTTCCAATCTCCTCACTGTGGATTGTTTTAGAAATGTTCTTACCTCCCTTCTGAGTATGTTTTCCTGGGTCGTCTTTGTTCGAGTCTAATGTTTTTCTTCCCGTCCCCTCTTCTTCTAGTTTAACGCCCTCCTGATGAGTGTAGCGAGTCTTCTGGCGAATGTGTGTTTCCCAGGTTTGTTGAGGTGTAGTCCGTCTCTGGCGAGGAGTCCATCATACCAGTAATTCACACCGTGGTCCAGGAATCCAAATCCTTGTTGTCTGCACCATCGTCTTAGCCAGTTGTTTGCATCAAGGATCCTGTTCCATCTCCTGGTGCCATGCCCGTCTACTGGAAGGATAGAAGAAAAAACTACCTGTGCATCCAGTTCCTTTACTTTCTTCCCCAACTCTTCAAAGTCCTTGCAGATTGTCGGTAGGTCCTTCCTTGCCGTGTCATTGGTGCCAACATGTATCAGAAGAAATGGGTGGACGTCCTTGGAGCTGAAGAGCTTTGGTATCCTATCGGTCACATCCTTGATCATCGCACCTGGAAGGCAGCATACTTCTCTTGCAGTTATGTCCGGTCTGCAGATGGCTGCTTCGGTGCCTCTCAGTAGTGAGTCTCCCACCACCACCACTCTTCGTTGCTTCTTGGCTGTACTTTTTGCTGTCACTTGTTGCTGTGTGCCCTTTTCTTTTTTGCTTGCTGGTATTGCTTCATTCTTAGGTGTGCCATCTTCATCCTCTACAAAGATTTGATATCGGTTCTTCAGTTGTGTGGTTGGTGATTTCTCCATGGTCTTCTTGCTTCTTTTGGTCACATGCTTCCACTCATCTGCTTTTGGAGGTTCTCTGACACTTTTTGCACCTTCTGTGACCAGTAGAGATGCTTCTGTTCTGTCTAGAAAGTCTTCATTCTCTTTGATGAGTTTCAAAGTTGCTATTCTTTCTTCCAGACCCCGCACCTTTTCTTCTAAAAGGGCCACTAGTCTACACTTCTGACAGGTGAAATTGGATTCTTCTTCTGGTCGATCTGTGAACATGTAGCACATGCTGCAGCTCACCATGTAGGTTGTCACATCTGCCATGTTGCTCCTAGATCCTGCTGACTTGCTGTGTGTTTTCCTTCTTGTGTAATCTACTCAGCCAAGCTCTCTTGCAATAATGTCCTACAGGCAAAAATTAGCCTCCTGAAGCTTGAATCCCTGGTTTGGTGATGCTTTCGAAGCAGCTGGTCCCGGCTGTACCCAACGATCTTCTAGCTTAGGGAGACTTCGCTTCTCCCAGAAGGCACCTGGAATATGCAAATTAGCCTCCTGAAGCTTGAATCCCTGGTTTGGTGATGCTTTCGAAGCAGCTGGTCCCGGCTGTACCCAACGATCTTCTAGCTTAGGGAGACTTCGCTTCTCCCAGAAGGCACCTGGAATATGCAAATTAGCCTCCTGAAGCTTGAATCCCTGGTTTGGTGATGCTTTCGAAGCAGCTGGTCCCGGCTGTACCCAACGATCTTCTAGCTTAGGGAGACTTCGCTTCTCCCAGAAGGCACCTGGAATATGCAAATTAGCCTCCTGAAGCTTGAATCCCTGGTTTGGTGATGCTTTCGAAGCAGCTGGTCCCGGCTGTACCCAACGATCTTCTAGCTTAGGGAGACTTCGCTTCTCCCAGAAGGCACCTGGAATATGCAAATTAGCCTCCTGAAGCTTGAATCCCTGGTTTGGTGATGCTTTCGAAGCAGCTGGTCCCGGCTGTACCCAACGATCTTCTAGCTTAGGGAGACTTCGCTTCTCCCAGAAGGCACCTGGAATATGCAAATTAGCCTCCTGAAGCTTGAATCCCTGGTTTGGTGATGCTTTCGAAGCAGCTGGTCCCGGCTGTACCCAACGATCTTCTAGCTTAGGGAGACTTCGCTTCTCCCAGAAGGCACCTGGAATATGCAAATTAGCCTCCTGAAGCTTGAATCCCTGGTTTGGTGATGCTTTCGAAGCAGCTGGTCCCGGCTGTACCCAACGATCTTCTAGCTTAGGGAGACTTCGCTTCTCCCAGAAGGCACCTGGAATATGCAAATTAGCCTCCTGAAGCTTGAATCCCTGGTTTGGTGATGCTTTCGAAGCAGCTGGTCCCGGCTGTACCCAACGATCTTCTAGCTTAGGGAGACTTCGCTTCTCCCAGAAGGCACCTGGAATATGCAAATTAGCCTCCTGAAGCTTGAATCCCTGGTTTGGTGATGCTTTCGAAGCAGCTGGTCCCGGCTGTACCCAACGATCTTCTAGCTTAGGGAGACTTCGCTTCTCCCAGAAGGCACCTGGAATATGCAAATTAGCCTCCTGAAGCTTGAATCCCTGGTTTGGTGATGCTTTCGAAGCAGCTGGTCCCGGCTGTACCCAACGATCTTCTAGCTTAGGGAGACTTCGCTTCTCCCAGAAGGCACCTGGAATATGCAAATTAGCCTCCTGAAGCTTGAATCCCTGGTTTGGTGATGCTTTCGAAGCAGCTGGTCCCGGCTGTACCCAACGATCTTCTAGCTTAGGGAGACTTCGCTTCTCCCAGAAGGCACCTGGAATATGCAAATTAGCCTCCTGAAGCTTGAATCCCTGGTTTGGTGATGCTTTCGAAGCAGCTGGTCCCGGCTGTACCCAACGATCTTCTAGCTTAGGGAGACTTCGCTTCTCCCAGAAGGCACCTGGAATATGCAAATTAGCCTCCTGAAGCTTGAATCCCTGGTTTGGTGATGCTTTCGAAGCAGCTGGTCCCGGCTGTACCCAACGATCTTCTAGCTTAGGGAGACTTCGCTTCTCCCAGAAGGCACCTGGAATATGCAAATTAGCCTCCTGAAGCTTGAATCCCTGGTTTGGTGATGCTTTCGAAGCAGCTGGTCCCGGCTGTACCCAACGATCTTCTAGCTTAGGGAGACTTCGCTTCTCCCAGAAGGCACCTGGAATATGCAAATTAGCCTCCTGAAGCTTGAATCCCTGGTTTGGTGATGCTTTCGAAGCAGCTGGTCCCGGCTGTACCCAACGATCTTCTAGCTTAGGGAGACTTCGCTTCTCCCAGAAGGCACCTGGAATATGCAAATTAGCCTCCTGAAGCTTGAATCCCTGGTTTGGTGATGCTTTCGAAGCAGCTGGTCCCGGCTGTACCCAACGATCTTCTAGCTTAGGGAGACTTCGCTTCTCCCAGAAGGCACCTGGAATATGCAAATTAGCCTCCTGAAGCTTGAATCCCTGGTTTGGTGATGCTTTCGAAGCAGCTGGTCCCGGCTGTACCCAACGATCTTCTAGCTTAGGGAGACTTCGCTTCTCCCAGAAGGCACCTGGAATATGCAAATTAGCCTCCTGAAGCTTGAATCCCTGGTTTGGTGATGCTTTCGAAGCAGCTGGTCCCGGCTGTACCCAACGATCTTCTAGCTTAGGGAGACTTCGCTTCTCCCAGAAGGCACCTGGAATATGCAAATTAGCCTCCTGAAGCTTGAATCCCTGGTTTGGTGATGCTTTCGAAGCAGCTGGTCCCGGCTGTACCCAACGATCTTCTAGCTTAGGGAGACTTCGCTTCTCCCAGAAGGCACCTGGAATATGCAAATTAGCCTCCTGAAGCTTGAATCCCTGGTTTGGTGATGCTTTCGAAGCAGCTGGTCCCGGCTGTACCCAACGATCTTCTAGCTTAGGGAGACTTCGCTTCTCCCAGAAGGCACCTGGAATATGCAAATTAGCCTCCTGAAGCTTGAATCCCTGGTTTGGTGATGCTTTCGAAGCAGCTGGTCCCGGCTGTACCCAACGATCTTCTAGCTTAGGGAGACTTCGCTTCTCCCAGAAGGCACCTGGAATATGCAAATTAGCCTCCTGAAGCTTGAATCCCTGGTTTGGTGATGCTTTCGAAGCAGCTGGTCCCGGCTGTACCCAACGATCTTCTAGCTTAGGGAGACTTCGCTTCTCCCAGAAGGCACCTGGAATATGCAAATTAGCCTCCTGAAGCTTGAATCCCTGGTTTGGTGATGCTTTCGAAGCAGCTGGTCCCGGCTGTACCCAACGATCTTCTAGCTTAGGGAGACTTCGCTTCTCCCAGAGGGCACCTGGAATATGCAAATTAGCCTCCTGAAGCTTGAATCCCTGGTTTGGTGATGCTTTCGAAGCAGCTGGTCCCGGCTGTACCCAACGATCTTCTAGCTTAGGGAGACTTCGCTTCTCCCAGAGGGCACCTGGAATATGCAAATTAGCCTCCTGAAGCTTGAATCCCTGGTTTGGTGATGCTTTCGAAGCAGCTGGTCCCGGCTGTACCCAACGATCTTCTAGCTTAGGGAGACTTCGCTTCTCCCAGAAGGCACCTGGAATATGCAAATTAGCCTCCTGAAGCTTGAATCCCTGGTTTGGTGATGCTTTCGAAGCAGCTGGTCCCGGCTGTACCCAACGATCTTCTAGCTTAGGGAGACTTCGCTTCTCCCAGAAGGCACCTGGAATATGCAAATTAGCCTCCTGAAGCTTGAATCCCTGGTTTGGTGATGCTTTCGAAGCAGCTGGTCCCGGCTGTACCCAACGATCTTCTAGCTTAGGGAGACTTCGCTTCTCCCAGAAGGCACCTGGAATATGCAAATTAGCCTCCTGAAGCTTGAATCCCTGGTTTGGTGATGCTTTCGAAGCAGCTGGTCCCGGCTGTACCCAACGATCTTCTAGCTTAGGGAGACTTCGCTTCTCCCAGAAGGCACCTGGAATATGCAAATTAGCCTCCTGAAGCTTGAATCCCTGGTTTGGTGATGCTTTCGAAGCAGCTGGTCCCGGCTGTACCCAACGATCTTCTAGCTTAGGGAGACTTCGCTTCTCCCAGAAGGCACCTGGAATATGCAAATTAGCCTCCTGAAGCTTGAATCCCTGGTTTGGTGATGCTTTCGAAGCAGCTGGTCCCGGCTGTACCCAACGATCTTCTAGCTTAGGGAGACTTCGCTTCTCCCAGAAGGCACCTGGAATATGCAAATTAGCCTCCTGAAGCTTGAATCCCTGGTTTGGTGATGCTTTCGAAGCAGCTGGTCCCGGCTGTACCCAACGATCTTCTAGCTTAGGGAGACTTCGCTTCTCCCAGAAGGCACCTGGAATATGCAAATTAGCCTCCTGAAGCTTGAATCCCTGGTTTGGTGATGCTTTCGAAGCAGCTGGTCCCGGCTGTACCCAACGATCTTCTAGCTTAGGGAGACTTCGCTTCTCCCAGAAGGCACCTGGAATATGCAAATTAGCCTCCTGAAGCTTGAATCCCTGGTTTGGTGATGCTTTCGAAGCAGCTGGTCCCGGCTGTACCCAACGATCTTCTAGCTTAGGGAGACTTCGCTTCTCCCAGAAGGCACCTGGAATATGCAAATTAGCCTCCTGAAGCTTGAATCCCTGGTTTGGTGATGCTTTCGAAGCAGCTGGTCCCGGCTGTACCCAACGATCTTCTAGCTTAGGGAGACTTCGCTTCTCCCAGAAGGCACCTGGAATATGCAAATTAGCCTCCTGAAGCTTGAATCCCTGGTTTGGTGATGCTTTCGAAGCAGCTGGTCCCGGCTGTACCCAACGATCTTCTAGCTTAGGGAGACTTCGCTTCTCCCAGAAGGCACCTGGAATATGCAAATTAGCCTCCTGAAGCTTGAATCCCTGGTTTGGTGATGCTTTCGAAGCAGCTGGTCCCGGCTGTACCCAACGATCTTCTAGCTTAGGGAGACTTCGCTTCTCCCAGAAGGCACCTGGAATATGCAAATTAGCCTCCTGAAGCTTGAATCCCTGGTTTGGTGATGCTTTCGAAGCAGCTGGTCCCGGCTGTACCCAACGATCTTCTAGCTTAGGGAGACTTCGCTTCTCCCAGAAGGCACCTGGAATATGCAAATTAGCCTCCTGAAGCTTGAATCCCTGGTTTGGTGATGCTTTCGAAGCAGCTGGTCCCGGCTGTACCCAACGATCTTCTAGCTTAGGGAGACTTCGCTTCTCCCAGAAGGCACCTGGAATATGCAAATTAGCCTCCTGAAGCTTGAATCCCTGGTTTGGTGATGCTTTCGAAGCAGCTGGTCCCGGCTGTACCCAACGATCTTCTAGCTTAGGGAGACTTCGCTTCTCCCAGAAGGCACCTGGAATATGCAAATTAGCCTCCTGAAGCTTGAATCCCTGGTTTGGTGATGCTTTCGAAGCAGCTGGTCCCGGCTGTACCCAACGATCTTCTAGCTTAGGGAGACTTCGCTTCTCCCAGAAGGCACCTGGAATATGCAAATTAGCCTCCTGAAGCTTGAATCCCTGGTTTGGTGATGCTTTCGAAGCAGCTGGTCCCGGCTGTACCCAACGATCTTCTAGCTTAGGGAGACTTCGCTTCTCCCAGAAGGCACCTGGAATATGCAAATTAGCCTCCTGAAGCTTGAATCCCTGGTTTGGTGATGCTTTCGAAGCAGCTGGTCCCGGCTGTACCCAACGATCTTCTAGCTTAGGGAGACTTCGCTTCTCCCAGAAGGCACCTGGAATATGCAAATTAGCCTCCTGAAGCTTGAATCCCTGGTTTGGTGATGCTTTCGAAGCAGCTGGTCCCGGCTGTACCCAACGATCTTCTAGCTTAGGGAGACTTCGCTTCTCCCAGAGGGCACCTGGAATATGCAAATTAGCCTCCTGAAGCTTGAATCCCTGGTTTGGTGATGCTTTCGAAGCAGCTGGTCCCGGCTGTACCCAACGATCTTCTAGCTTAGGGAGACTTCGCTTCTCCCAGAGGGCACCTGGAATATGCAAATTAGCCTCCTGAAGCTTGAATCCCTGGTTTGGTGATGCTTTCGAAGCAGCTGGTCCCGGCTGTACCCAACGATCTTCTAGCTTAGGGAGACTTCGCTTCTCCCAGAAGGCACCTGGAATATGCAAATTAGCCTCCTGAAGCTTGAATCCCTGGTTTGGTGATGCTTTCGAAGCAGCTGGTCCCGGCTGTACCCAACGATCTTCTAGCTTAGGGAGACTTCGCTTCTCCCAGAAGGCACCTGGAATATGCAAATTAGCCTCCTGAAGCTTGAATCCCTGGTTTGGTGATGCTTTCGAAGCAGCTGGTCCCGGCTGTACCCAACGATCTTCTAGCTTAGGGAGACTTCGCTTCTCCCAGAAGGCACCTGGAATATGCAAATTAGCCTCCTGAAGCTTGAATCCCTGGTTTGGTGATGCTTTCGAAGCAGCTGGTCCCGGCTGTACCCAACGATCTTCTAGCTTAGGGAGACTTCGCTTCTCCCAGAAGGCACCTGGAATATGCAAATTAGCCTCCTGAAGCTTGAATCCCTGGTTTGGTGATGCTTTCGAAGCAGCTGGTCCCGGCTGTACCCAACGATCTTCTAGCTTAGGGAGACTTCGCTTCTCCCAGAAGGCACCTGGAATATGCAAATTAGCCTCCTGAAGCTTGAATCCCTGGTTTGGTGATGCTTTCGAAGCAGCTGGTCCCGGCTGTACCCAACGATCTTCTAGCTTAGGGAGACTTCGCTTCTCCCAGAAGGCACCTGGAATATGCAAATTAGCCTCCTGAAGCTTGAATCCCTGGTTTGGTGATGCTTTCGAAGCAGCTGGTCCCGGCTGTACCCAACGATCTTCTAGCTTAGGGAGACTTCGCTTCTCCCAGAAGGCACCTGGAATATGCAAATTAGCCTCCTGAAGCTTGAATCCCTGGTTTGGTGATGCTTTCGAAGCAGCTGGTCCCGGCTGTACCCAACGATCTTCTAGCTTAGGGAGACTTCGCTTCTCCCAGAAGGCACCTGGAATATGCAAATTAGCCTCCTGAAGCTTGAATCCCTGGTTTGGTGATGCTTTCGAAGCAGCTGGTCCCGGCTGTACCCAACGATCTTCTAGCTTAGGGAGACTTCGCTTCTCCCAGAAGGCACCTGGAATATGCAAATTAGCCTCCTGAAGCTTGAATCCCTGGTTTGGTGATGCTTTCGAAGCAGCTGGTCCCGGCTGTACCCAACGATCTTCTAGCTTAGGGAGACTTCGCTTCTCCCAGAAGGCACCTGGAATATGCAAATTAGCCTCCTGAAGCTTGAATCCCTGGTTTGGTGATGCTTTCGAAGCAGCTGGTCCCGGCTGTACCCAACGATCTTCTAGCTTAGGGAGACTTCGCTTCTCCCAGAAGGCACCTGGAATATGCAAATTAGCCTCCTGAAGCTTGAATCCCTGGTTTTGTGCCGACCATGTGCCGTCATACGCCATGGTTTCTATGGCCCGGAAGTATACAAGTATACTTCCGGGCCACAGAACGCAACATGTATGCTGGAGCATGCGCAATACTGTTTTTCGGCTTTGCCCACAGTTGTGCAAAGCATACTGTGCACGCACGAGAAGCCGTTTGAATGCGCCAAAACTGCACGCAAATGCACAAATTCCCAGAAAAGAATGCGTAGAGCAAGCCAGGAGGGGGAGAGACGGACAATAAGCCCCACCCATCGGACCCGAACGAGGATACTTACATACACCACGGGAGGAACAAAAACGATATTTATTGATCAAGTGGGGAGTCAAGGGTATCAAAAGTACTGTTATAATGCAGAGTTGGCACTGAAATGAATGATATTTTTACATGAGATGCCAAAAACGTGGTTACAGACTTCCTTTAATAAGCCCACAATGTTAAAAAAGAGTGCTGTGGTTTAACGGCATTGGGGGCAAAACAAACAAAGGTGATGAGATGAGATGCCAAAAAAGTGGTGACAGATTCCCTTTCAAATGTTCAGCGGGGAGTATAGACTTAGACAAGGCTGAAGAATTATTTGGACATGACCAGAAAAGTGGTACAAAGATTACCAGAAAATCAGGACCATTTTAATATTTCAATTTTAAAAAAGGAGCTACTGCTTCATCTCTTTAATTGTAATAAAGTATGCATGTAGCAAAAAGGATAACAAAAATGTCCCACTAAATTTGCTAAAGCACTAAATCATTTAAGGGATTGTTTAGCATTATTCATTTTTCCTAAAAGTTCCTATGTGCATAAACTCTTCATTGACATCTACATATAGAACATGACTACTGAGACCAGATATTGGCTTTAGAAGTCATACATGTACCGCTGTAAGACCGGTGGAAGACTTAATAGGTGAGTTTTTTTCTTTTTTTCTTTTAATATATACAATTGTCCAATATTTATATAGTTTCCACCTGTATAGGGAAACATCTTTAAATGAAAACATTTTTAGTAGAAGAGGCACGGGATGATTTGTACCACAGAGCTTGCAATCCACTCGATTGTAAGAACGCACAGAGAGAAGAGAAAACGTAAAATGCAGCAGAGGGCAGTGCTTGACCAGGATGGTTACGAGAATGTAGAACAAACTGCAAGCAAATACAAGAAGCAGCTTTCGCTTTTTCCACACACGCTTACCGTGTAAATAATATTAATAGCTTGCTCTGAATATTAGGATACAAGAAGATGTTATTGTGCAGTTCCTTGTAAACAAAATATGGAAACGTGTCAATCAAGTTGCTTTATGTTAGATACTTTTTGGCACAACATTTCCTTATGATTATATTTAGTTTTTATTTTACTTCACCAAATGAGAAATATTTGTTTTTACTTCTTAAGACCTTCATTTAAATACCCTTCTTCCATCACATAGGACAGATGCTTTGCCAGCCCCCTTTACCTTCACTCTACCACTCTTAATAGTAATGGCTCTAAATGACATCATGTTATATTTTGACATTTTTCTTGAGATTCCACAATGTGGCCTATAAAACATAAACATCTTAAAACCTCCTTGTTCACCTAATCCAAGGCTAACAACTGTCTAGGATTTAGGTGTGTAAGGGATTTGCTGCATATAACACTTGAACGAATTACCAGTAGTCTTTTACTTGGCCTGTAAGACAATAATTCCAGGGATAGCTATGCCCTTCATTACCAGATCTACTTAGTTTAATTTTCAGTAGTATTTTTCTAATTTTCAACCATATGTACTCAGTTGTAGCACTTATACTGGTTTGGAATGGAACCCATGTAGAGTTGAGCGAATTTGTTCGGATTTGGTCGCTGAATCTGAATTTCCCATATTCTAGCCATATTCGAACCCTATTCGTGCTGAATGTACTGTATGTTTGATGATCGGTTCTGAAGACATTCAGTAATTTCTACTCCCATTGACTCTAATGACGTTCGGCTGTGTTCGACAAATATTGCCAAACAATATTCGATGCCGATCATATTCAGCACCAAATCCAAGCAAATTTGCTCAACTCTACCCATGTACCTCTCACTGGTGTACAACTCTAGGATGATGGCACTTCACCACTCCATATAGTTCCTACGGGCACTTTGCTATCTCTAGCTTCTGGCATTAGCCCAGTTCTACACTATTTCTACATACCCTCCATATAAGAACTCTGTCACAAAAAGTGATGAAAAAGGTTTTTGAATACGGCAAAGAAAACTAAAAGCAAAAATGTCTTTATTGTGACTTTAATAACATAATTATATGGGCATAGAAAAAGGTATGACATATTTCGAGTCTGGCTGACTTTTAACCATAGATGAAGATTTTATCCATGATTAAGAGAACCAGACTCAAATGGCATCAGTTATTTTTCTATGCACATATTAATATATAATTGAAGTCTCAACAATTTTTTATTAATTTAATTTCCCTTGATTTAAAGGGACACTGTCACCTGAATTTGGAGAGAACAATCTTCAGCCATGGAGGCGGAGTTTTTGGGTGTTTGATTCACCCTTTCCTTACCCGCTGGCTGCATGCTGGCTGCAATATTGGTTGAAGTTCATTCTCTGTCCTCTATAGTACACGCCTGCGCAAGCCAATCTTGCTGATGGTAAGTGTTTAAATCCCATGTCTTTCATGCAAGGCTGGGACATTTGACTCAGAAAATGCCTGGGATATTTCTGCACAAAGGTCATGACATTATGACATCGGAGGCCTAGGATTCCAACTTTTGATGACTGTGATAAGAAGATGTGCAGAGGTCCTGACAGGATAAGTTGAAGAGGGAAGGAGCCGGTTGGGTGATCAGTAAGATAAGTATATGTATTATTTTAATTTAGCCTTTTGATGTTTAGGAAATAGTAGTCAGCTGGCTGTAATTCTAATGAATCCATTACAAAAAAATCTGCATTTTGGCTAAAGCAGATTGTTTTTAATATTCGAGTAGAATTTAATTCCACTCAGATGTTTTTTGCTCAACTCTAGCTCATGCCCATCCATGGACTTTTGCACAACTATTTAGCTTGACATGTTTTCAGGTGAAGTGAATTCAGAAAATGCTGATATACCATTCTGCTGGTGTGCATTAGCTTGGAAGCTTTTTATATTGATTTCCTAAAGCTTATCTTAATCATTTCCAGGATGTCCACAAAAGTAACTGGTGTCCAAATTCAAGGTTGACAATTTCTTGGGACTATTTCATGGAAACACTGTTATGTCACTAAATCATGAATACTGTTTTCATTTGTGGTCCTGACAATTGACCAGCAGAATAGTTGTGTATTTTTGTGAATTTTGCGTACATTGGCCTCCTGAAATACAATATGGCAAGTTGGGTACACTCACATATACCACCATAGAAAACCGCTTGACGGGTAGAAAGAAGAATATGATTGGTCTGACTAATATCTGAAAGGGAATCTTTCACCACATTTGAACTATTTAAACTATTAATACTTGCATACAGGTTATAGACTGTTATGATCTGGTGATTAGGGAGCGACATGCGTCTAGCTCTGAGCAGGTGGCAACTATACTGACCGCAGTCCCTAAGCTCAACACAACACTAGAAGTAGCCGTGGAATGCTCCTAACTCTCCCTAGGCATCTCGTCACAGCCTAAGAGCTAAATACCCCTAAAGATAGAAGCAGGAAAACTATCTTGCCTCAGAGAAAATCCCCAAAGGATAGATTAGCCCCCCACAAATAATGACTGTTAGAGGAGAAGGAAATGACATACATAGTATGAAACAAAATTTAGCACAGGAGGCCACTTCTAGCTAAATAGAAATAGTACAGAACAGAACGCTGTGTGGTCAGTAAAAAAAACTAGAAAAAGTCCACCGCAGAGAAATGCAAAAATCTCCACACCTGACTAAAGGTGTGGAGGGAAAACTCTGCTGCCCAGAGCTTCCAGCTTAACTGAATAGATCCATACTGAAAAGCTGGACAAATGAACAAAAACAAAGAAAGTGCTGAACAACAAGTCCACAACAAGAGAACCGCAAAAGGACAAGCAAGGACTTAGCTTTTGATGAACTGGTCAGAGTGTCAGGAAAGTCCTAAGAGCAATGACTCCAGGCAGGAACAATTGACAACTGGCATTGAATGAGGGATAAGGCCAGACTAATATAGCCGAGCCAGAAAGACGATCAGTGAAAACAGCTGCTGAAGCTAAATCCAAGAAGCAGCCATACCACTCAAAACAACAGGAGGGAGCCAAAGAGCAGAACTCACAAAAATGCTACTTACAACCACCGGAGGGAGCCCAAGAGTGGAAATCACAACAGTACCCCCCCTTAAGGAGGGGTCACCGAACCCTCACCAGAGCCCCCAGGCCGATCAGGATGAGCCAAATGAAAAGCACGAACCAAATCGGCGGCATGAACATCGGAGGCAACAACCCAAGAATTATCCTCCTGGCCATAACCCTTCCACTTGGCAAGATACTGAAGCTTCCACCTCGAAAAACGAGAATCCAAAATTTTCTCAACCACATATTCCAACTCCCCCTCAACCAACACCGGGGCAGGAGGATCAACAGATGGAACAACGGGCACCACATGTCTCCGCAACAAAGATCTATGGAAAACATTGTGGATGGCAAAAGAGGCTGGAAGGGCCAAACGAAAAGACACAGGATTGATAATCTCAGAAATCTTATCAGGACCAATAAACCGAGGCTTGAACTTAGGGGAAGAAACCTTCATAGGAACATGACGAGAGGACAACCAAACCAAATCCCCCACACGAAGCCGAGGACCAACACACCGACGGTGGTTAGCAAAACACTGAGCCTTTTCCTGGGACAAAGTCAAATTGTCTACCACATGAGCCCAAATCCGCTGTAACCTGTCCATCACAGAATCAACACCAGGACTATCAGAAGGCTCAACCTGCCCTGAAGATAAACGAGGATGGAAACCAAAATTACAAAAGAAAGGCGAAACCAAAGTAGCCGAACTGGCCCGATTATTAAGGGCAAACTCAGCCAACGGCAAGAAAGTCACCCAATCATCCTGATCAGCAGACACAAAGCATCTCAAATAGGTTTCCAAGGTCTGATTAGTTCGCTCAGTTTGGCCATTGGTCTGAGGATGGAACGCCGAAGAAAAAGACAAATCAATACCCATCCTAGCACAAAAGGCCCACCAAAACCTGGAAACAAACTGGGAACCTCTGTCAGACACAATATTCTCCGGAATGCCATGCAAACGAACCACATGCTGAAAAAACAATGGAACCAAATCAGAGGAGGAAGGCAATTTAGGCAAAGGTACCAAATGGACCATTTTAGAGAACCGGTCACAAACCACCCAGATAACAGACATCCTCTGGGACACAGGAAGATCCGAAATAAAATCCATGGAAATATGCGTCCAAGGCCTCTCCGGGACGGGCAAAGGCAAAAGCAATCCACTAGCGTGGGAACAGCAAGGCTTGGCTCAGTCGCAAGTCCCACAGGACTGCACAAAAGCACGGACATCACGCGACAAGGAAGGCTGCCAAAAGGACCTAGCAACCAAATCTCTGGTACCAAAAATCCCAGGATGACCAGCCAACACTGAACAATGGACCTCAGAAATCACCTTACTCGTCCATCTATCAGGAACAAACAGCTTCCCCACAGGACAGCGGTCAGGCCTCTCAGCCTGAAATTCCTGAAGCACCCGCCGCAAATCAGGGGAGATGGCAGAAAGAATCACCCCTTCCTTAAGAATGCTAACCGGCTCAAGGACTCCAGAAGAATCCGGCAAAAAACTCCTAGAGAAGGCATCCTCCTTAGCATTCTTAGATCCTGGAAGATATGAGACCACAAAATCAAAACGGGAGAAAAACAGGGACCACCGAGCCTGTCTAGGGTTCAGCCGCTTGGCCGACTCAAGGTAAATCAAATTCTTATGATCGGTCAAGACCACAATGCGGTGCTTGGCTCCCTCAAGCCAATGTCGCCACTCCTCAAATGCCCACTTCATAGCCAACAACTCCCGATTGCCGACATCATAATTGCGTTCCGCAGGTGAAAATTTTCGGGAAAAGAAGGCACATGGCTACATCAAGGAACCATCAGAATTCCTCTGTGACAAAACTGCCCCTGCCCCAATCTCAGAAGCGTCAACCTCAACCTTAAAAGGAAGAGAAACATCCGGTTGACGCAACACAGGGGCAGAAGTAAATCAGCGTTTAAGCTCCTGAAAGGCCTCAACAGCCTCAGAGGACCAATTAGTCACATCAGCGCCTTTCTTCGTCAAATCGGTCAGGGGTTTAACCACACTAGAGACGTTGGCAATGAAACGGCGATAAAAATTAGCAAAGCCCAAAAATTTCTGAAGGCTCTTCACAGATGTGGGTTGAATCCAGTCATGAATGGCTTGGACCTTAACAGGATCCATTTCTATAGACGAAGGAGAAAAAATAAACCCCAAAAAAGAGACCTTCTGAACTCCAAATAGGCACTTAGACCCCTTCACAAATAAAGCATTATCACGAAGGATCTGGAATACCATCCTGACCTGCTTCACATGAGACTCCCAATCATCGGAAAAAATCAAAATATCATCCAAATACACAATCAGGAATTTGTCAAGATAATTGCGGAAAATATCATGCATGAAAGACTGGAACACAGATGGAGCATTAGAGAGCCCAAATAACATCACAAGGTATTCAAAATGGCCTTCGGGCATATTAAATGCAGTCTTCCATTCGTCACCTTGTTTAATACGAACAAGATTATATGCCCCTCGAAGGTCAATCTTGGTAAACCAACTAGCCCCCTTAATCCTAGCAAACAAATCAGAGAGCAAAGGTAAAGGATATTGGAATTTGACCGTGATCTTATTAAGAAGGCGATAATCAATACAGGGTCTTAAGGAGCCGTCCTTCTGGGCAACAAAAAAGAATCCCGCTCCCAATGGTGATGAAGACGGCCGAATATGCCCCTTCTCTAAAGATTCCTTAACATAGCTCCGCATGGCGGCATGCTCTGGGACAGACAGGTTGAAAAGTCGGCCCTTAGGGAACTTACAGCCAGGAATCAAGTCAATAGCACAATCACAGTCCCTGTGTGGTGGAAGGGAACTGGACTTGGGCTCATCGAATACATCCTGGAAATTTAACAAAAATTCAGGAACATCAGAAGAGGGGGAAGAGGAAATTGACATCAAAGGAACGTCACTATGTACCCCTTGACAACCCCAACTAGTCACAGACATTGATTTCCAAAACAGCACTGGATTGTGTACTTGTAACCATGGAAAACCCAGTACAACAACATCATGTAAATTATGCAACACCAGAAAACGGCAATCTTCCTGATGTGCAGGAGCCGTGTACATAGTCATCTGCGTCCAGTACTGAGGTTTATTCTTGGCAAATGGTGTAGCATCAATACCCGTCAAGGGTATGGGACTCTGCAAAGGCTGCAAAGAAAAACCACAGCGCCTAGCGAATTCTAAGTCCATTAAGTTCAGAGCAGCGCCTGAATCCACAAATGCCATGACAGAGAAATATGACAATGAGCAAATTAGGGTCACAGACAGGAGAAACTTAGGCTGCACAGTACTAATGGTAACAGATCTAGCGACCCTCTTAATACGCTTAGTGCAATCAGAAATAGTATGAACAGAATCACCACAGTAAAAACACAGCCCATTCTGATGTCTGTATCCCCTCTGTTCCGCTCTAGTCAAAATCCTATCACATTGCATGGGCTCAGGACTTTGCTTAGAGGACACTGCCATATGGTGCACCACTTTGCGTTCGCGCAGGCGCCGATCAATCTGAATGGCCAGAGACATAGATTCGCTCAAACCAACAGGCGTGGGAAACCCCATCATTACATCTTTAAGGGCTTCAGAAAGACCCTTTCTGAAAATTGCTGCCAGAGCATCCTCATTCCATTTAGTGAGCACAGACCATTTTCTAAATTTCTGGCAGTATAATTCTGCCGCTTCCTGACCCTGACACAGGGCCAACAGTGTTTTCTCAGCATGCTCTACAGAGTTAGGTTCGTCATACAATAATCTGAGCGATTGAAAAAATGCATCTACATTAAGCAATGCCGGATTCCCTGACTCAAGTGAGAATGCCCAGTCCTGAGGGTCACCACGCAGTAGAGAAATAACTATCTTTACTTGCTGAACGGGGTCACCAGAGGAACGGGGTTTCAGAGCAAAAAACAATTTGCAGTTATTTTTAAAGTTCAAAAATTTAGATCTATCCCCGTAAAACAAATCCGGAGTAGGAATTCTAGGCTCTAAGGCCGGAGTCTGAACCACATAATCTTGAATACTCTGTACTCTTGCAGCAAGCTGATCCACACGAGAAAACAAACCCTGACCATCCATGCCTGCATCCAAATCCCGAATCACCCAGAGATCAAGAGGAAGGAAAAAGACAAGACAAACTAAAGAAAAAAAAATGGCTCAGAACTCTTTTTCTCTTCCTTCTTTTGAAAGGCATTCAGCTCATTTTGGCCAGTTGTACTGTTATGATCTGGTGATTAGGGAGCGACATGCGTCTAGCTCTGAGCAGGTGGCAACTATACTGACCGCAGTCCCTAAGCTCAACACAACACTAAAAGTTGCCGTGGAATGCTCCTAACTCTGCCTAGGCATCTCGTCACAGCCTAAGAGCTAACTACCCCTAAAGATAGAAGCAGGAAAACTATCTTGCCTCAGAGAAAATCCCCAAAGGATAGATTAGCCCCCCACAAATAATGACTGTGAGAGGAGAAGGAAATGACATACGTAGTATGAAACAAGATTTAGCACAGGAGGCCACTTCTAGCTAAATAGAAATAGTACAGAACAGAACGCTGTGTGGTCAGTAAAAAAAAACTAGGAAAAGTCCACCGCAGAGAAATGCAAAAATCTCCACACCTGACTAAAGGTGTGGAGGGAAAACTCTGCTGCCCAGAGCTTCCAGCTTAACTGAATAGATCCATACTGAAAAGCTGGACAAATGAACAAAAACAAAGAAAGTGCTGAACAACAAGTCCACAACAAGAGAACCGCAAAAGGACAAGCAAGGACTTAGCTTTTGATGAACTGGTCAGAGTGTCAGGAAAGTCCTAAGAGCAATGACTCCAGGCAGGAACAATTGACAACAGGCATTGAATGAGGGATAAGGCCAGACTAATATAGCCGAGCCAGAAAGACGATCAGTGAAAACAGCTGCTGAAGCTAAATCCAAGAAGCAGCCATACCACTCAAAACCACAGAAGGGAGCCAAAGAGCAGAACTCACAAAAATGCTACTTACAACCACCGGAGGGAGCCCAAGAGCAGAATTCACAACAATAGACTGCTGAAATAGGTCCTACCTTTATGCCCCATATCAAATGCCTCGTTGTTGAGAAATCATCTTTTATCACTTTATATAAAGGACCTCTTTCAGGCTCTGGGGAGGATGTTGTCTGTAAGATAACTCTGCCTCCAGAGCATATTTTACATTAATGCGGAGATACCAATGTGATATGTGATGTGTACCAGTGTGATGTGACATGGTTACCAGTGTTACCAGTGTGATGTGTAATGGTAGTTCTCTGCTCTCCTGATCTCACTGCAGATCTGTGTGTGAATATACCTGACAGATCTGCAGGTTCCTCTCAGCTTCAGCTTCCAGCTCTCAGGCAGACAAGGCTGCAATGTTGTTGCAATACAGCAGAGCTCAGACAGAAGAAAAAAATGTGTTTGCTGGAAGATATATTTAATTTCTCCTGTTCTGTGTTGGTTACTTGTCTCTCTGGTTACTCCCCTTCATGTAAAATAAGCTCTGGAGGCAGAGTTATCTTCCGGATAACATCCTCCCCAGAGCCTGGAAGAGGTTGTTTATATAAAGTGTAAACCCTGCTGTTGTCTTCGGTCAAAAATGACCGACCTTGAACTTCAATATTCTTTAAAATATTCAAGATGCGGCTCTGAAACTGTGGCCGACCGACCCATCCTCATTTAAGTCAATCAACCACAAGTTTCAGAACCGCATCTTGAACACCTCAAAAAATACCAAAGTTCAAAATCGGTCTCCCCAGACCGAAGACAACAGCAGGGTTAAATTAAAAGACGGTTTCTCAATATCAAGGCATCTGATGTGAGGCATAAGGGTGGGACTCTTTCAGCATTCTATTTCCTATATGCCCATAATCATAGTATAATTAGGTCAAATGTGGTGACAGATTCCCTTTAATATGTCCAAAAATATCTCCTAAAATAGCTGAGCTCAGACTGGCTGCAAAGGGCAGCAAAATGGTTTTACTGAAAGATGTAAATGAGGCCCAATAAATGTAATGTTATGCAAACCATACCAGGGAAATGGAGCTGTTTTTGTGGCCCACCTTGTATTATGGGACATACCGTACTTTGAAATCTCTGATGTCCTGTCAGGCACTCTTGTATGTTAATGTCATTGCTATGTGGCTGGTAAAACAATTGGTAAAGTAAATTCCAATTTAATGTACGTGCCAGTGTAAAGCAAAAAAATATATAAAAAAAGATAAAATTAAAAATGAGATTATTAATCATTAGAAATATAAATTAAGAATATAATTTTCTTTGTTATAAAGATGCTTTGGAATGAATAAAATTATATACATTATACATCACAGTCAGCTCATTATATTTATACGTATACATCAAATGGGTCCCTGTATGCACATACATTCACAATGTAGTGGTAAATTACATTTCCGAGCTTACATTTGCCAGATTCTAATTAGAAATGAGACAAACAAAAGTGCCACATAAAATAATGGTAATCCTGAGATCAACCGACTTTCAATGATTAAGTCCATAAATCACTCTAAATTATTGAGTATATTAGAAGTTTTGAAATGTTCATTTGACTGAAATGTTTGCTTCTTAGGTGCTGGAACACAGTTCTTGACCTCCTATGCAGTGTTTAGCCAAATGGGCTTTGTAGATACTGTACTCAGAAAATGTAAACTATAAAATACGCATATATGCAGGGCTTGTTTAAAAAAATGGCACGATGAGAAAAAGCAAAGTAGGACTTTTCGACTGTCCTACTGTGAAGCGCTATAGCATGTAGCATGAATATATGAAATTGTAACTGCATTAATGCTGGAGAAAATAAGTTAAAAAATGAAGATACTTAACGCATAAATTAGCCAATTCATGTGTGCCCAACAACCAGCGACAAGGCCTACCCCATTGTTGGGACAATAACATAACATGATACTTTTCCCAGGCTAACAGCCTACACTTATATTGGCAGGTAGGATCAAACTCTTTTGTGTTACATATACAGTTATATGAAAAAGTTTGGGCACCCCTATTAATCTTAAGCTTAATGTTTTATAAAAATTGTTTTTTTTTTTGCAACAGCTATTTCAGGTTCATATATCTAACAACTGTTGGACACAGTAATGTTTCTGCCTTGAAATGAGGTTTATTGTACTAACAGAAAATGTGCAATCTGCATTCAAACAAAATTTGACACCGCGACAGTTCTAATTTTATTTTTAAAGGCAATTTGTCACCTATTTTTTTATGAAGTAATCTCTTCGGTGTTGCTTATTTGCCATCTCTCCCCACCTCCTGTCTTGCTCTATGCATTTATTTTTGTTCATTCCTGCGTTCACGTGCATTTTCCGCGCGTGCACATTGAAATGGCCTCTTGCGCGTGTGCAGTATGTTTTGCCAAACAGTGGACAAAGCATAAAAATCATTATTGCGCATGCGCCGGCATTTTGCATTATGCTCTGTGCCCCGGAAGTCTGGCCATGCAAGGTGGCATAGAACGTAATGAAATATGTGGGCGCATGCGCAATAGTGATTTTATGCTTTGACCACAGTTGGGCAAAGCATACTGCGCACTGTAAACAACCCTGCCGGCATCACCGTATGGCCTTCTATCCTCCACCTGGCTGATACTTCAACTCACTCACCCCTGGCCATGCTGTGATTTCTGTCTGCTGCCAGCTCCATGCCGTGTGCCTCATGGATGCTTGCTCTATGTACACTTCCTGGCTGTGTGCATAGGGGGCGGTGCTGGCAAATCCAGATTCTTACTGGGACTTTGTGCGCCTCCCTAAGGTGTCCCCGGCCAATTGCCTAGAGGCATCTGTGTTGTGAATTCTGTGGCAGAGCTCCCTCCTGTGGTCACAAGTGGTACTTCGGCTGATTCTCTCTGTGAGCTTCTGTTGGTGGAGGGAAGTGGTACTGCGGCTTCTGAGTTTCCTCCCTCAGGTGATCTGGTGAGGTCGTTAGGTGCTTCTCTACTTAACTCCACCTAATGCTTTGATCCTGGCTTCCTGTCAATGTTCCAGTGTTGGACTTGCTTTTCCCTGGATCATTCCTGTGGCCTGCTGCTCTGCATAGCTAAGTTCTTCTTTGCTATTTGTTTGCTATTTTTTCTGTCCAGCTTGTCTATTTTGTTGCTGGAAGCTCTAAGACGCAAAGGGTGTACCTCCGTGCCGTTAGTTCGGTACGGAGGGTCTTTTTGCCCCCTTTGCGTGGTTTTCTTTAGGGTTTTGTGTAGACCGCAAAGTTACCTTTTCTATCCTCGATCTGTTAAGAAAGTCGGGCCTCACTTTGCTGAATCTATTTCATCTCTACGTTTGTCTTTTCATCTTAACTCACAGTCATTATATGTGGGGGGCTGCCTTTTCCTTTGGGGTATCTCTCTGAGGCAAGGTAGGCTTATTTTCTATCTTCAGGCTAGTTAGTTTCTCAGGCTGTGCCGAGTTGCATAGGCAGAGTTAGGCGCAATCCACGGCTGCCTCTAGTGTTGTTTGGAGAGGATTAGGGATTGCGGTCTGCAGAGTTCCCACGTCTCAGAGCTCGTTCTATTATTTTGGGTTATTGTCAGATCACTGTATGTGCTCTGACCGCTATGTCCATTGTGGTACTGAATTGCCATTTATAACACTACAGGAAGCCAAAAGTACTAATGACTCTCAATAGAGGGAAAAAAGAAGTTCTGAGACCATTTTTTTTTCTTTGCACTGTGTTTTGCCTTTTTTTTCCCCTAGACATTTGGGTGGTTCAGTACACAGGTGTAGCGATGGACATTTGAAGTCTGTCTTCATCTGTGGATCAGCTCTCGGCAAGAGTACAAAAGATTCAAGACACTATTGATCAGAAATCTATGTTAGAACCAAGAATTCCTATTCCTGATTTGTTTTTTGGAGATAGAACTAAGTTTCTGAGTTTCAAAAATAATTGTAAATTATTTCTGGCCTTGAAACCTCGCTCCTCTGGTGATCCAGTTCAACAGGTTTTGATTGTTATTTATTTTTTGCGCGGCGACCCTCAGGACTGGGGCATTTTCTCTTGCGCCAGGTGATCCTGCATTGAGTAATATCGATGCGTTTTTCCTGGCGCTCGGATTGCTGTACGATGAACCTAATTCAGTGGATCAGGCAGAGAAAAATTTGCTGGCTCTTTGTCAGGGTCAGGATGAGATAGAGGTATATTGTCGGAAATTTAGAAAGTGGTCCGTGCTCACTCAATGGAATGAATCTGCGCTGGCAGCTATGTTCAGGAAGGGTCTCTCTGAAGCCCTTAACCCTGCTGTTCTGTTGGTCAAAAATGACCGACTTTGAACTTCAATATTCTTTAAAATATTCAAGATGCGGCTCTGAAACCCGTGGCCGACCGACCCATCCTCATTTAAGTCAATCAACCACAAGTTTCAGAACCGCATCTTGAACACCCCAAAAAATACCAAAGTTCAAAATAGGTCTCCCCAGACCGAACAGAACAGCAGGGTTAAGGATGTCATGGTGGGATTTCCTATGCCTGATGGTTTGAATGAGTCTATGTCTTTGGCCATTCAGATCGGTCGACGCTTGCGTGAGCGTAAATCTGTGCACCATTTGGCGGTATTACCTGAGCTTAAACCTGAGCCTATGCAGTGCGATAGGACTTTGACCAGAGTTGAACGGCAAGAACACAGACGTCTGAATGGGCTGTGTTTCTACTGTGGTGATTCCACTCATGCTATCTCTGATTGTCCTAAGCGCACTAAGCGGTTCGCTAGGTCTGCCACCATTGGTACGGTACAGTCAAAATTTCTTCTGTCTGTTACCTTGATCTGCTCTTTGTCATCTTATTCTGTCATGGCATTTGTGGATTCAGGCGCTGCCCTGAATTTGATGGACTTGGAGTATGCTAAGCGTTGTGGGTTTCTCTTAGAGCCCTTGCAGTGTCCTATTCCATTGAGAGGAATTGATGCCACGCCTTTGGCCAAGAATAAGCCTCAATACTGGACCCAGCTGACCATGTGCATGGCTCCTGCACATCAGGAGGTTATTCGCTTTCTGGTGTTGCATAAACTGCATGATGTGGTCGTGTTGGGGTTGCCATGGCTACAAGCCCATAATCCAGTATTAGATTGGAAATCCATGTCGGTGTCCAGCTGGGGTTGTCAGGGGGTACATGGTGATGTTCCATTTCTGTTAATTTCATCATCCACCCCTTCTGAGGTTCCAGAGTTCTTGTCTGATTACCGGGATGTATTTGATGAGCCCAAGTCCGATGCCCTACCTCCGCATAGGGATTGTGATTGTGCTATCAATTTGATTCCTGGTAGTAAATTCCCAAAAGGTCGACTGTTTAATTTATCCGTGCCTGAGCACGCCGCTATGTGCAGTTATGTGAAGGAATCCCTGGAGAAGGGGCATATTCGCCCGTCATCGTCACCATTAGGAGCAGGGTTCTTTTTTGTAGCCAAGAAGGATGGTTCGCTGAGACCTTGTATAGATTACCGCCTTCTAAATAAGATCACGGTTAAATATCAGTACCCCTTGCCATTGTTATCTGATTTGTTTGCTCGGATTAAGGGGGCTAGTTGGTTACCAAGATAGATCTTCGTGGTGCATATAATCTAGTGCGAATCAGGCGAGGAGATGAATGGAAAACTGCATTTAATACGCCCGAGGGTCATTTTGAGTATCTAGTGATGCCATTCGGACTTGCCAATGCTCCATCAGTGTTTCAGTCCTTTATGCATGAAATCTTCCGAGAGTACCTGGATAAATTCCTGATTGTGTACTTGGATGACATTTTGATCTTCTCGGATGATTGGGAGTCTCATGTGAAGCAGATCAGAACAGTTTTTCAGGTCCTGCGTGCTAATTCTTTGTTTGTGAAGGGATCAAAGTGTCTCTTTGGTGTGCAGAAGGTTTCATTTTTGGAGTTCATCTTTTCCCCTTCTACTATCGAGATGGATCCTGTTAAGGTCCAAGCCATCCATGATTGGACTCAGCCGACATCTCTGAAAAGTCTGCAAAAGTTCCTGGGCTTTGCTAATTTTTATCGTCGCTTCATCTGCAATTTTTCTAGTATTGCCAAACCATTGACCGATTTGACCAAGAAGGGTGCTGATTTGGTCAATTGGTCTTCTGCTGCTGTGGAAGCTTTTCAAGAGTTGAAGCGTCGTTTTTCTTCTGCCCCTGTGTTGTGTCAACCAGATGTTTCTCTTCCGTTCCAGGTCGAGGTTGATGCTTCTGAGATTGGAGCAGGGGCTGTTTTGTCGCAGAGAGGTTCTGATTGCTCAGTGATGAAACCATGCACTTTTTTTTCCAGGAAGTTTTCGCCTGCTGAGCGAAATTATGATGTGGGCAGCCGAGAGTTGCTGGCCATGAAGTGGGCATTCGAGGAGTGGCGTCATTGGCTTGAAGGAGCTAAGCATCGCGTGGTGGTATTGACTGATCATAAGAACTTGACTTATCTTTAGTCTGCTAAGCGGTTGAATCCTAGACAGGCTCGTTGGTCGCTGTTTTTTGCCCGTTTTGACTTTGTGATTTCGTACCTTCCAGGCTCTAAAAATGTGAAGGCGGATGCTCTGTCTAGGAGTTTTGTGCCCGACTCTCCGGGTTTGTCTGAGACGGCGGGTATCCTCAAGGAAGGAGTAATTGTGTCTGCCATCTCCCCTGATTTGCGGCGGGTGCTGCAAAAATTTCAGGCTAATAAACCTGATCGTTGTCCAGCGGAGAGACTGTTTGTCCCTGATAAGTGGACCAATAAAGTTATCTTTGAGGTTCATTGTTCGGTGTTGGCTGGTCATCCTGGAATCTTTGGTACCAGAGAGTTAGTGGCTAGATCCTTTTGGTGGCCGTCTCTGTCGCGGGATGTGCGTACTTTTGTGCAGTCCTGTGGGATTTGTGCTCGGGCTAAGCCCTGCTGTTCTCATGCCAGTGGGTTGCTTTTGCCCTTGCCGGTCCCGAAGAGGCCTTGGACACCTATCTCTATGGATTTTATTTCTGATCTTCCCGTTTCTCAAAAGATGTCAGTCATTTGGGTGGTCTGTGATCGCTTTTCTAAGATGGTCCATTTGGTACCCTTGTCTAAATTGCCTTCCTCCTCTGATTTGGTGCCATTGTTCTTCCAGCATGTGGTTCGTTTACATGGCATTCCAGAGAATATCGTTTCTGACAGAGGTTCCCAGTTTGTTTCAAGGTTTTGGCGAGCCTTTTGTGGTAGGATGGGCATTGACTTGTCTTTTTTCTTGGCTTTCCATCCTCAGACTAATGGCCAGACCGAACGAACCAATCAGACCTTGGAAACATATCTGAGATGCTTTGTTTCTGCCGATCAGGATGACTGGGTGTCCTTTTTGCCTTTGGCTGAGTTCGCCCTTAATAATCGGGCCAGCTCGGCTACCTTGGTTTCGCCATTTTTCTGTAATTCTGGGTTCCATCCTCGTTTCTCTTCAGGACAGGTTGAGTCTTCAGACTGTACTGGTGTGGATACTGTGGTGGACAGGTTGCAGTAGATTTGGACTCATGTAGTGGACAATTTGACCTTGTCCCAGGAGAAGGCTCAACGTTTCGCTAATCGCAGACGCCGTGTGGGTCCCCGACTTCGTGTTGGGGATCTGGTTTGGTTATCTTCTCGTCATATTCCTATGAAGGTTTCCTCTCCTAAGTTTAAACCTCGTTTCATTGGTCCGTATAGGATTTCTGAGGTTCTTAATCCTGTGTCTTTTCGTCTGACCCTTCCACATTTTTTTTCCATACATAACGTATTCCATAGGTCATTGTTGCGGAGATACGTGGCACCTATGGTTCCATCTGATGATCCTCCTGCCCCGGTTTTGGTGGAGGGGGAATTGGAGTATATTGTGGAGAAGATTTTGGATTCTCGTGTTTCTAGACGGAAACTCCAGTATCTGGTTAAATGGAAGGGTTATGCTCAGGAAGATAATTCCTGGGTTTTTGCCTCTGATGTCCATGCTCCCGATCTTGTTCGTGCCTTTCATGTGGCTCATCCTGGTCTGCCTGGGGGCTCTGGTGAGGGTTCGGTGACCCCTCCTCAAGGGGGGGTACTGTTGTGAATTCTGTGGCAGAGCTCCCTCCTGTGGTCACAAGTGGTACTTCGGCTGATTCTCTCTGTGAGCTTCTGTTGGTGGAGGGAAGTGGTACTGCGGCTTCTGAGTTTCCTCCCTCAGGTGACCTGGTGAGGTCGTTAGGTGCTACTCTACTTAACTCCACCTAATGCTTTGATCCTGGCTTCCTGTCAATGTTCCAGTGTTGGACTTGCTTTTCCCTGGATCATTCCTGTGGCCTGCTGCTCTGCATAGCTAAGTTCTTCTTTGCTATTTGTTTGCTATTTTTTCTGTCCAGCTTGTCTATTTTGTTGCTGGAAGCTCTGGGACGCAAAGGGTGTACCTCCGTGCCGTTAGTTCGGTACGGAGGGTCTTTTTGCCCCCTTTGCGTGGTTTTCTTTAGGGTTTTGTGTAGACCGCAAAGTTACCTTTTCTATCCTCGATCTGTTAAGAAAGTCGGGCCTCACTTTGCTGAATCTATTTCATCTCTACGTTTGTCTTTTCATCTTAACTCACAGTCATTATATGTGGGGGGCTGCCTTTTCCTTTGGGGTATCTCTCTGAGGCAAGGTAGGCTTATTTTCTATCTTCAGGCTAGTTAGTTTCTCAGGCTGTGCCGAGTTGCATAGGCAGAGTTAGGCGCAATCCACGGCTGCCTCTAGTGTTGTTTGGAGAGGATTAGGGATTGCGGTCTGCAGAGTTCCCACGTCTCAGAGCTCGTTCTATTATTTTGGGTTATTGTCAGATCACTGTATGTGCTCTGACCGCTATGTCCATTGTGGTACTGAATTGCCATTTATAACACATCTGATAGCTAAGCTGTCCTCACTCATTGGAGGTCGCCTGAGCAAACTATTTCCCTCAGTTTGTATTTGCTGCTGAGCTGCCAGGTCATGTTCTGTTTCCTGTCTCTGAAGCTGCAGTATGCAAGCCTATCTGTGTCCAGTTTTAGTATCTGTGTCTGTTCCTGTCTGAACTCTGGTCTATGTCCGTTCCTGTTCCTTCTTTGTTTGTAATTCCCATTCTGCTGTGTGTACCTCTACATTCTATCTCTGCTCTGCTTGCCACAATCTGTGGCTCTGCACCTCTCCACTCTTCTTGCCACTACCAGTGGCTCTGCACCTCTCTGCTCTGCTAGCTACAGCCTGTGGCTCTGTGCTTCTCTGCTCTGCTCACCACAACCTGTGGCACTGCGCTTTCTGGCTCTTGGCTTTGCCTCCTGTGGTTCTGCTCTTGGCTCCGCCTCCAGCAGTTCAGCTCTTGGCCCCGCCTCCTTCTTCTCTGCTCTTGGCTCTGCCTCCTTCTTCTTTGCTCTTAGCTCTGCCTTCTCCTTCTCTGCTCTTGGCTTCACCTCCTCCTTCTCTGATCTTGGCTCCTCCTCCCTTGGTTCTGCTTTGCATCCGCTCTTGCGGTCTTGCCCTTTCTCCATTCAGCAACTTGCCGAACAGGTCCTTACTAGTGATGAGCGAGTATATTTGTTGCTCGGGTTTTCCGGAGCACGCTCGGGTGACCTCCGAGTATTTATGACTGCTCGAAGATTTAGTTTTCATCGCTGCAGCTGAATGATTTACAGCTTCTAGCCGGCTTGATTACATGTGGGGATTCCCTAGCAACCAGGCAACCCCCACATGTACTCAGCCTGGCTAGTAGCTGTAAATCATTCAGCTGCCGTGAAGAAAACTAAATCTCCGAGCAGTCATAAATACTCAGAGGTCACCCGAGTGTGCTTGGAAAAACCCAAGCAACGAGTACACTCGCTCATCACTAGTCCCTACTTGTTCCCATATACCCTCCAGTCTGAATAGGTTCTTACCTGTTTCCATACACCCGACTGTATACCAGTTCCTACCTGTCCTACCAGAGTATCAGCCCTGTCCGCCTGTCCTGCCAGAGTGCCAGCCGTGCCCACCTGCCTGCCAGTGTCTCTGCCGTGCCCGTCTGTCTGCCAGAGTGCCAGCCATGCCTGCCTGCCTGCCAGTGTCTCAGTTTTGCCCATCTGTCCTCCAGTGTCTCTGATGTACCCGTCCGCATGCCAGTGTCACAGCCGTGCCTGTCTGCCTGCCTGTGTCCTGTCCCCCAATGGGATCTGCAGCCACAGCTAGACACCACCCTGGAGTGGTACCTGGTTGCTACCTGCCGCACAAGTCTGACCTCACCATCAGAGGCTCCAGCGAACACCTAGGAAGCTACTTAGTTACTTCCAGGGTAGTCTGGTAAGTGCTCCAGTGGGACCACACCCCTGGACACCTGCACCAACCAGTTTGGGCGCGAGCGTTACACGCAGGCTCGAGAGGCGAATTCAATGCGCACTTGGGAGGAAACTGGGGGATCTGTGCTATACACAGATCTTATTACGTCGAGAAAGCCAAGGAGCGGGGGAGAGGAGACGAATAAGCCGCGCCCATTGGACCCGACTGAGGAAATTTACATACAACGCCGGAGAGATTACAAAGGTGTTTAGTCATCAAAGGTGGGGAATCGGGGGGTATGAAAGGTACTGCTAAAATGCAGAGCTGATGCTGGATTGAACAATATTTTTACCTCATATAAAAAAAGAGTGACAGATTCCCTTTAATAAAGATTACGATAAGGGAACAAAAATTGGCAAGAAAACACTTAAAGGAAACCTGTCAGGTCCCCCATGCCCCCAGAAACCACCAGCAGTTGTGTCTGCATATATAAATTCCCTGCCTTACAGTCCTTGTATTACATTACATACATAAGAAGATCTTTAAAAAAAAGTACATCTAAAGTAATTTTTGATTTGTAAATGATTTAGATTTCCTTTTTGTTCATTCACTTTGCATTTTATTAATTAATAAAAACAAATTATTAACAGCTCTATTTTTGCCATCATTCTTATTTTGCAACATTTTTTAACACCTGCCTAAAACTTTAATGATACTTACTAGCGAGTATCTAGGATCATTGTCCTGCTGCATAACCCAACTGAGTTTCAGTTTGAGGTCACGAACAGATGGCCGAACATTCTCCTTCAGGATTTTTGGGTAGACATCAGAATTCATGGCTCCATATACCACAGCAAGTCTTCCAGGTCCTGAAGCACCAAAACAGCCCCAGACTATCACACTACCACCACCATGTTTTACTGTTGGTATCATGTTCCTTTTCTGAAACGCTGTGTTACTTCTACACCAGATAAAAAGTGACATGCACCTTCTAAAAAGATCAACTTTTGCCTTCTCAGTCCACAGAGTATTCTCTCAAGGGTCTTCAGAATCATGAAGATGTTTTCTGGCAAGAAAGAGATGAGCCTTTGTGTTCCTTTAGTTAAGAAACATTTTTTTCCTGTATAATAATTGGTATATTTGTTAATTAAAAAAATTGGAAATTTCAGTTTAATTCAGTTTAAATTATGAAGAAAGCAAGAATTTCCAATTATTAGGGACTCAGAGGGACTGAGATGCACCATGTATAAAACATAAAGGAGTGCCTCATACACATTCTGTACAAATTGTCATGTGTTGGTACTTCTAGACTCATAAACGCAATGCACTTCTGAGGATTATATGACAACAAAATTTATTCCAGATGAAGGAATAGTCAATGGTTGAGAACTATAGTACCGATAAGTGTATATATACATGTTGATTAAAATTTATCCTTCGCTTGGCAGAAAAAATGCAGCTACAAAAACACGCTGTTAGGGCTAGCGTAACGCACCAAATAATAAGATATATTAAGGTGCGTTTGCAGCCCGGGGTCCACCATGCAGAGATGGAACCTGCTGCCAAGTAATGATGGACTATGTGGCGGTACAATGTGAATACACACACGGGTTAACTTCACCCTGTGTGAAGGAAGCGAACCCTGTTAAGTCACCGCACACAAGAGCGCAAGCAAGGTGTCACCAAGCTCAGCCCCAAGACTTGGGATCCGAGTCCGACTAGACTACTTGCGCTCGACACCGCTAATGGGGTGTCAGTGTAACCAAAGTAATAATATAAGATGCACGAGAGTGCATGCGGTGCCGCACTGGCGAACGCCACTAACCACCCAGGCTTGGGTCAGGAAAGCGCTGTGAAAGCGCACGGCGCCGCACTGGTGGTCACAGCAATTAGACGCTGTATGATGTGTAACATGCTGGTAGCTAAGTCGGGCACTAGATAGCAATCTGTTATGACCTGGTGGTTAGGAGCACCCGGAATGACCTGATAGTTAAACCTCATACAGGACGAGCTCTGGGATGTGGGAGCTCTGCTGACCACAATCCCTAATCCTATCACACACACTAAAAATAGCCGTGGAGCGCTCCTGACCAGACCTAGGCGCCTCGTCACAGCCTAAGAACTTTCTAGCCCTAGAGATAGAAAATAAAGCCTAACTTGCCTCAGAAAAATTCCCCAAAGGTAAAGGAAGCCCCCCACATATATTGACTGTGAGTAAAGATGAAAGTCACAAACGCAGAAATGAAATAGGTTTCAGCAAAGGGAGGCCAGACTTACTAAATAGACAGAGGATAGGAAAGGTAACTTTGCGATCAGCACAAAAACCTACAAAAGACCACGCAGAGTGTGCAAAAAAGACCTCTGCACCGACTCACGGTGCGGAGGGACCACTCTGCATCCCAGAGCTTACAGCTAGCAAGACAAAATCATGAAAACCAGCTGGACAAGAAAACAAAGAACAAAATAAGACAATAAGGAACTTAGCTTCTGCAGGAGAAGGCAGGTCACCAGAGAGATCCAGGAGCGAACTGAACGAATGCAAAAACATTGACAGCTGGCATGGAGTAACGATCTGAGAGGAGTTAAATAGAGCAGCCAACCAAAGGATAAGCCACGTCACCTGTGTAAGGAACCTCAGAAGCAGCAGCTTCACTCATAGCCACCAGAGGGAGCCCTGTTATGATAAGGTAATTCAGTACCACAATGGACATAGAAGACAGAGCACATACAGTGACCTGACAATAACCCAAAAACATAGAACGAGCTCTGAGACGTGGGAACTCTGCTGACCGCAATCCCTAATCCTCTCCAACCACACTAGAGGCAGCCGTGGATTGCGCCTAACGCTCCCTATGCAACTCAGCACAGCCTGAGAAACTAGCTAGCCTGAAGATAGAAAATAAGCCTACCTTGCCTCAGAGAAATACCCCAAAGGAAAAGGCAGCCCCCACATATAATAACTGTAAGTTAAGATGAAAAGACAAACGTAGAGATGAAATAGATTTAGCAAAGTGAGGCCCGACTTTCTGAACAGAGCGAGGATAGGAAAGGTAACTTTGCGGTCAACACAAAACCCTACAAAAAACCACGCAAAGTGGGCAAAAAGACCCTCCGTACCGAACTAACGGCACGGAGGTACACCCTCTGCGTCCCAGAGCTTCCAGCAAGCAAGAAAACAATATAAGGCAAGCTGGACAGAAAAAACAGCAAACAAAATAGCAAAAGCGGAACTTAGCTATGCAGAGCAGCAGGCCACAGGAACGATCCAGGAGGAAACAGGTCCAATACTAGAACATTGACTGGAGGCCAGGATCAAAGCACTAGGTGGAGTTAAATAGAGCAGCACCTAACGACTTCACCACATCACCTGAGGAAGGAAACTCAGAAGCCGCAGTACCACTCTCCTCCACCAACGGAAGCTCACAGAGAGAATCAGCCGAAGTACCACTTGTGACCACAGGAGGGAGCTCTGCCACAGAATTCACAACAGTACCCCCCCCCTTGAGGAGGGGTCACCAAACCCTCACCAGAGCCCCCAGGACGACCAGGATGAGCCATATGAAAGGCACGAACAAGATCGGGAGCATGGACATCAGAGGCAAAGACCCAGGTATCTTCCTGAGCATAACCCTTCCACTTAACCAGATACTGAAGTTTCCGTCTTGAAACACGAGAATCCAAAATCTTCTCCACAATATAATCCAACTCCCCCTCCACCAAAACCGGGGCAGGAGGATCAACAGATGGAACCATAGGTGCCACGTATCTCCGCAACAATGACCTATGGAATACGTTACATAGTAACATAGTTAGTAAGGCCGAAAAAAGACATTTGTCCATCCAGTTCAGCCTATATTCCATCATAATAAATCCCCAGATCTACGTCCTTCTACAGAACCATAGTAACATAGTTAGTAAGGCCGAAGTTATGTATGGAAAAAGAATCTGGAAGGGTCAGATGAAAAGACACAGGATTAAGAACCTCAGAAATCCTATACGGACCAATGAAACGAGGTTTAAACTTAGGAGAGGAAACCTTCATAGGAATATGACGAGAAGATAACCAACCCAAATCCCCAACAAGAAGTCGGGGACCCACACAGCGTCTGCGATTAGCGAAACGTTGAGCCTTCTCCTGGGACAAGGTCAAATTGTCCACTACATGAGTCCAAATCTGCTGCAACCTGTCCACCACAGTATCCACACCAGGACAGTCCGAAGACTCAACCTGCCCTGAAGAGAAACGAGGATAGAACCCAGAGTTGCAGAAAAACGGCGAAACCAAGGTAGCCGAGCTGGCCCGATTATTAAGGGCGAACTCAGCCAAAGGCAAAAAGGACACCCAGTCATCCTGATCAGCAGAAACAAAGCATCTCAGATACGTTTCCAAGGTCTGATTGGTTCGTTCGGTCTGGCCATTAGTTTGAGGATGGAAAGCCGAGGAAAAAGACAAGTCAATGCCCATCCTAGCACAAAAGGCTCGCCAAAACCTCGAAACAAACTGGGAACCTCTGTCAGAAACGATATTCTCTGGAATGCCATGCAAACGAACCACATGCTGGAAGAACAATGGCACCAAATCAGAGGAGGAAGGTAATTTAGACAAGGGTACCAAATGGACCATCTTAGAGAAGCGATCACAGACCACCCAAATGACTGACATCTTTTGAGAGACGGGAAGATCTGAAATAAAATCCATAGAGATATGTGTCCAAGGCCTCTTCGGGACCGGCAATGGCAAAAGCAACCCACTGGCACGAGAACAGCAGGGCTTAGCCCGAGCACAAATCCCACAGGACTGCACAAAAGAACGAACATCCCGCGACAGAGATGGCCACCAAAAGGATCTAGCCACTAACTCTCTGGTATCAAAGATTCCAGGATGACCAGCCAACACCGAACAATGAACCTCAGAGATAACTTTATTCGTCCACCTATCAGGGACAAACAGTTTCTCCGCTGGGCAACGATCAGGTTTATTAGCCTGAAATTTTTGCAGCACCCGCCGCAAATCAGGGGAGATGGCAGACACAATTACTCCCTCTTTGAGAATACCCGCCGGCTCAGATAAACCCGGAGAGTCGGGCACAAAACTCCTAGACAGAGCATCCGCCTTCACATTTTTAGAGCCCGGAAGGTACGAAATCACAAAGTCAAAACGGGCAAAAAACAGCGACCAACGAGCCTGTCTAGGATTCAACCGCTTGGCAGACTCGAGATAAGTCAAGTTCTTATGATCAGTCAATACCACCACGCGATGCTTAGCTCCTTCAAGCCAATGACGCCACTCCTCGAATGCCCACTTCATGGCCAGCAACTCTCGATTGCCCACATCATAATTACGCTCAGCGGGCGAAAACTTCCTGGAAAAGAAAGCGCATTATTTCATCACCGAGCAATCAGAACTTCTCTGCGACAAAACAGCCCCTGCTCCAATCTCAGAAGCATCAACCTCGACCTGGAACGGAAGAGAAACATCTGGCTGACACAACACAGGGGCAGAACAAAAACGACGCTTCAAATCCTGAAAAGCTTCCACAGCAGCAGAAGACCAATTAACCAAATCAGCACCCTTCTTGGTCAAATCGGTCAATGGTTTGGCAATGCTAGAAAAATTACAGATGAAGCGACGATAAAAATTAGCAAAGCCCAGGAACTTTTGCAGACTTTTCAGAGATGTCGGCTGAATCCAATCCTGGATGGCTTGGACCTTAACTGGATCCATCTCGATAGTAGAAGGGGTAAAGATGAACCCCAAAAATGAAACTTTCTGCACACCGAAGAGACACTTTGATCCCTTCACAAACAAAGAGTTAGCACGCAGGACCTGAAAAACCATTCTGACCTGCTTCACATGAGACTCCCAATCATCTGAGAAGATCAAAATGTCATCCAAGTACACAATCAGGAATTTATCCAGGTACTCTCGAAAGATGTCATGCATAAAGGACTGAAACACAGATGGAGCATTGGCAAGTCCGAACGGCATCACTAGATACTCAAAATGACCCTCGGGCGTATTGAATGCAGTTTTCCATTCATCTCCTTGCCTGATTCTCACCAGATTATACGCACCACGAAGATCTATCTTAGTGAGCCAACTAGCCCCCTTAATCCGAGCAAACAAGTCAGATAACAATGGCAAGGGATACTGAAATTTAACAGTGATCTTATTAAGAAGGCGGTATTCAATACACGGTCTCAGCGAACCATCCTTCTTGGCTACAAAGAAGAACCCTGCTCCCAGTGGTGATGACGATGGGCGAATATGTCCCTTCTCCAGGGATTCCTTCACATAACTGCGCATAGCGGCGTGTTCGGGCATGGATAAATTAAATAATCGACCTTTAGGGAATTTACTACCAGGAATCAAATTGATAGCACAATCACAATCCCTATGCGGAGGTAGAGCATCGGACTTGGGCTCTTCAAATACATCCTGATAATCAGACAAGAACTCTGGGACCTCAGAAGGGGTGGATGACGAAATCGACAAAAATGGAACATCACCATGTACCCCCTGACAACCCCAGCTGGATACCGACATGGAATTCCAATCCAATACTGGATTATGGGTTTGTAGCCATGGCAACCCCAACACGACCACATCATGCAGATTATGCAACACCAGAAAGCGAATAACTTCCTGATGTGCAGGAGCCATGCACATGGTCAGCTGGGCCCAGTATTGAGGTTTATTCTTGGCCAAAGGTGTAGCATCAATTCCTCTCAATGGAATAGGACACCGCAAAGGCTCCAAGAAAAACCCACAACGTTTAGCATAATCCAAATCCATCAGATTCAGGGCAGCGCCCGAATCCACAAACGCCATGACAGAAAACGACGACAAAGAGCATATCAAGGTAATGGACAGAAGGAATTTGGACTGTACAGTACCAATGACGGCAGACCTAGCGGACCGCTTAGTGCGCTTAGGACAATCAGAAATAGCATGAGTGGAATCACCACAGTAGAAACAGAGACCATTCAGACGTCTGTATTCCTGCCGTTCAACTCTAGTCATAGTCCTATCGCACTGCATAGGCTCAGGTTTAACCTCAGGCAGTACCGCCAAATGGTGCACAGATTTACGCTCGCGCAAGCGTCGACCGATCTGAATGGCCAAAGACAAAGACTCATTCAAACCAGCAGGCATAGGAAATCCCACCATGACATCCTTAAGAGCCTCAGAGAGACCCTTTCTGAACAAAGCTGCCAGCGCAGATTCATTCCACTGAGTGAGTACTGACCATTTCCTAAATTTCTGACAATATACTTCTATATCATCCTGACCCTGGCACAAAGCCAGCAAATTTTTCTCGGCCTGATCCACTGAATTAGGCTCATCGTACAGCAATCCGAGCGCCAGGAAAAACGCATCGACACTACTTAATGCAGGGTCTCCTGGCGCAAGAGAAAATGCCCAGTCTTGAGGGTCGCCGCGCAAAAAAGAAATAATAATCAAAACCTGTTGAATAGGATTACCAGAAGAATGAGGTTTCAAGGCCAGAAATAGCTTACAATTATTTTTGAAACTTAGAAACTTAGTTCTATCTCCAAAAAACAAATCAGGAATAGGAATTCTTGGTTCTAACATAGATTTCTGATCAATAGTATCTTGAATTTTTTGTACATTTATAACGAGATTATCCATTGAAGAGCACAGACCCTGAATATCCATGTCCACACCTGTGTCCAGAATCACCCAAATGTCTAGGGGAAAAAAAAAAGTGAACACAGAGCAGAAAAAAAAAAAAAATGATGTCAGAACTTTTTCTTTCCCTCTATTGAGAATCATTAGTTGGGCTCCTTGTACTGTTATGTTTGCTAATGACAGGTGTTATGAAGGCAATCCAGAAACACAGTGTGCTTAGCGATCAGAGCGCACACAGTGATCTGACAAATACCCAAAAATACAAGAACGAGCTCTGAGACGTGGAAACTCTGTAGACTGCACACCTGATCCTATCCTAAACACAACTAAAAGCGGCTGTGGATTGCGCCTAACAACTACCTAGGCAACTCGGCACAGCCTAAGAAACTAGCTAGCCTGAAGATAGAAAAATAGGCCTGACTTGCCCCAGAGAAATTCCCCAAAGGAAAAGGCAGCCCCCCACATATAATGACTGTGAGTAAGATGAAAAGACAAAACGTAGGGATGAAATAGATTCAGCAAAGTGGGGCCCGATATTCTAGGACAGAGCGAGGACAGTAAAGCGAACTTTGCAGTCTACAAAAAACCCTAAAGCAAAACCACGCAAAGGGGGCAAAAAAAAACCCACCGTGCCGAACTAACGGCACGGCGGTACACCCTTTGCGTCTCAGAGCTTCCAGCAAAAACAAAAGACAAGCTGGACAGAAAAAAAGCAACAAAAAAGCAAAAAGCACTTAGCTATACAGAGCAGCAGGTCACAGGAACAATCAGGAGAAGCTCAGATCCAACACTGAAACATTGACAGGGAGCAAGGATAGCAGCATCAGGCGGAGTTAAGTAATGAAGCAGTTAACGAGCTCACCAGAACACCTGAGGGAGGAAGCTCAGAAGCTGCAGTACCACTTGTGACCACAGGAGTGAATTCAGCCACAGAATTCACATCAGTAAACGCAGAGTGTGGGCAGCGTGATGACATAGGTCCTGGTCCCCACCATCTTAGAGAAGGGCATTGCAGTGATTGGCTTGCTGTCCGCGGCGTCACAGGGGCTATAAAGGGGCGTTCCCGCCGACCGCCATGTTACTGCTGCTGATCTGAGCTTAGGGAGAGGTTGCTGCCGCTTCGTCAGAAGCAGGGATAGCGTTAGGCAGGGTCCATTAACCACCAAACCGCTTGTGCTGTAGCGATTTCCACAGCCCAACACCACCTTCGGTGTGCAGGGACAGTGGAAGCTACATTTTTTTTTTTTCCTCAGCACTGTAGCTCATTGGGCTGCCCTAGAAGGCTCCCTGATAGCTGCATTGCTGTGTGTACGCCGCTGTGCAAACCAACTGCTTTTTTCAAAGCACAAATCCTCTTGTTCCTTCCTTTCTGCACAGCTATCTTGTTTGTTTGTCCACACTTTTCATTTAATTTGTGCATCAGTCCACTCCTTATTGCTGCCTGCCATACCTGGCTGAGATTACTGCAGGGAGATAGTAATTGAAGGGCAGTTCCTTTTTTTTTTTTTTTTTGTGGGAGATTAAGATTGGCATTTCTGCTAGAGTGCCATCCCTGTCTGTGTCATCTCTCACTCAGTGGGCCATAGAAAGCCTATTTATTTTTTTGCTTGATTTGGGTTCTAAAATCTACCTGAAAAAATCACTACATCAATCAGTGGGAGAAAAATATTGGCCTCAGGGCTTGTGTGCCACTCCTTACTCCTGTGTGTGCCATCTCTCACTCAGTGGGCCATAGAAAGCCTATTTATTTTTTTGCTTGATTTGGGTTCCAAAATCTACCTCAAAAAATCACAACATCAATCAGTGGGAGAAAAATATTGGCCTCAGGGCTTGTGTGCCACTCCTGACTCCTGTGTGTGCCATCTCTCACTCAGTGGGCCATAGAAAGCCTATTTATTTTTTTGCTTGATTTGGGTTCCAAAATCTACCTCAAAAAATCACAACATCAATCAGTGGGAGAAAAATATTGGCCTCAGGGCTTGTGTGCCACTCCTGACTCCTGTGTGTGCCATCTCTCACTCAGTGGGCCATAGAAAGCCTATTAATTTTTTTGCTTGATTTGGGTTCTAAATTCTACCTGAAAAAATCAATAAATCAATCAGTGGGAGATTAATATTGGCCTTTGGGCTTGTGTGCCAGTCCTAAGCGTGCCATCTCTCTCTCTCAGATAGTGGGCCATAGAAAGCCTATTTATTATTTTTTTTATTGGGTTTATAAATTTTCCCTGGAAAAAAAAAAAAAGTGGGAGAATAATATTGGCCTCTGGGCTTGTGTGCCAGTCCTGAGCGTGCCATCTCTCTCACAAATAGTGGGCCATAGAAAGCCTATTAATTTTTTTGCTTGATTTGGGTTCCAAAATCTACCTGAAAAAATCACTAAATCAATCAGTGGGAGATAAATATTGGCCTCTGGGCTTGTGTGCTACTCCTGACTCCTGTGTGCGTCCTCTCTCACTCAGTGGGCCCTACAAAGCCTATTTTTTTTTAATTTGTTTTCTAAATTCTCCCTGAAACAATCATTTTATTTTATTTTGTTTCTAAATTCTTCCTGAAAAATTCATTTTTTTGTATTTTTTTTTTCTAAAGACTCCCTGAAAAAAAAAAAAAAACAAATCAGTGGGAGATTAATATTGCCCTTTCTGCTTGTGTGCCAGTCTTGACTCCTGGGTGTGCCATCTCTCTCTCTCTCCAATTGTGGGCCATAGAAAGCCTATTAATTTTTTTGCTTGATTTGGGTTCCAAAATCTACTTGAAAAAATCACTAAATCAATCAGTGGAAGATAAATATTGGCCTCTGGGCTTGTGTGCCACTCCTGACTCCTGTGTGCGTCCTCTCTCACTCAGTGGGCCCTACAAAGCCTATTTTTTTTTTTTTATTTGTTTTCTAAATTCTCCCTGAAACAATCATTTTATTTTATTTTGTTTCTAAATTCTTCCTGAAAAATTCATTTTTTTTGTATTTTTTTTTTCTAAAGTCTCCCTGAAAAAAATAAATAAAATCAAATCAGTGGGAGATTAATATTGCCCTTTCTGCTTTTGTGCCAGTCTTGACTCCTGGGTGTGCCATCTCTCTCTCTCTCCAATTGTGGGCCATAGAAAGCCTATTAATTTTTTTGCTTGATTTGGGTTCCAAAATCTACCTGAAAAAATCACTAAATCAATCAGTGGAAGATAAATATTGGCCTCTGGGCTTGTGTGCTACTCCTGACTCCTGTGTGCGTCCTCTCTCACTCAGTGGGCCCTACAAAGCCTATTTTTTTTTTATTTGTTTTCTAAATTCTCCCTGAAACAATCATTTTATTTTATTTTGTTTCTAAATTCTTCCTGAAAAATACATTTTTTTGTATTTTTTTTTTCTAAAGTCTCCCTGAAAAAAAAAAAAAATCAAATCAGTGGGAGATTAATATTGCCCTTTCTGCTTGTGTGCCAGTCTTGACTCCTGGGTGTGCCATCTCTCTCTCTCTCCAATTGTGGGCCATAGAAAGCCTATTCATTTTTTTGCTTGATTTGGGTTCCAAAATCTACCTGAAAAAATCACTAAATCAATCAGTGGGAGATAAATATTGGCCTCTGGGCTTGTGTGCCACTCCTGACTCCTGTGTGCGTCCTCTCTCACTCAGTGGGCCCTACAAAGCCTATTTTTTTTTATTTGTTTTCTAAATTCTCCCTGAAACAATCATTTTATTTTATTTTGTTTCTAAATTCTTCCTGAAAAATTCATTTTTTTGTATTTTTTTTTTCTAAAGTCTCCCTGAAAAAAATAAATAAAATCAAATCAGTGGGAGATTAATATTGCCCTTTCTGCTTTTGTGCCAGTCTTGACTCCTGGGTGTGCCATCTCTCTCTCTCTCCAATTTTGGGCCATAGAAAGCCTATTAATTTTTTTGCTTGATTTGGGTTCCAAAATCTACCTGAAAAAATCACTAAATCAATCAGTGGGAGATAAATATTGGCCTCTGGGCTTGTGTGCCACTCCTGACTCCTGTGTGCGTCCTCTCTCACTCAGTGGGCCCTACAAAGCCTATTTTTTTTTATTTGTTTTCTAAATTCTCCCTGAAACAATCATTTTATTTTATTTTGTTTCTAAATTCTTCCTGAAAAATTCATTTTTTTGTATTTTTTTTTTCTAAAGTCTCCCTGAAAAAAAAAAAAAAAATCAAATCAGTGGGAGATTAATATTGCCCTTTCTGCTTGTGTGCAAGTCTTGACTCCTGGGTGTGCCATCTCTCTCTCTCTCCAATTGTGGGCCATAGAAAGCCTATTCATTTTTTTGCTTGATTTGGGTTCCAAAATCTACCTGAAAAAATCACTAAATCAATCAGTGGGAGATAAATATTGGCCTCTGGGCTTGTGTGCCACTCCTGACTCCTGTGTGCGTCCTCTCTCACTCAGTGGGCCCTACAAAGCCTATTTTTTTTTAATTTGTTTTCTAAATTCTCCCTGAAACAATCATTTTATTTTATTTTGTTTCTAAATTCTTCCTGAAAAATTCATTTTTTTGTCTTTTTTTTTTTATAAAGTCTCCCTGAAAAAAACAAAAAAAAACAAATCAGTGGGAGATTAATATTGCCCTTTCTGCTTGTGTGCCAGTCTTGACTCCTGGGTGTGCCATCTCTCTCTCTCTCCAATTGTGGGCCATAGAAAGCCTATTAATTTTTTTGCTTGATTTGGGTTCCAAAATCTACCTGAAAAAATCACTAAATCAATCAGTGGGAGATAAATATTGGCCTCTGGGCTTGTGTGCCACTCCTGACTCCTGTGTGCGTCCTTTCTCACTCAGTGAGTGCCATAGAAAGCCTATTTTTTTTTTATTTGTTTTCTAAATTCTCCCTGAAACAATCATTTCATTTTATTTGGCTTATAAATTCTTCCTTAAAAAATCATTTTTTTTTATTATTTTTTTTTTCTAAAGTCTCCCTTTAAAAAAAAAAAACCAAATCAGTGGGAGATTAATATTTACATTTGCGCTTCAGTGACAGTCCTGCGTGTGTGGCATCTCTCTCATTTGTTGCCACCAACAACAGAGTGTGTAACATTGTGCCTGATTTTCGTTGTGGTCTCACCCACCTGTAAAGGGGTAGCTAAATCATACTGAAGTTATAGCTCACCGTGTAAGTTGTGTGACAGCAACAAATACCGTTAGTTTGGTAACGTTTTTAAAACAATGAGGAAGTCTGGTGGAAGAGGTCGTGGCCGGGGGCGTTCATTGTCAGCTGGTAATGAGGGTAGTGGTAGTGGTGGAGCATCAGGTGGTCGTGGGAAAAAAAATATTGCACCTAAGTCTGGAGCTGTGGAGCCAGGTTCGTCGTTTCTGGGAGTAGGAAAACCGCTTTTAAAGCCGGAGCAGCAAGAGCAAGTTTTGGCTTATCTTGCTGACTCAGCCTCTAGCTCTTTTGCCTCCTCTCGTGAAACTGGTAAAAGTAAATGCAGCGCGTCGTTAGTGGATGTTCACGGTCAGGGACAAGTCGCTTCCTTGTCCTCTTCAGCAAAAACAACAACAGAGAAGAATGCAGCAGGCGACACAACGGGTTACTCCATGGAGTTCTTTACACATACCGTCCCTGGCTTAGAAAGTGAAGCAGTTAACAGTCCATGCCCATTACAAGTTGAATCTGACATGGAGTGCACTGATGCACAGCCACAGCCAGACTACTATGCTGGTCCTTTGACTCAGACCACAACATTGCCCTCGCAGGGTGCTGATCAAGAATCAGACCCTGATGAGACTATGTTGCCCCATCACGAACGCTATACCACCGACCGACACGGTGACACAGACGGAGTTGCACACGAGCTACAAGAAGAGATAATAGATGACCCAGTTCTTGACCCCGATTGGCAGCCATTGGGGGAACAGGGTGCAGGCGGCAGCAGTTCTGAAGCGGAGGAGGAGGGGCTGCAGCAGGCATCAACATCGCAACAGGTTCCATCTGCTGGGCCCGTATCTTGCCCAAAACGCGTGGCAAAGTCAAAACCTGTTGGAGGACAGTGTGGCCATCCGGTTAAAGCTCAGTCTGCAATGCCTGAAAAGGTATCCGATGCTAGAAAGAGTGAAGTCTGGCATTTTTTTAAACAACATCCAATTGATCAGCGCAAAGTCATCTGTCAAAAATGTTCAACTACTTTAAGCAGAGGGCAGAATCTGAAAAGTCTCAATACAAGTTGCATGCATAGACATTTAACCACCATGCATTTGCAAGCTTGGACTAACTACCAAACGTCCCTTAAGGTTGTAGCACCCTCGGCCAACGAAGCTAGTCATCAACGCAACATCCCTTCCGGCAGTGTAGGGCCACCATTTTCTGCATCACCTGCAGTATCTGTGCAGGTTTCTTTGCCAGGCCAAAGAAGTCAGGGTCAGGGAATCACCAGTTTCGTAGTAGGAAACACTGCATCTAGGGCACCGGCGGCAACAATACCATCTCCCACCGTCTCTCAGTCTGCCATGTCCACCGGCACCCCCGCTAGTTCCACGATCTCCAGCTCTCCAGTCCAGCTCACCCTACATGAGACTATGGTTAGAAAACGGAAGTACTTAGCCTCGCATCCGCGTACACAGGGTTTGAACGCCCACATAGCTAGACTAATCTCGTTAGAGATGATGCCCTACCGGTAAGTTGAAAGCGAAGCTTTCAAAGCCCTGATGGACTACGCTGTACCACGCTACGAGCTACCCAGTCGACACTTTTTTTCCAGAAAAGCCATCCCAGCCCTCCACCAGCATGTTAAAGAGCGCATCGTCCATGCACTCAGGCAATCTGTGAGCACAAAGGTGCACCTGACAACAGATGCATGGACCAGTAGGCATGGCCAGGGACGTTACGTGTCCATCACGGCACACTGGGTAAATGTGGTGGATGCAGGGTCCACAGGGGACAGCAAGTTTGGGACAGTTCTGCCTAGCCCACGGTCTAGGAAACAGTTGGCTGTAGCCATTCGCACCCCCTCCTCCTCCTCCTCATCCTCCTGCAGAAGCGAGACCTCGTCCACAGACCGCAGTCGCACAACCACTCCATCCGCAGCTGCCACTGTTGCACACCAGGTCTCCCATTATGGGGCAGCTACTGGCAAACGTCAGCAGGCTGTATTGGCTATGAAGTGTTTGGGCGACAACAGACACACCGCTGAAGTTCTGTCCGAGTTCTTGCAGAAAGAAACGCAGTCGTGGCTGGGCACTGTAGATCTTGAGGCAGGCAAGGTAGTGAGTGATAACGGAAGGAATTTCATGGCTGCCATCTCCCTTTCCCAACTGAAACACATTCCTTGCCTGGCTCACACCTTAAACCTGGTGGTGCAGTGCTTCCTGAAAAGTTATCCGGGGTTATCCGACCTGCTCCTCAAAGTGCGTGGACTTTGCTCACATATCCGCCGTTCGCCCGTACACTCCAGCCGTATGCAGACCTATCAGCGTTCTTTGAACCTTCCCCAGCATCACCTAATCATAGACGTTGCAACAAGGTGGAACTCAACACTGCACATGCTTCAGAGACTGTGTGAACAGAGGCGGGCTGTTATGTTTTTGTGGGAGGATACACATACACGGGCAGGCAGTAGGATGGCAGACATGGAGTTGTCAGGTGTGCAGTGGTCGAAGATTCAAGACATGTGTCAAGTCCTTCAGTGTTTTGAGGAATGCACACGGCTGGTTGGTGCAGACAATGCCATAATAGGCATGAGCATCCCCCTAATGCGTCTGCTGATGCAAAGTTTGACGCACATAAAGGATCAGGCGTCTGCAGCTGAGGAAGAGGAAAGCCTTGATGACAGTCAGCCATTGTCTGGCCAGGGCAGTGTACAGGATGAGGTAGCGGGCGAACAGGAGGAGGAGGACGAGGAGGATGATGGGGATGATTATATTTTTAATGAGGAAGCTTTTCCGGGGCCAGTGGAAATTGTTGGCGCGGCAAGGCCGGGTTCTGGTTTTTGGAGGGACACAAGTGACGTGGATTTGCCTGAAACTGCCCCTCAACCAAGCACAACCACAGATTTGAGAACTGGAACTTTGGGCCACATGGCGGATTATGCCTTACGTATCCTCAAAAGGGACACACGCATAACAAAAATGATGAACGATGACGATTACTGGTTGGCCTGCCTCCTTGATCCTCGCTATAAAGGCAAATTGCAAAATATAATGCCACATGAGAACTTGGAACTAATATTAGCAACCAAACAATCAACTCTTATTGACCGTTTGCTTCTGGCATTCCCTGCACACAGCGCCCGTGATAGTTCTAACACGAGCTGCAGGGGCCAGCAGACCAGAGGTGTTAGAGGGGCAGAAATCAGAAGTGGCGTTGGCCAGAGGGGTTTTCTGACCAGGTTGTGGAGTGATTTTGCTATGACCGCAGACAGGACAGGTACTGCAGCATCAATTCAAAGTGACAGGAGACAACATTTGTCCAGTATGGTTACTAACTATTTTTCATACCTTATCGACGTTCTCCCTCAACCGTCATTCCCATTTGATTACTGGGCATCAAAATTAGACACCTGGCCAGAATTGGCAGAATATGCATTACAGGAGCTTGCTTGCCCGGCAGCTAGTGTCCTATCAGAAAGAGTATTCAGTGCTGCAGGTTCAATACTAACAGAAAAAAGGACTCGTCTGGCTACCCAAAATGTAGATGATCTAACCTTCATTAAAATGAACCACAACTGGATTTCGAAATCTTTTGCCCCACCTTGCCCGGCTGACACCTAGCTTTCCTATGTAAAGGTCTTGCCTGTGGACTATTCTGAACGACTTTTCCAATCTCGTAATTTGCAGCACCTGATTGTCCAGCATCCGACATGTTAACACCTCCCTAAATGGCCAAAGTCCCCACACGGGGCCGTGGTATCGCCACTTGGCGCCAGCACCCGTGAGAGTACTGTTTGTCTGAAGAGGTGGGTGTGCCCGCTTTTGGTCGACGGCACTGCCACTAGGTCCCTCATAGTACAATAAAGTGTCTGGCGGTGGTGGTGCGCACCCAACGTCAGACACACCGTTGTAATATGAGGGGCCCTGGGCCTGTACCGCCGGCCACAAGACAGTCCCCCCCCAGGTCAAACAGTGCTCTACGACTTGCAAAATTTTCTCTCACAGCTCCACCAATGTTTAGTCTATGCGCTGACATCCTTCAATGCCTGGCACTGTCAATACCATTGTATTGACATTTTTCTTATGTTAGGCCTTCGAAGCCTGTCTGCGGTCACTCCTTCCACTAGGCCTCCACTGACCTGTCTACTGCTGCCCGTGTTCCCCTGGAACCAATTTTAAATTGCCTACAGCCAGCCCAATTTATTATGTTAGGGCTTTGAAGCCTGTGTGCGGTCCCTCCTTCCACTAGGCCTCCACTGACCTGTCTACTGCTGCCCGTGTTCCCCTGGAACCAATTTTAAATTGCCTACAGCCAGCCCAATTTATTATGTTAGGGCTTCGAAGCCTGTCTGCGGTCCCTCCTTCCACTAGGCCTCCACTGACCTGTCTACTGCCGCCCGTGTTCCCCTGGAACCAATTTTAAATTACCTACAGCCAGCCCAATTTATTATGTTAGGGCTTCGAAGCCTGTCTGCGGTCCCTCCTTCCACTAGGCCTCCACTGACCTGTCTACTGCCGCACGTGTTCCCCTGGAACCAATTTTAAATTGCCTACAGCCCATTTTTTGTTATGTTAGGCCTTCGAAGCCTGTCTGCGGCCCGTTCTTTCCACTACTACTACACTGACCTGGCTACTGCCGCACGTGTTCCCCTGGAACCAATTTTAAATTGCCTACAGCCAGCCCAATTTATTATGTTAGGGCTTCGAAGCCTGTCTGCGGTCCCTCCTTCCACTAGGCCTCCACTGACCTGTCTACTGCTGCCCGTGTTCCCCTGGAACCAATTTTAAATTGCCTACAGCCAGCCCAATTTATTATGTTAAGGATTCGAAGCCTGTCTGCGGTCCCTCCTTCCACTAGGCCTCCACTGACCTGTCTACTGCCACCCGTGTTCCCCTGGAACCAATTTTAAATTGCCTACAGCCAGCCCAATTTATTTTATTAGGGCTTCGAAGCCTGTCTGCGGTCCCTCCTTCCACTAGGCCTCCACTGACCTGTCTACTGCCGCCCGTGTTCCCCTGGAACCAATTTTAAATTGCCTACAGCCAGCCCAATTTATTATGTTAGGGCTTCGAAGCCTGTCTGCGGTCCCTCCTTCCACTAGGCCTCCACTGACCTGTCTACTGCCGCCCGTGTTCCCCTGGAACCAATTTTAAATTGCCTACAGCCAGCCCAATTTATTATGTTAGGGCTTCGAAGCCTGTCTGCGGTCCCTCCTTCCACTAGGACTCCACTGACCTGTCTACTGCCGCCCGTGTTCCCCTGGAACCAATTTTAAATTGCCTACAGCCAGCCCAATTTATTATGTTAGGGCTTCGAAGCCTGTCTGCGGTCCCTCCTTCCACTAGGCCTCCACTGACCTGTCTACTGCCGCCCGTGTTCCCCTGGAACCAATTTTAAATTGCCTACAGCCCATTTTTTGTTATGTTAGGCCTTCGAAGCCTGTCTGCGGCCCGTTCTTTCCACTACTACTACACTGACCTGGCTACTGCCGCACGTGTTCCCCTGGAACCAATTTTAAATTGCCTACAGCCAGCCCAATTTATTATGTTAGGGCTTCGAAGCCTGTCTGCGGTCCCTCCTTCCACTAGGCCTCCACTGACCTGTCTACTGCTGCCCGTGTTCCCCTGGAACCAATTTTAAATTGCCTACAGCCAGCCCAATTTATTATGTTAAGGATTCGAAGCCTGTCTGCGGTCCCTCCTTCCACTAGGCCTCCACTGACCTGTCTACTGCCACCCGTGTTCCCCTGGAACCAATTTTAAATTGCCTACAGCCAGCCCAATTTATTTTATTAGGGCTTCGAAGCCTGTCTGCGGTCCCTCCTTCCACTAGGCCTCCACTGACCTGTCTACTGCCGCCCGTGTTCCCCTGGAACCAATGTTAAATTGCCTACAGCCAGCCCAATTTATTATGTTAGGGCTTCGAAGCCTGTCTGCGGTCCCTCCTTCCACTAGGCCTCCACTGACCTGTCTACTGCCGCCCGTGTTCCCCTGGAACCAATTTTAAATTGCCTACAGCCAGCCCAATTTATTATGTTAGGGCTTCGAAGCCTGTCTGCGGTCCCTCCTTCCACTAGGACTCCACTGACCTGTCTACTGCCGCCCGTGTTCCCCTGGAACCAATTTTAAATTGCCTACAGCCAGCCCAATTTATTATGTTAGGGCTTCGAAGCCTGTCTGCGGTCCCTCCTTCCACTAGGCCTCCACTGACCTGTCTACTGCCGCCCGTGTTCCCCTGGAACCAATTTTAAATTGCCTACAGCCAGCCCAATTTATTATGTTAGGGCTTCGAAGCCTGTCTGCGGTCCCTCCTTCCACTAGGCCTCCACTGACCTGTCTACTGCCGCCCGTGTTCCCCTGGAACCAATTTTAAATTGCCTACAGCCAGCCCAATTTATTATGTTAGGGCTTCGAAGCCTGTCTGCGGTCCCTCCTTCCACTAGGCCTCCACTGACCTGTCTACTGCTGCCCGTGTTCCCCTGGAACCAATTTTAAATTGCCTACAGCCAGCCCAATTTATTATGTTAGGGCTTCGAAGCCTGTCTGCGGTCCCTCCTTCCACTAGGCCTCCACTGACCTGTCTACTGCCGCCCGTGTTCCCCTGGAACCAATTTTAAATTGCCTACAGCCAGCCCAATTTATTATGTTAGGGCTTCGAAGCCTGTCTGCGGTCCCTCCTTCCACTAGGCCTCCACTGACCTGTCTACTGCCGCCCGTGTTCCCCTGGAACCAATTTTAAATTGCCTACAGCCAGCCCAATTTATTATGTTAGGGCTTCGAAGCCTGTCTGCGGTCCCTCCTTCCACTAGGCCTCCACTGACCTGTCTACTGCCGCCCGTGTTCCCCTGGAACCAATTATAAATTGCCTACAGCCAGCCCAATTTATTATGTTAGGGCTTCGAAGCCTGTCTGCGGTCCCTCCTTCCACTAGGCCTCCACTGACCTGTCTACTGCCGCCCGTGTTCCCCTGGAACCAATTTTAAATTGCCTACAGCCAGCCCAATTTATTATGTTAGGGCTTCGAAGCCTGTCTGCGGTCCCTCCTTCCACTAGGACTCCACTGACCTGTCTACTGCCGCCCGTGTTCCCCTGGAACCAATTTTAAATTGCCTACAGCCAGCCCAATTTATTATGTTAGGGCTTCGAAGCCTGTCTGCGGTCCCTCCTTCCACTAGGCCTCCACTGACCTGTCTACTGCCGCCCGTGTTCCCCTGGAACCAATTTTAAATTGCCTACAGCCAGCCCAATTTATTATGTTAGGGCTTCGAAGCCTGTCTGCGGTCCCTCCTTCCACTAGGCCTCCACTGACCTGTCTACTGCCGCCCGTGTTCCCCTGGAACCAATTTTAAATTGCCTACAGCCAGCCCAATTTATTATGTTAGGGCTTCGAAGCCTGTCTGCGGTCCCTCCTTCCACTAGGCCTCCACTGACCTGTCTACTGCTGCCCGTGTTCCCCTGGAACCAATTTTAAATTGCCTACAGCCAGCCCAATTTATTATGTTAGGGCTTCGAAGCCTGTCTGCGGTCCCTCCTTCCACTAGGCCTCCACTGACCTGTCTACTGCCGCCCGTGTTCCCCTGGAACCAATTTTAAATTGCCTACAGCCAGCCCAATTTATTATGTTAGGGCTTCGAAGCCTGTCTGCGGTCCCTCCTTCCACTAGGCCTCCACTGACCTGTCTACTGCCGCCCGTGTTCCCCTGGAACCAATTTTAAATTGCCTACAGCCAGCCCAATTTATTATGTTAGGGCTTCGAAGCCTGTCTGCGGTCCCTCCTTCCACTAGGCCTCCACTGACCTGTCTACTGCCGCCCGTGTTCCCCTGGAACCAATTATAAATTGCCTACAGCCAGCCCAATTTATTATGTTAGGGCTTCGAAGCCTGTCTGCGGTCCCTCCTTCCACTAGGCCTCCACTGACCTGTCTACTGCCACCCGTGTTCCCCTGGAACCAATTTTAAATTGCCTACAGCCAGCCCAATTTATTATGTTAGGGCTTCGAAGCCTGTCTGCGGTCCCTGTTATGTTTGCTAATGACAGGTGTTATGAAGGCAATCCAGAAACACAGTGTGCTTAGCGACCAGAGCGCACACAGTGATCTGACAAATACCTAAAAATACAAGAACGAGCTCTGAGACGTGGAAACTCTGTAGACTGCACACCTGATCCTATCCTAAACACAACGAAAAGCGGCTGTGGATTGCGCCTAACAACTACCTAGGCAACTCGGCACAGCCTAAGAAACTAGCTAGCCTGAAGATAGAAAAATAGGCCTGACTTGCCCCAGAGAAATTCCCCAAAGGAAAAGGCAGCCCCCCACATATAATGACTGTGAGTAAGATGAAAAGACAAAACGTAGGGATGAAATAGATTCAGCAAAGTGGGGCCCGATATTCTAGGACAGAGCGAGGACAGTAAAGCGAACTTTGCAGTCTACAAAAAACCCTAAAGCAAAACCACGCAAAGGGGGCAAAAAAAACCCAACCGTGCCGAACTAACGGCACGGCGGTACACCCTTTGCGTCTCAGAGCTTCCAGCAAAACAAAAGACAAGCTGGACAGAAAAAAAGCAACAAAAAAGCAAAAAGCACTTAGCTATACAGAGCAGCAGGTCACAGGAACAATCAGGAGAAGCTCAAATCCAACACTGAAACATTGACAAGGAGCAAGGATAGCAGCATCAGGCGGAGTTAAGTAATGAAGCAGTTAACGAGCTCACCAGAACACCTGAGGGAGGAAGCTCAGAAGCTGCAGTACCACTTGTGACCACAGGAGTGAATTCAGCCACAGAATTCACAACAGGTCCCTCCTTCCACTAGGCCTCCACTGACCTGTCTACTGCCGCCCGTGTTCCCCTGGAACCAATTTTAAATTGCCTACAGCCAGCCCAATTTATTATGTTAGGGCTTCGAAGCCTGTCTGCGGTCCCTCCTTCCACTAGGCCTCCACTGACCTGTCTACTGCCGCCCGTGTTCCCCTGGAACCAATTTTAAATTGCCTACAGCCAGCCCAATTTATTATGTTAGGGCTTCGAAGCCTGTCTGCGGTCCCTCCTTCCACTAGGCCTCCACTGACCTGTCTACTGCTGCCCGTGTTCCCCTGGAACCAATTTTAAATTGCCTACAGCCAGCCCAATTTATTATGTTAGGGCTTCGAAGCCTGTCTGCGGTCCCTCCTTCCACTAGGCCTCCACTGACCTGTCTACTGCCGCCCGTGTTCCCCTGGAACCAATTTTAAATTGCCTACAGCCAGCCCAATTTATTATGTTAGGGCTTCGAAGCCTGTCTACGGTCCCTCCATCCACTAGGCCTCCACTGACCTGTCTACTGCCGCCCGTGTTCCCCTGGAACCAATTTTAAATTGCCTACAGCCCAATTTTTATTATGTTAGGCCTTCGAAGCCTGTCTGCGGCCCGTTCTTTCCACTACTACTACACTGACCTGGCTACTGCCGCCCGTGTTCCCCTGGAACCAATTTTAAATTGCCTACAGCCAGCCCAATATATTATGTTAGGGCTTCGAAGCCTGTCTGCGGTCCCTCCTTCCACTAGGCCTCCACTGACCTGTCTACTGCTGCCCGTGTTCCCCTGGAACCAATTTTAAATTGCCTACAGCCAGCCCAATTTATTATGTTAGGGCTTCGAAGCCTGTCTGCGGTCCCTCCTTCCACTAGGCCTCCACTGACCTGTCTACTGCCGCCCGTGTTCCCCTGGAACCAATTTTAAATTGCCTACAGCCAGCCCAATTTATTATGTTAGTGCTTCGAAGCCTGTCTGCGGTCCCTCCTTCCACTAGGCCTCCACTGACCTGTCTACTGCTGCCCGTGTTCCCCTGGAACCAATTTTAAATTGCCTACAGCCAGCCCAATTTATTATGTTAGGGCTTCGAAGCCTGTCTGCGGTCCCTCCTTCCACTAGGCCTCCACTGACCTGTCTACTGCTGCCCGTGTTCCCCTGGAACCAATTTTAAATTGCCTACAGCCAGCCCAATTTATTATGTTAGGGCTTCGAAGCCTGTCTGCGGTCCCTCCTTCCACTAGGTCTCCACTGACCTGTCTACTGCTGCCCGTGTACCCCTTGAACCAACATCAGAAAATATAAAAATAAGTATTTTGCTTATAAAAAAGAAAATACTGGAGAGATATCAAATGCAGACATTTTAACATTAAAAACAAACACATACAACAAAAATCTGGTACAGTACTAAAAATGGCCACCAGCTACAATAACTTTCTCCTGCAAGTAGTTAACTGAAAGTTTTTTTCAATTTAAAACACAGATATGGCATCCACCGAGTGTTGTCCTGTCGCGTCTTCTTTATATTATTGCCAAGAAGATGCAAAACAATGAAAATAATAAAATCATTATTTACCAAAAAAATAGAGTAAGTCAAAACCACATTGCAAATAAACATTCATTACAAATAAAGAAGCAGGGCGCGTCCGAGGGTGAGTATATACCTAATAAGAATATAATCACCCTCGGACGCGCCCTGCTTCTTTCCGACAGCCTTCCTTCCTAAGAATCAGCCCTTCCGTGGTGTAGAGAGAGGGTTTGTTACACTCCAAGGTGTTCCCCAGGTTGCCTTTCCTGAGCTTCGATCTTCATGCTCTCGTTTAGTAGTTGTCGGAAAGTAGGCTGCATTAGGACTACAAATTGGGTATGGGGTGGAGAGAGATGGTGTGTTACACTCCAAGGTGTTCCCCAGGTTTCCTTGCCATTGCTTCGGTCTTCCGACTCTCGTTTAGTAGTTGTAGAAAACTACACTGCATTAGGCCTACAAAATGGGTATCGGGTGGAGAGAGATGGTGTGTTACACTCCAAGGTGTTCCCCAGGTTTCCTTGTCATTGCTTCGGTCTTCCGACTCTCGTTTAGTAGTTGTAGAAAACTACACTGCATTAGGCCTACAAAATGGGTATCGGGTGGAGAGAGATGGTGTGTTACACTCCAAGGTGTTCCCCAGGTTTCCTTGCCATTGCTTCGGTCTTCCGACTCTCGTTTAGTAGTTGTAGAAAACTACACTGCATTAGGCCTACAAAATGGGTATCGGGTGGAGAGAGATGGTGTGTTACACTCCAAGGTGTTCCCCAGGTTTCCTTGCCATTGCTTCGGTCTTCCGACTCTCGTTTAGTAGTTGTAGAAAACTACACTGCATTAGGCCTACAAAATGGGTATCGGGTGGAGAGAGATGGTGTGTTACACTCCAAGGTGTTCCCCAGGTTTCCTTGCCATTGCTTCGGTCTTCCGACTCTCGTTTAGTAGTTCTAGAAAACTACACTGCATTAGGCCTACAAAATGGGTATGGGGTGTAGAGAGATGGTGTGTTCCACTCCAAGGTGTTCTCCAGGTTGCCTTTCCTGAGCTTCTATCTTCAGGCTCTCGTTAAATTGTGGTTAAATGGAACAACTGCATTTGGCGTACTAGTTGGTTTGGGGCCTACTAACAGTGTCTGCCGCTCCTTGCTGTTCTCCTGGTTTCCTGTCCTGAAATTCCGTTTTCAGGTGCTCGTTAAGTAGTTGTTAATGTTAGACTACATTTGGCCTACTAGTTGGGTTGGGGCCTACTATCGGTGTCTGCCACTCCTTGCTGTTCTCCTCCACTGAACAAAGCTGTGCCGCCTGTTTACTACGGTTGCCAATTTTGAACTGCATTTCGACTACTTACTGATTTGGGCCTACTCTCTGTGTCAGCCTCTCATTCCAGTTGTCCTCCACTGCAATGCCCCCTGGTTAGTCCTGTGTTACCAATTTTGAACTGCATTTAGCCAACTTTATTCTTTGGGCCTATATCTGTGTTTCCTCCTCATCCTGCCCATTGCCCAGCCAGTGATAGATGAGTCTGCTGGTACATTGACCCATAACGCAACATTCCCCGTGCACACTACACAACAACATTGTGACCCTGCTGAAAGTCAGGTTGCTCTTCCCGCATACCATACCACCTTACACGGGGACAAAGAGGAAGGTGCAGATGAAAGTGCAGGTTCCTTCATCAGGTGGGGGGAGGAATACTAGTTGGTGACGTCACTGGCACAGGGCCTCTCATAGTACGCAAAAGTGTTGCTGCCGGTGGGAGGCGCCCCCGCCGTGCAAACACACCGCTGTACTTTGAGGGGCCCTGTGCCAGTGCCAATGCCAACGAGTGGGCCCTCCCTGCTTGCTCAGTTTCACAGCACTTGCAAAGTTGAAATACTTACCTCTCCCTGCTCCACTGCCGTGACGTGGTCCAGATTTCCTGGGCCCACTAATTACTTGAACCAGCCCTACCCACCACAACTTTAGCCAAATGACCCCCAATTTCAAATGCCTTCCAATTATTATAAGGTAAATTACGCTTGACAAGCTTCATTAAGAAGAATGGATGGTTTTGACATTAAAATGGGCACTCTAGGTGTTTTCCTGGCCCCCACTCACTGCCGACTATGCTGCCCCATTGACTTGCATTGGGTTTCGTGTTTCGGTCGATCCCGACTTTACGTCATAATCGGCCGATTTCACTCGACCCGACTTTTGAGATAGTCGGGTTTCGCGAAACCCGGCTCGACTCTAAAAAGGTCAAGGTCGCTCAACTCTAGTAGAGATGAAATAGATTTAGCAAAGTGAGGCCCGACTTTCTGAACAGAGCGAGGATAGGAAAAGTAACTTTGCGGTCAACACAAAACCCTACAAAAAACCACGCAAAGGGGGCAAAAAGACCCTCCGTACCGAACTAACGGCACGGAGGTACACCCTCTGCGTCCCAGAGCTTCCAGCAAGCAAGAAAGCAATATAAAGCAAGCTGGACAGAAAAAACAGCAAACAAAATAGCAAAAGCGGAACTTAGCTATGCAGAGCAGCAGGCCACAGGAACGATCCAGGAGGAAACAGGTCCAATACTAGAACATTGACTGGAGGCCAGGATCAAAGCACTAGGTGGAGTTAAATAGAGCAGCACCTAACGACTTCACCACATCACCTGAGGAAGGAAACTCAGAAGCCGCAGTACCACTCTCCTCCACCAATGGAAGCTCACAGAGAGAATCAGCCGAAGTACCACTTGTGACCACAGGAGGGAGCTCTGCCACAGAATTCACAACAGAGCCCATAGACAGAACTCGCCAAAGTACCATTCACGACCACAGGAGGGAGCTCGACAACAGAATTCACAACAGTACCCCCCCCTTGAGGAGGGGTCACCGAACCCTCACCAGAGCCCCCAGGCCGATCAGGATGAGCCAAATAAAAGGCACGAACCAGATCGGCAGCATGAACATCAGAGGCAAAAACCCAGGAATTATCTTCCTGACCATAACCCTTCCACTTGACCAGGTACTGGAGTTTCCGTCTCGAAACACGAGAATCCAAAATCTTCTCCACCACATACTCCAACTCCCCCTTGACCAACACCGGGGCAGGAGGATCAACGGAGGGAACCATAGGCGCCACGTATCTCCGCAACAACGACCTATGGAACACATTATGGATGGCAAAAGAAGCTGGAAGGTCCAAACGAAATGACACAGGATTAAGAACTTCAGAAATCTTGTATGGCCCAATGAAACGAGGCTTAAATTTAGGAGAGGAAACCTTCATAGGAACGTGACGAGATGACAACCAAACCAAATCCCCAACACAAAGTCGGGGACCAACACAACGCTGGCGGTTAGCGAAACGTTGAGCCTTCTCCTGGGACAATGTCAAATTGTCCACCACATGAGTCCAAATCTGCTGCAACCTGTCCACCACCGCATCCACACCAGGACAGTCCGAAGGCTCAACCTGCCCTAAAGAGAAACGAGGATGGAAACCAGAATTACAGAAAAATGGAAAAACTAAAGTAGCCGAGCTGGCCCGATTATTAAGAGCGAACTCAGCCAAAGGCAAGAAGGACACCCAATCATCCTGATCAGCAGAAACAAAGCATCTCAGATATGTCTCCAAAGTCTGATTAGTTCGTTCGGTTTGGCCATTAGTCTGAGGATGGAAAGCCGAAGAAAAAGACAAATCAATGCCCATCTTAGCGCAAAAGGACCGCCAAAACCTCGAAACGAACTGGGAACCTCTGTCCGAGACGATGTTCTCTGGAATGCCATGCAAACGAACCACATGCTGGAAAAATAATGGCACCAAATCAGAGGAGGAAGGCAATTTAGACAAGGGTCCCAAATGGACCATCTTAGAGAAGCAATCACAAACCACCCAAATGAACGACATCTTTTGAGAAACAGGGAGATCAGAAATAAAATCCATGGAAATATGCGTCCAGGGCCTCTTCGGGATCGGCAAGGGCAAAAGCAACCCACTGGCACGAGAACAGCAGGGTTTAGCCCGAGCACAAGTCCCACAGGACTGCACAAAAGAACGTACATCCCGTGACAAAGAAGGCCACCAAAAGGATCTAGCCACCAAATCTCTGGTACCAAAGATTCCAGGATGACCAGCCAACACTGAACAATGAATCTCAGAGATAACTCTACTAGTCCATTTATCAGGGACAAACAGTTTCTCCGTAGGACAACGGTCAGGTCTATCAGCCTGAAACTTTTGCAGCACACACCGCAAATCAGGGGAAATGGAAGACAAAATTACCCTTCTTTAAGAATACCCGCCGGCTCCGGAACACCCGGAGAGTCAGGCACAAAACTCCTTGACAGGGCGTCAGCCTTCACATTCTTAGATCCCGGAAGGTATGAAACCACAAAATCAAAACGGGAGAAAAAGAGCGACCATCGAGCCTGTCTAGGATTCAACCGTTTGGCAGACTCGAGATACGTCAAATTCTTGTGATCCGTCAAGACCACCACACGATGTTTAGCTCCTTTAAGCCAATGTTGCCACTCCTCGAATGCCCACTTCATGGCCAACAACTCCCGATTGCCCACATCATAATTGCGCTCAGCAGGCGAGAATTTTCTAGAAAAGAAGGCACAGGGTTTCATCACCGAGCCATCAGAACTTCTTTACGACAAAACAGCCCCTGCGTCAATTTCAGAAGCATCAACCTCAACCTGAAAAGGGAGCGAAACATCTGGCTGGCACAACACAGGGGCAGAAGCAAAACGACGCTTCAACTCCTGAAAAGCCTCTACAGCCGCAGAGGACCAATTGACCACATCAGCACCTTTCTTGGCCAAAGGCGTAGCATCAATTCCTCTCAATGGAATAGGATACTGCAAGGGCTCCAAGAAAAAAACCACAGCGCCTGGCAAACTCCAAGTCCATCAAATTCAGGGCAGCGCCTGAATCCACAAATGCCATTACAGAATAGGACGACAGAGAGCAAATCAGAGTAACGGACAAAAGAAATTTAGACTGTACCGTACCAATGGTGGCAGACCTAGCGAACCGCTTAGTGCGCTTAGGACAATCGGAGATAGCATGAGTGGATTCACCACAGTAAAAACACAGCCCATTCCGACGTCTGTGTTTTTGCCGTTCAGCTCTCGTCAAAGTCCTATCACACTGCATAGGCTCAGGCCTATGCTCAGAGAATACCGCCATATGGTGCACAGCTTTGCGCTCACGCATACGCCGATCGATCTGAATGGCCAAAGACATAGACTCATTCAGACCAGCAGGCGTGGGAAATCCCACCATGACATCCTTAAGGGCTTCAGAAAGACCCTTTCTGAAAATTCCCGCCAGGGAACATTCATTCCACTGAGTAAGCACAGACCACTTTCTAAACTTCTGACAGTACACCTCAGCTTCATCCTGACCCTGACACAAAGCCAGCAAGATTTTCTCTGCCTGATCCACTGAATTTGGCTCATCATAAAGCAATCCAAGCACCAGAAAAAACGCATCAACATCACTCAATGCAGGATCTCCTGGCGCAAGGGAAAATGCCCAGTCTTGAGGGTCACCACGTAACAAAGAAATAATGATTTTTACCTGTTGAACGGGGTCACCAGAGGAGCGGGGTTTTAAAGCTAGAAACAGTTTACAATTATTTTTGAAATTCAAGAACCTAGATCTATCCCCAGAAAATAAGTCAGGAATAGGAATTCTAGGCTCTAACATAGGATTCTAAACCACAAAATCTTGAATGCTTTGTACCCTTGCAGTGAGATGATCCACACAAGAGGACAAACCTTGAATGTCCATACCTACACCTGTGTCCTGAACCACCCAAAGGTCTAAGGGAAAAGAGAGACAAAACACAGTGCAAAGAAAAAAAAAATGGTCTCAGAAGTTCTCTTATCCCTCTATTGAGATGCATTAATTCTTTGGGCCAGCTGTACTGTTATGACCTGGTGGTTAGGAGCACCCGGAATGACCTGATAGTTAAACCTCATACAGGACGAGCTCTGGGATGTGGGAGCTCTGCTGACCGCAATCCCTAATCCTATCACACACACTAAAAATAGCCGTGGAGCGCTCCTGACCAGACCTAGGCGCCTCGTCACAGCCTAAGAACTATCTAGCCCTAGAGATAGAAAATAAAGCCTAACTTGCCTCAGAGAAATTCCCCAAAGGTAAAGGAAGCCCCCCACATATATTGACTGTGAGTAAAGATGAAACTCACAAACGCAGAAATGAAATAGGTTTCAGCAAAGGGAGGCCAGACTTACTAAATAGACAGAGGATAGGAAAGATAACTTTGCGATCAGCACAAAAACCTACAAAAGACCACGCAGAATGTGCAAAAAAGACCTCCGCACCGACTCACGGTGCGGAGGGACCACTCTGCATCCCAGAGCTTCCAGCTAGCAAGACAAAATCATGAAAACCAGCTGGACAAGAAAACAGAGAACAAAATAAGACAATAAGGAACTTAGCTTCTGCAGGAGAAGGCAGGTCACCAGAGAGATCCAGGAGCGAACTGAATGAATGCAAAAACATTGACAGCTGGCATGGAGTAACGATCTGAGAGGAGTTAAATAGAGCAGCCAACCAAAGGATAAGCCACGTCACCTGTGTAAGGAACCTCAGAAGCAGCAGCTTCACTCATAGCCACCAGAGGGAGCCCATAGACAGAACTCGCCGAAGTACCATTCACGACCACAGGAGGGAGCTCGACAACAGAATTCACAACAGCAATCACCCACCTTCCGCGAACAGTCATACAAAAGGGAGGGGATTTTAATGAACGACTTTCACTCACAACACACACACGTTTACAAATGTACACTAGCGCATGGCCGTGCGGTCATGCGCAGCTTATATAGCTGCAGCACATTCAGGACCTTTCAATAAAGGACCAATGGGAACCGCTGCAGCATCTGAGCATGTGACCCTCGATCTCCAATGGGAGATCTCACCCTGGGCATGCTCAGAAGGGAAAAAGCCGGACTTAGATCCCAAAAGCGTCTGCTCGCCGCTGCCCAGCACTGGCTTTAATGTCAGAAGCAGGCAAAGCAGCAGTAATCCTATGCACAGAGTGAGACTAAGCAAGACGCTGGGAACGACGTCTCCGCTGAACAGACTCCACTGCGACTGGAGAAGAATGGGAGACCACAGCAGAGATGGTTCGAGATTCCCTCTGTGCAGAGGCAGGAACTCGACACCTAACACATGCCTTTTTGATGCGCTTTTGCCACATTGTTGGGGCGTTTTCATTTTGCGTTTCTGATAGTTTTCATTGAAGTCAATGATGAAAGACACAGGGTGTTAGGGACTGGCGGAACGCACCAAGTATAGATGATATGAAACTAGGTGCGTTCGCAGTCCGAGGTCCACCGTGCAGGTATAAACCCTGCTGCTAGTAAGACGGACTATATGGCGGCACTATAAGTATACATGCACGGGTTAACTTCACCCTGCGTGAAGGAAGCGATCCTGTTGCATCACAGGACCGCGGTACCGCACATAGAGCGCGAGCAAGAAGTCAGCGAACACAACCCCAACTCAGGATTGAAGTCCGATTAGACCACTTGCTGGCACAACACCGCAACTGGGTGCGTAAGGAAACTATTAAATAGTGTATAGAGGCACGAGAGTGCATGCGGTGCCGCACTGACGGATGCCACTAACCACCCAGGCTTGGGTAAGGAAAGCGCAGAGGAAGCGCACGGCGCCGTAAAGGCAGACACAGCAACTGGACGCTGTGATGTGTGTTACGTGCAGATGGCTAGTCGGGCGCTAGATAGCTACCATCATCCGCGAGCAGTCAACAACACTGGGGAGGGATACTTAGGAGCTTTCATCCATCGACATACATCCATCTACACACACACATTATAACAAGACAATACTAGCGCATGGCCATGCGGTCATGCGCAGTTTATATAGTTGCAGCACAGGAAGCAGCTACAGAAGTTTTGCCCTTTCAGGACCTGCCAAGAGGACCAATGGGATGTGCTGCAGTGCCTGAGCATGTGACCCTCGATCTCCAACGGGAGATCTTGCCCTGGGCATGCTCAGTGTGTGCAAATAAGGACTTAGTCCCAGAGAAGCCCGCTCACCGCAGATCAGTGCAGGGTACAACAGGAGAGCCAGAAAAGGCAGCAGTAACCCCCTGCACAGAATCAGTCCCAGCAAGACGCTGGGAGCGACGCCTCCGCTGAGCAGAGCCCACTGCGGCCGAAGCAGAATGGGAGACCGCAGCAGACACGGATCGAGATTCCCCCTGTGCAGCAGAGGAAACTCGACTCCTAACATTACCCCCCCCCTCCCTAGGGCCTCCCCCTCCTTGAGCCTCACTACGCTCAAAAGCTGCAATAAGCAGCGGAGCCCGAATGTGCTCCACAGGCTCCCAGGTTCTATCCTCTGGGCCGTGACCCTTCCAGTCCACCAGATAAAATCTCTTGCCACGTACCACCTTGCACCCCACAATAGCATTCACCTCAAACTCATCCGTGGATGAACCCGATGTCCCAGCAGATGACTCAGAAAACCGGGACAAATGAACGGGCTTTAAGAGGGAAACGTGAAAAGTATCGGTGATACCAAGGCGTGGAGGAATAGCCAAACGGTAGACCACAGGGTTGACCTGTTCCAGAACCTTAAACGGGCCAATGTAGCGAGGAGCAAACTTAGTGGACTCAACTCGCAGCCTGATGTTATGGGCGGAGAGCCACACTAAGTCGCCAGGAGCAAAGACCGGAGCGGGGCGCCGGTGTGTATCAGCCGAAACCCTCATTCTCTCCTTGGAGGCCCGGATGGCATCCTGTGTGTGGTCCCAGATGTCACGTGCCTCCACCGCCCATGTAGTAAAAGAAAAATGGGGCTGACAGCACTCACACAAGAGGGCGCTCGTTCCTTAGTCCAGGGAACCAACCTGGATATACGTGTAGTCCAAAGAAAAGAGATGAACAGCGCTCCAAACGGGTGTTGTAGTATCAAAACGAAATCTTTATTGGTCCATGAAAAAGCAACGTTTCGACCAGTATCCTGGTCTTTGTCAAGCAAGACAAAGACCAGGCTTGACAAAGACCAGGATACTGGTCGAAACGTTGCTTTTTCATGGACCAATAAAGATTTCGTTTTGATACTACAACACCCGTTTGGAGCGCTGTTCATCTCTTTTCTTTGTGCCTCCACCGCCCAGTCTGCCACCCTAGAATCGGTGGATGACACGGGCATGGGCACAGGGACACGCGGATGCTGGCCGTAATTAAGGAGAAATGGAGTCTGACCAGTGGAATCGGCTACGGCGTTGTTCAAGGCAAATTCCGCCCAAGGTAGCAAAGATGCCCAGTCATCCTGCCTAGCAGAGACGAAATGTCGCAAATATGTCACCAGAGTCTGGTTGGTTCTCTCCACCAACCCATTCGTCTCGGGATGGTATGCAGAGGAGAGGTTTAACTCTATGCTGAGTAAACGGCAGAGTTCTCTCCAAAACCGAGACGCGAACTGGGGACCCCGATCGCTGACAATCTTATCAGGCATACCATGCAATCGGAAAACGTGCTTAATGAACAACACCGCCAAGGCACGTGCTGAGGGTAACCGAGGAAGCGGCACCAAATGCACCATCTTAGAGAAATGGTCGGTGACAACCCAAATAATGGAGCAGCCACGCGACTTGGGTAAGCCCACCACAAAGTCCATCCCGACCATCTCCCAGGGCCTGTCTGCCACCGGTAGAGGGTAAAGCAACCCAGCAGGCCGTTGCTGAGGAGTCCGATTCTGGGCGCAAGAAACGCACGCCTGAATATAGTCCCTGACATCTCGGGCCATATGCGGCCACCAGTATGTTCTCGCCAAAAGCTCAGATGTCCTCTTGGTCCCAAAATGCCCACCCACTCTGGAGGAGTGAGCCCAAGAGAGAACCTCCGGTCGCAAGTTAGCTGGTATGAAAGTCTTGCCCGGGGGCACAGACTCTAGCAAAACCGGAGCTACAGTTCTCAGGCTCTCAAAAGGGACAATAAGCCGAGGCTCCTCCTACTCCGATGACACTATGGAGCGGGAGAGAGCGTCAGCACGAACGTTCTTCTCCCCGGAGAGGAAATTGAGAGTAAAATGGAACCGGGAGAAGAACAGGGACCATCTAGCCTGGCGAGAATTCAGCCGCTGGGCCGTTTGTAGATATACCAAGTTCTTTTGGTCAGTGAAGACTTGGAAGGGAAAGCGAGCTCCCTCCACGAGATGTCTCCACTCTGAAAAAGCCAACTTCATGGCTAGCAACTCCCTGTCCCCGATGGAATAATTCCTCTCCGCTGGTGTGAAGGTCTTGGAGAAGAAGAAGCAAGAATGCTTCCGACCTTGAGCATCCTTTTGGAAAAGGACTGCTCCAGCACCAACGGATGAGGCATCCACCTCCAAGATAAATGGTTTATCAACATCGGGGCGATGTAGGATGGGAGCGCTAGCGAAGTGTGACTTGATCGAGAGAAAGGCTTTGGAGACCTCCTCTGACCACAACTTGGGATTTGCTCCCTTCTTGGTGAGGGCAACCAAAGGAGCTACCAAAGTTGAGAAGTGTGGGATGAACCGGCGATAGTAATTAATGAACCTCATAAAGCGCTGCACCGCTTTAAGAGAATGGGGTTCCTGCCAGTCCATTACAGCCTGTAGCTTGGCAGGATCCATAGCCAAACCCTGGGCAGAGATGATATAACCAAGGAAAGGCAAGGACTCCTGCTCAAACACACACTTCTCCAACTTGGCGTAGAGGGAGTTTGCCCGTAAGAGGTCGAAGACTTTGCGAACATCTCTCCGATGGGAGTCAATATCTGGAGAGAAGATGAGAATATCATCCAGATAGACTACGACCGAGGTGGTGAGCATATCCCGGAAGATGTCGTTCACAAAGTCTTGGAAAATGGCTGGGGCATTACAGAGCCCGAAGGGCATCACTAGATATTTATAGTGCCCATCCCTGGTGTTAAAAGCCGTCTTCCATTCATCCCCCTCACGGATGCGAATCAGGTTGTAAGCACCCCGCAGATCTAACTTAGTAAATATCCTCGCTCCCCGTAGCCTATCAAACAGCTCAGATATCAGGGGTAATGGGTACTTGTTCTTAACGGTGATGGCGTTAAGACCCCTGTAGTCTATACATGGACGTAAGTCTCCAGTCTTCTTCTGTACGAAGAAGAACCCAGCCCCTGCCGGTGACACTGACTTCCTAATGAATCCTCTTGCCAGATTCTCTTGGATGTACTGAGACATTGAAGAAAAAGCAGAAGTCCAGCGCGGGTGATGTCCGTAAAAAATACCTTTTATTCCATATTCGTTAAAAGTAGTGTTGAGCGATACCGTCCGATACTTGAAAGTATCGGTATCAGATAGTATCGGCCGATACCCGAAAAATATCGGATATCGCCGATACCGATATCCGATACCAATACAAGTCAATGGGACATCAAGTATCGGAAGGTATTCTCATGGTTCCCAGGGTCTGAAGGAGAGGAAACTCTCCTTCAGGCCCTGGGATCCATAGGGATGTGTAAAATAAAGACTTAAAATAAAAAATATTGATATATTTACCTCTCCGGCGGCCCCTGAACTCTGCGCGGGTAACCTGCAGGCTTCTTTGTTCAAAATCAGCGCTTTTAGGACCTGAGAATCACGTCCCGGCTTCTGATTGGTCGCGGGCCGCCCATGTGACCGCCACGCGACCCATCACAGGCCGCGACGTCACCGCAAGCTATTAGCGCGCTCATTTTTGAAAAATGAGCGCGTTAATGACTTTCAAAGACGTAGCGGCTTGTGATTGGTCGCGTGGCCGCGACCAATCACAAGCCGCGACGTCTTTGAAAGCCATTAACGCGCTCATTTTTAAAAATGAGCGCATTAATAGCTTGCGGTGACGTCGCGGCTTGTGATTGGTCGCGGCCACGCGACCAATCACAAGCCGCTACGTCTTTGAAAGTCATTAACGCGCTCATTTTTAAAAATGAGCGCGTTAATAGCTTGCGGTGACGTCGCGGCTTGTGATTGGTCGCGTGGCCGCGACCAATCACAAGCCGCTACGTCTTTGAAAGTCATTAACGCGCTCATTTTTCAAAAATGAGCGCGCTAATAGCTTGCGGTGACGTCGCGGCTTGTGATTGGTCGCGTGGCGGTCACATGGGCGGCCCGCGACCAATCAGAAGCCGGGACGTGATTCTCAGGTCCTAAAAGCGCTGATTTTGAACAACGAAGCCTGCCGGTTACCCGCGGACTCACCAGGGGCCGCCGGAGAGGTAAATATATCAATATTTTTTATTTTAATTCTTTATTTTACACATCTCTATGTATCCGATACCGATACCCGATACCACAAAAGTATCGGATCTCGGTATCGGAATTCCGATACCGCAAGTATCGGCCGATACCCGATACTTGCGGTATCGGAATGCTCAACACTAGTTAAAAGCACATAAATCCAAAGTCCATCTTCATATCCATAGACACAAAAACGGGTGATTCATACCAGTGACAGTCACAGGCTTAAAGTGCATTAAAATCATACGCGTTTCAACGGTCGTGCCGCCTTACTCATTGTGAGACATTGCCTCCGTCTCCGGGAGAGATAAAGGATAGACTCGACCCCGGGGAGGCTCAGCACCAGGCAAGAGTTCAATAGGACAGTCATAGGGGTGGTGAGGCGGAAGGGTCTCCGCAGCTCTTTTGGAGAACACATCTGCATAGGGCCAATAGTGCTTGGGAAGAGAGGAAAGATCTGCGGGTACCTGTGTAGTAGCAATCTGAACGCACTCCCTCTGACATCTACCCTCGCAGGATTTACTCCATCCCAAAATTCTCCCAGAGGACCACTCAATATGAGGAGAATGGTAGCGAAGCCATGGTATCCCCAACAGGACCTCATCAATTCCCTCAGGAATGACTAATAGGGAGATTAACTCCTGATGTGATGGAGACACAGAAAGCATGAAAGGAATGGTTTGGTGGGTAATCTGTGAGGGTAGTGTTGACCCATTTACCACTCGAACGGTTACAGGCTTGGCGAGCATCACCAAGGGTATTGCGTGACGCTGGGCAAAAGAGGAAGACATAAAATTACCCTCTGCCCCAGAATCCACGCATAGCTCGACCATAAGAGTGGATGGGCCTATGGTAATTGTCCCCTTGAAGGACAACTTTGAGGCAAACATCGCCGTGTCTAGTGTACCTCCTCCAACTGCCACTAGACGCTGATGTTTCCCCGACCGCTGAGGACCCTTGGAGGCAAGATGTCCTGACTGCTGGCAAACATGACAGACCCTATGTGCACGGGCGGACTGAGATTTGGATCCCGCTCGTGTCACCTCTAAGGCCTCATGTGACTCAGATGCCTGGATTCGAGATTCCAAAGGTTTGCCGAAGGTGGGAGCCAGCCGAAACCTCTGCCTACACTGGGCTCGCTCTAACCTCCGCTCGTTAAAACGGAGGTCAATACGAGTAGAGACAGTTATTAACTCCTCCAGTGTGGCAGGAATCTCCCTAGTGGCCAGAGCGTCCTTAACGTGATCAGCCAGGCCCCTCCAAAATATGGGGATAAGGGCTTTATCCGACCACTCCAGCTCAGAAGCTAAAGTACGGAAGCGGACGGAAAAATGGCTGACCAAGGACTCACCCTGAGTTAATGCCAGTAGTTGGAGCGCTGTGTCATGGGTGACTTGAGGTCCTAAAAAGACCTTATTCAGAGTGCTCAGAAACAACGGAGCACTCTGCACCACATGATCACCACGCTCCCACAGCGGCGTAGCCCACTCCAACGCCCTGTCCGACAAGAGAGAGACAATAAATCCCACCTTAGCCTGCTCTGTAGGAAAACGTGCAGCCAGGAGCTCGAGGTGGATCAGCTATTGACACGGTTGCCCCTCTCGTCCATGGCAGAGCGCGACGTATCAATAGACAACCTTGGCATAATAACACCACCAAAAAGCTAAGGCAAGTGTCCAGGGTTGCGGAGCGGCGTTGGAAGAGAACACACTCGCAAGACGACTTCACTGTATTCAAACAAGCAACACTCGCTTTTAAATCTGCACTCACCTCTGCTAAACAGGCCTACTTCACAACCCTCGTATCTTCCCTATCCCACAACCCCAAACAGTTATTCAAAACATTTAACTCCCTCCTCCGCCCCCCACTGCCCCCTCCAACCTCCCTCATCTCTGCGGAGGACTTTGCCACACACTTTAAAAATAAGATCGACCAGACAAGGCAAGACTTTATTGTTCAACCACCACAACCCCTTTGTATACCAGACCAATGCCCAAACCCCATAACCTCCCTATCCAACATCACTGAAGGGGGACTTAATTGTCTCCTCCCCAAATCCCACCTCACCACCTGTGTGATCGACCCCATCCCATCCCACCTCCTCCCCAACCTCACCACCACACTTATCCCATCCCTAACCCACCTCTTCAACCTATCACTAACTTCTGGCACCTTCCCCTCTGCGTTCAAACATGCCACAATCACGCCTATCCTTAAAAAGCCAACCCTCGATCCAACTGCTATGTCCAGCTATCGCCCAATATCGCTGCTCCCATTTGCTTCCAAACTCCTGGAGCAGCACGTCCATGCTGAACTCTCCTCTAATCTAACTTGTTGTACGACAATCTACAATCAGGTTTCCGCCCCCATAACTCAACTGAGACTGCCCTGACCAAAATCACTAACGACCTACTTACCGTCAAAGCTACTGGACAATACTCTGTACTCCTCCTTCTAGACCTGTCCTCTGCTTTCGACACAGTTGACCACTGCCTCCTACTACAGATCCTCTCCTCCTTTGGCATCAAAGACCTCGCCCTATCCTGGATCGTCTCGTACCTTTCCAACCGCACATTCAGCGTCTCCCACTCCCATACTACCTCCTCATCCCACCCTCTCTCTGTTGGAGTCCCCCAAGGCTCTGTTCTAGGACCCCTACTCTTCTCAATCTATACACTTGGCTTGGGACAACTCATAAAGTCCCATGGATTCCAGTACCACTTCTATGCTGACGACACTCAGATCTACCTCTCTGGCTCAGACGTCACCGCTCTGCTGTCCAGAATCCCAGAGTGCCTATCAGCCATATCCTCCTTCTTCTCCTCTCGCTTCCTCAAACTCAATGTGGACAAATCTGAACTCATCATCTTTCCTCCATCCCACAAATCTTCCTTACTTGACCTATCTATCGCAGTCAATGACATCATGCTTTCCCCTGTACCCGAAGTCCGCTGCCTCGGAGTAACCTTCGACTCTGCCCTGTCCTTCAAACCACACATCCAAGCTCTTTCCACCTCCTGTCGCCTCCAGCTCAAAAATATCTCCAGGATCCGTCCTTTCCTCAACCCCCAATCTACTAAAATGCTTGTGCACGCCCTCATCATTTCCCGCCTTGACTACTGCAACATCCTTTTCTGTGGCCTCCCTGCTAACACCCTTGCACCTCTCCAGTCCATCCTTAACTCTGCTGACCGACTAATCCATCTCTCTCCTCGCTACTCCTCCGCTTCCCCCCTCTGCAAATCTCTTCACTGGCTCCCATTCCCTCAGCGTATCCAGTTAAAATTGCTAATACTGACCTACAAAGCCATCCACAACCTGTCTCCTCCATATATCTCTGAACTAATCTCTCGATATCTTCCCTCACGTGACCTCCGGTCCTCCCAAGACCTCATTCTCTCCTCCACGCTTATTCGCTCCTCATCCAATCGCCTCCAAGACTTCTTCCGAATATCCCCCATCCTCTGGAACTCTCTGCCCCAACACGTCCGACTATCAACCACAGTCGGATCCTTCAGACGGAACCTGAAAACTCATCTCTTCAGGAAAGCCTACAGCCTGCACTGACACCGCTGCTGCCTCATCACCAACGAAGCTACCGCCTCACCAACACCGGAGCTACCGCCTCACCAACAACGGAGCTACCGCCTCACCAACACCGGAGCTCCTGCAACCCTCAACCTACTGTCTCCTTCCCCATAATCCTGTAGAATGTAAGCCCGCAAGGGCAGGGTCCTCGCTCCTCTGTATCAGTCTGTCATTGTTAGTTTGTTTACTGTATGTGATATTTGTAACTTGTATGTAACCCCTTCTCATGTACAGCACCATGGAATCAATGGTGCTATATAAATAAATAATAATAATAATAATAATAGAGCACTGACTCACGAATCCCCTACAAGTTTTGCAATCTCCAGAAAATTTTTCTGGCAACGGGAGGTGAGATAATGTCGGAACAGGGGTGGCAGTGGACAAGGTTGCTGCAGCCACGCTAGCAGCCTGTACAGCAACTGCGGTAACATCCACAGCTGAGGTTGAGCTCTCGAGAGCCGTCAACCTACCCTCCAGCTGCTGGATATACCGCAAAGATTGCTGAATGTCTGCCATTTACTAGCCAGACCTTGGCGCTAGTATTATGTTAGGGACTGGCGGAACGCACCAAGTATAGGTGATATGAAACTAGGTGCGTTCGCAGTCCGAGGTCCACCGTGCAGGTATAAACCCTGCTGCTAGTAAGACGGACTATATGGTGGTACTATAAGTATACACGCACGGGTTAACTTCACCCTGCGTGAAGGAAGCGATCCTGTTGCATCACAGGACCGCGGTACCGCACATAGAGCGCGAGCAAGAATTCAGCGAACACAACCCCAACTCAGGATTGAAGTCCGATTAGACCACTTGCTGGCACAACACCGCAACTGGGTGTGTAAGGAAACTATTAAATAGTGTATAGAGGCACGAGAGTGCATGCGGTGCCGCACTGACGGACGCCACTAACCACCCAGGCTTGGGCAAGGAAAGCGCAGAGGAAGCGCACGGCGCCATACTGGCGGACACAGCAACTGGACGCTGTGATGTGTGTTACGTGCAGATGGCTAGTCGGGCGCTAGATAGCTACCATCATCCGCGAGCAGTCAACAACACTAGGGAGGGATACTTAGGAGCTTTCATCCATCGACATACATCCATCTACACACACACATTATAACAAGACAATACTAGCGCATGGCCGTGCGGTCATGCGCAGTTTATATAGTTGCAGCATAGGAAGCAGCTACAGAAGTTTTGCCCTTTCAGGACCTGCCAAGAGGACCAATGGGATGTGCTGCAGTGCCTGAGCATGTGACCCTCGATCTCCGACGGGAGATCTTGCCCTGGGCATGCTCAGTGTGTGCAAATAAGGACTTAGTCCCAGAGAAGCCCGCTCACCGCAGATCAGTGCAGGGTACAACAGGAGAGCCAGAAAAGGCAGCAGTAACCCCCTGCACAGAATCAGTCCCAGCAAGACGCTGGGAGCGACGCCTCCGCTGAGCAGAGCCCACTGCGGCCGAAGCAGAATGGGAGACCGCAGCAGACACGGATCGAGATTCCCCCTGTGCAGCAGAGGAAACTCGACTCCTAACACAGGGCAGATTATTTTCTGCAACAAATCTGTAATTCAAAAATACTTAACATGTGCATGACACTTTAGAATTCTCATGCACTTTGTTGGCATTAGGTTTTGCTTCAGGTTTTTTCACAAATCCTTGCCAAAAATTGGGACAGAAACACACCAAATATGCATTGTGTGCATACAGCCTAAAATTGTCAACAATTTTTTTGAGGTTTATTGAGAAATAAAATCTACCCAAGAATTTGTAAAAGTCTACGGGTAAGCAATATAATACTGATATGTATTTTTAACAAGTTTTTTGAGGCTTATATACCTTGAACAAAACTCACCGACACAAAAAGAGGACTTAAAAATCCTCCAAAAATTTTTGAAAAAAAGTTACAGAGAAAAAAACAGAGATGATTACCTGCTCAGGCCTCCAAAACAAATGCACTGGCAGGGTGCAGCGGACCCGATTAATGATGGCAGAAACACAGGTGCAACAATACCGATGAAACAATCACTTTCAATCCAGTGTTGGTCCTTACGTTTGCCAGTCCTAACGCTAACATTGTAGCCCCAATATTAACCAATACCTTACATACATTGAGATGTTTTTTTTGGAACTTTATCTTGCAGGGTGCAGTTGGACAAAGATGGCTCTGTAAACTGTGGCCTCTGCTCACACAGTGTTACGCCACTATCTCATACTTACCTGTCCGCCTGGCACGCTCCCAATGCTCCTTCCTGCTCTCCGTCTTCCAGCTTCTCTGGCGCTCATCCATTCTGCCGTCCGCGCATGCGCAGACGCGCTCCTTTCGTCCCTGGGGCTTCTGGGAGGTCGTGACCTGGCAGCTCTGCCTCCAATACGGCGGCGCCCATTGGGTACTTCTTCCCAGCACCTGCCCTGCTCAGATGCCTTTGTGTCTATTGCGTTTGCTGTTTTTTTGCCAGCATCTCTGTAGGTTCTTTGGCTCCGGTCCCTGCATCCTTGCTGTGACTCTTATTAATCCCAGTCCTGTGTTCATAGTAACATAGTATAGTATTTGTCCATCCAGTTCAGCCTATATTCCATCATAATAAATCCCCAGATCTACGTCCTTCTACAGAACCTAATAATTGTATGATACAATATTGTTCTGCTCCAGGAAGACATCCAGGCCTCTCTTGAACCCCTTGACTGAGTTCGCCATCACCACCTCCTCAGGCAAGCAATTCCAGATTCTCACTGCCCTAACAGTAAAGAATCCTCTTCTATGTTGGTGGAAAAACCTTCTCTCCTCCAGACGCAAAGAATGCCCCCTTGTGCCCGTCACCTTCCTTGGTATAAACAGATCCTCAGCGAGATATTTGTATTGTCCCCTTATATACTTTACATGGTACTTATACATGGTTATTAGATCGCCCTTCAGTCATCTTTTTTCTAGACTAAATAATCCTAATTTCGCTAATCTATCTGGGTATTGTAGTTCTCCCATCCCCTTTATTAATTTTGTTGCCCTCCTTTGTACTCTCTCTAGTTCCATTATATCCTTCCTGAGCACCGGTGCCCAAAACTGGACACAGTACTCCATGTGTGGTCTAACTAGGGATTTGTGCAGAGGCAGTATAATGCTCTCATTATGTGTATCCAGACCTCTTTTAATGCACCCCATGATCCTGTTTGCCTTGGTAGCAGCTGCGTGGCACTGGCTGCTCCAGGTAAGTTTATCATTAACTAGGATCCCCAAGTCCTTCTCCCTGTCAGATTTACCCAGTGGTTTCCCGTTCAGTGTGTAATGGTGATATTGATTCCTTCTTCCCATGTGTATAACCTTACATTTATCATTGTTAAACCTCATCTGCCTCCTTTCAGCCCAAGTTTCCAACTTATCCAGATCCATCTGTAGCAGAATACTATCTTCTCTTGTATTAACTGCTTTACATAGTTTTGTATCATCTGCAAATATCGATATTTTACTGTGTAAACCTTCTACCAGATCATTAATGAATATGTTGAAGAGAACAGGTCCCAATACTGACCCATGCGGTACCCCACTGGTCACAGCGACCCAGTTAGAGACTATACCATTTATAACCACCCTCTGCTTTCTATCACTAAGCCAGTTACTAACCCATTTACACACATTTAACCCCAGACCAAGCATTCTCATTTTGTGTACCAACCTCTTGGGCGGCACAGTATCAAACGCTTTGGAAAAATCAAGATATACCACGTCCAATGACTCACCGTGGTCCAGCCTATAGCTTACCTCTTCATAAAAACTGATTAGATTGGTTTGACAGGAGCGATTTCTCATAAACCCATGCTGATATGGAGTTAAACAGTTATTCTCATTGAGATAATCCAGAATAACATCCGTCAGAAACCCTTCAAATATTTTACCAACAATAGAGGTTAGACTTACTGGCCTATAATTTCCAGGTTCACTTTTAGAGCCCTTTTTGAATATTGGCACCACATTTGCTATGCGCCAGTCCTGCGGAACAGACCCTGTCGCTATAGAGTCACTAAAAATAAGAAATAATGGTTTATCTATTACATTACTTAGTTCGCTTAGTACTCGTGGGTGTATGCCATCCGGACCCGGAGATTTATCTATTTTAATCTTATTTAGCCAGTTTCGCACCTCTTCTTGGGTTAGATTGGTGACCCTTAATATAGGGTTTTCATTGTTTCTTGGGATTTCACCTAGCATTTCATTTTCCACCGTGAATACCATGGAGAAGAAGGTGTTTAATATGTTAGCTTTTTCCTCCTCATCTACAACCATTCTTTCCTCACTATTTTTTAAGGGGCCAACATTTTCAGTTTTCATTCTTTTACTATTGATATAGTTGAAGAACAGTTTGGGATTAGTTTTACTCTCCTTAGCAATGTGCTTCTCTGTTTCCTTTTTGGCAGCTTTAATTAGTTTTTTAGATAAAGTATTTTTCTCCCTATAGTTTTTTAGAGCTTCAATGGTGCCATCCTGCTTTAGTAGTGCAAATGCTTTCTTTTTACTGTTAATTGCCTGTCTTACTTCTTTGTTTATCCACATTGGGTTTTTCCTATTTCTAGTCCTTTTATTCCCACAAGGTATAAACCGCTTACACTGCCTATTTAGGATGTTCTTAAACATTTCCCATTTATTATCTGTATTCTTATTTCTGAGGATATTGTCCCAGTCTACCAGATTAAGGGCATCTCTAAGCTGGTCAAACTTTGCCTTCCTAAAATTCAGTGTTTTTGTGACTCCCTGACAAGTCCCCCTAGTGAAAGACAGGTGAAACTGTACAATATTGTGGTCGCTATTTACTAGATGCCGTTCTAGCCAATCCTGTGTTTCCTGCCGTGCCCACCAGTCCTGTGTTCATACCGTTCCTGCCGTGCCTTCCAGTCCAGTGTTCCTGCCATTCCTGTCAGTCCTGCCATTCCTGCTGTGCCTTCCAGTCCTGTGTTCCTGCCATTCTAGCCAGTCCTGTGTTTCCTGCCATGTCTTCCAGTCCAGTGTTCCTGCCACTCCTGTCAGTGCTACCGTTCCTGCCGTGCCTCCCAGTCCTATGTTCCTGCCGTTCTAGCCAGTCCTGTGTTTCCTGCCGTGCCTACCAGTTCTGTGTTCCTGCAGTTCCAGCCAGTCCTGTGTTTCCTGCTGTGCCCACCAGTCCTGTGTTCCAGCTGTACCTACCAGTCCTGTGTTCCTGTCATATTCCGTCAAACGTGTGTTTTCATCTTACCGGTCAGTACTTTATCTTTACTGCCGCTGTCCTTCTTGGTCTCCACAGTTGCTCCGACCTTCCTCCATCTTCTGTTTATCCTCAGTCCTATCCTCATTCGTCCCTTTGGCTCCGGCAGTTGCGGCTTCACCCTCCTTAGGCCTGTCCCTAACGCTCCGTGTACAGGGGGTGGCTCCATCTGGTCCGCTCGCCCTCGTGGGCTCTGAAGCCGTGACCCAGAGGGTCCACTTCTCTAGTCCTCATACACAGCATGCATTTTGCAGCACTGGGCAGCCCACCTGCATGTGCATTACTAATAGGCTGTTAGCCCGATGCTCTGCATTGCCTGTGTGAATAATGCCACATACAGACTATTATGTTTTATCTTTTTGTGCACTAAAATACCAAGCAGCCAACACTGCATTGAAAGTGGTTGTTTCATTGGTAAACAATAACAGCACCTGTGTTTCTGCCATCATTAATTGGGTCCACTGTACCATGCCAGTGCATTTGTTTTGGAGGCCTGAGCAGGTCATCATCTTTGCTTTTTCTCTGTGACTTTTTTCAAAATTTTTTGGAGGATTTTTAAGTCCTCTTTTTGTGTCAGTGAGCTTTGTTTTATGTTTAGCGTTAGGACTAGTGTTGAGGATTCCGATACTGCAAATATCGTGTATCGGCCAATATTTGCTATGTCGGATTCTGATACTGAGTTCTGATATTTTTACGATATCGGATACCAGAATCGGAAGTTCCTATAGTGCAATGATGCACTATAATGGAGTGTGGGTGGTGCGTGGGCGGACACTGCTTGTGTGTGTGCTTGTGGGGTCTGTGCGTGACCCTGGGGGGTCTGTGCGTACCTGCCGGGGGTCTGTGCAGCATGCCGGGGGTTTGTGCATGTGTGCCGGGGCTCTGTGCATGTGTGCCAGGGCTCTGTGCAGCGTGCAGGGCTCTCTGTGGCGTGCGGGGCTCTGTGCGGCGTGCGGGGCTCTGTGCAGGCCTGTCGGGGCTCTGTGCGTGTGTGCTGGGGCTCTGTGCGGCATGCGGGGCTCTGTGCAGCATCCCAGGGCTCTGTGCAGGCCTGTCGGGGCTCAGTGCGGCATGCCGGGGTTCTGTGCGGCCCTGCCAGGGGTCTGTGCGGCGTACTGGGGGTCTGTACGTGTGTGCTGGGGCTCTGTGCATGTGTGCCGGGGCTCTGTGGGGCATCCGGGGCTCTGTGTGGCGTGCGGGGCTCTGTGTGGCGTGCGGGGCTCTGTGCGTGAGTGCCGGGCTCTCTGTGGCGTGCGGGGCTCTGTGCAGCATGCGGGGCTCTGTGCGGCATGCCGGGGATCTATGCTGCCCTGCCGGGGCTCTGTGTGGGGCCCTGTACAGCGTGCCAGGGCTCTGTGCGGGCCTGCCAGGGCTCTGTGCGGCGTGCGGGGCTCTGTGCGGCATGTCGGGGCTCTGAGTGGGCCTGCCAGGGCTCTGTGTGGCGTGCAGGGGCTTTGTGTGGGCCTGCCTGGGCTCTGTGTGGTGTGCGGGGCTCTGTGCGTGTGTGCAGGCATCATCCGATGGGACTACAAGTCCCATTGGACGATGCCTACTACAGTGATAGTGATTGACACATTAGCCAATGTTGGAACAGTAGTAGTGCCATCATCTGGCTAATGTGTTGAATGAAAAAAATATATACATACTACATACTACATACATACAACATACATACAGCATATTACATACATACTACATACTACATACATACTACATACATACTTGATACCACATACATACTACATACATACATACATACATACATACTACATACATACATACTACATACATAAATCATACATACTACATACATACTACATACAACACATTCATACATTGCATACAATACATACATACAGACATACAGTACATTAAACATAGAATTCATACTCACCATTACTTGTCACTTTGTTCCCCGAAGCCAGTGTCATCTGTAAAAAAAATATGAAAATAACAAACAACTGATATACTCCCTGTCTGCAGAAATCCACGAGTGTCCCACGAAGATCTCCCGTTGAGAGCAGCAGCATCAGATGATGTGACCGCTCTCCAGGGGCTCCAGGAACACAATGATGGGAGGAAGGTATCCTTCCTCACTGTATTCCTCCACCGCTGTAAAAAAAAATAGTCCCTAGTCTCACTTTTGGCATTGCTGTGTGAGAAATTTTCCCACGCAGCAATTGCCATAAAGTGAGACTTTGTCCTAAGGTAACCTCAGTGATGCACTGCAGGAGCCACTGTCTCTTGTCAGTGTGTCACTGAGGGTGCTATAGAGCAGTGACATCTCCCGATGTCACTGCTCTATAGGGTAGATCGTCATGGGACACTCGTTATTAATTGGACTACGGCGGACAGGTAGTATGCGGTTTATTATTTTACGTTTTTTGCATGCGCTGAAGTATGGTAAGTATGGTTAAATGAAGAATATTAAAATACTTTTTTCCTAATGTGTGTGTTTTATTAACACTTTATTACTATTGGATTAATAATGGATAGGCGTCTTATTGACGCCTCTCCGTTATTAACCCGGCTTAATGTCACCTTACAATAGCAAGGTGACATTAACCCCTTATTACCCCATATCCCACCACTACACGAGAGTGGGAAGAGAGGGGCTAAGTGCCGGAATTGGCGCATCTTACAGATGCGCCATTTCTGGGGCGGCTGCGGACTGGTATTCGTAGCCGGAGGGCAATATCCATCGCCCCTCTCTAGGCTATGAATATCAGCTCGCAGCTGTCTGCGTAGCCTTTCTTGCTATAAAATATAGAGAGACCCCAAATCATTTTGTAGTCCAATTAATAACGAGTGTCCCATGACGATATCCCCTATAGAACAGTGACATCGGGTGATGTTACTGCTCTATAGGACCCTCAGTGACACACTGACAAGAGACAATGGCTCCTGCAGTGCATCACGGAGGTTACCTTAGGACAAAGTCTCACTTTATGGCAATTGTTGCGTGGGAAAATTTCTCACACAGCAATGCCAAAAGTGAGACTAGGGACTATTTTTTTTTAACAGCGGCTGAGGAATACAGTGCGGAAGGATACCTTCCTCCCGTCATTGTGTTCCTGAGCCCCTGGAGAGCGGTCGCAACCTCTGATGCTGCCGTTCTCCATGGGAGATCGTCGTGGGACGCTCCTGGATTTCTGCGGACAGGGAGGATATTGGTTGTTTGTTATTTTAATCTTTTTTTACAGATGACACTGGCTTCGGGGAACAAAGTGACAAGTAATGGTGAGTATGAACTCTATGTTTAATGTACTGTATGTCTGTATGTATATATTGTATGTAATGTATGAATGTATTGTATGTAGTATGTATGTAGTATGTATGTAGCATGTATGTAGCATGTATGCAGCATGTATATTTTTTCATTCAACACATTAGCCGGATGATGGGACTACTACCGTCCCTTCATTGGCTAATGTGTCAATCACTGTCACTGTAGAAGGCATCGTCCGATGGGACTTGTAGTCCCACCGGACAATGCCTGCACACACGCACAGAGCCCCGCATGCCGCACAGAGCCCCGCATGCCACACAGAGCCCCGGCAGGCCCGTACAGAGCCCCGCACGCCGCACAGAGCCCTGGCACACATGCACAGAGCCCTGTCACAGACGCACAGAGCCCCGGCACGCCGCACAGAGCCCTGGCATGCAGCACAGAGCCCCATACGCCACACAGAACCCCGGCACGCCGCACAGAGCCCCGTCACACCGCACAGAGCCCCGGCATGCTGCGCAGAGCCCCGGCACGCCACACAGAGCCCCGGCACACACACACAGAGCCCCGACACACACGCACAGAGCCCCTGTACATCGCACAGAGCCCCGGCAGACCCGCACAGACCCCTGGCATGCACGCACAGACCCTTGAAAGGCCCGCCCAGAGTCCCAACACTCCTGCACAGAACCCCGGCAGGCATGCAGACCCCAGAGATGCCTGTACAGATCCCCGGCAGGCCCGCACGGACTCCGCCCGCACACACCAACACGCACAGTGTCCGTCCACGCTGCCCACTCTCTTCCCCCCTCCAAAACAGGATGTAGAAGGACAGAAAGGGCTTATTTACATTCCAATATTTGTGTCCCTTTGACTTGCATTGGTATCGGGTATTGGTATCGGCGACATCTGATATTTTTTGGATATCGTCCGATCCAATCCGATACCGATACTTTTGGATAGCAGAAGGTATCGCTCAACACTAGTTAGGACTGGCAAACGTAAGGACTAGTGTTGAGCATTCCGATACCGCAAGTATCGGATATCGGCCGATACTTGCGGTATCGGAATTCCGATACCGAGATCCGATACTTTTGTGGTATCGGGTATCGGTATCGGATACATAGAGATGTGTAAAATAAAGAATTAAAATAAAAAATATTGATATATTTACCTCTCCGGCGGCCCCTGGACTCAGCGCGGGTAACCGGCAGGCTTCGTTGTTCAAAATCAGCGCTTTTAGGACCTGAGAATCACGTCCCGGCTTCTGATTGGTCGCGGGCCGCCCATGTGACCGCCACGCGACCAATCACAAGCCGCGACGTCACCGCAAGCTATTAACGCGCTCATTTTTAAAAATGAGCGCGTTAATGGCTTTCAAAGACGTAGCGGCTTGTGATTGGTCGCGGCCACGCGACCAATCACAAGCCGCGACGTCACCGCAAGCTATTAACGCGCTCATTTTTAAAAATGAGCGCGTTAATGGCTTTCAAAGACGTAGCGGCTTGTGATTGGTCGCGGCCACGCGACCAATCACAAGCCGCGACGTCACTGCAAGCTATTAACGCATTCATTTTTAAAAATGAGCGCGGTAATGACTTTCAAAGACGTAGCGGCTTGTGATTGGTCGCGGCCACGCGACCAATCACAAGCCGCGATGTCACCGTAAGCTATTAACGCGCTCATTTTTAAAAATGAGCGCGGTAATGACTTTTAAAGACGTAGCGGCTTGTGATTGGTCGCGTGGCGGTCACATGGGCGGCCCGCGACCAATCAGAAGCCGGGACGTGATTCTCAGGTCCTAAAAGCGCTGATTTTGAACAACGAAGCCTGCCGGTTACCCGCGCTGAGTTCAGGGGCCGCCGGAGAGGTAAATATATCAATATTTTTTATTTTAATTCTTTATTTTACACATCCCTATGGATCCCAGGGCCTGAAGGAGAGTTTCCTCTCCTTCAGACCCGGGGAACCATGAGAATACCTTCCGATACTTGATGTCCCATTGACTTGTATTGGTATCGGATATCGGTATCGGCGATATCCGATATTTTTCGGGTATCGGCCGATACTATCCGATACCGATACTTTCAAGTATCGGACGGTATCGCTCAACACTAGTAAGGACCCTTGACGTGGGTTGTCAGCTTATGTATTGTGGCCCCAATATTTACCAATAACTTACATACATTTATATGGGTTTTTTTTGCTCTTTATCTTGCAGGGTGCAGTTGAACCAAGATGGCTCTGTAAACTGTGGCCTCTGTTCACACAGCATGCATTTTGTAGCACTGGGCAGCCCGCCTGCATGTGCGTTGCTGATAGGCTGTTAGCCAGATGCTAACCTGTGTGAATAACGCCATATACAGAATATTATCTTTTTTTCTTTTTGTGCACTAAAATACCAAGCAGCCAACACTGGATTGAAAGTATTGTTTCATCGGTATTGTTACACCTATGTTTTTGCCATCATTAATCAGGTCCGCTGCACCCTGCCAGTGCATTTGTTTTGGAGGCCTGAGAAGGTAATCATCTCTACTTTTTTCTCTGTGGCTTATATACCTTGACCGGAAGCCCTGGCAAAAATGGATGCTTTTTCAGAAACTACTGGGCTACCAAGTTGAGCACATTTGCTAAACATGGTACGTGTGTGAGCTTGCCAAGCTTTACAGCTGCCACCAGGTTACGCCCATTATCAAACACACGACCATGGTTCAGTGGCAAAAACCACAAATCTATCTGTTCTGTGATTCCTTTAAGTAACTGGTGTGTGCTTTGTCTCCAAGGCAAATTAGCTTCAGCAGAGCTTGTTACCACTTTGTAGAGGCAGTGCTGCACAGCTTACAGCTTCTGGCTGACGTGGATGGCTTTCTCTGAGATACTACATCAGAGAAGGAGAATGTGGAGGAGCAGGAGGGGGTGCAGGAACTACTGTAGGAAGAGGAGTAAACTCTGAAACAGGTAGAGCCAGCAATCCTCGGGAGCACATGCGCTGTGCCAGGGGGGACTCGGCCACAGCCTCCACAATGTTCACCAAGTGTGCCATCAAGGAATTGTAATGTCCTTTGCTACAAGCGCTTGACCACAATATCGGTCATTAAGTGGACAATGCCAGCAAGTGAATTGGTAAGGGCATGGGTGATGTTCCTGGATACATGCTGGTATAAAGCAAGGACAACACTCCAAGGGATTAAGTGGTGGCTTGCTACCGAGTATCTAAGGATGGCTGCAGCCATGAGTCAGTGAAAATCCTTCTTGTCTAATAGCCTAAATGGCAACATTTCCACATCACGCAGCCTGTAAATGTGCCAAGTTAGCATATGGATGGGTGGTAGGGAACTTTCTGTTTAATGTAAGGCCTTGTGTATGGATAGCTAAATGCTCAGCTGGGACAAGGATTTGGAAGTGCCTGATGATGGTAAGATAGAATAAACAAGGATAGTTGCAGGAGGCATCTGCATTAGTGTTTTGAATAGGGGATTGGGAAGCACCTAACACAGGGGAAGAGGCAGTGGTGTCACCCGATGGCACCAATCATGGATCCAGGCATTCAGCCCACCAAGTCGGGTGCTTAGATGACATGTGCTTGATCATACTGGTGGTGATTAGGTTTGTATTGGTCATGCACTTATTAGTCTCAGATCTAAAAAATTCCCAAACTGGGGAACACCTAACTCTTTAACAAAGAAATGCACGAGTGTCAGTGCTTTGCGGAACAGTTTCCCGCTTTCTCCCTCTGGTCACCCCACACTGCCTCTTCCTGTCTGTTTCAGTACTAGTGATCTTTCCCTCTCAGCGCTGCTGGCCTCACTCTCCATGCCAACTTCCCAGGCTGGGTCAGTGACTGTTTCACCCACCACCTCGTCTTCCACCACCACAGCCTGATCCTCCTGACTTCATGACTTAACAACAACAAAACTTAGAAGCAATTGTATCTCACCATCTTGCTCCTTATCCCAAGTTTTTTCTACCCCACCATCATGTTCTTGTGGCCATGGCTGCTCTAATGTTTTTGCATGTTCTCCTGTTCCTCTTGGAGCATGAATGTTGAGAGGCAACAAATAAGAAATGATTTGTAAAGAACTCCTCAAACTGTCCTAGTTTGGGATCACTTGTTTCCTGGGATTGAACATGGCAGAACGTAGGAGCATCAGGATGAGGACGTTCTTCCCTCCTTCCAGACTTTAGGCTGGTCAGACTGGACTGTGTGAAATACTGTGTGGTGCATCCAAGCCTCCTGGAAGCATTATCTGCTATCCAACCGACCATCTGTTTGCACTGGTCTGGCTTCACAAATGGTGTATTGTGCCTCCCTGCAACGGGGGACAGGAACCTTTGTATTGTGTATGGGCATGTTTCTTGTGCTCCAGCACCAGGTGTAATTGCACCTGCCCCATGTCCTCAGCATCTGCATGCACCATCATCAGCACTTCCACTTACCTGTCCCTTAAATGACGCCTTACTCATTTTGTAATTGATAGGTCTCTTGAAAACAACAGAAAGAATGCATAAGTGTATGTGTGACAATCAAATTCAATACAGAAAAAAAGCTTTTTTTTCAGTTTTAGAGATCACAGAAATGTTCCCAGACCTTGTAACACTGTATGCTGAGAAATGAAAGCCTACAAAATTTTTCCAAGCTTTTTTTTTCAGTTTTAGAGATCACAGAAATGTTACCAGAAAATAAGACACTGTATGGCTGATAAATGAAAACCTACAACATTTTTAAAACTTTTTTTCAACTTTATAGATGACAGGAAATTTTCCTTTCCATGAAGCACTGCATGGCTGAGAAATGGAAGCCTACAAAACTTTTAAAAGCTTTTTCTCAATTTTAGAGATCACAGACATGTTGACAGACCACGTAACACTGTATGGCTGAGAAATGGAAGCTAACAAAAAATTTTAAAGCTTTTTTTAGTTTTTTGAGATCACAGAAATGTTCACAAACCTTTTAATAATGTGTGGTTAATAAACGGAAGCTTGCAAAATTTTTAAAAGCTTTTTCTTATTTTTAGAGATCACAGAAATGTTCACAAACCTTTTTCTCAGTTTTAGAGATCATAGAAATCTGCTTCACTCTATGGAATAGTGCATTACTGAATAATGTAACCCATGAAAGTGTTTCAATGATTTTTGGGAGTGTTATATAGCACAAAAAGGACTTCAAAGCTTATAATACTTTCTGGATCAAAATATATAACATTTTTTCAGCCCCCACATAAAAGCTGCAGCTACATATTTGCCAATGGACTGTACAGACCTAATCCCAGTCTACTGATTGTATTCAGTCACTCTTCCTGCTTCTGTGACTCTCTCCCTCCCTAGGCTTGTAGGTCAAATATGATACAAACAGCAAAGCCAACGATTAGCCCTTAGAGGAACTGCTAGTATGATAGCTCAGCTACAGCACCAATATCAACACTACAGGCTTTGATTTTTTTATACTGTGCACACAGGCCGAGACAAGCACATCTTCCCACCAATACAAAGAGTCACAGAGCTGTGCAATGGCCAACCAATTCCACAACCAAGGTGGCTACCGCATTACAGTAACTCAGAAGCAATCACTGCATGCTTATTCGCACAGATGCAGGGTGGGGATTTGAGGTTGAACTCAATCATGGGCCATTTTATACCAACTGATGAGCACGTCCGAGCATCGTGATACTCGAGTGATAAACAATTTTTACCAAGCACGTTTGCTCATCCCTACTCAGCAGTGGTTTTCGTTTTGAAACTCTGCCACGCAAGCTATTTATCCCCAGTCTCTTTCTTATGATTGGAATCATGAACACTGACTTTAAGTGAGGAAAATGAGGCCTGCAGTTCTTTGTATGCTGTAGTGGGGTCTTTTGTGACCTTCTGGAAGAGTCGTTATTCTCTCTTGGGGTAATTTTGATCATCCAGGCACTCTAGAAAGATTTACCACTGTTCCAAGTTTTCACCATTTGTGGATAATGGATCTCAATATGGTTTACTGGAGTGCCAAAGCTTTAGAAATGGCTTTGCAGCCTCTTCCATATTGATATAGCTCAATTAATTTGTTTCTCATTTGTTCCATATTTATTTTGGATTGTGGCTTGATGTCTAGCATTTGATGAGCTTTTGGACTACTTAACTATGTCAGGCAGGTCCTATTTAAGTGATTTCTTGACTGAGAAAAGGCGTGGCAGTAATTAGACCTGGATATGGCTAGGAAAGTTGAACTCAGCTTCCCAAAGGTGTGGTAAGCCACATTTAATTTATAATTTAATGAAAGGGGCATTATTTCACACAGGACCCTGTAGGTTTGGATTTATTTTAACTTTTAGTAATAAAGACCTTCATTTTAAAACTGCATTTTGTGTTTACTTGTGTTATCTTTGTCTAATATTAAAATTTGTTTGGTAATCTGAAACATTTAAGTGTGCTAAACATGCAAAAGAATTGGAAATAAAGAAGGGGCAAACACTTTTTCACACCTTTGCAATTGTTTCATCATTTTGTATTGTTTCTACTTTAAAGTATATTTAATAAAATTGATATTTTAAGTTTTTTTATGGAATTTGATTTCACATCAGTTTTTGTAAAGAACTTGCCTGCTGTTAGGCATCAAGATCCTGCTGCTACACAGGGGGGATCTTGAGCCATGTCCTCTGTGGTCTCCCATTCTTCTTCAGCCACAGAGTATCCTGCTCAGCAGAGACATTGGTCCCAGCATCTAGCTGTGCGTTTGGTTGCTGCTGCTATTCCAGGTACAGCTATAGCAAACCAGCATTGGTCAGTGGTGAGCAGATGCTCCAAGGACTAAGTCCTGGTTTTCTCCATCTGGGCATGCCCATGAGATAACCGCTCATTGGTTGTCGGGGGTCACATGCTCAGGTCCTCAAGCAGTTCAGATTGGGCCATCAGCAAGGTCCTGGAAGGCTGCAGCTATAAAAGGATTGCACTGTCACACACTAGTTTATCCTATATTCGTGGTGTGTGTGCTAGCAAGTATGCACCTAATGATCCCCTAGCCTCTGACTGTGTATGTGTATTGGGTGATTTGAGTCAGAGGCAGCGCCTAGTAGTGGCATTGCAGTACAAAAAGGAGAGTTCTCCTTTTTGTACTGTTTGTATTTTGGCATGCTGCGGGTTGAACACATGAATTATCATGTTTAATGGTGCCCTCTGTTTCTAGTCTTTGCCATATAGTAGTGGCATTGCCTGTACGCCACTGTGCACTCAGTCCGCACTCCACTGTAGTTAGCATCAGTTTGGCATTCACCAGTGTGAAACCATGTGCACTCTGTGCGCTAAATCCGCTAGTTAGCATGAGTTAGTGGCGATTGCCTGTGTGACGCCAAGCGCACACTGTGCTCTAAATATTTTTAGCGGTTCTGTGAAGTAACAGGGGTCGCTGCAAACACACCGGGTGATGGTTAACCCATGTGTGTTTGATATTGTACTGCCGTGTAGTGTCCGCCATTACCAAGCAGCAGTTAAAAATCTCTTCATGGTGGACCCCGGGCTGCGAAAGCACTTTATTACTACCTTTATATTTATTGGGTGCATTCCGCCAGCCCAACACCTAAAACTGTGAACATTTAATTTTATTTTTGTTGTAAAGCAAACAAAAGATTGGACAAAATAACTGAAAACCTCAGTGTGCATAAGTATTCACTCTTCCTAAAGTCATTACTTTGTAGAGCCTCCTTTTGCATCAATTACAACTACAAGTCACTCTGGATAGATCTCTATGAGTGTTCTACATCTTTCCATTGGGATTTTTGCCCATTCCTCAGGGCAAAACTGCTCCAGCTCCTTCAAGTTAGATAGTTTCTTCTGGTCAACAGCAATCTTCATGTCTGACTTCAGATTCTCATTTGGATTAATGTCTGGGCTTTGACTAGGGCACTCCAGAACATTTACTTGTTTCCCTTTAACCACTCGGGGGTTGCTTTAGCAGTATGGTTTGAATCATTGTTTAGTTGGAAGATGAATGTCTGTCCTAGTCTCAAAGCACTGAAGACTGATTTCCCCTGTGCCTGCTGCCGAAAAACATCCCCACAGCATGATGCTGTCACCACCATGTTTCACTGTGTGGATGGTGTTCTTGGGGTGATGAGCTGTGTTGGTCTGGTGCCAGACATAGCATTTAACTCGGTGGCTAATAAGTTAAATTTTTTTCTCCTTTGACCACAGCACCTTCCTCAATACATTATTTTTAAGTAAATACTTTTATTTCTGCTGTGCAGCTTATGGTGGTTGCATGGACAGATACTCCAGTCTATGTTTGGGAACTCTGTAAACCCTTCAGGATTACCTTTGGTCTATGTGCTGTCTCTCTGATTAATGTTCTCCTTGCCTAGGCTGAGAATTTTTGCTGGCACACTCTCTTGACAGGTTTGTAGTTGTATCATATTCTTTCCATTTGATGATAATTGATTTGAAGGTGCTTGGGGTATCATCAGAGACTATGATATTTTTTTTATAACCCAACCTTGACTTGCAATTCTCTATAATGTTCTCCCTGACTTGTTTGGAGATCCTTTGTCTTCATAGTGTTGCTTGGTTAGTGGTGCTTCTTTCTTAATGGTTTTGCAGCCTCTGTGGCCTTTCATAAAAGGTGTGTATATATTGACAGACACTAAGATTGCACACAGGTGGACGTCCTGTCACTATTCATGTGACTTATGGAGATAATTGTTTTCACCATTATTTTTGTAGGGGCTTCATAGCAAAAGGGAAATTATGTTAATGCCTAGATTTTTTTCACATCACTTCACCAACTTAGACAATTTAGTGGTGATCCATCACACACAAATCGGATTACAAAAATATTTAAACTCAGGTTATAATGTAACAAAATAGGTAAAAGCCAAGCCTCTGTATCTCATTCTATACAATACTATGAAGTTTGCTTTCCCTTTGCAGCCATGTGTGCTTTCTTTCCTCTGGAAAGACATTAAACAGGTTTTTGGAAGGTGTCTGTGGGAACTTTTGCCCATTTGAGAGGTCAGAGATTAATGTGTGATGAAAGGGCCTGACTCATGATCTGCATTCTAGTTCATCCCATAGGATTTGGATGGAATTGAAATCACAGCACTGTGTGCCCTTTTAAGTTATTTTTTAACATACTCACCAAGCCAATCTGTTATAGACTTTTGTGCACTGGGGCACTGTCATGCTGAAACTGAAAAGGGTCATCTCCAAACTGTTCCCACTATGTTAAAAGCATGCAAATGTCCAAAATGTCTTGTATGATAAAGCAAGATTTTCCTTCACTCGCACTAATGAGTCTAGGCCAACCCCCTCCACCAAACTTTATGGTTGGCACAGTGCCATCTGGCGGGTAATATTCTTCACACCCTTAGTGGTTAATCATACTGTCAGAAAATGTTAATACCGTGTTCAAATTATTTTCTCATATAGTGCAAGACAGCTTTTAGGAAATGTTTTTGAAAATATTAGTGTTTACAATGAATATCAATTCAATATCATCTTTTCTTCGAAATTTGTTCTGTGCCATCCAATTAGATATTTATAAATAAACTAGATTGTGGCCCGATTCTAACGCATCGGGTATTCTAGAATATGCATGTCCCCATAGTATATGGACAATGATGATTCCAGAATTCGCGGCAGACTGTGCCCGTCGCTGATTGGTCGAGGCAACCTTTATGACATCATCATCGCCATGGTAACCATTATGACATCTACGTCGATACTGTGCCCGTCGCTGATTGGTCGAGGCGAATTCACGGCAGACTGTGCCCGTCGCTGATTGGTCGAGGCAACCTTTATGACATCATCATCGCCATGCTGCGCCCGTCGCTGATCGGTCGAGGCCTGGGGGCCTCGACCAATCAGAGATGCGGGATTTCCAGGACAGACAGACAGACAGACAGAAAAACCCTTAGACAATTATATATATAGATTGACTATTGGATTTCCCTAGTTTAGGTTGTGATTCTGCACAGTCTGACACAGACCAATCATCACTAAGATAATTAATTGTGTGGGGTGACACCCCATTGAAATTGTCGTAATTTCTAGGAGGGAAAATAGAGGAATATAACAATGCAGCGGTATAAGAAAAGAAGCAAGAAATGAAAGTATTTACTAAAGCAAACAATTCAGGACGGAGAAATAAATTACAAACTTAAGAAACTAATAAGAATCCAACAAGAGTTATATTTTCTGAAAACCTTTACATTTTGTCACAATGACTTTAAAATTTCTCAGAAACACTTAGAGGATCTTTTACCAAATTTTTCATGCTACGCTGGACATAGGATATAACAGTGGCTGCTGAGTGGAATAGCAAACTTTTTTTTTCATTTCACTTTTTTGTTGGAAAAGTATTTATAAGAATTTGGCACCGAATGAGCAATCCTTTTTTAAGTCCAAGTTGGTATTTAGCGTTTTAACTGAGAGCGTGTATATCTATAAAATGCTGACCAATCGCAAGCAGGCAGCACCACAGCAAAGTAAAATAACACACCCCAACCATAACCTCTTCTAGCTCTACTGTATTGCCACTCATTTCACACTACCTGTACAGAGATGTGTCAGTAATCACACTCAGGTCTGTTGTGCTAAAGCAACTTGTGATTGCTCTGCAGTAAGATCAGAGCAGGATGTCATTTAATCTCACACAGGAGTAGCCTGCCCATTCTGAATTACTCCTGTGTGAGATCAAAAAGAATCCTACACTTATCTCACTGCAAAGCAATTACAAGTTGAGTGCAATGGACATAATTCGCAGAATAGGAGGATTTGTGGGTTATGATCCGCGCTGCCAGCTCATCCAGAACAGACAAAATGTACAATTGAACAGTTGTTTATTCTACGCGTTTCGGAGTGCATATGACTCCTTCTTCAGGAAAATACCACAAGACATTTTGTCTGTTCTGGATGAGCTGGCAACACGGATCATAGAAAGAAGAAATATAAGCCAGCTCACCCGTGATGCATAAACCAAACTTCAGGAGCATAGACCCGCTGTGTCCAGGCGTATAAAGTCCAAAACAAGAAGAGAATGTCCAGCTTCACTGAATCCATAAAAAAGAGTTTTCTTTATTCACAAACTTTAAGCATAGAGGATACAGACTTCAGCACAAACCATATGGGTAAGAATCTCAACGCGTTTCTGGAGACTAAGCTCCCTTAATCACGACAATCATGTCATGATTAACCCCTTCGTTTTTCCGTGTTCGTTTTCACTCCCCTCCTTCCCAGAGCCATAACTTTTTTATTTTTCCGTCAATTTGGCCATGTGAGGGCTTATTTTTTGCGGGACGAGTTGTATTTTTGAACGACATCATTGGTTTTAGCATGTCGTGTACTAGAAAACGGGAAAAAATTTCCAAGTGCGGTGAAATTGCAAAAAAAAGTGCAATCCCACACTTGTTTTTTGTTTGGCTTTTTTTTTGCTAGGTTCACTAAATGCTAAAACTGACCTGCCATTATGATTCTCCAGGTCAGTACGAGTTCATAGACACCTAACATGACTAGGTTATTTTTTATCTAAGTGGTGAAAAAAAATTCCAAACTTTGCTAAAAAAAAAAAAAAAAATTGCACCATTTTCCGTTACTCGTAGCGTCTACATTTTTCGTGATCTGGGGTTTGTTGAGGGCTTATTTTTTTGTGTGCCGAGCTGGCGTTTTTAATGATAGCATTTTGGTGCAGATACGTTCTTTTGATCGCCCGTTATTGCATTTTAATGCAATGTCGCGGCGACCTAAAAAACATAATTCTGGCGTTTCGAATTTTTTTCTCGCTACGCCATTTAGCGATCAGGTTAATGCTTTTTTTTAATTAATAGATCGGGCGATTCTGAGCGCGGCGATACCAAATATGTGTAGATTTGATTTTTTTTTTTATTGATTTGTTTTGATTGGGGCAAAAGGGGGGTGATTTAAACTTTTATATTTTTTTTTTTTTCACATTTTTTTAACTTTTTTTTTAACTTTTACCATGCTTCAGTAGCCTCCATGGGAGGCTAGAAGCAGGCACAGCACGATCGGCTCTGCTACATAGCAGCGATCTGCTGATCGCTGCTATGTAGCAGAAATGGAGGTGTGCTGTGAGCACCGACCACAGGGTGGCGCTCACAGCCACCGGTCATCAGTAACCATAGAGGTCTCTAGGACCTCTATGGTTACCATCCTGATGCATCGTCGACCCCCGATCATGTGACGGGGGTCGGCGATGACGTCATTTCCGGCCGCCCGGCTGGAAGCGGTAGTTAAATGCCGCTGTCTGCGTTTGACAGCGGCATTTAACTAGTTAATAGGTGCGGGCAGATCGCGATTCTGCCCGCGCCTATTACGGACACATGTCAGCTGTTCAAAACAGCTAACATGTCCCGGCTTTGATGCGGGCTCACCGCGGAACCCTGCATCAAAGCAGGGGATCTGACCTCGGACGTACTATCCCGTCCGAGGTCAGATAGGGGTTAAGGGAGCTTAGTCTACAGAAACGCGTTGAGATTCTTACCCATATGGTTCGTGCTGAAGTCTGTATCCTCTATGCTTAAAGTTTGTGAATAAAGAAAACTCTTTTTTACGGATTCAGTGAAGCTGGACATTCTCTTCTTGTTTTGAACACGGATCATAACCCACAAATCCTCCTATTCAGCGATTTAGCTATGGTCGCACGTCGACTGATGGATCTGCGGCAGCCGGCACTATATGCCTATGAATCTTCTACATCAGGTGAGCAGTTACATTACTGGTGAATCTTCTTTTAAATTGTAAGATAAGACACTATCTGCACTTTTTCTTTCCTACAAGGTATATTTCCAATGGACATAATTGAAATACTAACACTTTGTCCTCTCCTCTCTGAACAGACAGTGTAGGGAGGGGCAGCACAGCAGAGCTCACTATGCTAGAAGAATAGGAGGGCTAATAGAAGGTTTTGTAACATGACACATCTAAAATGAGCTGTGCTGATCTGCTGACCAAAAGACCTTGCCTGAAAGCTGTTAGTCACCTCAGCTTTCTAATCATGCAATACATTCATATGTAAGATGTAATGATACATCTTTGACCTCTCTGTCTAAAAATCAGCTCTAATCTCTGGTGGGTGTGAGTTCTTCTTTTCATTGAGGGTTGTTGCCAGCTTATCAGCACCTTACAGGGAGAAGAAGTAAATGACCCACAGAGAATACTCTGAAAGCACCCATTTAGGATTAAAAAAGTTAATTGTTTACGGGCTAAATACTTTGACTACTATTTTTTCTGCAATGGAAAGGTGAACTAATGAAAAAAACAACTTGTATTCCACTCTGCATCCACTATTACACTGTGCGTCCAACATGAAAAATTTGTTGAAACATTTGCTTTAATTTTTGAAAATCACTATAATTGAATATATTTGTAGGTAGTATATAAACAATTGATGAATGATTATTTCTATATTCATTCAAAACCAGTAACTGATTCTAAAATACTTCTCCATAGTTACATGTTGAAGTCTATAGAGCCAATAACTTTTTATTTGCTCAAAAACATTTGTTTCATTAAATCATAAGTCCCCGTTGTAATTTCTTTCACCATGATTTTATGGACGCTTGTTGTTCAGAAAGTCGTTTTATTTTAGAGGAAAAACATCTTGTGAATGCGGAGCGCAGACAATAAACCATAATCCACTGTGAGAATGAAACAACAACCTAGAATTTAGGCTAAATCTGCCTGATGCAGATTCCAATGTTTTTGGCAACAAACCTTTTCTCGGAGTGCGTAAATAGCCATCAAATTCTGCAGTTAATAAGAGAGCAGAGACGATGGAGCAAAGCTGAGTACAAATGGCAATTGTCAATTTCTGACTTAATCACCCTGGCAGAGATTTTGTATCCAGTTTACAGCTTGTTTCTTATGGGATATGAGAAGTAGCAGTGGGTCCTAAGTGATAATTATGTGCAAGCTTGTTTGAGACATTGTTGCATGCATTCATTTTGCTGAATCTTCTCCCTCAGCTGTTTCGTTATTATTATTGTTACATCCATGCCTGCTTTATATTCTATTCCCACATACTACACAACCAAGGCAACACATTTTAAGTATTTTATTGTTGTATTTAGTCCACATACAAACACTATTTTTTTTATAAATTGCAAAAGTCAGTAGGTTGCTTCGATATATGAAACTTTATATCATATTAGAAACCTAATTTTCCCAAATTACATCACACTTAATGCATTAACGAATAGGGAATAGGTTGGATATTGTTGTGTCTGTGAGACTAGATCATGCTGGAGAATGTGGAAAGACAAAAGTGGCATCATGTGACTGGATCTTGGGCCTACGTGATCAGACCAGGAAGCAGAACACAGGAGCGGTACCGGAGCAACAGAGCAGGAGTGCACGGAGACGTCTGCTACCGGACTTGAGCAGTGGTGCGCAACCCTTCCAGGTGAGAGGCTAATCCCCCATCTTTCATTGAAAGATCCCAATTAAACCACCTGGTGCTATTCATGCTGCGCTCTTCCATGTTTATTGTCTAAAATAGCAGTAAAGAGACATTTGATTGGGTCACAATCCATCACATCAGTAAGTATGTCGACTCATTAAGCAAATAGAGAGAAATAGTTGTATACACCCATTATTCCTAAAAATGTCTGACATTTTCATGTTCCTCTATATGCCTCCAAAATAACTTTGACCCATTAAGGCATGGACTGCATACATCCTTTTATCGTGTTTTGTGGTATTGTTAGCAGCAGATCCTTTAATTTGTGTAAGTTGAGAGTATTCTCAAACAAGGTGTCATAAGGAGGCTGGTGCTGCACTCACTTACAAGATGTAATCAGATGGCTGGGGTTGCACTCACTTTCCCTGAACATCTGTCACCCTGCCTTGAACAGGAGATGACCAGTGGCCAGCACTGCTGTCACTTGCCACGCCCTGTCCCTGGTGCTGCAGCGTCTTACTGTGAAACAAGACATCATCAAGTGGCAGTGATAGAAACAGAGTAAAGGTACCTTCACACTGACCAACTTCACAATGATATCGCTAGCGATCCGTGACGTTGCAGCATCCTGGATAGCGATATCGTTGTGTTTGACACGCAGCAGCGATCTGGATCCTGCTGTGATATCGTTGGTCGGAGCAGAAAGTCCAGAACTTTATTTTGTCGCTGGATCTCCCGCAGACATCGCTGAATCGGCGTGTGATTTGCGATGTCTTCACTGGTAACCAGGGTAAACATCGGGTTACTAAGCACAGGGCCGCGCTTAGTAACCCGATGTTTACCCTGGTTACCAGTGTAAATGTAAAAAAAACAAACACTACATACTTACATTCCGGTGGCTGTCGTGTCCCTCGGCGTTCTGCTTCCCTGCACTGTCAGCGCCGGCCAGCCGTAAAGCAGATTACAGCGGTGACGTCACCGCTGTGCTTTACGGCCAGCCGGCGCTCACAGTCAGTGCAGGAAATCACAGCGCCGGGGGACAGACACCGGAATGTAAGTATGTAGTGTTTGTTTTTTTTTACATTAGGACTGGTAACTTCACATAGTTGGTCACTGGAGAGCTGTCTGTGTGACTGCTCTCCAGCGACCACACAGCGACGCTGCAGCGATCGGCATCGTTGTCTAGATCGCTGCAGCGTCGCTAAATGTGACGGTACCTCTAGTGCAACCAGCACTTCCCCACAGCTTCTATCGCTGTCTTCAAATGAATCGTCAGCAGAGGGCAGTGATAGAAGCATGGTGCGTGACAGCAGCACCAGGATGAGAGAAGCAGTGTGAGTGAAACCATCACTTTCTAATCAGTGAGGGTCTTACTGCTTGAGCCATCATTAATAGAAATGGTGGATGGTGGATGGTTTAGCTCTTCAATATTTTTGCTTATACTTCCATTCATCCATTGTTCAGGGAGCTATATCACAAGCCCACTTTAAATACCTAGGAGTTCAGATTACTGTAAATTTGCCCCTTGTCCTAGGTTTATTTTAACACAAAGAAAAATGCTATGTTAAAGCCTCAAATAAATATGATTTTACATCCAATAAACATGGTGAAGCTGCAGTGTCTTTATAATTAAGAATTCCTTTTTTTTGTTCTAGCAGACATGTACAGGAGACAAAGACAAGAAGACACTACAATCTATTCAGTTGATTGGTTGACAGAAGATGATTTTTCAGGAGTGGCACTTAGATTTACCCCAGAGGTGCTCAGCAATCCAATAGCTGTGCCATCTGTTCAGATATTAACACATTACTCTTGAAACTCCATAATGAAGACTCTAGAGTAATCCTTTATCACAATGACTTTACAATATTAAAAATGCATTTGAATATATTGCTTGTTAAAATATTTAACCCTTTTAAAATTTGAACAATTGGTTTCAATGTGTTTTTGATGGGCCGGAACCATTGATTTTCATTTGTATGTGTATAATAATTCTGCAAGAATCCTTGGGCTTCGGGCTGATAAATTGACTTTTTATTGATATCTATGGATACAGAGAGAAAAGATTTAAGCAAAAGGGAATGCAAATAAAATTCTCCTCATTTGTAGCAGCAGATTATATATGACATATTGCAAAGGTTAAATATTAAATTTATTGCATTTTTAAATTCTTTTTTTTCAGTAGCTTATACTTTAGGCAGTCACCTGTGTATGGCTTCCTTTTTTTGCTGTATTTATAGCAGATTATATTAAAAGTGTATAGATAAAAACAGTGGTCTCTAACCAGTAGCTGTTAGATATAAATGCAGCCTTATTGTATGTTTTGGATTTTGGTCAATCAGTCTGAAAATTGTACAGCTGTTTCCACTTTTTACTTTCAGGAAAAAATTATTATGATCTCCTCTTTCTCTAATTACAAATTCAAATGCTACCACAACCATTGAAAAGATGAAACAGCAATCACAACCCCTAGTTGGTCATATATAATATTATTTGTTCTTAATGGTGATGGCATTCAAACCCCTGTAGTCAATGCAAGGACAAAGTTCCCCATTCTTCTCATTCTTCTTCTGGACAAAGAAGAACCCAGCCCCAGCAGGAGACACTGACTTCCTAATAAACCCTCTCGCCAGATTTTCCTTGACATACTGCAAACTAGCCTCAGTCTCTGGAAACAACATACGATAGACACGTCCGCGAGGAGGCTCTGCTCCAGGAATGAGGTCTATAGGGCGATGTGGAGGAAGAGTCTCAGCAGCTTTTTTAGGAAACACATCCACATATTGCCAATAGTGCTTAGGAAGAGAAGTTAGATCAGAAGTGACCTCAGACAACCTGAACTTGGGCTCTAAGACACTGTCCCTTACAAGACCTACTGCATCCCAGTATGCTCACAGTAGCCCAATCAATGTGAGGTGAGTGGTGACGCAACTACGGTATGCCTAACAGTAACTTATCAATATCTTGGGGATGACCAACAAAAAGATTATCTCCTGAAGTTCTGGAGAAAATATGAGAGTAAGCAGAATTATCTGATGAGTGATTTGAGAGGGTAGCGCAGAACCGTTTGCCACCTGAATGGTAACTGTCTTAGAGATCATCACTAGGGGTATTGCGTGCCGTTGAGCGAAGGTGGAAGACATAAAATTACCCTCAGCCACGGAATCCACACAAGCCTCTGAAGTGTGAGAGGTCGACCCATAGGACAGAGTCACTTTACAGGTTAGTTTGGAGGACACATCTATTGTGTCTAGTGAGCCTCCTCCGATAGCCACTAGACACGGACGTTTCCCTGCCGCTTGGGACACTTATTAGCGTAATGACCCACCTGCCTACAAACATAGCAGGTCGGGTGTGGGTGAATGGAACGGGACCTAGGTTCTGCTCAAGATACCCCCATGAACTCCACAGGCTCATTAGTCTGAGCAGGGGATTCCAAAGGATTGTAAAAATTTAGGACCAACTGAATCCTTTGTATACACTGAGCTCGCTCCAATCTTTGTTTGGCATGTCGAAGATCGATGCAAGTGGACACCAATATTAATTCCTCCAGTGTAGTAGGAATCTAGTGGCCTAGTGGCCAAAGCATCCTTTATATTATTAGCAAACCATCCAAAACTTGACGGTGAACTGGCTGACCATGGAAGAACCCAGGAGCGCAGCATAATGGATAACTTGAAGTACTGAAAAAACTTGTTTCAGAGCACTCAGAAAGCTAGAGGCACTTTGAATCAACTGGTCATTATGCTCCCACAGTGGCGTGACCCACTCCAACTGCCTGTCCATCAAAAAAGAGACCATAAATCCCACTTTGACTAGCTCAGATGAAAAACGTGAAGCCAGTAACTCCAACTGAATAGCGCACTGGTTCACGAATCCCCTGCAAGCCTGGCTGTCCCCCGAGAACTTATTGGGTAGCGGGAAATGCAGTAGCGGCACAAGCAGCCAGCAAGGCCACCACCAGGATTTCTGCTGCAATCCCTGTTCCATCTTTCTTGCTGTTCTGCAAAGCACCCATCTTTCCTTCATGGACGGGCTGAGGAAGGGAATGAGGAGGAAGAGATGGAAGTGAAAAATGAGATGCAAAGTGGTTTTCATGATGGAGACAGGGAAGTGTTGGCTGTAGGGAGCTTGGCACATATGGCTGACATAATGTACCGCTGCCTTTCCCATGACCCTAGAGTAACATTCAGCTTGGCCATAAAAGAGTTCTTGTTTTTCACCCTGTTAGACCTATGCTACAGGGAGAATCTTGCATTTCTCTTTTCTGAGGCATAGAGGTCTACTAAAATGGTGCTATACAAGAAGGCACAGGGTAAAAGAAAGTTCTACTTCCGCACTGCCCCGATAATCTGACCCCAATGTGCACAACAGCAAAAACCACATGCAAAGGGCGTATATGGCTGATAATTTCCTTTTCATTACCAACGGGGTGCTGCATCCAACAAAAGCATACAGAGTTCATAAAGGAAAAATGAGGAAAAAGATTGGAGCGCACTTACCCAGGTAAAATAGTTACCACTTTATTAAGTCTTTGTACAAAAAGCAGGGAAGGGAGTGGATAAAGATCGGACGACGGCCGTTTCGTGCAGAGTGGCACTTCCCTTTGAAGTGCCACTCTGCACGAAACGGCCGTCGTCCGATCTTTATCCACTCCCTTCCCTGCTTTATGTACAAAGTCCTAATAAAGTGGCGACTATTTTACCTGGGAAAGTGCGCTCCAATCTTTTTCCTCGTTTTTCCTATACAAGAAGGCCATTGTGGAAAATGTGTTGATAATATTCCCATCAAATGACGCTAGAACAGAGGCATTAGTCCTGACTTTTCCACAGCACCAGATAACAGCAGCACATAAAGCTTTTCTAATCTTTAACATTTGAAAGAGGACCTCCAGTTTGTGCCCTCAAGAGTGTGTGGATGACTGAATAATCCTATTTATAATATTTTGATGGCTCTGCACTTTTTTGGAAAGCCTTTATGAATGTTGGAGTATGTCACCTACACTTTCAAAATATTTGAATTAAGCCCTACAGTTGTTACCTTCAAGGGTCTATGGATGATGGTATTATAATAATAATATTTTTTTTATTTATATAGCGCCAACATATTCCGCAGCACTTTAACCTCCTTATAACTTTTACTGGCTTTGCATTTTCTGCAAAGCCTTTAAAATTGTACCAGTGTATAAATTACAGTTTTCAAAATATTTGAATGAGGCCTGCCAGTTATTGCCTTCAAGGGTCTATAGATGACTGGATGACCTTCCTTATATTTTTTCCCGGGATTTGCACTGTGTGCAAAGCCTTTATAAATATAGAAGTGTCACAACTACACTTTCTTTTTTTTATGAGGCACTCAACTATTTTAATGGTGTATGGATAATCCTCCTTATAATTTTTGACAAGCATTGCACTGTATACAGTTTGTATGAGTGTAGGAGTACCACAACTACACTTTGTTTACAATATTTGAATGAGATACTACAGTTGGTGCCTTGAAACATGTATGGATGACCCTGTTAGTAATTTTTGACAGTCTTTGCACTGTCTGCAGAGGTTTTATGATTGTGGGAATACTACAGCTACATTTTGTTTACAAACTTTAATGTGTTACTACAGTTGGTGCCTTCAAGGTTGTATATGGATGATGCTTCTATTTTATGGCAGGTTTTGCACTTAGTGCATAACCTTTTTGGGTCTAGGAGTACCCCCTACATGTCAATTTGAACAGAATGTGTATGAGGCCCTCCAGTATGTCTAATACAGGGTGTATCTCAGTTCCTGTTCCATGAAATTTTAGGCAGTTTTTGCTTCCTTCATAAATTACACTGAAATGTTCAGTTTTTGTTATAAAAAATAAATTTTGGTTTACTTAAATTAATTTTTTTAAAATCCTTTTTAAATTTTGTCTTATATGCAAGTTATTATACAAGAAATAATGTTTAACTTTTTTTCCTGTAATTTCAAATTTATTGTCAATTTCGAATGTTTTATTGTCAGCCCTTAAAGTGGAGTAAAAGAGTGACACAATCAGCCATGCTGTTCTTTTTCCATTCTCAAAGAGTGTTTTGACACTGAAAGCAGGCAGTTGCAAGACTACAAGTATGTGATTTGCATACTTGCATCATTTGCCAACTTGAAATGCGCTGCCCTGCTTAACACAAGTGAATTAAACAAGGCTAGATATGTTGAGTTGGAATATTACCGGCTTCGCTCAATGTGAAAATTGCATACTTACTGTCACATGACAGCCCACTTCCGGTGACTGCGTTTACTGGGAAGAGTCACAAGTCTGAGATCAAATAGAGTGACTACAGACTTGAACCCCAAGGCAGGTTAACACCTTTAAAGTTATTGTCTCATTATTTTTAGGCGACATTTTGCTAGGAAGTCTAATAAAAAGCCAAAACATCACTATTAAAGGGCATTTACACTGCAAGATAATCGTGATCGAGCGTTGTTAAAAACTTGTTGCCAATCATTCGAAAAATGAGCAAAGTGCTTGTTCATTGGGTAAAAAAAAATCATTTGTGTAACAAACTATTGCAACTTATGATATACCTACACAGAAAAGGCTTAAATAATGGCGCTTCCCACAACAATGCACAATCCAAACAGAACAAGGAAGCACATGCCAGTAGTAAAATTCTGTCACTTTATTATCAACAAGTTAAAACAATGTAAATAAAGACATTTTTAAAAAATGAAGATACAATTGCAAAATTCAACCGCCCGGCTGGGTGGTACACCCCTAAACATTAATTCAGTGTCTCTATGAATTACCAATCTTATGGCTCCAAATGGCAAATTGAAAAATATATCAACAATGCATATAATAACCCTATTACATGGAAATAAATAATGTAAATCTTTAGCTCAAAGTAGCCATATCTTAGAATACAACTGTAAGCTATATTCTGGTATAAATGAGCATATATCCATAGGGTTACTGAAATATATTGTGCTGTTTTCACAGAAGTCAGTAAAGGCTACAGCATTGTGAGGTCATATTAGTGCACATAAGTGGCTGCATATATACGGTATACAGTATATATCCTTAATAATGAGAATTTCTTTATACCATTGGTTTTTGTTATAAAGCAAGTTCTGTTTTTAGAATATGCAAACCAATGTGGTCAAAAATGTATTAATCAAGTAAAGTGCATAGAGCTGGTTTAAAAACTGCCCCCAAAAAAGTATTTCAGGCATATGCCACACAATAGGACTAGCACCTCTGATACAGCAATGAACTCAATAACCATGGGTACAAACAAGAGATCAATTAGGATAGCATAGTTAGGCAGCGTGGATCCCCGTCGCGCTTTTCTCGTCCAGATTCTTCCTGGGGGAGTTTCTATGTGAGTAGATGTGTTGTGCGTGCCTTTATATTCCTATGAATCAGTGGTGGCAGCGGCTGAATTCGGCGCTACCGCCAACGAGTCGGGCCTAGTTGTAGGCTAGGATATGGCTGCTTTGAGCTAAAGATTTACATTATTTATTTCCATGTAATAGGGTTACTATATGCATTAGCGATATATTTTTCAATTTTCCATTTGGAACCATAGGATTGGTAATTAATAGAGACACTGATTTAATGTTTAGGGGTGTACCACCCAGCCAGGCAGTTGAATTTTGCAATTGTATCTTCATTTTTAAAAAATTTCTTTATTTACATTGTTTTAACTTGTTGATAATAAAGTGACTGAATTTTACTACTGGCATGTGCTTCCTTGTTCTGTTTGGATTGTGTATTGCAACTTATGAGCACTGAGCGATCCAGTATTGTTTCCTTTGCTTTACTTGTGTAAACACGGACCCACTGACAACACAGTATGACCGTCGATTGGTAAACCTTTACTAATTGGTGGTTCTTTGAATACCAGTTTACAGAGAAAATTCATTCATGATTATCTTGCATTGTAAATCCCCTTTAACTCAATTTTTTTTACAACAATAACAGTGTAGATTCCTTCTAAAATCATCATCATGTCATTGCAGGTTTGGAAAATATGTTCACATTGGATCATTACTCCTAGTGATAGTATGGCAGTATTGGTGTATACATAGGATAGCATTAACCTTCTGAAGGATTGGGAAATTAATATCTGTGAACTATTTACTTCTCCTAACAGTGTACTTTAAAAGTCAACACGTTTAACACTAAAACCTATAAAATGTACTAGTTACATCCATTTATTGCATTTTTATCATACATTAAAAATGAGAGTATTTATTTGTAAAGTAGAATTGTTGTTGAACTGTCACTATATTGGCAGTTGAATGAAATAATGCTTTATTCCAAGTCAGAGATCTGGAGGGAGACCTTCTTACAAGTCCATAATTCAAGCATTCTTGACACGATTTCTCTACAAAATGTGTTCAATGATACATTTCAAATTTAAATCCAGTTTTTATTCCTTATTTCTTTTCACATTCCATAAGCTCTAATAACAATAATTCAGTTTAATAACAGCAGATAACCCAAGCCCATCAGGTACCCAAGGACAATCTACTACTCATGTCCTCAACTTGTCTTCTCTGATTTGAAGCACATCATAAAATACATTTCTTCAAGACTACACCCGAAAGGGCAAAACCTGAAGCCAATAAATAAAGTCTAGGAAATCTAACCTTGATCTTTTTTATTCAAGAATCTTCTGCGTATCAAAGTTTCTATAATTATTCTCATAGAAAATATGCTGCTAGAAAATGTTTAGCTATTATTGCAAACACAAAGGAAAAATGAGGTACACGATGATGCTTAAGTCATTATAGATGGATACAAAAGATTTAAATGGTAGAGATGGGCTAACCCGAACACTTAAAGTTTGGGGTCTGTACTGCCAGTGAGAGCGCTGTGGGTCCCAAGCTGTCAGACAGAGTGAGCCAGTGACTGTAACCAGCGGTAAAAAGTTTACCTCCAGTCGCACATATGCTGATGAGAGCGCATTATTCCCATCAGCCTATGCCTGATGTCGCTGAAAACAGCGAGAGCAGGCACCACTGATGGGAGTATACATCAGCCGGCATCTGTGCTATAAATAAATAAATATGTGGGGTCTCTTCTATTTTTGATAACCAGCACTGCAAAACTGACAGTTGCGGGCTGCAACCCTCAGCTGTCAGCTTTATCATCAAACTTTATCATTTGAGATCAAGCCAACAGGATAGTAATGGAGACCACACACCGCTTTTTAAAATTATTTATATATTTAAATAATTAAAAAAACAAAGTGGGAATCACTCTATTCTTGATGATAAACAGCCATGACAAAGCTGGAAGCTGATTGTTGTAGCCCGCAGCTGTCTGTTATGCCAGCGCTGGTTATTAAAAATATAGTAATTTTTATTTATTTATAGCACAGGTGTTGGCTGATGAATACGCCCATCAGCAACTGCTGTGGCTGTTATCAGCAACAGCAGGTGTAGGCTGATGGGAGTAGTACTCTCTCATAAGCCAATGCTTGTGACCTTAGGTACCCCCCGGTCACAGCTGCTGGCTCACAGATGACAGCGTGGGAACCGCATCAAAGCTCATACAGATGACAACATGGTAAACAACGGATATTTGGGCCCTACCAATCATCTGAATGGGATCTGAACTTTTTTTAGATGTTCTGGTCTGGTGGGTTTGCCCATCACTAATAGATGATAGATAGGTAGATATATATAGTTATACACCTTAACATTATAGTCTCACTACTAAAACTGTGTTTTATCCAACAATCTATATATATAATTGTCCAAGGTCCATTTCTGTCTCTGTTTGTAACGGAAATCTCACGTCGCTGATTGGCTGCGGCTGGCCGGCCTTGACCAATAAGCGACGCGGGATTTCCGGAAAGGGGTGTGGTCTCCACCATCACTGCCGGTGTACAGGAGAGAGAAGCGGGAGAGTGTACCGACCAGGAGGGAATGTGGAGGCATCTGGACAATGCGTGTACCGGCCCAGGTGAGCGAGGGAGGTGGTGAGAAAGCCGGGGACCGGAAGAGGGCAAAGAGTTGAGGGCAGAGGGGGCTGCGATGATGCCGGCCTGTGATGACCTATTGTGTGCGGGCACCCGGAGTCCTGCATGTGCGGAGAGCAGGGGCGCGGGAGCCAGGGCGACTCCCCCGCCGCATTGAACTATACCGGCGTCTGCCTGTACAGTTTAAATCAACGATGGAGGAGAGAGCGTCACCTAATGCTCCCTCTCCCATCATTCCCTGCTCTGCCTCTGACACTGCGGGTGCACGATGATATCATCACAAACTCACTGTGTCCCAGGCAGTGCAGCGGCAGCCGCCGAGACAGGAGCAGGGAGCAGTGTGGGCACGTGGAGAGGTGAGGTTTTTTTTTTTTTACCTGACTGGGGCCATTCTCGGAGGGGGAGGGAGGGGGGAGAGAGATGTGGGTTGTGCTGTATACTACTAAGTGGGCTGTGCTGTATACTGCTGTGTGGGCTGTGCTGTATACTACTGTGTGGGCTGTGCTGTATACTACTGTGTGGTTTGTTTTGTATACTTCTGTGTGGGCTGTGTAATCTACTACATGGCCAGATAGAGCTTTATTCCGTATATGTCCATGTAGCTGCACAGCCTATATGTGTATGTATATATCTATTTATATAATTGTCTAAGAAGAGCCTATGCATCTGTTTGTCTGTAATGGAAATCCCACATCGCTGATTGGTCACGCCCGGCCGGAAGTGACCAATTAGCGACAGGCACAGTCTGGCCGCGAATTGGCCTCTTCCTTCTCCCCTCCAGTCAGTGCCCCCTCCGTACTCCCCTCTAGTCAGCACCTCCCGGTAAGGCAATGTGTTGCCCCATCCCAGACCCCTGTGCCCCCGGTTACCCCTAGTTCGGGTTCATGTCAGCATACACACGGGCTCTGCTCCCGACATGCGGGTCTGGCATAGCGGCTGGGGGTTTGGAGCTCAGGCCCTGGGATAAGGAGGCAGTGGGAGGCCACTCACAGGAGGAGAGGGGCGGCCGCACCCAGCAAAGCCATGCCAGGATAACAGGCTTCCAGGACTGATGGTGAGGAAAGGATGGGTGGTGCTTCCAGAGCACAGCAACCCCTGCAGGCCAGAGGAAGGCGGTGCCACAAACTGCACTACAGGCTGCCCGAACCCCTGACATCCTGGACCCCAAACCCCCAACATCCTGCACCCCGACCCCCCTGACCCCCAATGAGCAACAGGCGCAGTCTGCCCATGAATTGGCGCGAGATTTGAACCACGCTTCACCGCAAAAAATCAGCGATATTGGCACGGAATTTAACCTACACTCACAGCGCGACGTACATACATACATACATATTCTAGAATACCCTATGTATTAGTATCGGGCCACCATCTAGTAAAACTAATAAATATGTAATCGACTATAGATAAGCAATTAAAAATCATGTTATTTTATTATACACAAACAGAATCCATAGTAACCATTTGCTAATAAACACAACCACCAACAATCCCTACTCTCTTAGCACTTTTTGTGGAGAGTGTGGTGCAGCAAGTACAGTATATTCACAATGGTTGTCCTGTGCAAGGGATAGCTTATCCATTTTCATCAGTACTTTTATTGACTATGATCAGAACCAGTCAAGCTCAGTATTCAAGAACAGATGAGATTAAGATAATCAGGTCATGTGGAGTTGGGTTATAAGCCTTATTATGAACTGAAAAATACTACGGTGACTCATGGTGAAATGGTTAGAACAAAATGTTGACTCAAAGGGCCTGATTTATCAAAGCTTTCACACCAAAATTCTGACATAAGAGCTTTGAAAAGTTGCAAAATTTATGGGAAAGTCGAAATAAATTGCTCCTCATTATTGCATTTGTTGTTGTTTTCCACCAATTTCTCAAAGCTCGATTAAAATGGGCAGTGAGGGCCGGATGATGTGTAGCGATTCTCTGTTCAGCAAATTCATGTCAGTGAAGTTTGTCACATCATAAATCTTACTCCAGCAGTAGGTGTAGGTTTTGTGATTAGGTGCACAAAGAGCTTTATAATGCTCATCTGATGCTCCTGATTCTTGAAGAGGCGAAAACGTCTTCATGTATCTGGAGCATGTCTGATTCCAGAAAGCCCCATCATCAAGTTTGATGTGAACAACACTGGATTTGAATTGGGCTAAAAGTGTCACAAAAAGTAAGTTGGAGTTAAATTTTTAAGTCCACCTGTCCAATACACAAAACCTGTAGAAAAGTGTGACCTTATTATCCTCATCCCCACCAACAAACTAAAGCTACATAGTTATACAGTTATAGCAGTTGAAAACTGCACATCTGAATCAATCTCATCCTAGATATTGGAAAGGACAAAAGGATGGGGCACATGCACACACATAATGCAGAATACAGTCCGCTCCAAAAGAGCTAATATTTCCTTCTGATTCCAATTGTCAATCCACTGCAACAAACATTCAGAAAATAATTTTACACATTTGAATAAGCATTTATGTAAAAAGCTTCCAAGTCTTCGTGAAAACATCAATAATTCCTTCTGTCACCAGTTTTTAAGGTAGAATATTCTATAGTTTACTTAGTAAATAGTTCTTAAGGTAAAGAAAGGTTGTCTCCTCTGGAGATTGAGTATTTTTTCTTTCCAGAAGCAGGGAGTGCCCTCTTTGTCTTTTGAGAGGGTTTACGTGAAACAACTTTTCACCATACTTTTTATATGGGCTATTTATGCACATGTACAAGTTAATAACTTTTACCCTTAACGTTACGGATCAATTTGTGGTTCTTCTTTGTAACTTTTCAAACTCCAAGGCCTACTTTAAATGAACTGGTACCCAGAAGTGATTGACATATTCCAGATCAGGACACAATAACACTTTATAAAGTGATAGTATTATGTGGCTGTCCTGAGTCCATGCCTCTTTTGGTACATGATAATATCCTGCTGGTCTTAATAGCTGCTGATTAACAATGCTAGTTGTTATTTTATTTATGATCAACAAGTACACCCAGATCCTTCTCTACAAATTACTCTCCTTGTAAAATTGCTTTTGGTACTTACCCGACTAATACAGCATGTCCAGAAACTGACTTTTTTATGCTCTGTAACTTTCCATTAGCTCTTTTTCAGAGGTTGGTTCCTCTTCATCAGCATTCTGACAGCAGAAAGAATAGGTAAACCAGCCATTCAGAAGATCAGGGTGAACAGTAGCTTTATTTTTTTTTTAAATGTAGGCATGTAAAATCAATGTTCACACTGATCTCTTTGCCTCTTTCTCTTCCTGCATCGGTAAATTGCATTGGGGACAGATTACAACCTACTTTGAGCAAGCTACCACCTGCAATTTAACTGACAGGACTGTACCTGTATTAAGCATTCTGTCATAGATGTTGGAACTTCCTTTTCATCACTTGTATTTTTCTTGCCATTTTCCAGATCAAAACCTACTGCATATGCTTGCTAATTATCAGTTATGTAAGAAGAAGCAGAGATACAAAAAATAGCTTTCATTTCCTGTACACAAAGACTTGCCCCACTTACTGGAGGCAAAGACTTGCCCTCACTTACTGTATAGAGACAAAGACTTGCCCCACTTACTCTTCGGAGACAAAGGCTTGCCCCACTTACTCTACGGAGACAAAGGCTTGCCCCCACATGCTGTACAGGGACTAAGATTTGCCCCACAATAATGTTTAGATCTTTAGGCAGAGAAAATTCTTTACTTAGCAGTACAGCATGCTCTTCACTGCTAACATTTTTGCATGGAGTGTAGAAAGTTTTGCATTTGCATCCTAAAAAAGTCTATGAAATGTTGGAAGGGGAAACATATACATTGGGGATAAAAAAATCATCATGTCTACAATAGTCTGAATGTGCAGGTGAATGTACTGCTCCTGTGGAATGTATGGCACTAATTCATCTACGCTATCTGGAGACATGATTAATCGGAGATGTTGGTGCGTTCTATTTTGTAAATTCACTTGGTTTACCTAATATATTACTACATTGCCCCCCATCTATTCACTATTTATAGCTCCCCAATGATGCGATTGTCTCAACACCGATAAATAATGCCATTGGATGTTCAATTGGCAATAAATCGTAAAGTCGTCCATTCCAGAGACTCATTAATGTGCGAACTGCAATCTCTTGTATTTCAGTATTTTGATATTGTGAAGTTTCCTGTTTATGTAACGATTAGTTGATGCTCGAAATAATGATGGCCTATTCATCAGAAAGGTTTGTTGCCTCTCTGCACATTGATATATTTCCCCAGGGTTTATTTTAATCTCGCTAAGCTCTATCTCCATCTCATATAACCCCAGCATATGTTACATTATACCTCAACTATTTACATTTCCCTGACACCAGGAAAACAAATGAAGCTGTGTAAACTTGAAGAAATAAATTATAGGCTACATTCGTGTGTTTTGTGATGTAATAGCCTACAATATTCAATCTTATTTTCCTTGTGCTATCAACAATAGCCACTACATGAAAGGTGTAATCTCATCTACTTGCGGAAGACAATATTAAACACCTGGGCATTTTTCTTGGATTATATGGAGGTTACAATGAGCTCTCATTTATGCAGAATTTTTTCACTGTTTACTCAATGGGTTTTGTGAAACTATTTGGCCCTCTCCAGTTGTAATAAGTCCTATAGTAATTCTAATTTAGTGTGTGGGTGACAACTATTCATAATCTGTATATCATATGATTTGTAACTTACCAAATTGTTGTTCAGGTTCATTACTTGGGAAGGAAATAAATAGAATTTTCCAGGAATATAGGAATTGCTTCTCCTTTGCCCATCAACCTATGCGCTTGATTGTTCTGCTACACCAGGATCATCCACATGTGCTAATGCATTTTTTGCATCTTAGGAGCCTTCGTACTTTGGTGGTGAAAGATTAAGTGATTTACAGGACTGTAGTTCAGTGGTAATTTCAGTGGTCCATTGAGGTTGGATGGAAGCCTTCAGAACCATCTCTTACCTAACGGAATCCCTTGCATTTGTTCTGATTAGTAGGAACAGCGTGATATTTGCATTGCCGGGTAATGCACACATGAATACATACCAGACCATCTAATCAAAAGAGGTACTAAGATTTTGGCAGGTAGAAGTAGGCTTGAAGGGCTGTCAGTCGGTGGCCATGGACTACTGACATGGCTGCTGGGCCAAAATTCTGCAAATGGACTTGATTACTACAAATTTTCTGCCAATTCTCAAATGCCTTTTTTTGTTCGGGATCTGATCCCCAACTACCACACAATGACAGATACCCTGGGATGGGATGCGATTATGTTGAGATTGTCGCAAGATAGGTTGACTGAGTCCTAAAGTGGATCCATGGTGCCCAAACGTTAAGGAATGCAGTGGTGGTGTGGTTGACCCTTGCCGCTAGCTCCTCAGCCTGAAACAGTTGGTCAATTTTTGAATACAGTTGTTGGCTCGTGGGTATTGTTGGCGAGTTCCAGTTAATCGGGATCAGAGATTTCCCAGCCACCAGAATAAATTGAGCTGGTTTATTGGCACAATTATCATTAGGCCAGATATGTAAATTTAGGAAGACATTTTCTGGTTCCAAAGTGACTTGCCTCCCCAGCAACTTGCTTATAACCAAGGCCACCTCACTCCAAAATGGACTTAAGCGTGGGCAAGACCACCACATGTGTTTATAGTCGCCCACACACTAGAAGGCATATTAATTATTTTTTTAAATATTTGTATCCATTTAAACTTTTTTAATGATTTAGAAGTGTAAATTGTGTTTGTCCTGATATTTCTGTAATCTTTCCTTGAAATTTATGCTTAAAACATATATTATATAAGGCAGTTTAAAGCTAATCCGCATTACATTTCCCTTAGAGAACATTTTCTGTTTTCGACTTTACAGATCTGATTATTTCAAAATTATGTTCTAACTAATATCATGGATATTACATATGTCTCTAATCCTGGCCCTAGGCGGTCTATGAATTAAAAAAAAAAAATCTAATTCTGCACACAATGCTGATTAAGTCACAAACTAATAAAATAATTATCATTTCAATTGTTATTTTTAAACCAAAGTAAACATTTCCTAAGAAACAAAAATTTGCTCTGAAAAAAAAAAGTTCCGAGCAATCAGTGACAGTTGTCAACACTTTCTCATAAGGAAAGAAATTCAATTGCATTTTCGGTGCAGAAGGAAATTCTGTTGGCCTTTCTAATTATCTGCCACTCAATGTCCATCTGAATATTCATAGGATATACACAATTAGCACTTGGCAAATATTAATGCTGATTTGCTATTCAAAGTAAATTATGTTGAGTTGAGTAAAAATGAAAATAAAGCTAATTATATGTTTATGGAGAAGATATTGCAGGGAGTGACAATCATTTCTGTCATAATAAATCATTAGTGAACAAAGAGTTGTCAGAATGAAAAATTAAACAGATCAAGAAATCATTTGCGCAGTTTACTTTTAATGAGCATGATTGTTGCGATCACTTCTAATTTTAGTGTGACCTGTGACTGAACATAGGCTAAGTCCTTCATGTCCCTAATTCTTTGTATTTGTCCAAATTTATTAAGCTTGCCAGTTTATGGCACCAAAAAGTCAAAATTTGCATAAAAAAATGCATAAAGTCGCAAACTTTTGGTTTTGACACAGTGCTAAAAGCTTCCAGTCTCAGTCATGAAAGACTAATATGGGACTACGCCTTTAAACTGCAAGCAAGAGATTGGTTCAAATCACAAAAGGTATAAATTCAATTTCCTGATTTTAGGATGGAATAAAATTCTTCAAATGTAATAAATGGAGTTTACCTGTTAATGCATTTGAACAATTCAATTTAATCATCCTTTTTTTTAAGACAGAAGTTTTATACACTCATTTTGATTAATCTGCTTCACTATTTTTAAGAGAAATGCGAGGATTAACGTTTTTTATTATTATTATTATTATTATTTATTTATATAGCACCATTAGTTCCATGGTGCTGTACATGTGAAAAGGGGTTACATACAGGTTTATTGATATCGTTAACAGTAAACAAATTTACAATGACAGACTGGTACAGAGGGGAGAGGACCCTGTCCATGTGGACTTACATTCTTCGGGATAATGGGGAAGAGACAGGAGGTCGGTGCACTGCAGCACTGGTGGTGGTGAGGCGGCAGCTCTGGTGGTGGTGAGGCGGCAGTTTGGGTAGTTGGTGAGGCGGCAGCTCTGGTGGTGGTAACACGGCAGCTTGGGTGGTTGGTGGGGCGGCATCGGCTCAGGTGGTAGGTGAGGCGGCAGCTCTGGTGGTGGTGAGGCGGCAGCTCAGGTGGTTGATGAGGCGGCAGCACGGGTGGTTGGTGAGGCGGCAGCTTGGGTGGTTGGTGAGGCGGTAGAATGGTTATTGCAGGCTGTAGGCTTTTCTGAAGAGATGGGTTTTCAGGTTCTGGACGTGGTGGATAATCGGACGTGTTGAGGCGTGGAATTCCAGAGGATGGGGAATATTCGGAAGATATCTTGGAAGCGGTTGTGTGAGGAACGAATAAGTGTGGAGGAGAGTAGGAGGTCTTGGGAGGATTGAAGATTACATGAGAAGATAGTGGGAAATTAGTTTAGAGATATATCGAAAGGCGACTGGTTGTGGATGGCTTTGTAGATTGAACTTTTATTGGAAGAAAATAATTACAAAAACTGTTAAGCGAATACAATTAGTATCAAACCGATTAGATCATCTCTTCTATAAGGCTTGGACTGGCAAACAGAAGAACAGGAGAATTTCCCGGTGGGCCCTTGCATAGAAGTAGGCCTCCAACCCCCTTGTATGAGCAGTAGTTGGCACCATACAGTTAATTTACTATTTACAGTACATACAAGGGCAACATCAAATCATTCATTTAACAAATTACTCAGTGTAATATTATATAGGAGCAGAGGAAAACTTGTGAATAAGAGCATTGTCACAATTGCATGTAGCTAAACAGTGGGTCCCCAGATTCAATTTTAGGGATGGGCCCTTGGCAATCTGGCTTGACACTGTTTACTGTTATGGTTTAATTAGTAATAAATCTTGGCTATTTTCTGTACTTTCATGCACTTTAATAGAAGAATTTGCAGTACAAAAGTGCAGATGTGAAAAAAGTCTTAAAGTTCTTGATAGTTTTACCTCCATATCTGCAGTAATACCAGTGCTTAAGAAAAGAAAATTGTAAATGCAGAACATTTGCTTCTTGCATGGTCATGACAATAAATCAACATATTTAAGATGCTCTGTAGCTTTTTAAAAGGTAATTCTCCCAAAGGGCGCTGCACTCAATCTAAGTTAGGAAAGGTATTGTGTGCATTAGTCACTGTAGAAGTCGCCCCTATGTAACAACGGCATCAATCCTTTTACTCTAACAACCTGTCATTTGAGCTCAAACTGGAGATTTTTTTTATTGGAGTTCTTGAAGTGTCAAACTCAGGAGAGTTATACAAATTCAGCTTTAAAGTAGTTTTCTAGGGATATACTGTATGATGATGTCCTATCCTCCAGCCATCCATGTGTGATCAATACAGATCCAACCATTCTAACGTCCCCTGAGAGCAGAATAAAGGAGATGTTGTATCCAAGAAAGCATTGTTGCCCCTTCAGTGATTATACAGGTCCAATGTTTGTGTCACTATGCTAGACACTCTAGCTCAAGTAAATGGTGTTAACTTGCAGTAACAAACACAACCATATATACATACTGTGTGCTGAATTATTAGGCAAGTGAGCATTTTGACCATATTTTAATTTTCATGCAGATTTTCCATGTGCAAAACGGATAAGCTTTAATGCTTATTGGATGAAGCAGATCAGGTGATGTGCATTTGTGTAATAAGGAGGGAGCGGCCTAAGGATACAAAACCCCAAAAAATGAGATTTAACTAAGTCTGAAAAGTAAAAAAAACTCCTAAAAGTCTTACAGAGGGATGCAGCACTCTTGAAATTGGGGCGATCACAAAACAATCAAAAGCTTTGTTGAAAATAGTCAACATCGTCGCAAAAAAACATGTTGTGAAAAAAAAGATGCACATTAACTACTAAAAATCTAAGACAAATCAAATAGGAAGCTCCCAAGAAGCCAACATCTTCCAGTGCTGTGATTTTCTATAACTGCAGTCTCTCTAAAGGGCCCAGAAGTACAATGGATTCAGTGATCAGAGAAATGGGAAAGATGAGGAGGCTGAAACCCCACCTCCACTGAAAAGACTCAGACATGGAAACATCAAGACTGGGCCATGAAATATCGGAAGGAAGATTTTTCAAAAGATTTATGGACTGATGAGATAACTGTGACTCAATATTGGCACAGACTTCCACTTCAACTCAGATGACAGCAAGGTGTAGGTAATCATTCCTATGGGCTGAGGTTATAATAGATGACCTAGTTGGAGCTTTTCAGGTTGAAGATGGACTCAATATCAACTCCCAAACCCACTGCCAGTTTTTAGAAGACACTTTTTTAAGGCAGTGGTACAGAAAAAAGTTTGCATCTTTTAAGAGTATCATGATTTTTATGTAGGACAAGGCTCCATCTCAGTATCAAAGTCTCCACTGCTAGGCTGCCAGCAGAGGCCTTACATATGAAAGAATAATGACATGGCCCCTTTCTCACCTAACTTAACCCAATGAAAACTTGTGGGCCATTTTTAAAAGGAAAATTTACAGTAAAGGGAAGCAGTCACCTATCTGAACAAATTAAGAAACTGAGAGACTCCATGGATGGAGTTTATAACTGCTATTGAAAAGAATGTTGGCTATATTTTAATTCTCCCTGAAAAAAAATAAACAGTGGGAGATTAATATTGGCCTTTGTGCTTGTGTGCCAGTCCTGTGTGCCATCTCTCAAATATTGGGCTACAGAAAGCCTAGTGTCTGTTTTTTTTTTTTTATTTTGTTTTAAAATTCTCCCTGAAAAAAAAAAAAAAACAGTGGGAGATTAATATTGGCCTTTGTGCTTGTGTGCCAGTCCTGTGTGCCATCTCTCAAATATTGGGCCACAGAAAGCCTAGTGTCTGTTTTTGTTTTGTTTTTTATTTTGGTTTTAAAATTCTCCCTGAAAAAAAAAAATAAACAGTGGGAGATTAATATTGGCCTTTGTGCTTGTGTGCCTGTCCTGTGTGCCATCTTTCAAATATTGGACCACAGAAGGCCTAGTGTCTGATTTTGGTTTTAAAATTCTCCCTGAAAAATAAAATAAACAGTGGGAGATTAATATTGGCCTTTGTGGCTTGTGTGCCAGTCCTGTGTGCCATCTCTCAAATATTGGGCCACAGAAAGCCTAGTGTCTGTTTTTTTTTTTTTTTTTGGTTTTAAAATGCTCCTTGAAAAAAAAAAATAAACAGTGGGAGATTAATATTGGCCTTTGTGCTTGTGTGCCAGTCCTGTGTGCCATCTCTCAAATATTGGGCCACAGAAAGCCTAGTGTCTGATTTTGGTTTTAAAATTCTCCCTGAAAAAAAAAATAAACAGTGGGAGATTAATATTGGACTTTGTGCTTGTGTGCCTGTCCTGTGTGCCATCTCTCAAATATTGGGCCACAGGAAGCCTAGTGTCTGTTTTTTTTTTTTTTTGGTTTTAAAATTCTCCCTGAAAAAAAAAATAAACAGTGGGAGATTAATATTGGCCTTTGTGCTTGTGTGCCAGTCCTGTGTGCCATCTCTCAAATATTAGGCCACAGAAAGCCTAGTGTCTGTTTTTTTTTTTTTTTTTTTGGTTTTAAAATTCTCCCTGAAAAAAAAAATAAACAGTGGGAGATTAATATTGGCCTTTGTGCTTGTGTGCCAGTCCTGTGTGCCATCTCTCAAATATTGGGCCACAGAAAGCATAGTGTCTGTTTTTGTTTTTTGTTTTTATTTTGGTTTTAAAATCTCAATGAAAAAAAAAAATAAACAGTGGGAGATTAATATTGGCCTTTGTGCTTGAGTGACAGTCCTGCGTGTGTGGCATCTCTCTCATTTGGTGCCACAGAAAACCGAGTGTGTAACATTGTGCCTGATTTTCCTTGCAGTCTCACCCACCTATAAAGGGATATCTGAATCCTACAGAAGTTTGAGTTCACCTTGTAAGTTGTTTTACAGTAACAAGTACCGTTACTTTGGTTATGTTTTTAAAACAATGAGGAAGTCTGGTGGAAGAGGTTGTGGCCGTGGGCGTTCATTGCCAGCTGGTAATGATGGTAGTGGTGGTGGAGCATCAGGTGGTCGTGGGAAAAACAATATAGCACCTAAGTCACGAGCTGTGGAGCCAGGTTCGTCGTCTGGCTACACAAGGCCTCGAACGCTCCCTTTTCTGGGAGTAAGAAAACCGCTTTTAAAGCCGGAGCAGCAAGAGCAAGTTTTGGCTTACCTTGCTGACTCAGCCTCTAGCTCTTTTGCCTCCTCTTCTGAAACTGGTAAATGTAAAAGCAGCGCGTCGTTAGTGGATGTTCACGGTCAGGGACAAGTCGTTTCCTTGTCCTCTTCAGCAAAAACAACAACAGAGAAGGATGCGGCAGGCGACACAACGGGTTACTCAATGGAGCTCTTTACACATACCGTCCCTGGCTTAAAAAGTGAAACAGTTAACAGGCCATGCCCATTACAAGTTCAATCGGACATGGAGTGCACTGATGCACAGCCACAGCCAGATTACTATGCTGTTCCTTTTACTCAGACCACAACATTGCCCTCGCAGTGTACTGATCCAGAATCAGACCCTGATGAGACTATGGTGCCCCGTCACGAAAGCTATACCACCGACTTACACGGTGAAACAGACGAAGTTGCACACGAGATAGAAGAGGAGGTTATAGATGACCCAGTTGTTGACCCCGATTGGCAGCCATTGGGGGAACAGGGTGCAGGCGGCAGTAGTTCTGAAGCGGAGGAGGAGGGGCCGCAGCAGGCATCAACATCGCAACAGGTTCCATCTGCCGGGCCCATATCTGGCCCAAAACGCGTGGCAAAGCCAAAACCTGTTGGAGGACAGCGTGGCCATCCGGTTAAAGCTCAGTCTGCAATGCCTGAAAAGGTATCCGATGCTAGAAAGAGTGCAGTCTGGCATTTTTTTAAACAACATCCAATTGATCAGCGCAAAGTCATCTGTCAAAAATGTTCAACTACCTTAAGCAGAGGTCAGAATCTGAAAAGTCTAAATACAAGTTGCATGCATAGACATTTAACCACAATGCATTTGCAAGCCTGGACTAACTACCAAACGTCCCTTAAGGTTGTAGCACCCTCGGCCAATGAAGCTAGTCAGAAACGCAACATCCCTTCCGTCACTGTAAGGCCACCATTTTCCGCATCACCTGCAGTATCTGTGCAGGTTTCGTTGCCAGGCCAAAGCAGTCAGGGTCAGGGAATCACCAGTTTCGTTGTAGGAAACACTGCATCTAGGGCACCGGCGGCAACAATACCGTCTCCAACCGTCTCTCAGTCTGCCATGTCCACCGGCACCCCCGCTAGTTCCACGATCTTCAGCTCTCCAGTCCAGCTCACCCTACATGAGACTCTCGTTAGAAAAAGGAAGTACTTAGCCTCGCATCCGCGTACACAGGGTTTGAACGCCCACATAGCTAGACTAATCTCGTTAGAGATGATGCCCTACCGGTTAGTTGAAAGCGAAGCTTTCAAAGCCATGATGGACTACGCTGTACCACGCTACGAGCTACCCAGTCGACACTTCTTTTCCAGAAAAGCCATCCCAGCCCTCCACCAGCATGTTAAAGAGCGCATCGTCCATGCACTCAGGCAGTCTGTGAGTACAAAGGTGCACCTGACAACTGATGCATGGACCAGTAGGCATGGCCAGGGACGTTACGTGTCCATCACGGCACACTGGGTGAATGTGGTGGATGCAGGGTCCACAGGGGACAGCAATTTTGGGACAGTTCTTCCTAGCCCACGGTCTAGGAAACAGTTGGCTGTAGCCGTTCGCACCCCCTCCTCCTCCTCGTCCTCCTGCAGAAGCGAGAGCTCGTCCACAGACCGCAGTCGCACAACCACTCCATCCGCAGCTGCCACTGTTGCACACCAGGTGTCCCATTATGGGGCAGCTACTGCCAAGCGTCAGCAGGCTGTATTGGCTATGAAGTGTTTGGGCGACAACAGACACACCGCGGAAGTTCTGTCCGAGTTCTTGCAGAAAGAAACGCAGTCGTGGCTGGGCACTATAGATCTTGAGGCAGGCAAGGTAGTGAGTGATAACGGAAGGAATTTCATGGCTGCCATCTCCCTTTCCCAACTGAAACACATTCCTTGCCTGGCTCACACCTTAAACCTGGTGGTGCAGTGCTTCCTGAAAAGTTATCCGGGGTTATCCGACCTGCTCCTCAAAGTGCACGGACTTTGCACGCATATCCGCCGTTCGCCCGTACACTCCAGCAGTATGCAGACCTATCAGCGGTCTTTGAACCTTACCCAGCATCGCCTAATCATCGATGTTGCAACAAGGTGGAACTCAACACTGCACATGCTTCAGAGACTGTGCGAACAGAGGCGTGCTGTTATGTATTTGTGGGAGGATACACATACACGGGCAGGCAGTAGGATGGCAGACATGGAATTGTCAGGTGTGCAGTGGTCGAAGATACAAGACATGTGTCAAGTCCTTCAGTGTTTTGAGGAATGCACACGGCTGGATAGTGCAGACAACGCCATAATAAGCATGAGCATCCCCCTAATGCGTCTGCTGATGCAAAGTTTGACGCACATAAAGGAGCAGGCGTCTGCAGCAGAGGAAGAGGAAAGCCTTGATGACAGTCAGCCATTGTCTGGTCAGGGCAGTGTACAGGACGAGGTAGCGGGTGTACAGGAGGAGGAGGAGGACGAGGAGGATGACGAGGAGGATGATGGGGATGATTATTTTTATAATGAGGAAGCTTCTCCGGGGCCAATAGCAACTGGTGGCATTGCAAGGTCGGGGTCAAGTTTTTTTAGGGAGACAAGTGACTTAGATGTGCCTGAAACTGCCCCTCAACCCTGCACAACCGCAGATTTGACAACTGGAACTTTGGCCCACATGGCAGATTATGCCTTACGTATCCTCAAAAGGGACACACGTATTTGTAAAATGATGGCCGATGACGATTCCTGGTTGGCATGCCTCCTTGATCCTCGCTATAAAGGCAAATTGCAAAATATTATGCCACATGAAAACCTGGAACAAATATTAGCAACCAAACAATCAACTCTTGTTGACCGTTTGATTCAGGCATTCCCAGCACACAGCACCGGTGATCGCTATCACACAAGCTGCAGGGGGCAGCAGGCCAGAGGTGTTAGAGGTGCACAAATCAGAAGTGGCGTTGGACAGAGGGGTTTTCTGACCAGGTTGTGGAGTGATTTTGCTATGACCGCAGACAGGACAGGTACTGCAGCATCAATTCAAAGTGACAGGAGACAACATTTGTCCAGTATGGTTACTAACTATTTTTCATCCCTTATCGACGTTCTCCCTCAACCGTCATTCCCATTTGATTACTGGGCATCCAAATTAGACACCTGGCCAGAATTGGCAGAATATGCATTGCAGGAGCTTGCTTGCCCAGCAGCTAGTGTCCTATCAGAAAGAGTATTCAGTGCTGCAGGTTCAATATTAACCGAAAAAAGGACTCGTCTGGCTACCCAAAATGTTGATGATCTAACCTTCATTAAAATGAACCACAACTGGATTTCGAATTCTTTTGCCCCACCTTGCCCGGATGACACCTAGCTTTCCTATGAAAAGGTCTTGCTTGTGGACTGCTCTGACTGACTTTTCCAATCGTGTAATTTGCAGCACCTGATTGTCCAGCATACGACATGTTTACACCTCCCTAAATGGCCAAACTCCCCCCATGGGGCCGTGGTCTCGCCACTTGGCGGAAGCACCCATGAGAGTGCCGTTTGTCTGAAGAGGTGGGTGTGCACGCTTTTGGTCGACGGCACTGCCACTGGGTCCCTCATAGTACAATAAAGTGTCTCTGGCGGTGGTGGTGCGCAGCCAACGTCAGACACACCGTTGTAACATGAGGGGCCCTGGGCCTGTACCGCCGGCCACAAGAGAGTGCCCCCCCAGCTCAAACAGTGCTCTACCGCTTGCAAAATTATCTCTCACAGTTCCTCCAATGTTTAGCCTATGCGCTGACATCCTTCAGTGCCTGGCACTGACAATACCAATGTGTTGACATGTATGATGGTACTTTAAATAGTCAGGGGCAGTGTCCTATATTTACACCAGTAAATACTTAGCGCCAAATTACTAGGTCTGAAACTCTGCAGAGTAGCCCACCGCTGTACCTAATTATTCCACCCTTTTGTGTTTTTGTTTTGTTGTATTGCGAGACATTAACATCTATTTATTTTTTGTGAGTACTAACTGTCAGACACTCATTACAATCGGCCTCCGCTGACAACACCAATGCTGCCTGTGTACCCGTGCAAGAGAATTCCAAGTGTCTACAGCCCACTTTTGGTATGTTAGGCCTAGTAAGCCTGTCTGCGGTCCCTTCTTCCACTAAGTCCTCCACTGACCAGACCACTGCTGCCCGTGTACCCCTGGAACCTATTTTAAAGTGGCTACAGCCTAATTTTGTTATGTTAGGCCTAGTACTGAGTCTGTCTGCGGTCCCTCCTTCCAATAGTCCTCCACTGACCACACCACTGAAGGACGAGTACCCTTGGAAGCTATTTTAAAGTGCCTACAGCCTACTTTTGTTATGTTAGGCCTACTTAGCCTGTCTGCGGTCCCACCTTCCACTAGTCCTCCACTCACCACACCACTGCTGCCCATGTACCCCTGGAACCTATTTTAAAGTGCCTACAGCCCACTTTTGTTATGTTAGGCCTACTAAGCCTGTCTGCGGTCCCTCCTTCCACTAGTCCTCCACTGACCAGACCACTGCTGCCCATGTACCCCTGGAACCTATTTTAAAGTGGCTACAGCCTAATTTTGATATGTTAGACCTACTAAGCCTGTCTGCGGTCCCTCCTTCCACTAGTCCTCCACTGACCAGACCACTGCTGCCCGTGCACCCCTGGAACATATTTTAAAGTGGCTACAGCCTAATTTTGATATGTTAGGCCTACTAAGCCTGTCTGCGGTCCCTCCTTCCACTAGTCCTCCACTGACCATACCACTGCTGCCCGTGTACCCCTGGGACCTATTTTAAAGTGCCTACAGCCCACTTTTGTTATGTTAGGCCTACTAAGCCTGTCTGCGGTCCCTCCTTCCACTAGTCCTCCACTGACCAGACCCCTGCTGCCCGTGTACCCCTGGAACCTATTTTAAAGTGGCTACAGCCTAATTTTGATATGTTAGGCCTATTAAGCCTGTCTGCGGTCCCTCCTTCCACTAGTCCTCCACTGACCATACCACTGCTGCCCGTGTACCCCTGGAACCTTTTTTAAAGTGCCTACAGCCCACTTTTGTTATGTTAGGCCTACTAAGCCTGTCTGCTGTCCCTCCTTCCACTAGTCCTCCACTGACCAGACCACTGCTGCCCGTGTACCCCTGGAACCTATTTTAAAGTGGCTACAGCCTAATTTTGATATGTTAGGCCTATTAAGCCTGTCTGCGGTCCCTCCTTCCACTAGTCCTCCACTGACCAGACCACTGCTGCCCGTGTACCCCTGGAACCTTTTTTAAAGTGCCTACAGCCCACTTTTGTTATGTTAGGCCTACTAACCTGTCTGCGGTCCCTCCTTCCACTAGTCCTCCACTGACCAGACCACTGCTGCCCGTGTACCCCTGGAACCTATTTTAAAGTGGCTACAGCCTAATTTTGTTATGTTAGGCCTAGTACTGAGTCTGTCTGCGGTCCCTCCTTCCAATAGTCCTCCACTGACCACACCACTGATGGACGTGTACCCCTGGAAGCTATTTTAAAGTGCCTACAGCCTACTTTTTTCTTTATTTTATAATTATAAAGCCCAGATGGACTATGCTGTTCCACGGTACGAGCTACCCAGTCGTCACTTCTTTTGCGAGAAAAGCCATCCCAGCCCTCCACCATCATGTAAAAATCCGCATTGTCCATGCTCTCAGGCAATCTAATAGTAGAAAGGTGCACCTGACAACAGATGCATGGACCAGTAGGCATGTCCACGGAAGGTTACATGTTCATTACGGCGCACTGGGTTAATGTGGTGGATGCATGGTCCCCAGGGGACAGCCTACTAAGTCTGTCTGCAGTCCCTAATTGAAATTGTCCTCCGCTTACCACACCAATGCTGCCTGTGTACCCCTGGAACATTTTATAAACTGCATTGAGCCAAATTTTTTGTTTAAGGCCTACTACCAGTGTCTGCCGCTCCAAGGCGTTCTCCAGGTTGCCTTTCCTGAGCTTCGATCTTCAGGCTCTTGTTAAACATTTTTTTAATCAAACTGCAGTGGGGCTAGTACTTGGGTTGGGGCCTACTACCAGTGTCTGCCGCTCCAAGGTGTTCTCCTGGTTGCCTTTCCTGAGCTTCGATCTTCAGGCTCTTGTTAAACAGTTTTTTAATCAAACTGCAGTGGGGCTAGTACTTGGGTTGGGCCTACTACCAGTGTCTGCCGCTCCAAGGTGTTCTCCTGGTTGCCTTTCCTGAGCTTCGATCTTCAGGCTCTTGTTAAACAGTTTTTTAATCAAACTGCAGTGGGGCTAGTACTTGGGTTGGGGCCTACTACCAGTGTCTGCCGCTCCAAGGTGTTCTCCTGGTTGCCTTTCCTGAGCTTCGATCTTCAGGCTCTTGTTAAACAGTTTTTTAATCAAACTGCAGTGGGGCTAGTACTTGGGTTGGGCCTACTACCAGTGTCTGCCACTCCAAGGTGATCTCCTGGTTGCCTTTCCTGAGCTTCGATCTTCAGGCTCTTGTTAAACAGTTTTTTAATCAAACTGCAGTGGGGCTAGTACTTGGGTTGGGGCCTACTACCAGTGTCTGCCGTTCCAAGGTGTTCTCCTGGTTGCCTTTCCTGAGCTTCGATCTTCAGGCTCTTGTTAAACATTTTTTTAATCAAACTGCAGTGGGGCTAGTACTTGGGTTGGGGCCTACTACCAGTGTCTGCCGTTCCAAGGTGTTCTCCTGGTTGCCTTTCCTGAGCTTCGAGCTTCTAGCTCTCGTTTAGTAGTTGTTGAAAACAACACTGCATTAGGCCTACAAGTTGGGTCTGGGTTGTAGAGATGGTGTCTGCCGCTCCAAGGTGTTCCCCAGGTTTCCTCTCCATAGCTTCGAGCTTCTAGCTCTCGTTTAGTAGTTGTTGAAAACAACACTGCATTAGGCCTACAAGTTGGGTCTGGGTTGTAGAGACGGTGTCTGCCGCTCCAAGGTGTTCTCCAGGATTCCTCTCCATAGCTTCGAGCTTCTAGCTCTCGTTTAGTAGTTGTTGAAAACAACACTGCATTAGGCCTACAAGTTGGGTCTGGTGTTATGAACAGGTGATTCAGAACCACAATGGACCTAGTGGTTAAGAGCACACAAGTGACCTGTTTAGTTACTAACATAGGACGAGCTCTGAGACGTGGGAACTCTGCTGACTGCAATCTGTTGTGAATTCTGTGGCTGAATTCACTCCTGTGGTCACAAGTGGTACTGCAGCTTCTGGGCTTCCTCCCTCAGGTGTTCTGGTGAGCTCGTTGGCTGCCTTGTTATTTAACTCCACCTGATTCTGTCTTCCTTGCTCCTTGTCAATGTTCCAGTGTTGGATCTGAGCTTGGATCTTTCCTGTGGCCTGCTGCTCTGCTTAGATAAGTGCTTCTTTGCTTTTGTTGCTGTTTTTTCTGTCCAGCTTGTCTATTCGTTTTTGCTGGAAGCTCTGAGACGCAAAGGGTGTACCGCCGTGCCGTTAGTTCGGCACGGTGGGTCTTTTTGCCCCCTTTGCGTGGTTTTTTGCTTTAGGGTTTTTTGTAGACTGCAAAGTTCTCTTTGCTATCCTCGCTCTATCTAGAATATCGGGCCTCACTTTGCTGAATCTATTTCATCCCTACGTTTGTCTTTTCATCTTGCTAACAGTCATTATATGTGGGGGGCTGCCTTTTCCTTTGGGGTATTTCTCTGAGGCAAGTCAGGCTTGTATTTCTATCTTCAGGCTAGTCAGTTCCTCAGGCTGTGGCGAGTTGCATAGGTAGTGTCAGGCGCAATCCACAGCTGCCTTTAGTTGTGTTTAGGATAGGTTCAGGTATTGCGGTCTACAGAGATTCCACGTCTCAGAGCTCGTTCTATTGTTTTTGGGTTATTGTCACATCACTGTATGTGCTCTGATTACTGCACACTGTGTTACTGGATTGCCTTCATAACAGCAATCCCTAATCCTATCAAACCACACTAAAGGTAGCCGTGGAGCGCTCCTGACAAAACCTAGGCGCTTCGTCACAGCCTGAGAAACTAGCTAGCCCTAAAGATAGAAAAATAAGCCTACCTTGCCTCAGAGAAATTCCCCAAAGGAAAAGGCAGCCCCCCACATATAAAGACTGTGAGTAAGATGAAAATACAAACACAGAGATGAAATAGATTTTAGCAAAGTGAGGCCCGACTTTCTGAATAGACCGAGGATAGGAAAGATAGCTTTGCGGTCAGCACAAAAACCTACAAACAACCACGCAGAGGGGACAAAAAGACCCTCCGCACCTACTAACGGTACGGAGGTGCTCCCTCTGCGTCTCAGAGCTTCCAGCAAGCAAGAAAACCCAATATAGCAAGCTGGACAGAAAATATAGCAAACAAAAGTAACATATGCAAAACTTAGCTCATGCAAGGCAGACAGGCCACAGGAACGATCCAGGAGATAGCAAGGCCAATACTGGAACATTGACTGGAGGCCAGGAACAAAGAACTAGGTGGAGTTAAATAGAGCAGCACCTAATGACTTAACCTCGTCACCTGAGGAAGGAAACTCAGAAGCCGCAGCCCCACTCACATCCACCAGAGGAAGCTCATAGACAGAACCAGCCGAAGTACCACTCATGACCACAGGAGGCAGCTTGACCACAGAATTCACAACAGTACCCCCCCCTTGAGGAGGGGTCACCGAACCCTCACCAGAGCCCCCAGGCCGACCAGGATGAGCCAAATGAAAGGCACGAACCAGATCGACAGCATGAACATCAGAGGCAAAGACCCAGGAATTATCTTCCTGACCATAACCCTTCCACTTAACCAGGTACTGGAGTTTCCATCTCGAAATACGAGAATCCCAAATCTTCTCCACTATATACTCCAACTCCCCCTCAACCAAAATCGGGGCAGGAGGATCAACGATGGAACCACAGGTGCCACATATCTCCGCAACAATGACCTATGGAACACGTTATGAATAGAAAAAGAAGCTGGAAGGGTCAAACGAAAAGACACAGGATTAAGAACCTCAGAAATCCTATATGGACCAATGAAATGAGGCTTAAACTTAGGAGAGGACACTTTCATAGGAATATAACGAGATGACAACCAAACCAAATCCCCAACACGAAGTCGGGGACCCACACAGCGCCTGCGATTTGCGAAACGCTGAGCCTTCTCCTGAGACAATGTCAAATTGTCCACCACATGAGTCCAAATCTGCTGCAACCTATCCACCACAGTATCCACACCAGGACAGTTAGAAGACTCAACCTGCCCTGAAGAGAAACCAGGATGGAAACCGGAATTGCAGAAAAACGGTGAAACCAAAGTAGCCGAGCTGGCCCGATTATTAAGGGCGAACTCAGCCAAAGGCAAAAAGGACACCCAATCATCCTGATCGGCAGAAACAAAACATCTCAGATATGTTTCCAAGGTCTGATTGGTTCGTTCAGTCTGGCCATTTGTCTGAGGATGGAAAGCCGAGGAAAAAGACAAATCAATGCCCATCCTAGCACAAAAGGCTCGCCAAAACCTCGACACAAACTGGGAACCTCTGTCAGAAACGATGTTCTCCGGAATGCCATGTAAACGAACCACATGCTGAAAGAACAATGGCACCAAATCAGAGGAGGAAGGCAGTTTAGGCAAGGGTACCAAATGGACCATCTTAGAGAAGCGATCACAAACAACCCAAATGACCGACATCTTTTGAGAGACGGGGAGATCCGAAATAAAATCCATAGAGATATGTGTCCAGGGCCTCTTCGGGACTGGCAAGGGCAAAAGCAACCCACTGGCACGAGAACAGCAGGGCTTAGCCCGAGCACAAATCCCACAGGACTGCACAAATGAACGCACAGAGACGGCCACCAAAAGGATCTAGCCACCAAATCTCTGGTACCAAAGATTTCAGGATGACCAGCCAACACCGAACAATGAACCTCAGAGATAACTCTACTCGTCCATTTATCAGAGACAAACAGTTTCTCCGCTGGGCAACGGTCAGGTCTATTAGCCTGAAATTTTTTCAGCACCCGCTGCAAATCAGGGGAGATGGCAGACAAAGTTACCCCCTCCTTGAGAATACCCGCCGGCTCAGACAAACCCGGAGAGTCGGGCACAAAACTCCTAGACAGGGCATCCGCCTTCACATTTTTAGAGCCTGGAAGGTACGAAACCACAAAGTCAAAACGGGAGAAAAACAGCGACCATCGAGCCTGTCTAGTATTCAACCGTTTGGCAGACTCGAGATAAGTGAAGTTCTTGTGATCAGTCAAGACCACCACGCGATGCTTAGCTCCTTCAAGCCAATGACGCCACTCCTCGAATGCCCACTTCATGGCCAGCAACTCACAATTGCCAACATCATAATTACGCTCAGCAGGCGAAAACTTCCTGGAAAAGAAGGCGCATGGTTTCACCACCGAGCCATCAGAACTTCTTTGCGACAAAACAGCCCCTGCTCCAATCTCAGAAGCATCAACCTCGACCTGGAACGGGAGCGAAACATCTGGTTGGCACAACACAGGGGCAGAGGAAAAACGACGCTTCAACTCTTGAAAAGCTTCCACAGCAGCAGAAGACCAATTGACCACATCAGAACCCTTCTTGGTTAAATCAGTCAACGGTTTAGCAATACTAGAAAAATTATTGATGAAACGACGATAAAAATTAGCAAAGCCCAGGAACTTTTGCAGACTCTTCAGAGATGTCGGCTGAGTCCAATCATAAATAGCACGAAACTTAACAGGGTCCATCTCGATAGTAGAAGGGGAAAAAATGAAACCCAAAAATGAAACCTTCTGAACACCAAAGATACACTTAGACCCCTTCACAAACAAAGAATTCGCACGCAGGACCTGGAACACCATTCTGACCTGCTTCACGTGAGACTCCCAATCATCCGAGAAGACCAAAATATCATCCAAGTATACAATCAGGAATTTATCCAGGTACTCTCGGAAGATGTCATGCATAAAGGACTGAAACACTGATGGAGCATTAGAAAGCCCGAATGGCATAACCAGGTACTCAAAATGGCCCTCGGGCGTATTAAATGCTGTTTTCCATTCATCGCCCCGTTTAATACGCACAAGATTACACGCACCACGAAGATCTATCTTGGTGAACCAACTAGCCCCCTTAATCCGAGCGAACAAATCAGACAGCAAGGGCAAGGGGTACTGAAATTTGACCGTGATTTTATTTAGAAGGCGGTAATCAATACAAGGTCTCAGCGAACCATCCTTCTTGGCCACAAAAAAGAACCCTGCTCCCAATGGTGACGACGACGGGCGAATATGACCCTTCTCTAAGGATTCCTTTACGTAACTCTGCATAGCGGCGTGCTCAGGTACAGACAAATTAAACAGTCGACCTTTAGGAAACTTACTACCAGGAATCAAATCGATAGCATAATCACAATCCCTATGCGGAGGTAGGGCACTGGACTTGGGCTCATCAAATACATCCTGGTAATCCGACAAGAACTCTGGGACCTCACAAGGGGTGGATGATGAAATAGACAGAAATGGAACATCAACATGTACCCCCTGACAACCTCAGCTGGATACAGACATAGATTTCCAATCCAATACTGGGTTATGGACTTGTAGCCATGGCAACCCCAACACGACCACATCATGCAGATTATGCAACACCAAAAAGCGAATATCCTCCTGATGCGCAGGAGCCATGCACATGGTCAGCTGGGTCCAGTACTGAGGCTTATTCTTGGCCAAAGGCGTAGCATCAATTCCTCTCAATGGAATAGGATGCAGCAAGGGCTCCAAGAAAAACCCACAGCGCCTAGCATACTCCAAGTCCATCAAATTCAGGGCAGCGCCTGAATTCACAAACGCCATGACGGAATAGGATGACAAAGAGCAGTTCAAAGTAACGGACAAAAGAAATTTCGACTGTACAGTACCAATGGTGGCAGACCTAGTGAACCGCTTAGTGCGCTTAGGACAATCGGAGATAGCATGAGTGGAATCACCACAATAAAAACACAGCCCATTCTGGCGTCTGTGTTCTTGCCGTTCAGCTCTGGTCAAAGTCCTATCGCACTGCATAGGCTCAGGTACATGCTCAGATAATACCGCCAAATGGTGCACAGTTTTACGCTCACGCAAGCGTCGACCGATCTGAATTGCCAAAGACATAGACTCATTCAGACCAGCAGGCATAGGAAATCCCACCATGACATCCTTAAGGGCTTCAGAGAGACCTTTTCTGAAAATCGCTGCCAGCGCACATTCATTCCATTGAGTGAGCACAGACCACTTCCTAAACTTCTGACAATATATCTCTACCTCATCCTGACCCTGACACAGAGCCAGCAAATTTTTCTCTGCCTGATCCACTGAATTAGGTTCATCATACAGCAATCCGAGCGCCAGAAAAAACGCATCAATATTACATAATGCAGGATCTCCTGGTGCAAGGGAAAATGCCCAGTCCTGAGGGTCGCCGCATAATAAAGAAATAATGATCTTTACTTGTTGAACTGGGTCACCAGAGGAGCGGGGTTTCAAAGCCAGAAATAGTTTACAATTATTTTTGAAATTCAGAAATTTAGCTCTATCTCCAGAAAATAACTCAGGAATAGGAATTTTAGGTTCTAACATAGGATTCTGAACCACTAAATCTTGAATGTTCTGTACACTTATAGCGAGATTATCCATCAAAGAGGACAGACCTTGAATGTCCATCACAACACCTGTGTTCTGAACCACCCAAATGTCTAGGGGAAAATAGAGACAAAACACAGTGCAAAGAAAAAAAAATGGTCTCAGAACTTCTCTTTTCCCTCTATTGAGAAGCATTAGTACTTTGGGCCTCCAGTACTGTTATCAACAGGTGATTCAGAACCACAATGGACCTAGTGGTTAAGAGCACACAAGTGACCTGTTTAGTTACTAACATAGGACGAGCTCTGAGACGTGGGAACTCTGCTGACCGCAATCCCTAATCCTATCAAACCACACTAAAGGTAGCCGTGGAGCGCTCCTGACAAAACCTAGGTGCCTCGTCACAGCCTGAGAAACTAGCTAGCCCTAAAGATAGAAAAATAAGCCTACCTTGCCTCAGAGAAATTCCCCAAAGGAAAAGGCAGCCCCCCACATATAAAGACTGTGAGTAAGATGAAAATACAAACACAGAGATTAAATAGATTTTAGCAAAGTGAGGCTCGACTTATTGAATAGACCGAGGACAGGAAAGATAGCTTTGCGGTCAGCACATAAACCTACAAACCACGCAGAGGGGACAAAAAGACCCTCCGCACCGACTAACGGTACGGAGGTGCTCTCTCTGCGTCTCAGAGCTTCCAGCAAGCAAGAAAACCCAATATAGCAAGCTGGACAGAAAATATAGCAAACAAAAGTAACATAAGCAAAACTTAGCTCATGCAAGGCAGACAGGCCACAGGAACGATCCAGGAGATAGCAAGGCCAATACTGGAACATTGACTGGAGGCCAGGAACAAAGAACTAGGTGGAGTTAAATAGAGCAGCACCTAATGACTTAACCTCGTCACCTGAGGAAGGAAACTCAGAAGCCGCAGCCCCACTCACATCCACCAGAGGTAGCTCATAGACAGAACCAGCCGAAGTACCACTCATGACCACAGGAGGGAGCTTGACCACAGAATTCACAACAGTCTGGGTTGTAGAGACGGTGTCTGCCGCTCCAAGGTGTTCTCCAGGTTGACTCTCCATAGCTTCAATCTTCATGCTCGTGTTAAGTAGTTGTTGAAACAACACTGCATTAGGCCTACAAGTTGAGTCTGGGTTGTAGAGACGGTGTCTGCTGCTCCAAGGTGTTCTCCAAGGTTGCCTCTCCATAGCTTCAATCTTCATGCTCGTGTTAAGTAGTTGTTGAAACAACACTGCATTAGACCTACAAGTTGAGTCTGGGTTGTAGAGACGGTGACTGCCGCTCCAAGGTGTTCTCCAGGTTGCCTCTCCATAGCTTCAATCTTCATGCTCGTGTTAAGTAGTTGTTGAAACAACACTGCATTAGGCCTACAAGTTGAGTCTGGGTTGTAGAGACGGTGTCTTCCGCTCCAAGGTGTTCCCCAGGTTTCCTCCCCATAGCTTTGAGCTTCTAGCTCTCGTTTAGTAGTTGTTGAAAACAACACTGCATTAGGCCTACAAGTTGGGTCTGGGTTGTAGAGACGGTGTCTTCCGCTCCAAGGTGTTCCCCAGGTTTCCTCTCCATAGCTTCGAGCTTCTAGCTCTCGTTTAGTAGTTGTTGAAAACAACACTGCACAAGGTCTACAAGTTGGGTCTGGGTTGTAGAGGCGGTGTCTTCCGCTCCAAGGTGTTCCCCAGGTTTCCTCTCCATAGCTTCGAGCTTCTAGCTCTCGTTTAGTAGTTGTTGAAAACTAGGGTTGAGCGAAACGAGTCGTTCATTTTCAAAAGTCGCCGACTTTTGGCAAAGTCGGGTTTCATGAAACCCGATCCGACCCCTGTGCGGGGTCGGCCATGCGGTACGCGACTTTCGCGCCAAAGTCGCGTTTCAATGATGCGAAAAGCGCCATTTCTCAACCAATGAAGGTAAACGCAGAGTGTGGGCAGCGTGATGACATAGGTCCTGGTCCCCACCATCTTAGAGAAGGGCATTGCAGTGATTGGCTTGCTGTCTGCGGCATCACAGGGGCTATAAAGGGGCGTTCCCGCCGACCGCCATGTTACTGCTGCTGATCTGAGCTTAGGGAGAGGTTGCTGCCGCTTCGTCAGAATCAGGGTTAGCGTTAGGCAGGGTCCATTAACCACCAAACCGCTTGTGCTGTAGCGATTTCCACTGCCCAACTCCACCTTCGGTGTGCAGGGACAGTGGAAGCTACATTTTTTTTTTTTTTCCCCTCAGCGCTGTAGCTCATTGGGCTGCCCTAGAAGGCTCCCTGATAGCTGCATTGCTGTGTGTACGCCGCTGTGCAAACCAACTGCTTTTTTCAAAGCACAAATCCTCTTGTTCCTTCCTTTCTGCACAGCTATCTTTTTTGTTTGTACACACTTTTTATTTAATTTGTGCATCAGTCCACTCCTTATTGCTGCCTGCCATACCTGGCTGAGATTACTGCAGGGAGATAGTAATTGAAGGACACTCCCTGTTTTTTTTTTTTTTTTGTGGAAGATTAAGATTGACATTTCTGCTAGAGTGCCATCCCTGTGTGTGCCATCTCTCACTCAGTGGGCCATAGAAAGCCTATTTATTTTTTTGCTTGATTTGGGTTATAAAATCTACCTGAAAAAATCACTACATCAATCAGTGGGAGAAAAATATTGGCCTCAGGGCTTGTGTGCCACTCTTGACTCCTGTGTGTGCCATCTCTCAGTCAGTGGGCCATAGAAAGCCTATTTATTTTTTTGCTTGATTTTGGTTCTAAAATCTACCTGAAAAAATCACTACATCAATCAGTGGGAGAAAAATATTGGCCTCAGGGCTTGTGTGCCACTCCTGACTCCTGTGTGCATCATCACTCACTCAGTGGGCCATAGAAAGCCCATTTTTTTTTTTTTTTTGCTTTATTTGGGTTCTAAATTCTACCTGAAAAAATCAATAAATCAATCAGTGGGAGATTAATATTGGCCTTTGGGCTTGTGTGCCAGTCCTAAGCGTGCCATCTCTCTCTCTCAGATAGTGGGCCATAGAAAGCCTATTTATTATTTTTTTTATTGGGTTTATAAATTTTCCCTGGAACAAAAAAAAAAAGTGGGAGATAAATATTGGCCCCTGGGCTTGTGTGCCACTCCTGACTCCTGTGTGCGTCATCTCTCACTCAGTGGGCCATAGAAAGCCTTTTTTTGTTTTATTTGTTTTCTAAATTCTTCCTGAAAAAATCATTTTATTCTATTATTTTTTTTTCCTAAAGTCTCCCTGAAAAAAAACAACAAAAACAAATCAGTGGGAGATTAATATTGCCCTTTCTGCTTGTGTGCCAGTCTTGACTCCTGGGTGTGCCATCTCTCTCTCTCTCTCCAATTGTGGGCCATAGAAAGCCTATTATTTTTTTAGCTAGATTTGGGTTCCAAAATCTACCTGAAAAAATCACTACATCAATCAGTGGGAGATAAATATTGGCCTCTGGGCTTGTGTGCCACTCCTGACTCCTGTGTGCGTCATCTCTCACTCAGTGGGCCATAGAAAGCCTTTTTTTGTTTTATTTGTTTTCTAAATTCTCCCTGAAAAATTCATTTTATTTTATTTGGTTTCTAAATTCTTCCTGAAAAAATCATTTTATTCTATTATTTTTTTTTCCTAAAGTCTCCCTGAAAAAAAAAACAAAAACAAATCAGTGGGAGATTAATATTGCCCTTTCTGCTTGTGTGCCAGTCTTGACTCCTGGGTGTGCCATCTCTCTCTCTCTCTCCAATTGTGGGCCATAGAAAGCCTATTATTTTTTTAGCTTGATTTGGGTTCCAAAATCTACCTGAAAAAATCACTACATCAATCAGTGGGAGATAAATATTGGCCTCTGGGCTTGTGTGCCACTCCTGACTCCTGTGTGCGTCATCTCTCACTCAGTGGGCCATAGAAAGCCTTTTTTTGTTTTATTTGTTTTCTAAATTCTCCCTGAAAAAATCATTTTATTTTATTTGGTTTCTAAATTCTTCCTGAAAAAATCATTTTATTCTATTATTTTTTTTTCCTAAAGTCTCCCTGAAAAAAAAAAAAAAACAAATCAGTGGGAGATTAATATTGCCCTTTCTGCTTGTGTGCCAGTCTTGACTCCTGGGTGTGCCATCTCTCTCTCTCTCTCCAATTGTGGGCCATAGAAAGCCTATTATTTTTTTAGCTTGATTTGGGCTCCAAAATCTACCTGAAAAAATCACTACATCAATCAGTGGGAGATAAATATTGGCCTCTGGGCTTGTGTGCCACTCCTGACTCCTGTGTGCGTCATCTCTCACTCAGTGGGCCATAGAAAGCCTTTTTTTGTTTTATTTGTTTTCTAAATTCTCCCTGAAAAAATCATTTTATTGTATTTGGTTTCTAAATTCTTCCTGAAAAAATCATTTTATTCTATTATTTTTATTTCCTAAAGTCTCCCTGAAAAAAAAAAAAAAATCAAATCAGTGGGAGATTAATATTTACATTTGTGCTTCAGTGACAGTCCTGCGTGTGTGGCATCTCTCTCATTTGTTGCCACCAACAACAGAGTGTGTAACATTGTGCCTGATTTTCGTTGTGGTCTCACTCACCTGTAAAGGGGTAGCTAAATCATACTGAAGTTATAGCTCACCGTGTAATTTGTGTGACAGCAACAAATACCGTTAGTTTGTTTACGTTTTTAAAACAATGAGGAAGTCTGGTGGAAGAGGTCGTGGCCGGGGGCGTTCATTGTCAGCTGGTAATGAGGGTAGTGGTAGTGGTGGAGCATCAGCTGGTCGTGGGAAAAAAAATATTGCACCTAAGTCTGGAGCTGTGGAGCCAGGTTCGTCGTCTGGCTACACAAGGCCTCGAACGCTCCCTTTTCTGGGAGTAGGAAAACCGCTTTTAAAGCCGGAGCAGCAAGAGCAAGTTTTAGCTTATCTTGCTGACTCAGCCTCTAGCTCTTTTGCCTCCTCTCGTGAAACTGGTAAATGTCAAAGCAGCGTGTCGTTAGTGGATGTTCACGGTCAGGGACAAGTCGCTTCCTTGTCCTCTTCAGCAAAAACAACAACAGAGAAGAATGCAGCAGGCGACACAACGGGTTACTCCATGGAGCTCTTTACACATACCGTCCCTGGCTTAGAAAGTGAAGCAGTTAACAGTCCATGCCCATTACAAGTTGAATCTGACATGGAGTGCACTGATGCACAGCCACAGCCAGACTACTATGCTGGTCCTTTGACTCAGACCACAACATTGCCCTCGCAGGGTAATGATCAAGAATCAGACCCTGATGAGACTATGTTGCCCCATCACGAACGCTATACCACCGACCGACACGGTGACACAGACGAAGTTGCACACGAGCTACAAGAAGAGGTAATAGATGACCCAGTTCTTGACCCCGATTGGCAGCCATTGGGGGAACAGGGTGCAGGCGGCAGCAGTTCTGAAGCGGAGGAGGAGGGGCCGCAGCAGGCATCAACATCGCAACAGGTTCCATCTGCCGGGCCCGTATCTTGCCCAAAACGCGTGGCAAAGCCAAAACCTGTTGGAGGACAGCGTGGCCATCCGGTTAAAGCTCAGTCTGCAATGCCTGAAAAGGTATCCGATGCTAGAAAGAGTGCAGTCTGGCATTTTTTTAAACAACATCCAATTGATCAGCGCAAAGTCATCTGTCAAAAATGTTCAACTACCTTAAGCAGAGGACAGAATCTGAAAAGTCTCAATACAAGTTGCATGCATAGACATTTAACCACCATGCATTTGCAAGCCTGGACTAACTACCAAACGTCCCTTAAGGTTGTAGCACCCTCGGCCAATGAAGCTAGTCAGCAACGCAACATCCCTTCCGGCAGTGTAGGGCCACCATTTTCCGCACCACCTGCAGTATCTGTGCAGGTTTCTTTGCCAGGCCTAAGCAGTCAGGGTCAGGGAATCACCAGTTTCGTAGTAGGAAACACTGCATCTAGGACACCGGCGGCAACAATACCATCTCCCACCGTCTCTCAGTTTGCCATGTCCACCGGCACCCCCGCTAGTTCCACGATCTCCAGCTCTCCAGTCCAGCTCACCCTACATGAGACTATGGTTAGAAAAAGGAAGTACTTAGCCTCGCATCCGCGTACACAGGGTTTGAACGCCCACATAGCTAGACTAATCTCGTTAGAGATGATGCCCTACCGGTTAGTTGAAAGTGAAGCTTTCAAAGCCCTGATGGACTACGCTGTACCACGCTACGAGCTACCCAGTCGACACTTTTTTTCCAGAAAAGCCATCCCAGCCCTCCACCAGCATGTTAAAGAGCGCATCGTCCATGCACTCAGGCAATCTGTGAGCACAAAGGTGCACCTGACAACAGATGCATGAACCAGTAGGCATGGCCAGGGACGTTACGTGTCCATCACGGCACACTGGGTAAATGTGGTGGATGCAGGGTCCACAGGGGACAGCAAGTTTGGGACAGTTCTGCCTAGCCCACGGTCTAGGAAACAGTTGGCTGTAGCCGTTCGCACCCCCTCCTCCTCCTCTTCGTCCTCCTGCAGAAGCGAGAGCTCGTCCACAGACCGCAGTCGCACAACCACTCCATCGGCAGCTGCCACTGTTGCACACCAGGTCTCCCATTATGGGGCAGCTACTGGCAAACGTCAGCAGGCTGTATTGGCTATGAAGTGTTTGGGCGACAACAGACACACCGCGGAAGTTCTGTCTGAGTTCTTGCAGAAAGAAACGCAGTCGTGGCTGGGCACTGTAGATCTTGAGGCAGGCAAGGTAGTGAGTGATAACGGAAGGAATTTCATGGCTGCCATCTCCCTTTCCCAACTGAAACACATTCCTTGCCTGGCTCACACCTTAAACCTGGTGGTGCAGTGCTTCCTGAAAAGTTATCCGGGGTTATCCGACCTGCTCCTCAAAGTGCGTGGACTTTGCTCACATATTCGCCGTTCGCCCGTACACTCCAGCCGTATGCAGACCTATCAGCGTTCTTTGAACCTTCCCCAGCATCGCCTAATCATAGACGTTGCAACAAGGTGGAACTCAACACTGCACATGCTTCAGAGACTGTGCGAACAGAGGCGGGCTGTTATGTTTTTGTGGGAGGATACACATACACGGGCAGGCAGTAGGATGGCAGACATGGAGTTGTCAGGTGTGCAGTGGTCGAAGATTAAAGACATGTGTCAAGTCCTTCAGTGTTTTGAGGAATGCACACGGCTGGTTAGTGCAGACAACGCCATAATAAGCATGAGCATCCCCCTAATGCGTCTGCTGATGCAAAGTTTGACGCACATAAAGGATCAGGCGTCTGCAGCTGAGGAAGAGGAAAGCCTTGATGACAGTCAGCCATTGTCTGGCCAGGGCAGTGTACAGGACGAGTTAGCGGGCGAAGAGGAGGAGGAGGACGAGGAGGATGATGGGGATGATTATATTTGTAATGAGGAAGCTTTTCCGGGGCCACTGGAAATTGGTGGCACGGCAAGGCCGGGTTCTGGTTTTTGGAGGGACACAAGTGACGTGGATTTGCCTGAAACTGCCTCTCAACCAACCACAACCAAAGATTTGAGAACTGGAACTTTGGCCCACATGGCGGATTATGCCTTACGTATCCTCAAAAGGGACACACGCATAACTAAAATGATGAACGATGACGATTACTGGTTGGCCTGCCTCCTTGATCCTCGCTATAAAGGCAAATTGCAAAATATAATGCCACATGAGAACTTGGAACTAATATTAGCAACCAAACAATCAACTCTTGTTGACCGTTTGCTTCTGGCATTCCCTGCACACAGCGCCCGTGATCGTTCTCACACGAGCTGCAGGGGCCAGCAGACCAGAGGAGTTAGAGGGGCAGAAATCAGAAGTGGCGTTGGCCAGAGGGGTTTTCTGACCAGGTTGTGGAGTGATTTTGCTATGACCGCAGACAGGACAGGTACTGCAGCATCAATTCAAAGTGACAGGAGACAACATTTGTCCAGTATGGTTACAAACTATTTTTCATCCCTTATCGATGTTCTCCCTCAACCGTCATTCCCATTTGATTACTGGGCATCAAAATTAGACACCTGGCCAGAATTGGCAGAATATGCATTGCAGGAGCTTGCTTGCCCGGCAGCTAGTGTCCTATCAGAAAGAGTATTCAGTGCTGCAGGTTCAATACTAACAGAAAAAAGGACTCGTCTGGCTACCCAAAATGTAGATGATCTAACCTTCATTAAAATGAACCACAACTGGATTTCGAAATCTTTTGCCCCACCTTGCCCGGCTGACACCTAGCTTTCCTATGTAAAGGTCTTGCCTGTGGACTATTCTGAACGACTTTTCCAATCTCGTAATTTGCAGCACCTGATTGTCCAGCATCCGACATGTTAACACCTCCCTAAATGGCCAAAGTCCCCACACGGGGCCGTGGTATCGCCACTTGGCGCCAGCACCCGTGAGAGTACTGTTTGTCTGAAGAGGTGGGTGTGCCCGCTTTTGGTCGACGGCACTGCCACTAGGTCCCTCATAGTACAATAAAGTGTCTGGCGGTGGTGGTGCGCACCCAACGTCAGACACACTGTTGTAATATGAGGGGCCCTGGGCCTGTACCGCCAGCCACAAGACAGTCCCCCCCAGGTCAAACAGTGCTCTACGACTTGCAAAATTTTCTCTCACAGATCCACCAATGTTTAGTCTATGCGCTGACATCCTTCAATGCCTGGCACTGTCAATACCATTGTATTGACATTTTTCTTATGTTAGGCCTTCGAAGCCTGTCTGCGGTCCCTCCTTCCACTAGGCCTCCACTGACCTGTCTACTGCATCCCGTGTTCCCCTGGAACCAATTTTAAATTGCCTACAGCCAGCCCAATTTATTATGTTAGGGCTTCGAAGCCTGTCTGCGGTCCCTCCTTCCACTAGGCCTCCACTGACCTGTCTACTGCTGCCCGTGTTCCCCTGGAACCAATTTTAAATTGCCTACAGCCAGCCCAATTTATTATGTTAGGGCTTCGAAGCCTGTCTGCGGTCCCTCCTTCCACTAGGCCTCCACTGACCTGTCTACTGCTGCCTGTGTTCCCCTGGAACCAATTTTAAATTGCCTACAGCCAGCCCAATTTATTATGTTAGGGCTTCGAAGCCTGTCTGCGGTCCCTCCTTCCACTAGGCCTCCACTGACCTGTCTACTGCTGCCCGTGTTCCCCTGGAACCAATTTTAAATTGCCTACAGCCAGCCCAATTTATTATGCTAGGGCTTCGAAGCCTGTCTGCGGTCCCTCCTTCCACTAGGCCTCCACTGACCTGTCTACTGCTGCCCGTGTTCCCCTGGAACCAATTTTAAATTGCCTACAGCCAGCCCAATTTATTATGTTAGGGTTTCGAAGCCTGTCTGCGGTCCCTCTTTCCACTAGGCCTCCACTGACCTGTCTACTGCTGCCCGTGTTCCCCTGGAACCAATTTTAAATTGCCTACAGCCAGCCCAATTCATTATGTTAGGGCTTCGAAGCCTGTCTGCGGTCCCTCCTTCCACTAGGCCTCCACTGACCTGTCTACTGCTGCCCGTGTTCCCCTGGAACCAATTTTAAATTGCCTACAGCCAGCCCAATTTATTATGTTAGGGCTTCGAAGCCTGTCTGCGGTCCCTCCTTCCACTAGGCCTCCACTGACCTGTCTACTGCTGCCCATGTTCCCCTGGAACCAATTTTAAATTGCCTACAGCCAGCCCAATTTATTATGTTAGGGCTTCGAAGCCTGTCTGCGGTCCCTTCTTCCACTAGGCCTCCACTGACCTGTCTACTGCTGCCCGTGTTCCCCTGGAACCAATTTTAAATTGCCTACAGCCAGCCCAATTTATTATGTTAGGGCTTCGAAGCCTGTCTGCGGTCCCTCCTTCCACTAGGCCTCCACTGACCTGTCTACTGCTGCCCGTGTTTTCCTGGAACCAATTTTAAATTGCCTACAGCCAGCCCAATTTACTATGTTAGGGCTTTGAAGCCTGTCTGCGGTCCCTCCTTCCACTAGGCCTCCACTGACCTGTGTACTGCTGCCCGTGTTCCCCTGGAACCAATTTTAAATTGCCTACAGCCAGCCCAATTTATTATGTTAGGGCTTCGAAGCCTGTCTGCGGTCCCTCCTTCCACTAGGCCTCCACTGACCTGTCTACTGCTGCCCGTGTTCCCCTGGAACCAATTTTAAATTGCCTACAGCCAGCCCAATTTATTATGTTAGGGCTTCGAAGCCTGTCTGCGGTCCCTCCTTCCACTAGGCCTCCACTGACCTGTCTACTGCTGCCCGTGTTCCCCTGGAACCAATTTTAAATTGCCTACAGCCAGCCCAATTTATTATGTTAGGGCTTCGAAGCCTGTCTGCGGTCCCTCCTTCCACTAGGCCTCCACTGACCTGTCTACTGCTGCCCGTGTTCCCCTGGAACCAATTTTAAATTGCCTACAGCCAGCCCAATTTATTATGTTAGGGCTTCGAAGCCTGTCTGCGGTCCCTCCTTCCACTAGGCCTCCACTGACCTGTCTACTGCTGCCCGTGTACCCCTTGAACCAACATCAGAAATTATAAAAATAAGTATTTTGCTTATAAAAAAGAAAATACTGGAGAGATATCAAATGCAGACATTTTACCATTAAAAACAAACACATACAACAAAAATCTGGTACAGTACTAAAAATGGCCACCAGCTACAATAACTTTCTCCTGCAAGTAGTTAACTGAAAGTTTTTTTCAATTTAAAACACAGATATGGCATCCACCGAGTGTTGTCCTGTCGCGTCTTCTTTATATTATTGCCAAGAAGATGCAAAACAATGAAAATAATAAAATCATTATTTACCAAAAAAATAGAGTAAGTCAAAACCACATTGCAAATAAACATTCATAACAAATAAAGAAGCAGGGCGCGTCCGAGGGTGAGTATATACCTAATAAGAATATAATCACCCTCGGACGCGCCCTGCTTCTTTCCGACAGCCTTCCTTCCTAAGAATCAGCCCTTCCATGGTGTAGAGAGAGGGTTTGTTACACTCCAAGGTGTTCCCCAGGTTGCCTTTCCTGAGCTTCGATCTTCATGCTCTCGTTTAGTAGTTGTCGGAAAGTAGGCTGCATTAGGCCTACAAATTGGGTATGGGGTGGAGAGAGATGGTGTGTTACACTCCAAGGTGTTCCCCAGGTTTCCTTGCCATTGCTTCGGTCTTCCGACTCTCGTTTAGTAGTTGTAGAAAACTACACTGCATTAGGCCTACAAAATGGGTATCGGGTGGAGAGAGATGGTGTGTTACACTCCAAGGTGTTCCCCAGGTTGCCTTTCCTGAGCTTCGATCTTCCGGCTCTCGTTTAGTAGTTGTTGGAAACTACACTGCATTAGGCCTACAAATTGGGTATGGGGTGTAGAGAGATGGTGTGTTCCACTCCAAGGTGTTCTCCAGGTTGCCTTTCCTGAGCTTCGATCTTCCGGCTCTCGTTTAGTAGTTGTTGGAAACTACGCTGCATTAGGCCTACAAATTGGGTATGGGGTGTAGAGAGATGGTGTGTTCCACTCCAAGGTGTTCCCCAGGTTTCCTCGCCAATGCTTCGATCTTCATGCTCTCGTTTAGTAGTTGTTGGAAACTACGCTGCATTAGGCCTACAAATTGGGTATGGGGTGGAGAGAGATGGTGTGTTCCACTCCAAGGTGTTCCCCAGGTTTCCTCGCCAATGCTTCGATCTTCATGCTCTCGTTTAGTAGTTCTTGGAAACTACACTGCATTAGGTCTACAAATTGGGTATGGGGTGTAGAGAGATGGTGTGTTCCACTCCAAAGTGTTCTCCAGGTTGCCTTTCCTGAGCTTCGATCTTCCGGCTCTCGTTTAGTAGTTGTTGGAAACTACACTGCATTAGGCCTACGAATTGGGTATGGGGTGTAGAGAGATGGTGTGTTCCACTCCAAGGTGTTCTCGAGGTTGCCTTTCCTGAGCTTCGATCTTCCGGCTCTCGTTTAGTAGTTGTCGGAAAGTAGGCTGCATTAGGCCTACAAATTGGGTATGGGGTGGAGAGAGATGGTGTGTTACACTCCAAGGTGTTCCCCAGGTTTCCTTGCCATTGCTTCGGTCTTCCGACTCTCGTTTAGTAGTTGTAGAAAACTACACTGCATTAGGCCTACAAAATGGGTATCGGGTGGAGAGAGATGGTGTGTTACACTCCAAGGTGTTCCCCAGGTTGCCATTCCTGAGCTTCGATCTTCCGGCTCTCGTTTAGTAGTTGTTGGAAACTACGCTGCATTAGGCCTACAAATTGGGTATGGGGTGTAGAGAAATGGTGTGTTCCACTCCAAGGTGTTCCCCAGGTTTCCTCGCCAATGCTTCGATCTTCATGCTCTCGTTTAGTAGTTGTTGGAAACTACGCTGCATTAGGCCTACAAATTGGGTATGGGGTGTAGAGAGATGGTGTGTTCCACTCCATGGTGTTCTCCAGGTTGCCTTTCCTGAGCTTCGATCTTCCGGCTCTCGTTTAGTAGTTCTTGGAAACTACGCTGCATTAGGCCTACAAATTGGGTATGGGGTGTAGAGAGATGGTGTGTTCCACTCCAAGGTGTTCTCCAGGTTGCCTTTCCTGAGCTTCGATCTTCCGGCTCTCGTTTAGTAGTTGTTGGAAACTACGCTGCATTAGGCCTACAAATTGGGTATGGGGTGTAGAGAGATGGTGTGTTCCACTCCAAGGTGTTCCCCAGGTTTCCTCGCCAATGCTTCGATCTTCATGCTCTCGTTTAGTAGTTCTTGGAAACTACGCTGCATTAGGCCTACAAATTGGGTATGGGGTGTAGAGAGATGGTGTGTTCCACTCCAAGGTGTTCCCCAGGTTTCCTCGCCAATGCTTCGATCTTCATGCTCTCGTTTAGTAGTTGTTGGAAACTACGCTGCATTAGGCCTACAAATTGGGTATGGGGTGTAGAGAGATGGTGTGTTCCACTCCAAGGTGTTCTCCAGGTTGCCTTTCCTGAGCCTCGATCTTCCGGCTCTCGTTTAGTAGTTCTTGGAAACTACACTGCATTAGGCCTACAAATTGGGTATGGGGTGTAGAGAGATGGTGTGTTCCACTCCAAGGTGTTCTCCAGGTTGCCTTTCCTGAGCTTCGATCTTCTGGCTCTCGTTTAGTAGTTGTTGGAAACTACGCTGCATTAGGCCTACAAATTGGGTATGGGGTGTAGAGAGATGGTGTGTTCCACTCCAAGGTGTTCTCCAGGTTGCCTTTCCTGAGCTTCGATCTTCCGGCTCTCGTTTAGTAGTTGTTGGAAACTACGCTGCATTAGGCCTACAAATTGGGTATGGGGTGTAGAGAGATGGTGTGTTCCACTCCATGGTGTTCTCCAGGTTGCCTTTCCTGAGCTTCGATCTTCCGGCTCTCGTTTAGTAGTTGTTGGAAACTACACTGCATTAGGCCTACAAATTGGGTATGGGGTGTAGAGAGATGGTGTGTTCCACTCCAAGGTGTTCTCCAGGTTGCCTTTCCTGAGCTTCGATCTTCCGGCTCTCGTTTAGTAGTTCTTGGAAACTACACTGCATTAGGCCTACAAATTGGGTATGGGGTGTAGAGAGATGGTGTGTTCCACTCCAAGGTGTTCTCCAGGTTGTCTTTCCTGAACTTCTATCTTCAGGCTCTCATTAAATTGTGGTTAAACGGAACAACTGCATTTGGCGTACTAGTTGGTTTTGGGCCTACTATCGGTGTCTGACACTCCTTGCTGTTCTCCTGGTTTCCTGTCCTGAAATTCCGTTTTCAGGCGCTCGTTAAGTAGTTGTTAATGTCAGACTGCATTTGGCGTACTAGTTGGGTTGGGGCCTACTATCGGTGTCTGCCACTCCTTGCTGTTCTCCTCCACTGAACAAAGCTGTGCCGCCTGTTTACTAAGGTTGCCAATTTTGAACTGCATTTAGACTACTTACTGATTTGGGCCTACTCTCTGTGTCAGCCTCTCATTCCAGTTGTCCTCCACTGCAATGCCCCCTGGTTATTCCTGTGTTATCAATTTTGAACTGCATTTAGCCAACTTTATTCTTTGGGCCTATATCTGTGTTTCCTCCTCATCCTGCCCATTGCCCAGCCAGTGATAGATGAGTCTGCTGGTACATTGACCCATAACGCAACATTCCCCGTGCACGCTACACAACAACATTGTGACCCTGCTGAAAGTCAGGTTGCTCTTCCCGCATACCATACCACCTTACACGGGGACAAAGAGGAAGGTGCAGATGAAAGTACAGGTTCCTTCATCAGGTGGGGGGAGGAATACTAGTTGGCGACGTCACGGGCACAGGGCCTCTCATAGTACGCAAAAGTGTTGCTGCCGGTGGGAGGCGCCCCCGCCGTGCAAACACACCGCTGTACTTTGAGGGGCCCTGTGCCAGTGCCAATGCCAACGAGTGGGCCCCCCCTGCTTGCTCAGGTTAACAGCACTTGCAAAGTTGAAATACTTACCTCTCCCTGCTCCACTGCCGTGACGTGGTCCAGATTTCCTGGGCCCACTAATTACTTGAACCAGCCCTACCCACCACAACTTTAGCCAAATGACCCCCAATTTCAAATGCCTTACAATTATTATGAGGTAAATTACGCTTGACAAGCTTCATTAAGAAGAATGGATGGTTTTGACATTAAAATGGGCACTCTAGGTGTTTTCCTGGCCCCCACTCACTGCCGACTATGCTGCCCCATTGACTTGCATTGGGTTTCGTGTTTCGGTCGATCCCGACTTTACGTCATAATCGGCCGATTTCACTCGACCCGACTTTTGAGATAGTCGGGTTTTGCGAAACCCGGCTCGACTCTAAAAAGGTTAAGGTCGCTCAACTCTATTGAAAACAACACTGCATTAGGCCTACAAATTGGTTCTGGGTTGTAGAGACGGTGTCTTCCGCTCCAAGGTGTTCCCCAGGTTTCCTCTCCATAGCTTCGAGCTTCTAGCTCTCGTTTAGTAGTTGTTGAAAACAACACTGCATTAGGCCTACAAATTGGGTCTGGGTTGTAGAGACGGTGTCTGCCGCTCCAAGGTGTTCTCCAGGTTGCCTCTCCATAGCTTCAATGTTCATGCTCGTGTTAAGTAGTTGTTGAAACAACACTGCATTAGGCCTACAAGTTGGGTCTGGGTTGTAGAGACGGTGTCTTCCGCTCCAAGGTGTTCTCCAGGTTGCCTTTCCTGAGCTTCTATCTTCAGGCTCTTGTTAAATAGTGGTTAAATGGAACAACTGCATTTGGCCTACTAGTTGGGTTGGGGCATACTAACAGTGTCTGCCGCTCCTTGCTGTTCTCCTGGTTTCCTGTCCTGAAATTCCATTTTCAGGCTCTCGTTAAGTAGTTGTTAATGTTAGACTGCATTTGGCCTACTAGTTGGGTTGGGGCCTACTATCGGTGTCTGCCGCTCCTTGCTGTTCTCCTCCACTGAACAAAGCTGTGCCGCCTGTTTACTACTGTTGCCAATTTTGAACTGCATTTAGACTACTTACTGATTTGGGCCTACTCTCTGTGTCAGCCTCTCATTACAGTTGTCCTCCACTGAACAAAGCAATGCCCCCTGGTTAGTCCTGTTACCAATTTTGAACTGCATTTAACCCACTTTATTCTTTGGGCCTATATCTGTGTTTCCTCCTCATCCTGCCCATTGCCCAGCCAGTGATAGATGAGTCTGCTGGTACATTGACCCAGAACGCTACATTCCCCGTGCACGCTACACAGCCAGAATGTGACCCTGCTGAAAGTCAGGTTCCCCTTCCAGCATACCATACCACCTTACAAAGAGGAAGGTGCAGATGAAAGTGCAGGTTCCTTCATCAGTTGTGGGGGGGGGGAATACTCATTGGCGACGTCACTGGCACAGGGCCCCTCATAGTACGCAAAAGTGTCGCTGCTGGTGGGAGGCGCCCCCGCCGTGCAAACACACTGGCGTACTTTGAGGGGCCCTGTGCCAGTGCCAATGCCAACGAGTGGGCCCCCCCTGCTTGCTCAGGATCACAGCACTTGCAAAGTTTAAATACTTACCTCTCCCTGCTCCACTGACCTGAGGTTGTCCAGATTACCTGGGCCCACTAAATACTTGAACCAGCCCTACCCCCCACAACTTTAGCCAAATGACCCCCAATTTCCAATGCCTAACTATTATTATAAGGGAAATTAAGATTGACAAGCTTCATTAAGAAGAATGGATGGTTTTGGCATTAAAATGGGCACTCTAGGTGTTTTCCTGGCCCCCACTCACTGCCGACTATGCTGCCCCATTGACTTGCATTGGGTTTCGTGTTTCGGTCGATCCCGACTTTACGTCATAATCGGCCGATTTCACTCGACCCGACTTTTGAGATAGTCGGGTTTTGCGAAACCCGACTCGACTCTAAAAAAGTCAAGGTCGCTCAACCCTATTGGCAATGACTACCTGAAGTCTTGAAGTCATGGACATCACCAGACACTGTGTTTCCTCCTTTTTGATGCTCTGCCAGGCCTTCACTGCGGTGGTTTTCAGTTGCTGTTTGTTTGTGGGCCTTTCTGTCTGAAGTTTAGTCTTTAACAAGTGAAATGCATGCTCAATTGGGTTGAGATCAGGTGACTGACTTGGCCATTCAAGAATATTCCACTTCTTTGCTTTAATAAACTCCTGGGTTGCTTTGGCCTTATGTTTTGGGTCATTGTCCATCTGTAGTATGAAACGACGACCAATCAGTTTGGCTGCATTTGGCTGGATCTGAGCACACAGTATGGCTCTGAATATCTCAGAATTCACTCAGCTGCTCCTGTCCTGTGTCACATCATCAATAAACACTAGTGACTAGTGTTGAGCGATACCTTCCGATATCGGAAAGTATCGGTATCGGATAGGATCGGCCGATATTCAAAAAATATCGGATATCGCCGATACCGATACCCGATCCCAATGCAAGTCAATGGGACCAAAATATCGGAATTAAAATAAACCCTTTCTTGCCTTGTAGGTTCATTCTACATGAAGGAAAACAACTAAGAATAATGTAGGATGTATTGTGGGAGGTGGCGGAGACATTAAAGGCAATGAGGTTTAGCCCAATCAAATAGAATAGCATGTTTTTGTTTTTTTTTAAGACGTTTGGAGTGAAAAAGATATTGAGTATGTTTATTTTTTTATTTATTTTGTCAGATATTGATGTTTCACTATTCCACGCCCTTCCCCTTCTTTTTTTTTCTTTTTTTTTTTTACTATTCCCACACTTTCATCTTCATCATCATCAGCATCTTTGACATCAACTTCTTCTTCACCTTATTCATCTTCTTCTTCATCTTCTACCTATTTTTTTTTTTTATTACATTCTTCATATTCATTTTATTCAACTATTATTATTCTTCCTATTCTACATATTCTTTTTATTCCACTGTTATTATTCTTCCTATTCTACTTCTTCATCATATTCTCATTTGTGACAGGCATTCCCGTAGTTGTTATCTATAAAAGTTGGAAGATTACACCTTCCGTTCTGCCAGTCACAAAAGTTACATTTGTCCGCGTTCAGTTTGGCCTGCAGCATCAGGCTTTATCCAGGGGCACCACGAGGAGGAACGGACCCACCCCCATACACTGCTTAGTCTTCTTCTGCATATAATTTAGATAATATCTTTTGCTCTAATATTAAGTCTTATGCTTAATGTTCTTCTGCTCTTTGTTCTGCAGCCTCTTGTTCTTCTGCTTCTCGGTCTTCCATGTCGTCGTCTCCAGGGTCGTCGTCTCCAGTGTCGTCATCTCCGCCGTCGTCGTCTCAGCCGTCGTCGTCTCCGCCGTCGTCGTCGTCGTCATCGGGGTGGTCTTCCGGGTCGTCGTCGTCGTCATCGGGGTGGTTTTCCGGGCCGTCGACTTTAGGGTCTTCAACTTGGAAATGTAGCAGAAGGTACAAGAAGGCTGAGAAAATGCCAAGAACCAGCTGATGGAACTGGAACTCGGATGGCTACCCGAAGGTTCAAGAGCCTATGGAACTACCGAGGACCAGCTGACGTTACTGGAACCCGGTTACTAAGCAGGAGGTACCCGTGCTAAAAAGCACTACCAAGGACCGCCTGACGTTGGCGGAACTCGGATACCCAGAAGGAGGCACCTAAGCCAAAGGCTCTGCCCGGAACCAGCTGACGGTACTGGAACCAGGATGGGGAGCAGAAGGTACAAGAACAAAAGACACTGCCGAGAACCAGCTGACGGTACTGGAACCCGGATGGGTAGCCGAAGGTCCAAGAGCCAATGGAACTACCGAGGACCAGCTGACGTTACTGGAACCCGGTTACTAAGCAGGAGGTACCCGTGCCCGAAAGCACTACCAAGGACCACCTGACGTTGGTGGAACTTGGATACCCAGAAGGAGGCACCTAAGCCAAAGGCTCTGCCCGGAACCAGCTGACGGTACTGGAACCAGGATGGGAAGCAGAAGGTACAAGAGCAAAAGACACTGCCGAGAACCAGCTGACGGTGCTGGAACCAGGTGGTGGACCTGAAGGTCCACAGGAGAGGAGAGAACAGCTAGGCCGCGAGGCAGCCGCAGTTACCGAACCCCAACAGTCCTACAGGGGGAGCTGGGCCTACTGGCACTACAGAACCAGCCTTGACTGCCAGTTCACGCAGCCCACATAGGAAGCTCCTAAACTGGAGGCACCCTGGAGTTGGCTAACCCGACCGCACCACGACGGGGCAAGCATAGGCGTCTCAGTGAGCTTGACACAACCCGGAAACAGCTGGCGGTGCTGAAACCAGGCTTGGCACGAGGGAGTACCTGTGTCAAGAACACTGCCGAGAACCAGCTGGCGGTGCTGGAACCCAGATGCGTTGCCCCAGTGTGCAAGAGCCAATGGCACGACCGAGGACCAGCTGGCGGTGCTGGAACCCGGTTACTAAGCTGTAGGTGCCCGCGCTTAAAAGCACTACCAAGGACCGCCTGACGTTGACGGAACTCGGATACCCAGGAGGAGGCACCTAAGCCAAAGGCTCGGCCCGGAACCAGCTGACGGTGCTGGAACCAGGTGGTGGACCCCAAGGCCCACAGGAGAGGAGAGAACAGCTAGGCCGCGAGGCAGCCGCAGTTACCGAACCCCAACAGTCCTACAGGGGGAGCTGAGCCTACTGGCACTACAGAACCAGCCTTGACTACCAGTTCACGCAGCCCACATAGGAAGCTCCTAAACTGGAGGCACCCTGGAGTTGGCTAACCCGACCGCACCACGACGGGGCAAGCATAGGCGTCTCAGTGAGCTTGACACAACCCGGAAACAGCTGGCGGTGCTGAAACCAGGCTTGGCACGAGGGAGTACCTGTGTCAAGAACACTGCCGAGAACCAGCTGGCGGTGCTGGAACCCAGATGCGTTGCCCCAGTGTGCAAGAGCCAATGGCACGACCGAGGACCAGCTGGCGGTGCTGGAACCCGGTTACTAAGCTGTAGGTGCCCGCGCTTAAAAGCACTACCAAGGACCGCCTGACGTTGACGGAACTCGGATACCCAGGAGGAGGCACCTAAGCCAAAGGCTCGGCCCGGAACCAGCTGACGGTGCTGGAACCAGGTGGTGGACCCCAAGGCCCACAGGAGAGGAGAGAACAGCTAGGCCGCGAGGCAGCCGCAGTTACCGAACCCCAACAGTCCTACAGGGGGAGCTGAGCCTACTGGCACTACAGAACCAGCCTTGACTACCAGTTCACGCAGCCCACATAGGAAGCTCCTAAACTGGAGGCACCCTGGAGTTGGCTAACCCGACCGCACCACGACGGGGCAAGCATAGGCGTCTCAGTGAGCTTGACACAACCCGGAAACAGCTGACGGTGCTGAAACCAGGCTTGGCACGAGGGAGTACCTGTGACAAGAACACTGCCGAGAACCAGCTGGCGGTGCTGGAACCCAGATGCGTTGCCCCAGTGTGCAAGAGCCAATGGCACGACCGAGGACCAGCTGGCGGTGCTGGAACCCGGTTACTAAGCTGTAGGTGCCCGCGCTTAAAAGCACTACCAAGGACCGCCTGACGTTGGCGGAACTCGGATACCCAGGAGGAGGCACCTAAGCCAAAGGCTCGGCCCGGAACCAGCTGACGGTGCTGGAACCAGGTGGTGGACCCCAAGGCCCACAGGAGAGGAGAGAACAGCTAGGCCGCGAGGCAGCCGCAGTTACCGAACCCCAACAGTCCTACAGGGGGAGCTGGGCCTACTGGCACTACAGAACCAGCCTTGACTACCAGTTCACGCAGCCCACATAGGAAGCTCCTAAACTGGAGGCACCCTGGAGTTGGCTAACCCGACTGCACCACGACGGGGCAAGCATAGGCGTCTCAGTGAGCTTGACACAACCCGGAAACAGCTGACGGTGCTGAAACCAGGCTTGGCACGAGGGAGTACCTGTGACAAGAACACTGCCGAGAACCAGCTGGCGGTGCTGCAACCCAGATGCGTTGCCCCAGTGTGCAAGAGCCAATGGCACGACCGAGGACCAGCTGGCGGTGCTGGAACCCGGTTACTAAGCTGTAGGTGCCCACGCTTAAAAGCACTACCAAGGACCGCCTGACGTTGGCGGAACTCGGATACCCAGGAGGAGGCACCTAAGCCAAAGGCTCGGCCTGGAACCAGCTGACGGTGCTGGAACCAGGTGGTGGACCTGAAGGTCCACAGGAGAGGAGAGAACAGCTAGGCCGCGAGGCAGCCGCAGTTACCGAACCCCAACAGTCCTATAGGGGGAGCTGGGCCTACTGGCACTACAGAACCAGCCTTGACTACCAGTTCACGCAGCCCACATAGGAAGCTCCTAAACTGGAGGCACCCTGGAGTTGGCTAACCCGACCGCACCACGACGGGGCAAGTATAGGCGTCTCAGTGAGCTTGACACAACCCGGAAACAGCTGGCGGTGCTGAAACCAGGCTTGGCACGAGGGAGTACCTGTGACAAGAACACTGCCGAGAACCAGCTGGCGGTGCTGGAACCCAGATGCGTTGCCTATTAAAGATTGTCTTCCTAGAGCCCCAACTAGCGGTGTTGGAGCTAAGGGTAAGCAGGGGGAGCAGAGTGTAGGCCGAAGCCTGCACTGGAGGCAGCTTTGTGTCTGCGTTGCGTTTGCAGGACACTTTGCCGGCTACACAGTGGGGGAACAGCTGGCGTTGCTGAACCCCACTAACACAATGGCGTGTGTTTTTCTCTGTGCAGCTAGCACTTGCGGTCAAAAACTAGCGATGTTAGAGCCCGTGTTGAAGCAGGAGGAGGAGTAGAGGAGCAGAGTGTAGGCCGAAGCCTATTTGAACCAATTTCAAAGGAAACCTTTAACCCCCCCTCAGGTGTTACAAAGTACAAGAGACACACCTTGTGCAGTATTAATGCTGCACAAGTGAAAGGTTGCTCTATTAATTTGTCTACTTGCACACGCTGAATGAAAGACGTACACAATTTAGCCCATTCTACAGTCAAACTGTAGTGGATGCGTGACTTGGCTTTTTAAGGAGAAGCAGCACAGGTGTCCCAAATAACGCCTTGGTGCTTGGCGCAGCTTCCTGAGCGTTGTTATTTGCTGTACAGGAGTCTGCGCTCTTGTGTTATCCCTTGGCAATGCCCTGTTAGAGTTGCCCGTCTTATGACCTCATTTCATGTTGGCCGGTGCGGTTAACGATGGCCATAAATCACAGACCCACAGTGCCTTTTCATAAAGTCACACTGCGGTGCTGTGATTCGTGGCCTTGAGCAGCAAATATTTTGGCCGCTCACACACGTCCTTACACCTGCTTCAGACTGGGCGGCCTCTGCTGATCCCTTCTCGCATGCCGCGGCCATGAGGCTGCACAGTCTGAAGAAGGCGGAAGGAGATGAGTTAAGACAGGTGAAGATATGCACTGCTCGTGCCCATCAATCACACCCTCGCAGTCAAAATAAGACAACGAGGAGCATTGTTTCAGGCAGGGCGGACGCACAGGCGCAACAAGCCAACCAATGATGTCAGAAGACGGGAAGCGCTAACAAGGGGGGTGCTGCGTATCATTAGAAAGGAAAGTCACACCTCAGGGACAGTGGAATGGTCTCAATGAGACACATTTTGTACGTTTTGAGTTCCACGTGGGCAAGGACAAAAAGTCAGCCACCTTGTACAAATGCAGCAGTACTGCTGTACTAGGTGGCTGTTATACATAGAAACACCTGGGGGTGGGGGGCAGGCTCCCTTCAATTTCAGTTCATGTGCCTGCGTGGCGTTTGCAGGACACGTTGCCAGCTACACAGCAGGGGAACAGCTGGCGGTGCTGAACCCCACTAACACATTGGCTGGTGTTTTTCTCTGTGCAGCTAGCATGTGCGGGCAGAAACTGGCGTTGTTTGAGCCCAGGGTCAGCAGGAGGAGGAGAGGAGCAAAGTGTAGGCCGAAGCCTGCACTGGTGGCAGCTTTTGTTCAGTTGTGCCAGCGTGGCTTGTGCTGGACACGATGCCGACTACACAGCAGGGGAACAGCTGGCGGTGCTGAACCCCACTAACACATTGACTGGTGTTTTTCTCTGTGCAGCTAGCATGTCCGGGCAGAAACTGGCGGTGTTTGAGCCCGGGGTCAGCAGGAGGAGGAGAGGAGCAGAGTGTAGGCCGAAGCCTGCACTGGTGGCAGCTTTTGGTCGGTTGTGCCAGCGTGGCTTGTGCTGGACACGATGCCAACTACACAGCAGGGGAACAGCTGGCGGTGCTGAACCCCACGAACACATTGACTGGTGTTTTTCTCTGTGCAGCTAGCAGTTCCGGGCAGAAACTAGCGGTGTTTGAGCCCAGGGTCAGCAGGAGGAGTAGAGGAGCAGAGTGTAGGCCGAAGCCTAGTTGAACCAATTTCAAAGGTTACCTTTAACCCCCCCCCTCAGGTGTTGCAAGGTACAAGAGCCACACCTTGAACAGCATTAATGATGCACAAGTCAAAGGTTGCTCTATTTAATTTTGCTCCTTGCACACGCTGAATTAAACACGTACACTATTTAGCCCATTATACTGTCAAACAGTAGTGGAGGCGTGACTAGTCTACTAGTCTTTTTAAGGAGACGCAGCACAGGTGTACAAATTTACACCTAGGTGCTGTGCGCAGATTCCTTACCGTTGTTATTTGCAGTACAGGAAACTGCGCTCTTGTGTTATCCCTTGACAATACCCTGTTAGTGCAGGCCGTCCCATGACCTCATTTCATGTTGGCCGGTGCGGTTAACGATGGCCATAAATCCCAGACCCACAGTGGCTTTTCCTAAAGTCACACTGCGGTGCTGGGATTCGTGGCCTTGTGCAATAAATATGTTCGCCGCTCACACATGTCCTTACACCTGCTTCAGACTGGGTGGCCTCAGCTGATCCCTTATCGCATGCCGCGGCCATGAGGCCGCACAGTCAGAAGAAGGCGGAAGGAGGGGAGTGAATACAGGGGAACATATGCACTGCTCGTGCCCATCAATCACACCCTCGCAGTCAAAATATATGAGACAACGGGGGGCTTTGTGTCGGGCAGGGGGGACGCACAGGCACAGCCAGCCAACCAATGATGTCAGGAGACCGGCAGCGCTAACAATGGGGGTGCTGCGTGTCATTAAAAAGGAAAGTCACACCTCAGGGACATTGTAATGGTCTGTAATGAGACACAATTTGTACTTGTTGAGTTCCACGTGTGCAAGGAGAAAAAGTCAGCCACCTTGTACAAATGCAGCAGTACTGCTGTACAAGGTGGCTGTTATACATAGAAACACCTGGGGGGGTGGGGGGCAGGCTTTCTTCGACTTCAGTTCATGTGCCTGCCTGGCGTTTGCAGGACACGTTGCCAGCTACACAGCAGGGGAACAGCTGGCGGTGCTGAACCCCACTAACACATTGGCTGGTGTTTTTCTCTGTGCAGCTAGCATGTCTGGGCAGAAACTGGCGTTGTTTGAGCCCAGGGTCAGCAGGAGGAGGAGAGGAGCAAAGTGTAGGCCGAAGCCTGCACTGGTGGCAGCTTTTGTTCAGTTGTGCCAGCGTGGCTTGTGCTGGACACGATGCCGACTACACAGCAGGGGAACAGCTGGCGGTGCTGAACCCCACTAACACATTGGCTGGTGTTTTTCTCTGTGCAGCTAGCATGTCCGGGCAGAAACTGGCGTTGTTTGAGCCCAGGGTCAGCAGGAGGAGGAGAGGAGCAAAGTGTAGGCCGAAGCCTGCACTGGTGGCAGCTTTTGGTCAGTTGTGCCAGCGTGGCTTGTGCTGGACACGATGCCGACTACACAGCAGGGGAACAGCTGGCGGTGCTGAACCCCACTAACACATTGGCTGGTGTTTTTCTCTGTGCAGCTAGCATGTCCGGGCAGAAACTGGCATTGTTTGAGCCCAGGGTCAGCAGGAGGAGTAGAGGAGCAGAGTGTAGGCCGAAGCCTAGTTGAACCAATTTCAAAGGTTACCTTTAACCCCCCCCTCAGGTGTTGCAAGGTACAAGAGCCACACCTTGAACAGCATTAATGATGCACAAGTCAAAGGTTGCTCTATTTAATTTTGCTCCTTGCACACGCTGAATAAAACACGTACACTATTTAGCCCATTATACTGTCAAACAGTAGTGGAGGCGTGACTACTAGTCTTTTTAAGGAGATGCAGCACAGGTGTCAAAATTTACACCTAGCTGCTGTGCGCAGATTCCTGAGCGTTGTTATTTGCTGTACAGGAGTCTGCGCTGTTGGGATCCCTTGGCCATGCGCTGTGAGCGCTTCCTGTCTTCTGACCTCATTTAATGTCGGCCGTTACGGTTAGAGATGGACATGAATCCCAGGCCCACAGTGTGTTTTCAAAAAATCACACTGCGTGGCTGGGATTCGTGGCCTTGTTCAGTAAATATGTTTGACGCTCACACATGTCCTTACACCTGCTTCAGACTGGGCGGCCTCATCTGATCCCTTATCGCCTGCCGCGGCCATGAGGACACCCAGTCTGAAGAAGGCGGAAGGAGATGAGTGAACACAGGCAAACATATGCACTGCACATGCCCATCAATCACACCCTCGCTGTTCAAAAAAATAAGACACCGAGGGGTGTTGTTTCGAGCAGGGCAGACGCATAGGCGCAGCCAGCTAACCAATGATGTCAAAAGACGGGCAGCGCTAACAAGGGTGGTGCTGCGTATCATTAGAAAGGAAAGTCACACCTCAGGGACAGTGGAATGGTCTCAATGAGACACATTTTGTACGTGTTGAGTTCCACGTGGGCAAGGAGAAAAAGTCAGCCACCTTCTACAAATGCAGCAGTACTGCTGTACAAGGTGGCTGTTTTACATAGAAACACCTGGGGGTGGGGGGCAGGCTCCCTTCAATTTCAGTTCATGTGCCTGCGTGGCGTTTGCAGGACACGTTGCCAGCTACACAGCAGGGGAACAGCTGGCGGTGCTGAACCCCACTGACACATTGACTGGTGTTTTTCTCTGTGCAGCTCGCATGTCCGGGCAAAAACTGGCGGTGTTAGAGCCCAGGGTCAGCAGGAGGAGGAGAGGAGCAATGTGTAGGCCGAAGCCTGCACTGGTGGCAGCTTTTGGTCAGTTGTGCCAGCGTGGCTTGTGCTGGACACGATGCCGGCTACACAGCGGGGGAACAGCTGGCGGTGCTGAACCCCACTAACACATTGGCTGGTGTTTTTCTCTGTGCAGCTAGCACTTCCGGGCAGAAACTGGCGGTGTTTGAGCCCAGGGTCAGCAGGAGGAGGAGAGGAGCAGAGTGTAGGCCGAAGCCTGTACTGGTGGCAGCTTTTGGTCAGTTGTGCCAGCGTGGCTTGTGCTGGACACGATGCCGACTACACAGCAGGGGAACAGCTGGCGGTGCTGAACCTCACTAACACATTGACTGGTGTTTTTCTCTGTGCAGCTAGCAGTTCCAGGCAAAAACTAGCGGTGTTTGAGCCCAGGGTCAGCAGGAGAGGAGCAGAGTGTAGGCCGAAGCCTAGTTGAACCAATTTCAAAGGTTACCTTTAACCCCCCTCAGGTGTTGCAAGGTACAAGAGCCACACCTTGTGCAGCATTAATGCTGCACAAGTAAAAGGTTGCTCTATTTGTTTTGCTCCTTGCACACGCTGACTAAAACACGTACACTATTTAGCCCATTATACTGTCAAACAGTTGTGGAGGCGTGACTTGTCTTTTTAAGGAGACGCAGCACAGGTGTCAAAATTTGCACCTAGGTACTGGGCGCAGATTCCTGAGCGTTGTTATTTGCTGTACAGGAGTCTGCGCTATTGTGATCCCTTGGCCATGCGCTGTGAGCGCTTCCTGTCTTCTGACCTCATTTCATTTCGGCCGTTGCGGTTAGCGATGGACATGAATCCCAGACCCACAGTGTGTTTTCAAAAAATCACACTGCGTGGCTGTGATTCGTGGCCTTGTGCAGTAAATAGGTTTGCCGCTTACACATGTCCTTACACCTGCTCCAGACTGGGCGGCCTCAGCTGATCCCTTATCGCCTACCACGGCCAGGAGGCCGCACAGTCTGAAGAAGGCGGAAGAAGATGAGTTAAGACAGGCGAACATATGCACTGCTCGTGCCCATAAACCACACCCTCGCTGACAAAATAAATATGACAACGAGGGGCGTTGTTTCTAGCAGGGCGGATGCACAGGCGCAGCCAGCTAACCATGATGACAAAAGACGGGAAACGCTACCAAGGGGGGTGCTGCGTATCATTAGAAAGGAAAGTCACACCTCAGGGACAGTGGAATGGTCTCAATGAGACACATTTTGTACGTGTTGAGTTCCACGTGGGCAAGGAGAAAAAGTCAGCCACCTTGTACAAATGCAGCAGTACTGCTGTACTAGGTGGCTGTTATACATAGAAACACCTGGGGGGGTGGGGCCAGGTTCCCTTTAATTTCAGTTCATGTGCCTGCGTGGCGTTTGCAGGTCACGTTGCCGGCTACACAGCAGGGGAACAGCTGGCGTTGCTGAACCCCACTAACACATTGGCTGGTGTTTTTCTCTGTGCAGCTAGCACTTCCGGGCAAAAACTATCGGTGTTTGAGCCCAGGGTCAGCAGGAGGAAGAGAGGAGCAGAGTGTAGGCCGAAGCCTGCACTGGTGGCAGCTTTTGTTCTGTTGTGCCAGCGTGGCTTGTGCTGGACACGTTGCCGACTACACAGCAGGGGAACAGCTGGCGGTGCTGAACCCCACTGACACATCACCTAGTGTTTTTTCTGTGTAGACAACACTTCCAGGTGGCAACTGACAGTGTTGAAACCCAGGGAATCAAAGAGGAGCAGAGTGTAGGCCGAAGCCTGCAGTGGAGCAAGTTGAAAGGGAACCTTTAACCCCCCCCCCCCCAGGCATTTGTTGCTGAAAGAGCCATCTTGTACAGCAGTAATACTGCACATGGAAAATGGTGGCTCCGAAAATTATGCTCCTTGCAAACGCTGAAGTACACACTCATATAATGTGTCCCCTCACACCGTCAAACCATCCCGGAAGTGGGACTTTCCTTTGTAATGTGACACAGCACAGCCGTCATTCCAACCCCCTTGGTGCCGGGCGCCACCTCCTCAACGTTGTTTGGTTCTGTCATGGAGCCCGCGCTGTAATGTTATCCCTTGGCCATGCACAGTTAGCGGTGCCCGTCTTCTGACACCATGTAGGTGTCAGGCTGGCAGTGCCTGTGCGTCCAAGCTGCCCGAGATCCAACCTTGCAGTGTCATCTAATGTAGTCCCACTGCGGGCCAGGGATCCATGGGCATGCGCAGTGCATATCATCGCCTCTCACTCACCTCCTTCCTGCTTCTTCAGACTGTGCGGCGTCACGGCCGTGGCATGCTATTAGGGATCAGCTGACGCCGCCTAGTCTGAAGAAGCGTGAAGAAGGGGAGTGAGAGGCTAGTATATGCACTGCGCATGGCCATGGATACCAGGCCCACTGTGGGATCACATTAGACGACACTGCGAGGTGTGATTTCGGGCAGCGTGGACGCACAGGCGCAGCCAGGACGACAACAAATGATGTCAGAGGACGGGCAGCGCAAACTGTGCATGGCCAAGGGATAACATAAAAGCGCAGGGTCCATGACGGAATCAAACAACGCTAAGGAGGCAGCGCACGGTGCCAAGGGGGTAGCAATGACGGCTGTGCTGCGTCACATTACAAAGGAAAGTCCCACCTCCGGGACGGTTGGACGGTGTGAGGGGACACATTACATGAGTGTGTAGTTCAGCGTTTGCAAGGAGCATAATTTCAAGAGCGACCTTTCCCTTGTGCAGTATTAGTGCTGCACATGGTGGCTCTTTCAGTAACAAACGCCTAGGGGGGGGGGGACAGGTCCCCTTACATTTTAGTTGTGCCAGCGTGGCGGTCGCATGACACGTTGCCGGATACACAGCTGGGGATCAGCTGACGTTACTGAACCCCAATAACAGAGGAGCGACTGTTGACTGTGCACACAGCACTTCCAGGCACCAACTGGCGGTGTTAGAGCCCAGGGACAGCAGGAGGAGCAGATTGGAGGTATTGCCGCACACACAGCTGGTGATCAGCTGACGTTACTGAACCCCAATAACAGAGGAGCGACTGTTGACTGTGCACACAGCACTTCCAGGCACCAACTGGCGGTGTTAGAGCCCAGGGACAGCAGGAGGAGCAGATTGGAGGTATTGCCGCACACACAGCTGGGGATCAGCTGACGTTACTGAACCCCAATAACAGAGGAGCGACTGTTGACTGTGCACACAGCACTTCCAGGCACCAACTGGCGGTGTTAGAGCCCAGGGACAGCAGGAGGAGCAGATTGGAGGTATTGCCGCACACACAGCTGGGGATCAGCTGACGTTACTGAACCCCAATAACAGAGGAGCGACTGTTGACTGTGCACACAGCACTTCCAGGCACCAACTGGCGGTGTTAGAGCCCAGGGACAGCAGGAGGAGCAGAGGAACAGAGTGTAGGCCGAAGTCTGATTGGAGCAAGTTGAAAGGAAACCTTTAACCCCCCCCCCAAGATGTTTGTAGCTGAAGAGCCATCTTGTGCAGCACTAAGGATGCAAAAGGAAAAGGTTGCTCTTTTAATTATGCTCCTTGCAAACACCGAAGTAAACACTAAAAATGTGTCCCTTTATACCGTTAAACCGTTCCGGAGGTGCGAATTTCCTTCGTAATGGGACACAGCACAGCTGTCATTCCTATCCCCTTGATGCCATGCGCTGCCTCCTCAGCGTTGTTTTAAGCTGTCACGGAGCCTGCGCTGTTCTGTTAGCCCTTGGCCATGCCCAATTAGCGCTGCCTGTCTTCTGACATAATTTGGTGTCAGGCTGTCAGTGCCTGTGCGTCCACGCTGCTCCAGATCCCACCTTGCAGTCTCGTCTAACGTAATCCCACTGCGGGCCTTGGAACCATGGGCATGCACAGTGCATAACCTCGACTCTCACTCCCCTCCTTCCCTCTTCTTCAGACTGTGCGGTGTCACGGCCGTGGCATGCTAGGGATCAGCTGACGGCGCACAGTCTAAAGAAGGCGGAGGGAAATGAGCGAGAGCCCGAGGGGAAGATATGCACTGCGCATGCCCATGGATCCCAGGCCCGCAGTGTGACTCAATCAGAAGACACTGCGAGGCGGGATCTCGGGCAGCGCGGCCGCACAGGCGCAGCCAGCCTGACACCAAATTATGTCAGAAGACAGGCAGCGCAAATAGGGCATGCCCAAGGGATAACAGAACAGCGCAGGCTCCGTGACAGCTTAAAACAACGCTGAGGAGGCAGCGCATGGCACCAAGGGGGTAAGAATGACGGCTGTGCTGCGTCACATTACGAAGGAAAGTCCCAGCTCCGGGACGGTATAACGGTATCAGTGAACACATTTTATAAGTGTTAAGTTCTGCGTGTGCAAAGAGCTAAAAAAAAAGAGCTACCTTTTCCTTGTGCAGCATTACTGCTGCACAAGATGGCTCTTTCAGTAACAAACGACGGGGGGGGGGGGGGGACAGGTTCCCTTACATTTAGGTTGTTGTGCCAGCGTGGCGGTCGCAGGACACATTGCCGGCTACACAGCTGGGGATCAGCTGACGTTACTGAAACCCAATAACACTGGGTCGTATGTTTTTACTGTGCAGCCTGCACTTCTGAGCCGCAACTGGCGGTGTTGGAGCCCAGGAATAGCAGTTCAGGTGGTAGAAAGATGAACACAGCAGGAGACCTGGATGACACCCAATTACTTAATCAGGCAGAGGAGTGGCAAATTCCTGCGAGATCCAGGCCTGGTTCATTTTCAGGAAAGTAAGCCGGTCAACGTTATCGGAGGATAGTCGCATGCGACGGTCTGTTAGTACACCACCTGCGGCACTAAAGACACGTTCCGATAAGACACTAGCCGCAGGGCAAGCCAGCACCTCCAATGCATACTGGCTTAGCTCTGGCCATGTATCCAGCTTAGAGACCCAAAACTTGAACGGGGAAGAGCCGTCTGGGAGCACAGTAAGAGGGCAAGCCATGTAGTCTGTCACCATCTGACGGAACCGTTGCCTCCTGCTGACTGGAGCCGCCGGTGATGGTGTAGACATTTGGGGCGGGCACACAAAAGTGTGCCAGAGTTGTGCCATACTGGGCTTGCCTTGGGCAGAGGCACTGCTTCTGCTCCCTATTTGGGCAGAGCCTCCCCCACTGCCTCGACGCACTGAGCTGCTTTGTAATGCACTAGCAGCACTCCTCTCAGTTGGACAGGAGAAGATGATGGAATTCACCAGTGTGTCGTGGTACTCCCGCAATTTACGCTCCCGGGTCAACGCAGGGATGAGGTTTTGGACGTTGTCCCGGTAGCGAGGATCGAGGAGGGTGAACACCCAATAATCAGGCATGTTGAGAATGTGGTCGATGCGGCGGTCGTTTCTCAGGCACTGCAGCATGAAATCCACCATGTGCTGCAGAGTGCAAACTGGCCCAGAAACGCTGTCCCCTGCTTGAGACATGATCTCTGCCCGCTCGTCATCACTCCACCCTCGCTGTACACACTGACCACTGGACAATTGTGTCGCTCCCTCCTCTGGACGGAGCTCTTCCTCCTCCATTGACTCCTCCTCATCCTCCTCACAAATTGGCCCCTGCATACCCCTTTGTGAGGAACCACGTGGCGCTGACTCTCCAGAAGCTGATGGAAAAGGTGACTCCTCATCCTCCACCTCTTTCACCACATCATCCCTTAACCCTTGCAAAGTTTGCTGAAGCAGGCAGATAAGGGGGACAGTCATGCTGACTAGTGCATCATCTGCACTTGCCATCCGCGTGGAATAATCAAAAGGACGCAAAACCTGGCAGACGTCCTTCATAGTGGCCCACTCTGTGGTTGTGAAGTCTGATCGGCGCTGACTGCGACTTCTTTGCGCCTGATGCAGCTGGTACTCCATAACTACTTGCTGCTGCTCACACAACCGCTCCAACATATGTAACGTGGAATTCCACCGGGTAGGTAGGTCACATATGATGCGGTGTTCCGGAAGGCGGAATCGGCGCTGCAGAGCAGCAATGTGGGATCTGGCCAAGCTGGAACGCCGCAAGTGAGCACACTCTAGGCGGACCTTGTGCAGCAGGGCATCAAGATCCGGATAGTCCCTCAGAAAACTCTGCACAACCAAATTGAGCACATGTGCCAGACATGGGATGTGAGTGAGGTTGCCAAGGGCCAAAGCTGCCACCAGATTTCGGCCATTGTCACACACTAACATGCCTGGCTGGAGATTCGCTGGCAGTAACCACACATCGCTCTCCTGCTTGATGGCATTCCAGAGCTCCTGCGCTGTGTGGCTTTGATGCCCCAATGAAACTAGTTTCAAGACGGCCTGCTGACGTTTGGTCACGGCTGTGCTCATGTCGGTCATAGGTAAACGTTCACGGGTCCATGTGGAGGTAGACTGTGACGGATCCTGCAGAGAGGAATCAGAGGAACTGGTGTAAGAGGAGGAGTCGATGCGTACAGACTGGATTCCTGCAATCCTTGGAGTGGGCAGGACACGTCCTGCGCCACTCGCACGATCTGTACCTGGCTCAACAACATTAACCCAATGGGCAGTGAGGGAAACATATCGCCCCTGTCCATGCTGACTGGTCCACGCATCGGTGGTGAGGTGGACCTTGCTACTGACGGCGTTCAGTAGCGCATGTTTTATGTTTGCCTCAACATGCCTGTGCAGGGCAGGGACAGCCTGCCTGCTGAAGTAAAAGCGGCTGGGCACCTTGTACTGTGGGACTGCCAATGCCATCAAGTCACGGAAGCTGTCAGTCTCCACCAGCCTGAACGAGAGCATTTCCAGGGACAACAGTTTGGCAATGCCTGCATTCAGAGCCTGTGCTCGGAGGTGGTTGGCCGAGAATGCCCGCCTTTTCTCCCATGCCTGGACTACCGATGGCTGTAGAGTAGACTGGGAGTGTGAGGATGACTGGGAAGGTGGTGCTGTGGGTGGAATTACACTAGGTCTCTGGACAACAGTGGAGGAAGAGGCAACACGAGATGAAGAGGTGGTAGCTGCCGCTGTTGGTTGGCCTACGTCTTCACTGTGTTTCTGTAACTCCACCGCGTGCCTGTTCCGCACATGTTTCCACATATTTGTGGTATTGAGGTTGCTGACACTTTTACCTCTTTTTACTTTCTGATGACACAGCTTGCATTTGACAAAACAAATGTCATCTGCAACTGTGTCAAAAAAGGACCAGGCACTGCAAGTCTTGGGAGCGCCCTTTTTGGCTTTGGAAAGAGACAGGCTCCTAACGGGTGCCAAAGTGGAGGCTACAGGCTCCGCAGTCTTCCCCCTCCCTCTCCCTCTTTGGCCCGTAAGGGGAAGCTCTTCCTCAGAGCTGCTCCCACCACCTTCCTGTTCCTCACGCCACGATGGGTCAAGGACCTCATCATCTCCACTACCCTCTGCCACCAACTGCTCCTCCTGGGTAGTCTCGGCAGCACAGTACGCATCAGAAAGCGGCACCTGAGTTTCATCATCAGATGCGTACTGCGCTGTGGTCACCGGAGGCACTGGCCCACCTGCCTCTTCAGAGTCAGAGAGATAAAGCTTTTGGGCATCACTGCACACTGCCTCTTCTTCCATTTCTCCAATGCTGCTTGGCTGGCCCCCTGTTTCCAAGCCAAGAGATTCAGAGAACAGAAGTAGAGACGGCTCCTGTCCTGGGCTCTCTGACTGCCTGGCCAATTTGGCAGGTGGTGAAGAGACAAATGGCTGCTCTCCAGTGCTCTGTGCCTGAGAGGATGTGGCGCTAACTGAAGTCGATGCCGAGGAGTTAGCTGCCATCCACCCGACAACGGCTTCAATTTGGTCTTCACGTAGCAGCGGTGCACGGCGCTCTCCGACAAAGCTGCGCATGAAGGACTGTTCCCTGCTGAAACTGAGTGACGACGAGTCACCGGCGCCCGCAGCAGGCACAGAATCACCACGTCCTCTCCCTGCTCCTCTCCCTGCTCCGCGCCCACGCCCACGTGCCTTACTCCCTGCCCTCTTCATCTTGGTTGACAGATAAAGATAAGCAGAAAAGTACTAAGGCCTTAGTGTGCTTATTCCTGAAATGCTCCTCCTAACAGGTGTAAGAAACACTAATGTTGTAAATTGTGGACTAAACTTTATTATTTTTCAAATGTGGCCTACACAAGTGTTAAGTTGTGTTTGGTGAACTTAACTTTTTTTTTGGTGCAGATCGGGCTACAGAGCTAGTTTAAATCACACGGAGACCGTGTAGACAGCCGTAAACGGCGCTGCAAGGCCAAAAAACCCTCCTCTCGGTTATCCTATATAGTGTTTTTCCACTATTTAGCTGGATACGAGTGGAAAGACACTAATAGGAATTTTTTTTTTCAAATTTTAAACAGGCTGCACTATTTGAAAAAAAGTAAAATTTATCTCAAGGTATGAGGCAGTAACCAACCCTGAGCTGAATCCAACCGGCTATGGCTGCACACAGACTACAGGGCGAGCTGGGCTCACACGGAGACCGTGCAGACAGCCGTAAACGGCGCTGCAAGGCCAAAAAAACCTCCTCTAGGTTATCCTATATAGTGTTTTTCCACTATTTAGCTGGATACGAGTGGAAAGACACTAATAGGATTTTTTTTTTTCAAATTTTAAACTGGCTGCACTATTTGAAAAAAAGGAAATTGTTTTTCAAGGTATGAGGCAGTAACGCACCCTGAGCTGAATCCAACCGGCTATGGCTGCACACAGACTACAGGGCGAGCTGCGCTCACACAGAGACCGTGCAGACAGCCGTAAACGGCGCTGCAAGGCCAACAAACCCTCCTCTAGGTTATCCTATATAGTGTTTTTCCACTATTTAGCTGGATACGAGTGGAAAGACACTAATAGGAATTTTTTTTTTCAAATTTTAAACAGGCTGCACTATTTGAAAAAAAGTAAATTTTTTCTCAAGGTATGAGGCAGTAACGAACCCTGAGCTGAATCCAACCGGCTATGGCTGCACACAGACTACAGGGCGAGCTGGGCTCACACGGAGACCGTGCAGACAGCCGTAAACGGCGCTGCAAGGCCAAAAATACCTCCTCTAGGTTATCCTATATAGTGTTTTTCCACTATTTAGCTGTATACGAGTGGAAAGACACTAATAGGAATTTTTGTTTTTCAAATTTTAAACAGGCTGCACTATTTGAAAAAAAGTAAAATTTTTCTCTAGGTATGAGCCAGTAACGAACCCTGAGCTGAATCTAACCGGCTATGGCTGCACACAGACTACAGGGCGAGCTGGGCTCTCACGGAGACCGTGCAGACAGCCGTAAACGGCGCTGCAAGGCCAAAAAACCCTCCTCTAGGTTATCCTATATAGTGTTTTTCCACTATTTAGCTGGATACGAGTGGAAAGACACTAATAGGAATTTTTTTTTTTCAAATTTTAAACAGGCTGCACTATTTGAAAAAAAGTAAAATTTTTCTCAAGGTATGAGCCAGTAACGAACCCTGAGCTGAATCCAACCAGCTATGGATGCACACAGACTACAGGGCGAGCTGGGCTCACACGGAGACCGTGCAGACAGCCGTAAACGGCGCTGCAAGGCCCAAAAACCCCCCTCTAGGTTATCCTATGTAGTGTTTTTCCACAATAGAGCTGGAGACTGGTGGAAAAACACTAATAGGAAATTTGAGAAAAAATGTGCAGCAGGCTGCACTAAGAGCAAAAAGGAACAACTGTGTGAGGCAGTGTGAACCCCCCCTGAGCTGAATACAACCGGGTATATGGCTGCACACAGACTACAGAGTGAGCTGCACACACACACACACACAGAGACCTTGCAGAACGCTGTTAAAACAGCGCTGCAAGGCAAGAGCAAGGTGAACAGTGAAGAACACACAGCGTTTTGCTAAATTAGCCTTTGGAAAGGAAAATAAAGCAATTAGCTAGCTCGACTGGCCCTCAGTTAGAACACCGCGTCCTGTCCCTAACTGAAATCACAGCAGAGTGAGCGCAAAATGGCGGCAGCGTTTTTTATAGTGCAGAGTGACATCATTTCAGCAGCCAATCCAAGCCTTGCCAGTACTTACATGCCCACCATGCTAAACAGGATGTGCCCACACTTCCAATCATTCCTCATTGGCTGCTGCGTTCAGTTTGAATTCTGGGAACTTCCGATTCCGGTATCCGATACGCGGGAAGTATCGGAATTCGGTATCGGAATTCCGATACCGCAAATATCGGCCGATACCCGATACTTGCGGTATCGGAATGTTCAACACTACTAGTGACCCAGTGCCACTTGCAGCCATGCATGCCCAAGCCATCACACTGCCTCCGCCGTGTTTTACAGATCATGTGGTATGCTTTGGATCATGAGCTGTACCACGCCTTCACCATACTTTTCTCTTTCCATCATTCTGGTAGTGGTTGATCTTGGTTTCACCTGTACAAAGAATGTTCTTCCAGAACTGTGCTTGCTTTTTTAGATGTTTTTTAGCAAAGTCCAGTCTTGCCTTTTTATTCTTGATGCTTATGAGTAGCTTGCACCGTGCAGTGAACCCTTTGTATTTACTTTCATGCAGTCTTCTCTTTATGGTAGATTTGGATATTGATACACCAACCTCCTGGAGAGTGTTGTTCACTTGTTTGGCTGTTGTGAAGGGGTTTCTCTTCACTATGGAGATTATTCTGTGATCATCCACCACTGTTGTCTTCCATGGGCGCCCAGGTCTTTTTGCATTGATGAGTTCACCAGTGCTTGCTTTCTTTCTTTCTTTCTTTCTTTCTTTCTTTCTTTCTTTCTTTCTTTCTTTCTTTCTTTCTTTCTCAGGATGCACTAAACTGTAGATTTTGCCACTCCTAATATTGTAGCAATTTCTCAGATGTTTTTTTCTGTTTTTGCAGCTTAAGGATGGCTTGTTTCACCTGCATGGAGAGCTCCTTTGACTGCATGTTTACCTCACAGCAAAACCTTCCAAATGCAAGCACCACACCTCAAATCAACTCCAGGCCTTTTTTCTGCTTAATTAAGAATGACATAACGAAGGGATTGCCCACACCTGTCCATGAAATAGCCTTGGAGACAATTGTCCAATTACTTTTGGTCCCTTTAAAAACAGGGTGGCACATGTTAAGGAGCTGAAACTCCTAAACCCTTCATCCAATTTTAATGTGGATACCCTCAAATGAAAGCTGAAAGTCTGAACTTCAACTGAATCTAAATTGTTTTGTTTAAAATTCATTGAGGTAATGTCTATAACCAAAATTAGAAAAATGTTGTCTTTGTCCAAATATATATGGACTTAACTCCTTTGATATGTTTTTGTGCATGGAATATTGGAGGATTTTTTCCACTTTTTGTGGTTTTTAGGAAATACAAATGGACAGGATCAGTGAACTGATTCTTCAGTTAACATGTGAAGAATTGAGAACAGTAGCAGAACATAAAAAGATGTCAGAAGAACAGATCTCTAAAGCACGCTCCCGCAGACAACTTGTAGCCGCCATTAACCCCTTCATGACCCAGCCTATTTTGACCTTAATGACCTGGTCGTTTTTTGCAATTCTGACCAGTGTCCCTTTATGAGGTAATAACTCAGGAACGTTTCAACGGATCCTAGCGGTTCTGAGATTGTTTTTTCGTGACATATTGGGCTTCATGATAGTGTTAAATTTAGGTCAATAAATTCTGCGTTTATTTGTGATAAAAACGGAAATTTGGCGAAAATTTTGAAAATTTCACAATTTTCACATTTTGAATTTTTATTCTGTTAAACCAGAGTTATGTGACAGAAAATAGTTAATAAATAACATTTCCCACATATCTACTTTACATCAGCACAATTTTGGAAACAACATTTTTTTTTGCTAGGGAGTTATAAGGGTTAAAATTTGACCAGCGATTTCTCATTTTTACAACAAAATTTACAAAATCATTTTTTTTAGGGACCACCTCACATTTGAAGTCAGTTTGAGGTGTCTATATGGCTGAAAATACCCAAAAGTGACACCATTCTAAAAACTGCACCCCTCAAGGTGCACAAAACCACATTCAAGAAGATTATTAACCCTTCAGGTGCTTCACAGCAGCAGAAGCAACATGGAAGGAAAAAATGAACATTTAACTTTTTAGTCACAAAAATGATATTTTAGCAACAATTTTTTTATTTTCCCAATGGTAAAAGGAGAAACTGAACCACAAAAGTTGTTGTCCAATTTGTCCTGAGTACGCTTATACCTCATATGTGGGGGTAAATGTTGTGAATTCTGCTCTTAAGCTCCCTCCGGTGGTTGTAAGTGGCACTTTTGTGAGTTCTGCTCTTGGGCTCCCTCTTGTGGTTTCAAGTGGTATGGCTGCTCCTTGGAGTTAGCTGTTGTCAGCTGCCTCCACTTATCATCTCCTCTCTCGCCTATTTAAGCCTGGCTGTTCCTTCAGCTAGTGCCACTTGTAAATGGTTCCTGGTTGGATTCACATCTCTTTGGAGTTCCCTGTTATCCTGACCAGTTCAGCAAAGCTAAGTTTTCGCTTACTTTTTCTGTCCATAATTTGTGGACTTATCCATTCTGTGCTTTCTTTGTTTGTCCAGCATTATCAGTTTGTATTATTTTCTGTCTTGCTGGAAGCTCTGGGAAGCAGAGTGACCCTCCACACCTTTAGTCAGGTGTGGAGATTTTTTGTTTACTCTGCGTGGATTTTTGTAGTGTTTTATACTGACCGCACAGTGTTCCATCCTGTCCTATCTATCAAGCTAGACTGGCCTCCTGTGCTCATCCTGGTTTCATTCTGTGTAAGTCTTTTTCCTCTCCACTCACAGTCATTATTTGTGGGGGGCTAATCTATCCTTTGGGGATTTTCTCTGAGGCAAGATAGTTTTCCTGCTTCTGTCTTCAGGGGTAGTTAGCTCTTAGGCTGTGACGAGATGCCTAAGGAGAGTTAGGAGCATTCCACGGCTGCTTCTAGTGTTGTGTTGAGCTTAGGGTCTGCGGTCAGTACAGTTACCACTTCCCTCAGAGCTCGTTCCATGTTGCTCGTAGACCACCGCATCATAACAGGTAAACCACTAGTTGGGTGCACGGCAGGGCTTGGAAGGGAAGGAGCGCCATTTGACTTTTTGAATGAAAAATTGGCTCCACTCTTTAGCGGACACCATGTCGCGTTTGGAGAGCCCCCGTGTGCCTAAAAATTGGAGCTCCCCCACAAGTGACCCCATTTTGGAAACTAGACCCCCCAAGGAACTTATCTAGATATGTGGTGAGCACTTTGAACCCCCAAGTGCTTCACAGACGTTTACAACGCAGAGCCGTGAAAATAAAAAATCATTTTTCTTTCCTCAAAAATAATGTTTTAGCAAGCAATTTTTTATTTTCACAAGGGTAACAGGAGAAATTGGACCCCAATAATTGTTGCGCAGTTTATCCTGAGTATGCTGGTACCCCATATGTAACATAGTAACATAGTAACATAGTAACATAGTTAGTAAGGCCGAAAAAAGACATTTGTCCATCCAGTTCAGCCTATATTCCATCATAATAAATCCCCAGATCTACGTCCTTCTACAGAACCTAATTGTATGATACAATATTGTTCTGCTCCAGGAAGACATCCAGGCCTCTCTTGAACCCCTCGACTGAGTTCGCCATCACCACCTCCTCGGGCAAGCAATTCCAGATTCTCACTGCCCTAACAGTAAAGAATCCTCTTCTATGTTGGTGGAAAAACCTTCTCTCCTCCAGACGCAAAGAATGCCCCCTTGTGCCCGTCACCTTCCTTGGTATAAACAGATCCTCAGCGAGATATTTGTATTGTCCCCTTATATACTTATACATGGTTATTAGATCGCCCCTCAGTCGTCTTTTTTCTAGACTAAATAATCCTAATTTCGCTAATCTATCTGGGTATTGTAGTTCTCCCATCCCCTTTATTAATTTTGTTGCCCTCCTTTGTACTCTCTCTAGTTCCATTATATCCTTCCTGAGCACCGGTGCCCAAAACTGGACACAGTACTCCATGTGCGGTCTAACTAGGGATTTGTACAGAGGCAGTATAATGCTCTCATCATGTGTATCCAGACCTCTTTTAATCCACCTCATGATCCTGTTTGCCTTGGCAGCTGCTGCCTGGCACTGGCTGCTCCAGGTAAGTTTATCATTAACTAGGATCCCCAAGTCCTTCTCCCTGTCAGATTTACCCAGTGGTTTCCCGTTCAGTGTGTAATGGTGACATTGATTCCTTCTTCCCATGTGTATAACCTTACATTTATCATTGTTAAACCTCATCTGCCACCTTTCAGCCCAAGTTTCCAACTTATCCAGATCCATCTGTAGCAGAATACTATCTTCTCTTGTATTAACTGCTTTACATAGTTTTGTATCATCTGCAAATATCGATATTTTACTGTGTAAACCTTCTACCAGATCATTAATGAATATGTTGAGGAGAACAGGTCCCAATACCGACCCCTGCGGTACCCCACTGGTCACAGCGACCCAGTTAGAGACTATACCATTTATAACCACCCTCTGCTTTCTATCACTAAGCCAGTTACTAACCCATTTACACACATTTTCCCCCAGACCAAGCATTCTCATTTTGTGTACCAACCTCTTGTGCGGCACGGTATCAAACGCTTTGGAAAAATCGAGATATACCACGTCCAATGACTCACCGTGGTCCAGCCTATAGCTTACCTCCTCATAAAAACTGATTAGATTGGTTTGACAGGAGCGATTTCTCATAAACCCATGCTGATATGGAGTTAAACAGTTATTCTCATTGAGATAATCCAGAATAACATCCCTCAGAAACCCTTCAAATATTTTACCAACAATAGAGGTTAGACTTACTGGCCTATAATTTCCAGGTTCACTTTTAGACCCTTTTTGAATATTGGCACCACATTTGCTATGCGCCAGTCCTGCGGAACAGACCCTGTCGCTATAGAGTCCCTAAAAATAGGAAATAATGGTTTATCTATTACATTACTTAGTTCTCTTAGTACTCGTGGGTGTATGCCATCCGGACCCGGAGATTTATCTATTTTAATCTTATTTAGCCGGTTTTGCACCTCTTCTTGGGTTAGATTGGTGACCCTTAATATAGGGTTTTCATTGTTTCTTGGAATTTCACCTAGCATTTCATTTTCCACCGTGAATACCGTGGAGAAGAAGGTGTTTAATATGTTAGCTTTTTCCTCGTCATCTACAACCATTCTTTCCTCACTATTTTTTAAGGGGCCTACATTTTCAGTTTTTATTCTTTTACTATTGATATAGTTGAAGAACAGTTTGGGATTAGTTTTACTCTCCTTAGCAATGTGCTTCTCTGTTTCCTTTTAGCAGCTTTAATTAGATTTTTAGATAAATTATTTTTCTCCCTATAGTTTTTTAGAGCTTCAATGGTGCCATCCTGCTTTAGTAGTGCAAATGCTTTCTTTTTACTGTTAATTGCCTGTCTTACTTCTTTGTTTAGCCACATTGGGTTTTTCCTATTTCTAGTCCTTTTATTCCCACAAGGTATAAACCGCATGCAGTGCCTATTTAGGATGTTCTTAAACATTTCCCATTTATTATCTGTATTCTTATTTCTGAGGATATTGTCCCAGTCTACCAGATTAAGGGCATCTCTAAGCTGGTCAAACTTTGCCTTCCTAAAGTTCAGTGTTTTTGTGACTCCCTGACAAGTCCCCTTAGTGAAAGACAGGTGAAACTGTACAATATTGTGGTCGCTATTTCCTAGATGCCCAACCACCTGCAGATTTGTTATTCTGTGGGGGTAAACCACTGTTTGGGCACACGTTAGGGCTCGGAAGTGAGGGAGCACCATTTGACTTTTTGAATACAAGATTGGCTGGAATCAATGGTGGCGCCATGTTGCGTTTGGAGACCCCTGATGTGCCTAAACAGTGGAAACCCCTCAATTCTACCTCCAACCCTAACCCCAACACACCCCTAACCCTAATCCCAATTGTAGCCTTAACCCTAATCACAACCCTAACCACAACCCTAATTCCAACCCTAACCCTAAGGCTATGTGCCCACGTTGCAGATTCGTGTGAGATTTTTCTGCACCATTTTTGAAAAATCCGTGGGTAAAAGGCACTGCATTTTACCTGTGGATTTACCGCGGATTTCCAGTGTTTTTTGTGCAGATTTCACCTGCGGATTCCAATTGAGGAAGAGGTGTAAAACGCTGCGGAATCTGCACAAAGAATTGACATGCTGCGGAAAATACAACGCAGCGTTTCCGCGCTGTATTTTCCGCACCATGGGCACAGTGGATTTGGTTTTCCATAGGTTTACATGGTACTGTAAACCTGATGGAACTCTTCTGCAAATCCGCAGCGGCCAATCCGCTGCGGATCCGCAGCCAAATCCACACCGTGTGCACATAGCCTAATTCTAAAGGTATGTGCACACACTGCGGAAAATGCTGCGCATCCGCAGCAGTTTCCCATGAGTTTACAGTTCAATGTAAACCTATGGGAAACAAAAATCGCTGTAAAAACTGCACGGAAACGCAGGGGTTTACATTCTGCAGCATGTCACTTCTTTCTGTGGATTCCGCAGCGGTTTTACAACTGCTCCAATAGTAAACCGCAGTTATAAAACCGCAGTGAAATGCGCAGAAAAACCGCGGTAAATCCGCGATAAATCCGCAGCAGTATAGAACTGCGGATTTATCAAATCCGCTGTGGAAAAATCCGCAGAGGACCAGAATTTGTGTGCACATACCGAAACCCAAACCCTAACCCTAACCCTATCCCCAACCCCAACCTTAGTGAAAGAAAAAAAAAAATTCTTAATTTTATTATTGTCCCTACCTATGGGGGTGACAAAGGGGGGGGGGTCATTTAGTTTTTTTTTATTTTGATCACTGTGAGGTTTTATCACAGTGATCAAAATGCACTTGAAACGAATCTGCCGGCCGGCAGATTCGGCGGGCGCACTGCGCATGCGCCCGCCGTTTTGGAAGATGGTGGCGCCCAGGAAAGAAGACGGATGGACCCCAGGAGGCTCAGTAAGTATGATGGGGTGGGGGGGAGCATGGGGATGTGGATCGGAGTACGGGGGGGTGGATCGCAGTGCGGGGCAGTGGATCGCAGTGCGAGGGGGTGGATCGGAGCACGGGGGGGTGGATCGGAGTGCGGGGGGGCTGGATTGGAGCATGGGTGGAGCAGACATGAGGACGTTGGAGTGGAGCACAGGACGGAGGGGAGTGGACCACAGATCAGAGGGCTGGGGAGGGGATCGGTGGGGTGGGGTGGGGGCACATCAGTGTTTCCAGCCATGGCCAATGATATTGCAGCATCGGCCATGGCTGGATTGTAATATTTCACCAGTTTTTTTAGGTGAAATATTGCAAATCGCTCTGATTGGCAGTTTCACTTTCAACAGCCAATCAGAGCGATCGTAGCCACGGGGGGGTGAAGCCACCCCCCCTGGGCTAAAGTACAACTCCTCCTGTCCTTGCAGGCCGGGTGAAATTACAGTTAACCCTTTCACCCGGCCTGCAGGAGCCCAATCCGGCCATGACGCATATGCTGCGTCACAGGTCGGAATGGCACAGGTTTTCATGACGCATACGGTGCGTCAAAGGTCGGGAAGGGGTTAATACACAGATTGATGAGCTGGGGGAGAAAGAAGCTGAAGATGTCATGAGGACATTCCTCCAGGAGCTAACACAGTTTATAACCGGGTTAAAGTTGGAAGATGGAGGAGTGGCACCAATTACCAAGAGCTGGAATCTCCTTCCGCTGACAGAATTACAGGAATTGAAAGAAGAATTCAAAGCCTTAACAACAGCTCTGCAGAAATCTACCCAAACCTCTGAACGTGTGACAGACTCTGACAGAACCTTTAACCTGTTTTGAATTGATAAATCAGAAAAACGGTACTCTCCAACACCACAAATCACCATAAGGATAGAGTTTAAGATCCTGGGACAGATTGGAGAGTGTAAGCAGAAATAGAACTGTCTTATATGAACTTGTTGCACCAGATCAATGCAGGAATATTGAAAGACTACCAGTCAGATGAGATCATTGAGGGAGTGGTGAAAGCGATCAGCCCAGAACTGAACCTCCACAGTATGCTAGAAACAAAAAGTCAATTGACCCTATCACAGTTGAAGATGATTTTAAAAGGACACTATAAAGAAGAGAGTCCTTCAGAATTGTTCCACCGATTCATTAACATCTCACAGAACAATAATGAATCACCTCAAAGTTTCTTGTTCAGAGCAATTGAACTTAAGGATAGACTGCTATTCGCATTCAGATATGTAGGGGCAGTGGAGAAATTTGATGCCTGGCTAGCCCAGAAAACGTTCTTGAGATCGTTGGGAACAGGCTTAATCAGCAAAGATATTAATTTAAAGCTGAAACAGTACCTATAAGATCATGGCCTTCTGGACGAAGTCCTAATTGACGAAATGATTGAGGCAGCTAGTTTGGAGTCAGAGAGCAAACAGAAATTAAAGAAGGGCTCGGCTCCTAAAACCACCAAAATGAATCAGCTGAAGTTGGAGTACATGTACCTGTACCAAGTTCGACACTCCGGTGTCAGAGACTTCCAAAACGTATCCAGAGAACGTTCGGAAATGGAAGGAACGGATGACAGAGGCACACAACATAGCCTTCAAAGTGACTACTGAAGTGCAGAGCAAGAGTAAGGAGTACTATGATTGAAAATGTTTTGGAGCAAAATTAACATCAGGAAGTTGGGTGCTAGTCAGGAACGCACGTGAAAAAGGTGGTCCAGGAAAACTTTGTTCATACTGGGAAGACAAGGTGTATGTGGTTGTAAGGAGGAAAGCTGATGACAGCCCAGTGTATGAAATCCGATTGGAAATAGGGGACAAGAAAGCCAGAATAGTGCATTGGAATTTACTACTACCCTGTGATTACCTCCCACTGCAAGTCTCCCCAGAAGTAGACCGACATTGATCGAGATCGACTATGGGACTACCACAGACTGAAGCTCCAGAGGTGGATAGTAACCTTGAAAGTTGCGATGAAGAAGAGCACATTGTTGCACATCTCGGACTGTCAACGAGAGGGATGTACTATCATCAGGAGAGTGAACTATGTCCAGAGGCTTCAGAGTTTGTAACAAGGAGTACAGATGAAGTCCAATTCAGTTCTGATGATCAAACACCGATCACTGCAGAGACCAATCGACACTCAGGAGGAGTGGTATTTCCAGACTGTGCAGAACCAGATGATTCAGAAGAAGTACAGGAACTTACAGATGCAGTTCCAAGAGCATCTGAGGAAGTATGAGAAATGAGTGCGGCGGAAGAAACTCCTGCAACTGAACAACCCGGGACATCTGAGGAACAACCCATCATGAGCATGTCAACTCGGGAAGTGAGGAGGCCTGTGATGCTGATGTAAGAGACACTTGGTGAACTGAGACGAGTGCCAAGGACTGTCCATTGGAAACAGATATCCCTGCCTACAGACCAGGTAAGCCCACTTGAGTGGTATTCACCACCGAGAGGCAGTATGGAAGATGTTGCTTGGTAGAAAGACTTGCTTTCATGCTCTGATTTTCCTTAAAACACTTTGTAGAAACAAAGAACTGTTAAGGCCTAGTGAGAGGGAGAGCTGGTTGAAGACGTACAAAAAGTTCCAGCTGAAGAGATGCTGTTTGTTTTAATTGTTTATATCTTACAGAAGTCCTACAAGCAAAAGGTCATAATAATAATTTGTTAGTAATATTTATGAATTTTATGCCAATATGTATATGAAGTGACATGACTCCCACAACTGTCTTAGAATTGGTCAGATCGATCAATTGAGGCAAATTTCGAGGACGACATTCAAGAAGGAGGGAAGAGTGTGACGTGCATAAATAGTGCTAACTGCTGTTGTTTCAAAAGCATCCAGCAACTAGATGGGATAACACAGTCACAGGAAACAGGGAGTGGTTAGCAGAGCCCCAGGGGGATTGTGAGAAAGTTGTTTACTGTTCTGGCAGCAGCCAAGGGATGAGTGGTGTGTTTCTGGGATCTCTCACAGAAGTTCAGGCAAGTGAACCATAGGGACACAAGATTCATTTACAGAGTGGAGTTGGGCTAAACCCTTATACTGCTAGTTGAGGAAGTCTAACAGGAGCAGGAAGATAAGGACTGGAAGAAGTTGTCTTAGAGGGATAATCTCCCTGAGCAAACCCTCCCCCTCCCTCCTCCAGTACACTGTGCTAGAAGGAATGCTGTGGACTACTGTGCTTTTGTAAAGAGTCTTGATCTTTGCTGAATTGTGCTATCAAAAGAGACTGTTAGTCAATGTGCCTCTATGAAGCAGCTGCACTGTTTATAAAGCCTGTGCTTAAGAGACTTGAATTGTACTGGAAATGCTGTGACATTGAACTACACTGTTCATGGTTTAGAGGACTCTATCAATTGTAAGTTTGTGAGCAAGTGGATCCATCTTGTGCCTAAGGAAGCTGCAGTATATGGTCGCCCTGAGTAATGGTTCCCCCAGAACTGGCTTAGTGTGAGTGGCCTGGGTTCTTCAGCGAGAGCAGTGTGGATCAGAAGATGCATCAAGGACCAGACAGCTGATGGTTAGGAACAGAGTGGCCAGAGAAGTGAGTTGTTTGGTGAATTTTTTTTAAACATTTTGATGTTGCAAACACCTGACATTATGCTGAATCCACGTGGAGGTGAATGACAAAAAAGGCGAAATTTTGGCAAATGTGGACTTTTGTTAAATTCGAGTAGTCTTCAATGCCACTCATAATTATTTGCTTATCTGTAGTCTCAGGTTTCAAACCCTCTATCGACTACAAATTATCTCACAATTGCTGGATGGCCTCATAAAGACATATCACATATAAATAGCATAAATATCTCCCGATAGTGTTTTTCAAAATAATTCATATTTTTAAAGCTAGTCATCTTGGTGCCTTGTTCGAGCACAAATCACTTTGATAAAAACAGAGTGTCGTCTATCCCTTTCCTTTATATCCTACAACATCATAACTATATTATTATTGCTTAATGTTTGACTATATTATAGGGATTTGTCAAAGATGTGTAACAAATCCACAGACTAGGTAATAGGGCCTAGATCAGTGGAGATTTGATTTCTGGAACCCACAGCAATCACCAGAATGGGGCACTGTTAGACCTGTTAGAATAGAGCAGCAGTACGCATACTGAACCATCGCTTCAACTATTCCTTCTGACACTGCCCGAGTGCTGCATTTGTCTTCATCCGGCAGTCATATTGGAGTCTAGTGGTGTGAAGCTTAAGCATTCACTCCATTCTAACTAAATGGGTATAATAGTGCCCCATTTTAGCAATTGCTGGGGGTATCAAATGTCTAACCCAGACTGATAGTATCTGCTATAACTTCTTTCTATCTGAATACTCTTTTAAATTAAAGTATAAAAAATGGTAATATAAACAATACAAACCTAATTATGAAAATATAGTGAATTTTTATTGTACTAGCTATTAAAATACATACATTAAAATAACTTTTTTTTACATATTTTTAACCCAGTAATTCTGTTAAATTAACAGGTATTCGACATTGAGATATCAACCAGCAGCAAGAGTTTCGCCGCTCGTTGGTAATTGTACACTGAGCTATTAAATGTAAAGGTCTGCACGAGTTTGTGATGATTTCACTTTTCTCTATAGACTTCAAAAATTAGGATCTTAAATTTAATTAAAAAGAAAACTAGAAAAGTAGATGCTCATTATAAGCAAAATTAGTTACTCAAGGAAATATATTTGTGGTGGCTTTTTAGAATTAGTTTATCTTCAGACCCAATAAATTACGCAGACTTGTAACAGCGGTAGCAGTATGTTAACAAGACAGATAGGAATATTTAAAAGAAGCACTACAGTAGTTTTAATGCAGAATGAGAATTTCATTCAAAGTCTGACCTTAAGTTAATGACCACTATCCAGAAGGCCAAAATGAAATAAAAAATGATCCTTTCAACGGCTAGGCAAATAGATAATCATTAATAATGAAAATATTTCCAGCAAGTCTTATAACTTAAATTTCCCCTTTTAAAGAGTGGTACGGTATAAGTGATAACAGTAAAACAATAGATCCATATATAATCTGAGTACCGAAGATAGTGCTTTTTTTTCGTTTGCCACCAGATTTACTTCATAATAATTAATTATAAGCTGTAGTAGATGCAGTGCCCATATTAGTCTCTATGATATAATTTTAAAAGCGTGCAGAGGGGCTGGCACTGCCGTGCTTATTCTTTCCCCGCCGCCAGCCTCTTGTCTCTGACTGACAAGTCACTCTCAGATCTTGGGCACACACTCATTCCCTGAAGTGGCGCATGCCAGAATTATAAGTCCGGATCTAGCAACTTCATCAGCCGCATGTCCCGGCCAAGCGAATTATGGTGGCGGGTTAGTAAAGGGAGAGAGATGCAGGAGAGATGTAAGTGCAGTGCAATTTAAGGTAGAAAAGCCTGCTGACAGATTCCCTTTAAGAATGCTCAGCTATATACAGCCAAGGTTACACTAGATCTGGGCTCAAGCTCAGATACAATAATGGACCTAGATAAATAAGATGACATCTGAAAAAATATCTTCTTGCTAAATTCTACAGTATTTCTGCTGGGATGATTCAATAAATAATAAATTTGTTTATTAAAGCATGTTAATTATATGTCCTATGTGTACAATGATAATGTAAAAAACAATAATTTGATAAATAGTGGACAACTGTATGCATGTGGGTGGGGTAGAAATCTGATTAGTTTGGGTTGGTGGGTCTAAGGAACTGAACTCTGACCCTAAAACTTTCCATTATATGAAAAATATTAGTCATTTTGTTTTGGGCTTAGAAAACAAAAATTGTCTGCATTAGTTTCTGTTACCAACCATTATTATTAATATATTATAAATATATGCTGGAAAATGGGGAAGAGGCAGTAGGTTGGGGATTGCTGTAGCCCCAGTGGTTGTGAGATGGTTGTAGGATTATTGCAGGCTATAGGCTTTCCTGAAAAGAAGACTTTTCAGGTTGTACTTCAAGGTTCCAAATATGGGAGACTTGCTGAAGCACTGAATTTCAGAGGATTTGAGCTACATACTAGTTTTGGAGGTGATTGGGTTAGGAGCATACAATAGGGGAGGAGAAAAGGAGGTCTTATGAGGACTGGAGGTTGTGTATGGTCAAGTATTAGAAGATGAGTTTGGAGATGTATTAATGAGATAGATTATGGATGGCCTTGTAAGTAAATATTACTAGTAGGGTTGAGCGACCTTTACTTTTATAGGATCGGGTCAGGTTTCACGAAACCCGACTTTTTCAAAAGTCGGGTCGAGTGAAATCGGCCGATCCTATAAAAAAGTCGGGGTCGGGGTCGGCCGAAACCCGAAACCCAATGCAGTACATTGGGTTTCCATGGTTCCCAGGGTCTGAAGGAGAGGAAACTCTCCTTCAGGCCCTGCGATCCATATTTTAATGTAAAATAAAGAATTAAAATAAAAAATATCGTTATACTTACCCTCTGATGCACCCTGGTACTAACCGGTAACCTTCCTCCTTCGAATCCGCGCTTCCAGGACCTTGCGGTGACGTCGCGGTGACGTCGCGGCTTGTGATTGGTCGCGCGGCCGCCCATGTGACCGCTCGCGCGACCAATCACAAGCCGCGACGTCACCGCGATGTCACCGAAGGTCCTGGAAGGGCTGATTCTTAGGAAGGAAGGCTGCCGGAAAGAAGCAGGGCGCGTCCGAGGGTGAGTATATTCCTATTAGGTATATACTCACCCTCGGACGCGCCCTGCTTCACAAGCCGCGACGTCACCGCGACGTCACCGCAAGGTCCTGGAAGCGCGGATTCGAAGGAGGAAGGTTCCCGGTTAGTACCAGGGCGCGTCAGAGGGTGAGTATAGCGAAATTTTTTATTTTAATTCTTTCTTTTACACTTAAATCTGAATTCCGATACCAATTCCCGATATCTTAAACATATCGGGAATCGGTATCGGAATTCCGATTCCAGATTCAAAAGATCGCCGACTTCATGGCCGACCCCACACTGGGGTCGGGTCGGGTTTCATGAAACCCGACCTTGCCAAAAGTCGGCGACTTTTGAAAATGTTCGACCCGTTTCGCTCAACCCTAACTACTAGTTAAACTGGATTTGTTGGGGAATTGTAAGCCAGTGAAGGGATTTGCAGAGAGCAGAGGTGGATAAGTAGTGAGGTGAGCGGTGGATTAATCAGGTGTCAGATGTTGTGAATTCTGTGGCAGAGCTCCCTCCTGTGGTCACAAGTGGTACTTCAGCTGATTCTCTCTGTGAGCTTCCGTTGGTGGAGGAGAGTGGTACTGCGGCTTCTGAGTTTCCTTCCTCAGGTGCTGTGGTGAAGTCGTTAGGTGCTGCTCTATTTAACTCCACCTAGTGCTTTGATCCTGGCCTCCAGTCAATGTTCTAGTATTGGACCTGTTTCCTCCTGGATCGTTCCTGTGGCCTGCTGCTCTGCATAGCTAAGTTCTGCTTTGCTATTTTGTTTGCTGTTTTTTTCTGTCCAGCTTGTCTATTTGTTTGCTCGAAGCTCTGGGACGCAGAGGGTGTACCTCCGTCCCGTTAGTTCGGTACGGTACGGAGGGTCTTTTTGCCCCCTTTCCGTGGTTTTTGTAGGGTTTTGTGTTGACCGCAAAGTTACCTTTCCTATCCTCGCTCTGTTCAGAAAGTCGGGCCTCACTTTGCTATATCTATTTCATCTCTTCGTTTGTCTTTTCATCTTAACTCACAGTCATTATATGTGGGGGCTGCCTTTTCCTTTGGGGTATTTCTCTGAGGCAAGGTAGGCTTATTTTCTATCTTCAGGCTAGCTAGTTTCTCAGGCTGTGCCGAGTTGCATAGGCAGCGTTAGGCGCAATCCACGGCTGCCTCTAGTGTTGTTGGAGAGGATTAGGGATTGCGGTCAGCAGCGTTCCCACGTCTCAGAGCTCGTTCTATGTTTTTGGGTTATTGTCAGGTCACTGTATGTGCTCTGACCTCTATGTCCATTGTGGTACTGAATTACCTTATCATAACAGTACTGGAAGCCAAAAGTACTAATGATTCTCAATAGAGGGAAAAAAGAAGTTCTGAGACCATTTTTTTTCTCTGCACTGTGTTTTGCCCTTTTTTTCCCCTAGACATTTGGGTGGTTCAGGACACAGGTGTAGCGATGGACATTAAAGGTCTGTCTTCATGTGTGGATCAGCTCACGGCAAGAGTACAAAATATTCAAGACTTTGTGGTTCAGAATTCTATGTTAGAACCGAGAATTCCTTTTCCTGATTTGTTTTTTGGAGATAGAACAAAATTTCTGAGTTTCAAAAATAATTGTAAACTATTTCTGGCTTTGAAACCTCGCTCCTCTGGTGACCCAGTTCAACAAGTTAGGATCATTATTTCTTTTTTGCGTGGCGACCCTCAGGACTGGGCATTTCCTCTTGCGTCAGGAGATCCTGCATTAAGTAATATCGATGCGTTTTTCCTGGCGCTGAGATTGCTGTACGATGAGCCTAATTCAGTGGATCAGGCAGAGAAGAATTTGCTGGCTCTGTGTCAGGGTCAGGATGAGATAGAGGTATATTGTCAGAAATTTAGAAAGTGGTCCGTACTCACTCAGTGGAATGAAGGTGCGCTCGCAGCTATTTTCAGAAAAGGTCTCTCTGAAGCCCTTAAGGATGTCATGGTGGGATTTCCTATGCCTGCTGGTCTGAATGAGTCTATGTCTTTGGCCATTCAGATCGGTCGACGCTTGCGTGAGCGTAAATCTGTGCACCATTTGGCGGTATTACCTGAGCTTAAACCTGAGCCTATGCAGTGCGATAGGACTTTGTCCAGAGTTGAACGGCAAGAACACAGACGTCTGAATGGGCTGTGTTTCTACTGTGGTGATTCCACTCATGCTATCTCTGATTGTCCTAAGCGCACTAAGCGGTTCGCTAGGTCTGCCACCATTGGTACGGTACAGTCAAAGTTTCTTCTGTCCGTTACCTTGATCTGCTCTTTGTCATCGTATTCTGTCATGGCATTTGTGGATTCAGGCGCTGCCCTGAATTTGATGGACTTGGAGTATGCTAGGCGTTGTGGGTTTTTCTTGGAGCCCTTGCAGTGTCCTATTCCATTGAGAGGAATTGATGCTACGCCTTTGGCCAAGAATAAGCCTCAGTATTGGACCCAGCTGACCATGTGCATGGCTCCTGCACATGAGGAGGTTATTCGCTTTCTGGTGTTGCATAATCTGCATGATGTGGTCGTGTTGGGGTTGCCATGGCTACAAGTCCATAATCCAGTATTAGATTGGAAATCCATGTCTGTGTCCAGCTGGGGTTGTCAGGGGGTACATGGTGATGTCCCATTTCTGACTATTTCGTCATCCACCCCTTCTGAGGTTCCTGAGTTCTTGTCTGATTACCGGGATGTATTTGATGAGCCCAAGTCCGATACCCTACCTCCGCATAGGGATTGTGATTGTGCTATCGATTTGATTCCTGGTAGTAAATTCCCAAAAGGTTGACTGTTTAATTTATCTGTGCCTGAGCACGCCGCTATGCGGAGTTATGTGAAGGAGTCCTTGGAGAAGGGGCATATTCGCCCGTCATCGTCGCCATTAGGAGCAGGGTTCTTTTTTGTAGCCAAGAAGGATGGTTCATTGAGACCTTGTATAGATTACCGCCTTCTAAATAAGATCACGGTTAAATTTCAGTACCCCTTGCCGTTGTTATCTGATTTGTTTGCTCGGATTAAGGGGGCTAGTTGGTTCACCAAGATAGATCTTCGTGGTGCGTATAATCTTGTGCGTATTAAGCGAGGCGATGAATGGAGAACTGCATTTAATACGCCCGAGGGCCATTTTGAGTATCTAGTAATGCCATTCGGACTTGCCAATGCTCCATCAGTGTTTCAGTCCTTTATGCATGACATCTTCCGAGAGTACCTGGATAAATTCCTGATTGTGTACTTGGATGACATTTTGATCTTCTCAGATGATTGGGAGTCTCATGTGAAGCAGGTCAGAACGGTGTTTCAGGTCCTGCGTGCTAATTCTTTGTTTGTGAAGGGATCAAAGTGTCTCTTTGGTGTTCAGAAGGTTTCATTTTTGGGGTTCATCTTTTCCCCTTCTACTATCGAGATGGACCCTGTTAAGGTCCAAGCCATCCATGATTGGACTCAGCCGACATCTCTGAAAAGTCTGCAAAAGTTCCTGGGCTTTGCTAATTTTTATCATCGCTTCATCTGCAATTTTTCTAGTATTGCTAAACCATTGACCGATTTGACCAAGAAGGGTGCTGATGTGGTCAATTGGTCCTCTGCTGCTGTGGAAGCTTTTCAAGAGTTGAAGCGTCGTTTTTCTTCTGCCCCTGTGTTGTGTCAACCAGATGTTTCGCTTCCGTTCCAGGTCGAGGTTGATGCTTCTGAGATTGGAGCAGGGGCTGTTTTGTCGCAGAGAAGTTCTGATTGCTCGGTGATGAAACCATGCGCCTTCTTTTCCAGGAAATTTTCGCCTGCTGAGCGAAATTATGATGTGGGCAATGGAGAGTTGCTGGCCATGAAGTGGGCATTCGAGGAGTGGCGTCATTGGCTTGAAGGAGCTAAGCATCGCGTGGTGGTCTTGACTGATCATAAGAACTTGACTTATCTCGAGTCCGCCAAGCGGTTGAGTCCTAGACAGGCTCGTTGGTCGCTGTTTTTCTCCCGTTTTGACTTTGTGATTTCGTACCTTCCGGGCTCTAAAAATATGAAGGCGGATGCTCTGTCTAGGAGTTTTGTGCCCGACTCTCCGGGTTTATCTGAGCCGGCGGGTATCCTCAAAGAGGTAGTAATTGTGTCTGCCATCTCCCCTGATTTGCGGCGGGTGCTGCAAAAATGTCAGGCTAATAAACCTGATCGTTGCCCAGCGGAGAAACTGTTTGTCCCTGATAGGTGGACGAATAAAGTTATCTCTGAGGTTCATTGTTCGGTGTTGGCTGGTCATCCTGGAATCTTTGGTACCAGAGAGTTAGTGGCTAGATCCTTTTGGTGGCCATCTCTGTCGCGGGATGTGCGTACTTTTGTGCAGTCCTGTGGGATTTGTGCTCGGGCTAAGCCCTGCTGTTCTCGTGCCAGTGGGTTGCTTTTGCCCTTGCCGGTCCCGAAGAGGCCTTGGATACATATCTCTATGGATTTTATTTCAGATCTTCCCGTCTCTCAAAAGATGTCAGTCATTTGGGTGGTCTGTGATCGCTTCTCTAAGATGGTCCATTTGGTACCCTTGTCTAAATTACCTTCCTCCTCTGATTTGGTGCCATTGTTCTTCCAGCATGTGGTTCGTTTGCATGGCATTCCAGAGAATATCGTTTCTGACAGAGGTTCCCAGTTTGTTTCGAGGTTTTGGCGAGCCTTTTGTGGTAGGATGGGCATTGACTTGTCTTTTTCCTCGGCTTTCCATCCTCAGACTAATGGCCAGACCAAACGAACCAATCAGACCTTGGAAACATATCTGAGATGCTTTGTTTCTGCTGATCAGGATGACTGGGTGTCCTTTTTGCCTTTGGCTGAGTTCGCCCTTAATAATCGGGCCAGCTCGGCTACCTTGGTTTCGCCGTTTTTCTGCAACTCTGGGTTCCATCCTCGTTTCTCTTCAGGGCAGGTTGAGTCTTCGGACTGTCCTGGTGTGGATACTGTGGTGGACAGGTTGCAGCAGATTTGGACTCATGTAGTGGACAATTTGACCTTGTCCCAGGAGAAGGCTCAACGTTTCGCTAATCGCAGACGCTGTGTGGGTCCCCGACTTCGTGTTGGGGATTTGGTTTGGTTATCTTCTCGTCATATTCCTATGAAGGTTTCCTCTCCTAAGTTTAAACCTCGTTTCATTGGTCCGTATAGGATTTCTGAGGTTCTTAATCCTGTGTCTTTTCGTCTGACCCTTCCGGATTCTTTTTCCATACATAACGTATTCCATAGGTCATTGTTGCGGAGATACGTGGCACCTATGGTTCCATCTGTTGATCCTCCTGCCCCGGTTTTGGTGGAGGGGGAGTTGGAGAAGATTTTGGATTCTCGTGTTTCAAGACGGAAACTCCAGTATCTGGTTAAGTGGAAGGGTTATGCTCAGGAAGATAATTCCTGGGTCTTTGCCTCTGATGTCCATGCTCCCGATCTTGTTCGTGCATTTCATATGGCTCATCCTGGTCGTCCTGGGGGCTCTGGTGAGGGTTCGGTGACCCCTCCTCAAGGGGGGGTACTGTTGTGAATTCTGTTCCAGAGCTCCCTCCGTGGTCACAAGTGGTACTTCGGCTGATTCTCTCTGTGAGCTTCCGTTGGTGGAGGAGAGTGGTACTGCGGCTTCTGAGTTTCCTTCCTCACGTGATGTGGTGAAGTCGTTAGGTGCTGCTCTATTTAACTCCACCTAGTGCTTTGATCCTGGCCTCCAGTCAATGTTCTAGTATTGGACCTGTTTCCTCCTGGATCGTTCCTGTGGCCTGCTGCTCTGCATAGCTAAGTTCTGCTTTGCTATTTTGTTTGCTGTTTTTTTCTGTCCAGCTTGTCTATTTGTTTGCTGGAAGCTCTGGGACGCAGAGGGTGTACCTCCGTCCCGTTAGTTCGGTACGGAGGGTCTTTTTGCCCCCTTTGCGTGGTTTTTGTAGGGTTTTGTGTTGACCGCAAAGTTACCTTTCCTATCCTCGCTCTGTTCAGAAAGTCGGGCCTCACTTTGCTATATCTATTTCATCGCTTCGTTTGTCTTTTCATCTTAACTCACAGTCATTATATGTGGGGGCTGCCTTTTCCTTTGGGGTATTTCTCTGAGGCAAGGTAGGCTTATTTTCTATCTTCAGGCTAGCTAGTTTCTCAGGCTGTGCCGAGTTGCATAGGGAGCGTTAGGCCCAGCGGTGGATACCGCGTCTAGCTCATGGCACAGCTCATCTCACCCGGAACAGTAATTGGTCCTACATTGTTTTCCCTACGGAGCTCTGGCACTAGATGCTGCTTTACACGTGTGCCTAGACACCTTGGTCTCTTTGACCCTACTTAAAGCTCAGTACGTTACTGATGAAGGTCCGTGTGGTGGACCGAAACGTTTATTTGGTACTACAATAAATCTTTCACTTTGAGCATCAAGTTGAGTGCTAGGTTCTTTTGTATATTACACTAAGGTGTGGGAACCTACCTTAGCACCATCCTCACAGTAGTGCACACGTTTTTTTCTACTATTTTCTATCTTCAGGCTAGCTAGTTTCTCAGGCTGTGCCGAGTTGCATAGGGAGCGTTAGGCGCAATCCACGGCTGCCTCTAGTGTTGTTGGAGAGGATTAGTGATTGCGGTCAGCAGAGTTCCCACGTCTCAGAGCTCATTCTTTGTTTTTGGGTTATTGTCAGGTCACTGTATGTGCTCTGACCTCTATGTCCATTGTGGTACTGAATTACCTTATCATAACAGTCAGAGTAAAGGTTGACTGGAGAGGTGTGAGAGTGTTAGCCAGGAGACCATAATTCTGGAAATATTTTTGAGTTGGAGGCAGAATAAGATGGTAAGATATGTGGTTTTAATGACAGAGAGGAGTCAAGGGTTATTCCAAAACAGCAGTTTTGTGATATAGCGGAATGTGGAATGTAATTTATTGTGATAGATACTTCTATTATTCCAAATTGAGTTTTAGAAATTAGAAGATTATTGATTAGAATAAAATGGATATGTGTTATGGACCTGGTGTTTAGGAGCACCCGGAATGACCTGATGGTTAAACTCACACAGGACAAGCTCTGGGAAGTGGGAGCTCTGCTGACCGCAACCCCTAATCCTATCACACAACTAGAAATAGCCGTGGAGCGTACCTAACTCTACCTAGACGCCTCTTCACAGCCTAAGAGCTAACTAGCCCTAGAGACAGAAAATAAAGCCTACCTTGCCTCAGAGAAATTCCCCAAAGGAAAAGGCAGCCCCCCACATATATTGACTGTGAGTAAGATGAAAGTCACAAACACAGAAATGAAACAGGTTTCAGCAAAGGGAGGCCAGACTTACTAAACAGACTGAGGATAGGAAAGATATCTTTGCGATCAGCACAAAAAACTACAAAAAGACCACGCAGAGTGTGCAAGACCTCCGCACCGACTCACGGTGCGGAGGTGCCATTCTGCATCCCAGAGCTTCCAGCTAGCAAGACAAAATCATGATAGCAAGCTGGACAAGGACTAGGACTTAACTAGCAGGGACTTAGCTTCTGCTGGAATAGACAGGACACCAGAAAGATCCAAGAGCGAAGTGAACCAGTACAAGAACATTGACAGCTGGCATGGAGTAACGATCTGAGTGGAGTTAAATAGAGCAGCCAGCCAAAGAATAAACTACGTCACCTGTGGAAGGAACCTCAGAAGCAGCAGCACCACTCACAGCCACCAGAGGGAGTCCATGGACAGAACTCGCCGAAATACCATTCATGACCACAGGAGGGAGTTCGATAACTGAATTCACAACAGATATGGCTGATAAACGTTCTGGGAGTGTACACATCAGAGGTGACATCAGAAAGGTAGATTTGAGTGTCATCAGCATACAGGTGGCTCTGGAAGGCATGAAACTTTATAATTTGTCTTCAGCCAAAGGTATAGATGGAGAAGAGTAGGGTTCCCAGGACAAATCCATGAGGCACACCAACAGGGAAAGGATGGGATGACATGGTAATATGGGAATTAGAGATGTTAAATGTGTGGTTAATGAAGTATGACTTGATTTACGAGACGGCAAGGTCATTGATGCCAAGGGAAGAGAGGATCTGTAGTAGGAAAGCGTTGTCTACTGTGTCAAAAGCAGAGGACAGATCGAGAAGGAAGAAGATAGAATATTGTCTGTTATTTTTGGCAGTCGTAAGTCGTAAATAATATTGGATAGGACAATTTCAGTGACGTTGGTGGGGACAAAAGCGATATTGTAAGTTGTGGAAGAATGAGTTGGATGAGAAGTGGGATGCTGTTCCAGGAATTTGGAGGGAAACAGGAGTAGCAATTGGTGACAAGTAATGGCCAAATGATATGTGTATGGAAATTTTGAAATGCAAACCTTTGTTTCCATATCTAAAATCATATTGTTGAGAACAGGAAGGTTCTTACTGGATGCAGTCCCTTTGAAAACACTTTCTTTCATCTATCAAATTAATAATTACTATTCTTGAATTTTAGGTCTCAGTCACACAAATTTAGTGACATTTTTGTCTGATTGTTTTTAGAGGAAGACAGGATATGCTGTATTTTTATTTATAAAATATAAAAAAGGTTTTTACTACACTCGGATTGTTTGTAGTCTGTTTCCATGAAAGTAGATAGATCTATACTAGGACATTTAAGTTTCATAAAAGTCTATTTGCAAGCGTTCCTGTTTTCTTTTTGTTTTGCATGAAGAAATAAAGAACGATCACAATCATTTATGAGTTCTGAATAACAGAACTGAGATTGTCGATACATCAGAGCCCAGTTTTTCATCACAAAACTTATTGTGATATCAGAATGTGTTATTTATGGTTTTCCATAGAAAAGAAAATACATAAAGTTTGCAGTAGCCCACTCGGCTAGTTCAGAAGCTTCAAAGATCTATTCCCATTGTTTGAAAGTTTCCTCTTCCTGGAAACCTGCTCTATCTGTGGTTGTTCATGTCACAAATTTGGAGCACACCTTCTGTTGTTTTCTGACATGAAATAAATCTCGTAGAAGGCATAACAGGGAGCTTTTTATTCCATTACCATGGCAACACTCCTTTCCTCTGGTGCCCATGGTGTCTCTCATGCGTCAAACTTGCTGGGTTCCTTGGCACCTGCTTTGGTGCCAGTTCTTGTCAAAGCTTATCATACTGAGAATCCTTTTCATGTGCACTAAAGGGGAAAAGAAAGTATACAAAATATTCTCACCTGAGAGTTCATTCAAATCACTAGAAGTCCTATTTTTCCTCTCTGTTTCTCTCACAAGACCAAAAATAATAACGTTCTCAAAGACTTGTATTATATATTGCTATATAAACATCAGAAACCACTGTAAGCTAAAAAATAAAAAAATTATAATATTTATCTTAATGCCTTAAAGCAGAAGTATATGCATGACTGTCACCCATATAAGTTGTTATTATTATTTTTTATTATTATTATAATTATCTATTTATATAGCACCATTGATTCCATGGTGCTGTACATGAGAAGGGGTTACATACAAGTTACAGAAATCAATTACAGACTGATACAGAGGGTCGAGGACCCTGCCCTTGCGGGTTTACGTTCTACATTCTCTCTCTCTCTCTCTATATATATATATATCGATATATATATATATATATATATATATATATATATATATATATATATATAAATAAATACACTGCTCAAAAAAATAGAGGGAACACTTAAACAACAGACTATAACCCCAAGTAAGTCAAACTTCTGTTAAATCAAACTGTCCACTTAGGAAGCAACTCTGTTTGACAATCAATTTCACATTCTGTTGTTCAAATGTAATAGACAACAGATGGAAATTATTGGCAATTATCAAGACACACTCAATAAAGGCGTAGTTCTGCAGGTGGTTTACAAGCGGAATGTTTCATTCAGTGATATCTAGGATGTTGGATTTTAGTGTTCCCTTTATTTTTTTGAGCAGTGTATATATATATATACAGTGGGGCAAAAAAGTATTTAGTCAGTCAGCAATAGTGCAAGTTCCACCACTTAAAAAGATGAGAGGCGTCTGTAATTTACATCATAGGTAGACCTCAACTATGGGAGACAAACTGAGAAAAAAAAATCCAGAAAATCACATTGTCTGGTTTTTTATCATTTTTTTTGCATATTATGGTGGAAAATAAGTATTTGGTCAGAAACAAACAATCAAGATTTCTGGCTCTCACAGACCTGTAACTTCTTCTTTAAGAGTCTCCTCTTTCCTCCACTCATTACCTGTAGTAATGGCACCTGTTTAAACTTGTTATCAGTATAAAAAGACACCTGTGCACACCCTCAAACAGTCTGACTCCAAACTCCACTATGGTGAAGACCAAAGAGCTGTCAAAGGACACCAGAAACAAAATTGTAGCCCTGCACCAGGCTGGGAAGACTGAATCTGCAATAGCCAACCAGCTTGGAGTGAAGAAATCAACAGTGGGAGCAATAATTAGAAAATGGAAGACATACAAGACCACTGATAATCTCCCTCGATCTGGGGCTCCACGCAACATCCCACCCCGTGGGATCAGAATGATCACAAGAACGGTGAGCAAACATCCCAGAACCACGCGGGGGGACCTAGTGAACGAACTGCAGACAGCTGGGACCAGTGTAACAAGGCCTACCATAAGTAACACACTACGCCACCATGGACTCAGATCCTGCAGTGCCAGACGTGTCCCACTGCTTAAGCCAGTACATGTCCGGGCCCGTCTGAAGTTTGCTAGAGAGCATTTGGATGATCCAGAGGAGTTTTGGGAGAATGTCCTATGGTCTGATGAAACCAAACTGGAACTGTTTAGTAGAAACACAACTTGTCGTGTTTGGAGGAAAAAGAATACTGAGTTGCATCCATCAAACACCATACCTACTGTAAAGCATGGTGGTGGAAACATCATTCTTTGGGGCTGTTTCTCTGCAAAGGGGCCAGGACGACTGATCCGGGTACATGAAAGAATGAATGGGGCCATGTATCGTGAGATTTTGAGTGCAAACCTCCTTCCGTCAGCAAGGGCATTGAAGATGAAACGTGGCTGGGTCTTTCAACATGACAATGATGCAAAGCACACCGCCAGGGCAACGAAGGATTGGCTTCGTAAGAAGCATTTCAAGTTCCTGGAGTGGCCTAGCCAGTCTCCAGATCTCAACCCTATAGAAAACCTTTGGAGGGAGTTGAAAGTCCGTGTTGCCAAGCGAAAAGCCAAAAACATCACTGCTCTAGAGGAGATCTGCATGGAGGAATGGGCCAACATACCAACAACAGTGTGTGGCAACCTTGTGAAGACTTACAGAAAACGTTTGACCTCTGTCATTGCCAACAAAGGATATATTACAAAGTATTGAGATGAAATTTTGTTTCTGACCAAATACTTATTTTCCACCATAATATGCAAATAAAATGTTAAAAAAACAGACAATGTGATTTTCTGGATTTTTTTTTCTCAGTTTGTCTCCCATAGTTGAGGTCTACCTATGATGTAAATTACAGACGCCTCTCATCTTTTTAAGTGGTGGAACTTGCACTATTGCTGACTGACTAAATACTTTTTTGCCCCACTGTATATATATATATATATATATATATATATATATATATATATATATATAGTGCCTTGTGAAAGTATTCGGCTCCCTGGAACTTTTCAACCTTTTCCCACATATCACGCTTGAAACATAAAGATGCCAAATGTAATTTTTTGGTGAAGAATCAACAACAAGTGGAACACAATTGTGAAGTTAAGCGAAATTTATTGGTTATTTTTTAAATTTTTGTGGAAATTCAAAAACTGAAAAGTGGGGTGGGCAATATTATTTGGCCCCTTTAACTTAATACTTTATTGCACCACCTTTTGCTGTGATTACAGCTGCAAGTCGCTTGGGGTATGTCTCTATCAGTTTTGTACATCGAGAGACTGAAATTCTTGTCCATTCTTCCTTGGCAAACAGCTCCAGCTCAGTGAGGTTTGATGGAGATCGTTTGTGAACAGCAGCTTACAGCTCTTTCCACAGATTCTCGATTGGATTGAGGTCTGGACTTTGACTTGGCCATTCTAACACCTGGATACATTTAATTGTGGACCATTCCATTGTAGATTTTGCTTTATGTTTGTTGGAAGACAAATCTCCATCCCAGTCTCAGGTTGTTTGCAGACTCTAACAGGTTTTCTTCAAGAATGGTCCTGTATTTAGCTCCATTCATCTTCCCATCAATTTTAACCATCTTCCCTGTCCCTGCAGAAGAAAAGAAAGCCCAAACCATGATGCTGCCACCACAATGTTTGACAGTGGGGATGGTGTGTTCAGGGGGATGAGCTCCGTTGCCTTTACGCCAAACATATAATTTGCCATTGTTACCAAAAGTTTCGATTTTGGTTTCATCTGACCAGAACACCTTCTTCCACATGTTTGGTGTGTCTCCCAGGTGGCTTGTTGCAAACTTTAAACAATACTTTTTATGGATATCTTTGAGAAATCGCTTTTTTCTTGCCATTCTTCCATAAAGGCCAGATTTGTGCAGTGTACGACTGATTGCTCTCCAATGGACAGACTGTCCCACCTCAGCTGTAGATCTCTGCAGTTCATCCAGAGTGATCATGGGCCTCTTGGCTGCATCTCTGATCAGTGTTCTCCTTGTTTGTCATGAAAGTTTAGAGGGACGGCCGGGTCATGGTAGATTTGCAGTGGTATGATACTTGTTCCATTTCAATATGATCGCTTACACAGTGCTCCTTGGGATGTTTAAAGTTTTGAAAATCATTTTGTATCAGAATCCAGCTTTAAAATTCTCCACAACAGTATCACAGACCTGCCTGTTGTGTTCCTTGGTCTTCATGATGCTCTCTGGGCTTCAAACAGAACCCTGAGACTATCACAGAGCAAGTGCATTTATACGGAGACTTGATTACACACAGGTGGATTATATTTATCATCATTAGGCATTTAGGACAACATTGGATCATTCAGAGATCCACAATGAACTTCTGGAGTGAGTTTGCTGCCCTGAAAGTAAAATGGCCGAATAACATTGCACGCCCCACTTTTCAGTTTTTGAATTTCCATAACAATATTAAATAACCAATAAATTTCATTCACCTTCCGAATTGTGTTCCACTTGTTGTTGATTCTTCACCAAAAATTTACACTTGATATCTTTATGTTACCATCTTTTCAGTTAGCCATTAAAAGGTATCAACCACTGAGGACTCATAATTCTAAATATTTTTCTATCTACTAACATGGTAGATAGAAATATATTTTTCTTTCCTGTATCATAATGCATGACACATTAATGAAAAATGGGGAAAGCACATTACATTAGCATCACAGTATATACGTTAGTTGAGCATAGCAACCAAAGGAGAGGAGGCAACTTACATTGGCACAGAATCGGGATTGTTCCACTGATTATGGCATCAGCATTGTTCACCATCTTTGTGGAATCCTCAAAGTCTTGTAGAACTGCACAAATGTCAGACATCCATGCCCACTCTTCAGATGTTATGTGTGGAGGCTGACCAGAATACAAACATGCGTGTTGGAGCTGATATTCCACAACTGGTGTCTTCTGCTCACAAATCCTTGCCAGCATGTGTAATGTGAAGTTCAAGAGCGTAGTCATGTCACACACCAGTCAGTGAGCTGTCACTTGCATGCCCTGCTGTAGCACTGCCAGAGTGGCAGCAGATGCAGTGGAAATGGGCATTGAGGCAGAGTAGCTAAACCAGAAACTCTGCCAAATCTGGGTAGGTTTTCAGAAACCACTGAACAACCAAGTTGAGCACGTGGGTCAAGCATTTTATGTGTGCGAGCTTGCTAAGTTTCACAGCCACCACCAGGTTACACAAGGATGAGTAGAATCAAGACGGTGCAGAAACTGGTATAGGAGATGGATAAAACCCTAATAGAAGTAGAGCCAGCAATCCTTGACATTGGTAGCAAATATGCCGTGCCAGGATTGGACTCTGCCACAGCCTCCACAATGTTCAACCAGTGTGCTGTCATGGAAATGTAGCATCTCTGGCCACAAGCACTTGTCCACATTTTGGTCATTAAGAGGACAATCCTGGTAATCATGTTTGTAAGGGCACAGGTGCTGTTCCTGGACTTGTGCTGGTACAGGGCTGGGAAGCCAAACCGTGAAAAATAGTGGCGAGTAGGGTTGAGCGACTTTTGTTTTTATAGGATCGGGTCGGATTTCACGAAACTTGACTTTTTCAAAAGTCGGGTCGAGTGAAATCGGCCGATCCTATAGAAAAGTCGGGGTCGGGGTCGGCCGAAACACGAAACCCAATGCAGTGCATTGGGTTTCTAATGGTTCCCGGGGTCTGAAGGAGAGGAAACTCTCCTTCAGGCCCTGCGATCCATATTAATGTGTAAAATAAAGAATAAAAATAAAAAATATTGCTATACTCACCCTCGGACGCGCCCTGGTTGTAACCCGCAGCCTTCCTTCCTAAGAATCAGCGCTTGAAGGACCTTTCGATGACGTCACGGCTTCTGATTGGTCGCGTGAGCAGTAACATGGGCGTCACGCGACCAATCAGAAGCCGCGACATCATCGAAAGGTCCTTCAAGCGCTGATTCTTAGGAAGGAAGGCTCCCGTTTACAACCAGGGCGCGTCCGAGGGTGAGTATAGCAATATATTTTATTTTTATTCTTTATTTTACACTTAAATCTGAATTCCGATACCAATTCCCGATATCTTAAACATATCGGGAATCGGTATCGGAATTCCGATTCCAGTTCAGAAGATCGCCGACTTCATGGCCGACCCCACACAGTGGTCGGGTCGGGTTTCATGAAACCCGACTTTGCCAAAAGTGGGCGACTTCTGAAAATGGCCGACCCATTTCGCTCAACCCTAGTGGCGAGTACTGAGGGACCAAATTTGTAAAATTATGGCAAGACAATTTTTGTTTTCAATTCATTGACATTTCACACAAATAAAATTCAACAGTATATATGATAATAGTCAATTTTTGAACAACAAAATATGTGCACCTGTAACTGGCCATTTTTGGTTTTTATTTGAAACCAACGAAATAACACACAAACCAAGTTCGACACTATATATGACAACCAACTCATCTATTTTTTTTCCATTGTTTTAAATTTTATTTAACTCTACAGTTTAAAAGAAAGGAAACATATTTTACTGAAAAAATTGTTAGATAAAATCTGTGACAAAATATATTTGTTGTAAAAAATTCTAGATGGTAATAATCAATTTGTGAACAACCAAATTTCTTCACCTCTAGCAGTCCAATTTACTTTTTATTTGAATCCAAAAAAATTTCAAATATACAGGTTCAATAGTATATATGATAATAGTCAATACTTGGAACAAAAATATTTTGTAAACTGTACCCAGCCAAGCGGTTTTAAAAAATTTTAACTGCAGTAATTTAAAACAAAACAAGTAGTGTGAGCATTCCGATACTGCAAATATCGGGTATCGGCCGATATTCGCGGTATCGGAATTCCGATACTGAGTTCCGATACTTTTGCAATATCGGATACTGGAATCAGAAGTTCCCATTATGCTATGAGCCAGTATCATTTAATTCAGAAAATGAGGATTCCTAAGAAGTGTGGGCACATCCTGTTATGCATGTTAGTCATGTAACTACTGGCATGGCTGTGAATGGCTGCTGAAATTATGTCATGATGCACTATAAAAGTCGTCGCCGCCATTTTGGGTTCACTCTGCTGTGAATTCAGTTAGGGATAGGTAGCTGTGTTCTGACTGAGGGCCAGTTTGAGATTGCAATTTGCTTCATTGTGCTTTACCCAGGCTAATTTAGCAACTGCTGTGGGAGAACCTTGTTTTTGCCTTGCAGCCCTGTTCACGGCTGTCTGCAAGCTCTCTGTGTGAGTGCACATCACTCTGTAGTCTGTTCTACAGCCACAGCCGGTTGTAGACAGCTCAGTGTGCGTCACTGTCTCATACTGTTCCATTGTCCTTTTTTCAATTAGTGCTGCCTGCTGCACATTGTTCCTGATTTATCCTATTAGTGGGTTTCCTGTCATGATCCCAATGGCAGGGGATCACAAAAGGACAAGCACAAAAAACAAAACGAGCTCTAGGGCGACCAGGATGAGCCCTATGAAATGCACGGACCAAATCAGCAGCATGAACATCAGAGGCAACCACCCAAGAATTATCCTCCTGACCATAACCCTTCCACTTGACCAAATATTGAAGTTTCCGTCTGGAAACACGAGAATCCAAGATCTTCTCCACAACATACTCCAATTCTCCCTCCACCAGCACCGGAGCAGGAGGCTCAAGCGAAGGAACAACAGGTACCTCATACTTCCGCAACAACGACCGATGGAACACATTATGAATAGCAAACGATGCCGGGAGATCCAAACGAAACGACACAGGGTTAAGAATTTCCAAGATCCTATAGGGACCGATGAACCGAGGCTTGAACTTAGGAGAAGAGACCTTCATAGGAACAAAACGAGAAGACAACCACACCAAGTCCCCAAGACGAAGTCGAGGACTCACGCGGCGACGGCGATTAGCAAACTGCTGAGCCCTCTCCTGGGACAACTTCAAATTGTCCACCACATGACTCCAAATCTGATGCAACCTATCCACCACCATGTCCACTCCAGGACAATCAGAAGGCTCCACCTGACCAGAGGAAAAACGAGGATGAAACCCCGAATTACAAAAGAAAGGAGAAACCAAGGTAGCAGAACTAGCCCGATTATTAAGGGCAAATTCGGCAAGCGGCAAAAAGGTAACCCAGTCATCTTGATCAGCAGAAACAAAACACCTTAAATAAGTTTCCAAGGTCTGATTAGTTCGTTCCGTCTGGCCATTCGTCTGAGGATGGAATGCAGACGAAAAGGACAAATCAATGCCCATCTTAGCACAGAACGTCCGCCAAAATCTAGACACAAACTGGGATCCCCTGTCAGAAACGATGTTCTCCGGAATCCCATGCAAACGAACCACGTTCTGAAAAAACAGAGGGACCAACTCAGAGGAGGAAGGTAACTTAGGCAAGGGTACCAGATGAACCATCTTAGAAAAGCGGTCACACACAACCCAGATGATGGACATTTTTTGAGAGACAGGGAGATCCGAAATAAAGTCCATGGAAATGTGCGTCCAAGGCATCTTCGGGATAGGCAAAGGTGACAACAATCCACTGGCCCGAGAACAGCAAGGCTTAGCCCGAGCGCAAACTTCACAAGACTGCACAAAAGAACGCACATCCCTCGACAAGGAAGGCCACCAAAAAGACCTGGCCACCAAGTCTCTAGTACCAAATATTCCAGGATGACCTGCCAACGCAGAAGAATGGACCTCGGAGATGACTCTACTGGTCCAATTATCCGGAACAAACAGTCTTTCAGGCGGACAACGATCAGGTTTATCCGCCTGAAACTCCTGCAAAGCACGTCGCAAGTCTGGGAAGACAGCCGACAAAATCACCCCATCCCTAAGGATACCAGTGGGCTCAGAATTTCCAGGGGAGTCAGGCACAAAACTCCTAGAAAGAGCATCCGCCTTCACATTCTTTGAACCTGGCAGGTATGAAACCACAAAATCGAAATGGGAGAAAAACAGTGACCAACGAGCCTGTCTAGGATTCAGACGCTTGGCAGACTCAAGGTAAATCAGATTTTTGTGATCAGTCAAGACCACCACACGATGTCTAGCACCCTCAAGCCAATGACGCCACTCCTCAAATGCCCACTTCATGGCCAAAAGCTCCCGATTACCAACATCATAATTCCGCTCAGTGGGCGAAAACTTTCTAGAAAAGAACGCACATGGCTTCATCACTGAGCAATCGGAGCTTCTCTGTGACAAAACCGCCCCCGCTCAAATCTCGGAAGCATCAACCTCAACCTGAAAAGGAAGCGAAACATCTGGCTGACGCAACACAGGAGCAGAAGAAAACCGGCGCTTAAGTTCCTGAAAGGCCTCCACAGCCGCAGGAGACCAATCAGCAACATCAGCACCCTTCTTAGTCAGATCCGTCAAAGGCTTAACAACACTAGAAAAATTAGTTATGAAACGACGATAAAAATTAGCAAAGCCCAAGAACTTCTGTAGACTCTTGAGAGATGTAGGCTGCGTCCAGTCACAAATAGCCTGAACCTTGACGGGATCCATCTCAATAGTAGAAGGGGAAAAATATACCCCAAAAAAGAAATCTTCTGGACTCCAAAGAGACACTTTGAACCTTTTACAAACAAAGAATTGGCCCGCAGGACCTGAAACACCTTCCTGACCTGCTGAACATGGGACTCCCAGTCATCAGAAAAAACCAAAACATCATCCAAATACACAATCATAAATTTATCCAGATATTCACGGAAAATATCATGCATAAAGGACTGGAAGACAGAAGGAGCATTAGAAAGTCCAAAAGGCATCACCAAATACTCAAAATGGCCCTCAGGCGTATTAAATGCGGTTTTCCACTCATCACCCTGTTTTATCCGCACAAGATTATACGCACCCAGAAGATCAATCTTAGTGAACCATTTAGCCCCCTTAATGCGAGCGAACAAATCAGTCAACAATGGCAAAGGATACTGATATTTGACCGTAATCTTATTCAAAAGACGGTAATCTATACAAGGCCTCAAGGAACCATCTTTTTTGGCCACGAAAAAAAAACCTGCTCCCAAAGGAGACGAAGATGGACGGATATGTCCCTTTTCCAAGGACTCCTTAACATAATCCCGCATAGCAGTATGCTCTGGCACTGACAGATTGAACAAACGACCTTTAGGAAATTTACTGCCAGGAATCAAATCTATAGCACCATCGCAATCCCTGTGAGGAAAAAGCGAATTGAGCTTAGGCTCCTCAAAAACATCCCGATAATCAGACAAAAATACAGGAACCTCAGAAGGAGTAGATGAAGCGATAGAAATCGGAGATGCATCATCATGAACCCCCTGACATCCCCAGCTTAACACAGACATCGTTTTCCAGTCCAAGACTGGGTTATGAGTTTGTAACCATGGCAGACCAAGCACTAAGACATCATGTAAATTATACAGTACCAGGAAGCGAATCACCTCCTGATGAACGGGAGTCATACGCATGGTCACTTGTGTCCAGTACTGAGCTTTATTCATAGCCAAAGGTGTAGAGTCAATTCCTTTCAAAGGAATAGGGACTTCCAGAGGCTCCAGACTAAACCCACAGCGGTTGGCAAATGACCAATCCATAAGACTCAGGGCAGCGCCTGAATCCACATAGGCATCGACGGAAATGGCTGATAATGAATAAATCAGAGTCACAGACAGAATGAACTTAGACTGTAAAGTACTAATGGCAACAGACTTATCAACCTTTTTTGTGCGTTTAGAGCATGCTGATATAACATGAGCTGAATCACCACAATAAAAACACAACCCATTTTTCCGCCTATAGTTTTGCCGTTCACTTCCGGACTGAATTCTATCACATTGCATTGTCTCAGGTGCCTGTTCAGAAGACACCGCCAAATGGTGCACAGGTTTGCGCTCCCGTAAACGCCGATCAATCTGAATAGCCATAGTCATAGACTCATTCAGACCTGTAGGCGCAGGGAACCCCACCATAACATCTTTAATGGCCTCAGAAAGGCCATCTCTGAATTTTGCAGCCAGGGCGCACTCATTCCACTGAGTAAGCACCGACCATTTCCGAAATTTCTGACAATATATTTCTGCTTCATCTTGCCCCTGAGAGAGAGCCAATAAAGCTTTTTCAGCCTGAATCTCTAGGTTAGGTTCCTCATAGAGCAAACCCAATGCCAGAAAAAACGCATCCACATTGAGCAACGCAGGATCACCTGGTGCCAATGCGAATGCCCAATTCTGAGGGTCACCCCGCAGGAAAGATATTACAATCTTGACTTGCTGAGCAGGGTCTCCAGAGGAGCGAAATTTCAAAGAAAGAAACAACTTGCAATTGTTCCTAAAATTCAGAAAACTAGATCTATCTCCATCTATCTCCAGAAAAAAACTCTGGGATAGGAATTCTAGGTTCAGACATGTACAACAAAAATCTTGTATATTTTGAACCTTAGCAGCAAGATTATTCAGGCTGGAAGCCAAACTCTGGACGTCCATGATAAACAGCTGAGGTCAGAGCCATTCAAGGATTAAGAGGAGGTAAGACACAGCCAGGCTGCAATTAAGGCTAGGCAGCAAACTCTGAGGGGAGAGAAAAAAAAAAAAAAAACTTCCTCAGACTACTTTTCCTCCTACTTCAGCCAATACGATTACCACTTTTTTGGCCGGCTATACTGTCATGATCCCAATGGCAGGGGATTACAAAAGGACAAGCACAAAAAACAAAACGAGCTCTAGGGTGATGGAAACTGAGCTGACCGCGATCCTGAACCTAATTCACACAACTAGCAGTAGCCGGGAACGTGCCTACGATGATTCCTAGACGTCTCGTGCCAGCCGAAGGACTAACTTCCCCTATTAGAAGAAACACAGACCTCTCTTGCCTCCAGAGAAACACCCCACAGAAATAGCAGCCCCCCACATGTAACGACGGTGAAATGAGAGGAAAGCACATACGTAGTTATGAAAACAGATTCAGCAAAATGAGGCCCGCTTAAGCTAGATAGCAGAGGATAAAAAAGTGAACTGCACGGTCAGCGAAAAACCCTACAAAAACCATCCTGAAATTACTTGAACTCATGTGCCAACTCATGGAACATGAGGAGTAATATCAGCCCACTAGAGCAACCAGCAACAAGGAATCACATATCTACAAGCTGGACTAAAACAAAAATAATGCAAAACGTGGAACAGGAAAATCAAAAACTTAGCTTGTCCTGAAGATTACAGAAGCGGAAAGCAGAGGTAACAAGACACACTGATTACATTGATAGCCGGCGAGGAAATGACAAGAAATCCAGGTTAAATAGGAAACTCCCATATCCTGATAGAACAGGTGGACACCAGAGACCGCAGAGAACACAAGTCACCCAGTACCATCTGTAACCACCAGAGGGAGCCCAAAAACAGAATCCACAACAGTTTCCATCCATATACTGCTAGATTGTGGAAAAACACTATATAGGATTACATAGAGGAGCTATTTTTGGCCTTGCAGCGTACTGGAAGGTGGTGGGAGCAGCGCTGAGGAAGAGATTACCCAAACGGCCCAAAAAGGAGTGAGAGGGAGGGGGAAGACCGCGGTGCCTGTAGCCTTCACTTCGGCACCCATTAGGAGCATGCCTCCTCCAAAACCCAAAATGGGCACTCCCAAGACTTGCAGTGCCTGGTCCTTTTTTGACACAGTTGCATATGACATTTGCTTTGTCAAATGCAAGCTGTATAAGCAGAAAGTCAAAAGAGGGAAAAGTGTCAGCAACCTCAATACCACAAATATGTGGAAACATGTGCGGACCAAGCAGGTGGTGGAGGTACAAAAACACACTAAAGACCTAGGCCAACCTACAGCGGCACCTACAATCTCTTCAGCTTGTGTTGTAGTCTCTTCCTCCAGCTCACACACACCTGGATCGGCTTCCTCACAGGATTGCCATGGAAGAACCTCTGGCACTGTTGTACAGAGACCCAGTGTAATTCCACCCACAGCACCACGTTCCCAGTCATTCTCACATTCCCAGGCCAGTATACAGCTATCGGTAGTACAGGCATGGGAGAAAAGGCAGCCATTCTCGACAAACTACCCCCGAGCACAGGCTCTGAATGCTGGCATTGCAAAACTACTGTCCCTTGAAATGCTGTCATTCAGGCTGGAGGAGACTGACACCTTCTGTAACTTCATGGCATTGGCAGTCCCACAATACAACGTGCCCAGCCGCTTTTATTTCAGCAGGCAACCCGTCCCTGCCCTGCAAAAGCATGTGGAGATAAACAGTAAACATGCGCTACTAAACGCCGTAAGTCGCAAGGTCCACCTCACCACCGATGCGTGGACCAGTCACCATGGACAGGGACGATACCTTGCCCTCACTGCCCATTGGGTAAATGTTGTCTAGCCAGGTACAGATCTTGCAAGTGGCGCTGTACGTGTTCTGCCAGCTCCAAGGATTGCAGGAATCCAGTCTGTACACATTGACTCCTCCTCATACTCCAGTTCCTCTGAATCAGCGCTGCAGGAGACGTCACAGTCCACCTCCACATGGACCCGTGAACGCTTACCTGTTATGACCAATATGAGCACAGCCGTGGCCAAACGTCGACAGGCCGTATTGAAATTAATTTCTTTGGGGAATCAAAGCCACACAGCGCAGGAGCTCTGGAATGCCATCAAGCAGGAGAGCGACGTGCAATTTGTGCCAGCGAATCTCCAGCCAGGCATGGTAGTGTATGATGATGGCTGAAATCTGGTGGCAGCTCTGGGAATGGGCAACCTCATTCACATCCCATGTCTGGCACATGTGCTCAACTTGGTCGTGCAGAGTTTTTTGAGGGACTATCCGGATCTTGATGCACTGCTGCACAAGGTCCACCTAGAGTGTGCTCACTTGCGGCATTCCACCATGGCAACATCGCGCATTGCAGCTCTGCAGCTGTGATTCCGCCTTCTGGAACATCGCATCATATGTGACCTACCCACCAGGTGGAATTCATTGTTACATATGTTGGAGCGGTTGTGTGAGCAGCAGGCAGCAGTAATGGAGTACCAGCTGCATCAGGCACAAAGAAGTCGCACTGCGAGCTGTTCAGACTTCACAACCACTGAGTGGGCCACTATGAAGGACATCTGCCAGGTTTTGCGTGCCGTCGATGATTCCACACGGATGGCGAGTGCAGATGATGCACTAGTCAGCATGACTATCCCCCTTATCTTCCTGCTTGAAAAAACACTGCAAGCGCTAAGGGATGATGTTGTGGAAGAGGTGGAGGATGAAGAGTCACAAATGCCATCTGCTTCTGGACAGTCTGCGCAACGTGGTTCCTCACAAAGGCCTAGGCAGGGGACACTTTGTGAGGAGGATGAGGAGGAGTCAATGGAGGAGGAAGACATCTGTCGAGAGGAGGGAGTTACACAATGCTCCAGTAGTCAGTATGTAGAGCGAGGGTGGGGTGATGCAGAGCAAGCAGAGATCACGACTTAAGCAGGGGACAGCGTTTCTTGGCCAGTTGGCAGTCTGCAGCACATGGTTGATTTCATGCTGCAGTGCCTGAGAATTGACCGCCGCATCGCCCACATTCTCAACATGGCTGATTATTGGGTGTACACTCTCCTAGTTTATGTCTACTGGGACAACTTACAAAGCCTCACAACACCATTGAACCGGGAGCGTAAAATGCGGGAGTACCAAGACACACTGGTGCATTCCATCATCTTCTCCAGTCCAACCGAGAGCAGTGCTGCTAGTGCTTTACAAAGCAGCTCAGTGCGTCGAGGCATTGGAGGAGCTCTGCACAAAGAGGGAGCAGAAGCAGTGCCTCAACACAAGGCAAAACCAGTATGGCCCAACTGTGGCAATGTTTTGTGTGCCCGCCACAAATGTCTAAAGCATCACAGATGGCTCCAGTCAGCAGGAGGCAACATTTCCGCCAGATGGTGGCAGACTATATGTCTTGCCCTCTCAGTGAACTCCCAGATGGCTCTTCCCCCTTCAAGTTTTGGGTCTCTAAGCTGGATACATGGCCAGAGCTTAGCCAGCTTGCATTGGAGGTGCTGGCTTGCCATGCTGCTAGTGTATTATCGGAACGCGTCTTTAGTGTCGCAGGTGGTATAATAACAGACCCTCGCATGCCACTATCCTCCGATAATATTGATGGCTTACTTTTCTGAAAATGAACAAGGCCTGGATCTCGCAGGAGTTTGCCACTCGTCTTCCAGATTAAATAATTGGTTGGCACCATTATCCAGGTCTCCTGTTGTGTTCATGTTTTTACCACCTGAACTGTAATCCCTGGGCTCCAACACCGCCAGTTGCTGCTCAGAAGTGCCGTCTGCACAGTCAACACATGACCCAGTGTTATAGGGTTTCAGTAATGTCAGTTGATCCCCAGCTGTGTATCTGGCAATTTCTCCTCCTCCGTCAACACTCACACTACAACTGATATTATACTAGCTCAAATTAGGCATCTGCCTACACTCTGCTTCTCCTGGATTCCCTGGGCTCCAACACCACCAGTTGCTGCTCAGAAGTGCCATCTGAACAGTGAACACTTGCTCCCGTGTTATTGGGTTTCAGTAATGTCAGCTGATCCCCAGCTGTGTATCCGGCAATTTGACCTGCTCCGTCCACGCTCACACTGCTCACTCAGCCAACACTCTGTTTCTCCTGGGTTCCCTGGGCTCCAACACGACCAGTTGCTGTTCAGAAGTGCCGTCTGCATAGAGAAAAACACTAGCTCTTGTGTTAGTGGGGTTCAGTAACATCAGCTGCTCCCCTGCTGTGTATCTGGCAATTGCTCCTGCTGCCTCCACACTCACACTACTTCAGATATTAAACTTGCTCCAATTAGGCCTCGGCCTACACTCTGCTTCTCCTGGATTCCCTGGGCTCCAACACTGCCAGTTGCTGCTTAGAAGTGCAGTCTGCACAGAGAAAAACACTAGCTCCTGTGTTAGTGAGGTTCAGTAACGTCAGCTGCTCCCCTGCTGTGTATCCGGCAATTGCTCCTGCTACCATCACACTCACACTACTTCAGATATTAAACTTGCTCCAATTAGACCTCGGTCTACATTCTGCCTCTCCTGGATTCCCTGAGCTCCAACGCCGCCAGTTGCTGCTCAGAAGTCTGCATAGTCAACACCTGCTCCAGTGTTATTTGGATTCAGTAACGCCAGCTGCTCCCCTGCTGTGTGTGCGTCAAGTTCTCCACTCAGCTTCTAGCATTGACTCTGGGCTCCATCACTGCCAGTTGCTGCCCAGAAGTGCTGTCTGCACAGTCAACAGTTGCTCCTCTGTTATTGGGGTTCAGTAACGCCAGCTGCTCTCCAGCTGTGTGTGCGGCAAGTTCTCCCCTCAGTTTCTAGAATTGACCCTGGGCTCCAACACTGACAGTTGCTGCCCGGAAGTGCTGTCTGCACAATCAACACCTGCTCCAGTGTTATTGGGGTTCAGTAATGCCAGCTGCTCCCCTGCTGTGTGTGCGGCAAGCTCTCCACTCAGTTTCTAGCATTGACGCTGGGCTCCAACAACACCAGTTGCTGCCAGAAATGCTGTCTGCACAGTCAACACCTGCTCCAGTGTTATTGGGGTTCAGTAACACCAGTTGCTCCCCTGCTGTGTGTGCGGCAAGTTCTTCACTCAGTTTCTAGCATTGACCCTGGGCTCCAACACCGCCAGTTGCTGTCCGGAAGTGCTATCTGCACAATCAACACCTGCTACAGTGTTATTAAGGTTCAGTAACGCCAGCTGATCCCCAGCTGTGTATCCGGCAATTGCACCTGCTACCTCCACACTCACACTACTACAGATTTGAAACTTGCTCCAATTAGGCCTCGGCCTACACTTTTTCCTGTAATCCCTGGGCTGCAACACCACCAGTTCCTGCTCAGAAGTGCTGTCTGCACAGTCAACAATTGCTGCCGTGTTATTGGGGTTCAGTAATGTCAGCTGATCCCCTGCTGTGTATCCGGCAATTCCTCCTGCTCCAGCCAACACTCAGTTTCTCCTGGGTTCCCTGGGCTCCAACATGACCAGTTGCTGTTCAGAAGTGCTGTCTGCATAGAGAAAAACACTAGCTCTTGTGTTAGTGGGGTTCAGTAACATCAGCTGCTCCCCTGCTGTGTATCTGGCAATTGCTCCTGCTACTTCCACACTCACACTACAGAAATGAAAGGAAACCTGTCCCCCCAGGCGTTCGTAACTAAAAGAGCCACCTTGTGCAGCACTAATCCTGAACAAGGAAAAGGTGGCTCTTTTAGTTATGCTCCTTGCACACGCTGAACTAAACACTTATAAAATGTGTCCCCTCATACTGTGAAATTCCCGGAGGCGGGACTTTCCTTCTTAATCAGACGCGGCACAGCTGTCATTCATACCCCCTTGGCGCCATGCACTGCCTCCTGAGTATTGCTTGAATCTGTCCCGGAGCCTGCACTGTTATGTTATCCCTTGGCCATGCGCAGTTAGCGTTGCCCATCTTCTGACATCATTTGATGTCAGGCTGACTTCCCTGTGTAGCCGTGCTGCCCGAGATGCCGCCCTGCAGTGTCTTCTGATTTATTCACACTGCGGGGCTGGAAATCATGGGCATGCGCAGTGCATATCTTAGCCTCTCACTCATCTCCCTCCACCTTCTTCAGACTGTGCGGCATCAGCTGATCCCTAAGCGCATGCCACGGTGATTAGGGATCAGCTGATGCCGCACAGTCTGAAGAAGGCAGAGGGAGATGAGTGAGAGGCGAAGATATGCACTGTGCATGCCCATGAATCCCAGCCCCGCAGTGTGAATAAATCAGAAAATGGCTGTGCTGTGTCTCATTAAGAAGGAAAGTCCCGCATCCAGGTCGGTTTCATGGTATGAGGGGGTACATTTTCTAAGTGTTAACTTCAGCATGTGCAAGGAGCATAAGTAAAAGAGCCACCTTTTCCTTGTACAGCACTAGTGCTGCACAAGGTGGCTCTTTTAGTTACAAATGCCTGGGGGGTTACAGGTTTCCTTTCAAATTGCTCCAATTAGGCCTCAGCCTACACTCTGTTTCTCCTGTAATCTCTGGGCTCCAACACTGCCAGTTGCTGCCCGAAAGTGCCATCTGCAAAGTCAACAGTTGCTCCTCTGTTATTGGGGTTCTGTAACGCCAGCTGCTCCCCAGCTGTGTGTGTGGCAAGTTCTCCCCTCAGTTTCTAGCATTGACCATGGGCTCCAACACCACCAGTTGCTGTCCGGAAGTGCTGTCTGCACAGTCAACACCTGCTACAGTGTTATTGGGGTTCAATAACGCCAGCTGATCCCCAGCTGTGTATCCGGCAATTGCTCCTGCTACCTCCACACTCACACTACTACAGATTTGAAACTTGCTCCAATTAGGCCTCGGCCTACACTCTGTTTCTCCTGTAATCCCTGGGCTCCAACACCGCCAGTTGCTGCTCAGAAGTGCTGTCTGCACAGTCAACACTTGCTGCAGTGTTATTGGGGTTCAGTAATGTCAGCTGATCCCCTGCTGTGTATCCGGCAATTTCTCCTGCTCCCTCCACACGCACACTACTACAGAAATTAAAGGGAACCTGTCCCCCCAGGCGTTTATAACTAAAAGAGCCACCTTGTGCAGCACTAATGCTGAACAAGGAAAAGGTGGCTCTTTTAGTTATGCTCCTTGCACACGATGAACTAAACACTTATAAAAGGTGTCCCCCTCATACTGTGAAATTCCCGGAGGCGGGACTTTCCTTCCTAATCAGACGCGGCACAGCTGTCATTCATACCCCCTTGGTGCTATGCGCTGCCTCCTGAGCGTTATTTGAATCTGTCCTGGAGCCTGCGCTGTTATGTTATCCCTTGGCCATGCGCAGTTAGCGTTGCCCGTCTTCTGACATTATTTGATGTCAGGCTGACTGCCCTGTGCGGCCGTGCTGCCCGAGATGCTGCCCTGCAGTGTCTTCTGATTTATTCACACTGCGGGGCTGGGATTCATGGGCATGCGCAGTGCATATCTTAGCCTCTCACTCATCTCCCTCTGCCTTCTTCAGACTGTGCGGCATCAGCTGATCCCTAAGCGTATGCCACGGCGATTAGGGATCATGCCCTATCAAGGAATCTAGTGTATATACCCTGTAACATTATACTTTTCCAGAAATGCTTAGTAACCGGGTTCCAGTACCGTCAGCAGAGATGTCACGAAATTTCAGCCCTCTATGGCTTTTCGAAAAAAAAAATTATTGCAATTTTAAAACGGAATAGTTACAATTGTACCTACTCAGCCGGACAAAGGTTAAGTAGGAGTGGTAACAATACTTCCGTAGTTATTTTGCACACAAAAAAATATATATACAATGTTAGCCAGTAGTAACCAGCTTGAATGACTGTACAATTAATATAGTGAGTGTCAGTTATTGGCTGAAGAATATAAGGTGAATAAGGTGCAAGTGCAATATATCAGGTAATAAGTAATATTAGCCAGTGGCTGCTAAGTGCATTCATAACAAGAAATAACTGGTATTGGCTAAACAAACATGAAGTAAGTAAACTACAAATGCAATGGAGGTAGATTAAGATAGACGGTGTACAGTTACCCAGGACGAGAGCGTGTGCCAAGTTCCCTACGCGTGTTTCGGTGCTTTGCCTTCTTCCGGTGGGGTGTGTTTTTTGAAATCCATTATTCGTTTAACATTTGTTAAAGGGAACCTGTCACCCCGTTTTTTGAGATTGAGCTATAAATACTGTTAAATAGGGCCTGCGCTGTGTGTTCCTATAGTGTATGTAGTGTACCCCGATTCCCCACCTATGCTGAGAAATAACTTACCAAAGTCGCCGTTTTCGCCTGTCAATCAGGCTGGTCAGGTCGGGAGGGCGTGGTGACATCGGTGGTTCTTCCTCAGCTTTACGTTGGTGGCGTAGTGGCGTAGTGGTGAAGACACAGCGCGCGATCTGCGCTGTAATCCCTTGCATCGGTGGGGGCGGCCATCTTCCTGGGGCCGCGCGTGCGCAGATCGAGTGCTCTGCTGCACGGGGCTTCAGGAAAATGGCCGCGGGATGCCGCGCGTGCGCATTAGAGATCGCGGCGGCCATTTTCCCAAAGCCGAGTTTGCATCTCGGCTTTGGGAAAATGGCCGCCGCGATCTCTAATGCGCACGCGCGGCATCCCGCGGCCATTTTCCTGAAGCCCCGTGCAGCAGAGCACTCGATCTGCGCACGCGCGGCCCCAGGAAGATGGCCGCCCCCACCGATGCAAGGGATTACAGCGCAGATCGCGCGCTGTGTCTTCACCACTACGCCACTACGCCACCAACGTAAAGCTGAGGAAGAACCACCGATGTCACCACGCCCTCCCGACCTGACCAGCCTGATTGACAGGCGAAAACGGCGACTTTGGTAAGTTATTTCTCAGCATACATGGGGAATCGGGGTACACTACATACACTATAGGAACACACAGCGCAGGCCCTATTTAACAGTATTTATAGCTCAATCTCAAAAAACGGGGTGACAGGTTCCCTTTAAATAAAAACTTTGTTTTAAAACAATTTCCTGTGGTATGGTCTAACTTGCATCACTTTTCTATATGATCTATTGACTTACTATAGTACGCTATTCAAATTGTAAGGTTGCAAGATTAGCAATATACTGCGGTCAGCATTTGCCTTGGCAAAGTTTTAAAATATTCATGTCTGGCATTTTTTAGAAAACAAAAAGAAAATGTATGACAAATTAAGCATTCAACTCTTCATCTGTAATTATTAGATGACTCGTCTGGATCAGAATAACTCGAAAATGTGCATATTGCAGAAAAGAAGTTTTTTCAGGTTGTTATAGACATAATTAACTGTACTTTTAGATTGTAGAGAGTCTCTAATTATCACATCAAAAACACAGAAGCTGCAGTGACAGCGCCCCTGTGAACAGAGGCTACCTAATGTAATGTTTCTTATAGCTAAATATAAGACTTTCACATTTAATCATCTCATGCCCATGTTGTCTTCACAAGACGTCTTACAGTGCTAACAATACAATCAGGCAACACCAGGAAAGCAAGAAATGTTCCATGCTTACTCGAGATCCGTGAATATATTCGAGTGGAATTTAATTCAGTAGAATCAAGTATGATTTTGAAAATCAAGTATGATTTCTATAAAAATACGCATTCACCAAAAGGCACATTTATTTTTAATTCCCTTCTCACTGGATTTGGCTAAAAGGATGCCGCTGGCTGCCATTTTTCTGCACATTGAAAGGGCCATTAAAAGGTTTAAACATTTTTAAAGTTGTCATTCTCACGTTACCACTCACCTATTCGGCCCCTTCGCTCAGTAACTTCACCTGTATAGACCTCACAGCATTATCTTATCATGCCGCTAACGTTGAAATCCCCTGCCTTCTAATGCTAAGTTGGGTGATAAAAAGATGAGGTGAGGACCAGAGGAGTGACAGTGAGGAGCGACAGTGAGGAGCAGAGGGGCAAGAGAGGTGAGCAGTTAGTTTAGTATAAGGATTTTTTTTTTCTTTACATCCTATGCTTTTTATGCTCTAATATTTGGAGAAAATTTTTATTTTTCCTTACCTTTCATCACTAGAGCGTATCTCTAGTCTTACAGTTGTCTGTGAAACACTGTCTGAGATACATTGTTTTGCAACTTAAGGGGCACTTACACTGCAAGGGAATCATGAACAAGCATTGCTATAAATGCCTGGTTCATGATTATCTTCCCATGTAAACAGTTTGTCGTTCACTTGATTAATGAGCAAACGCTTGTTCATAGGGTGAAATATTTTTTTTGTTTAGCACAAAACATCATCCTGTGTAAATAGGTGTCGCACTGCCGAGAACCATGACAGTTTGCGCGCACTGAGCGATTTAGTTTAAATCATCCGGTGTGCACTATTTACTTTGTTCTCCTGTGTAAACAGGAGGTCAAATGCCTGCCTCTCGGTAAAAGTTTACTAATTGGCAGTTGTATCATGCAGCCTGTCAGTCCACGTAAATGATTTGTTTTTTTTTAATCGCAGCCAATCATAAATGTAAAGTTTAAGGCTAGGTTCACATTGCGTTAATGGGTTAACGCTAATGGACTGCGTTGCACGGTGAAAATGTCGCAATTAACGCCGTGCAACGGGGTCCGTTAGCGCACCCATTGACATCAATGTGATTTGTGCCTGTAGCGCATCGCTAGCGCATGCCATTTTTGGCACGCGCTAGCGCTGTGCCGTTCTTTTGTGACGGACCTCGGACGCTGCTTGCAGCATTCGAGGTGCGTCCGAGGTCCGTCCCTCACTACCGCAGATCGAGGATCTGCGCTAGCGGGGATGGCGAACGCAGACCCTAGAGAAACATTGCGTTAGCGCAATCCGCTAGCACTATGTGCTTAACGGATTGCCCTAACGCAATGTGAACCTAGCCTAAGGGATGTCCACAAAATGAAAAACAGCTGCAATTTCAGTGCCACTCCTGCCTTTATGGTCCGCCAAAGGATTATTTGTGGCTCACTTAGAGCTTCCGGTATTCAAAGGTATTTGCATCATGAATGTCTTGAGACAGGTGGAGCGGAGCACTTCTCAGTTCACAATCCCAATTTTATTCTAGGGGGAGGTTTCACATGTACCCATTCAGATGGAGACGTTTATTCTCAGCGAGGTAAGACAAGTGTAGGACCTGGTATAAGAGACATGCCGTAAAGGGGCTACCAGGTACACATAAAATTGGCCATTTTTATGCACTAAACGCTCTCATTTTTCATATTTCTAGTGCAGTAATGCAGTTCAAATTTCGTTTTTCAAGTTTGTATGTTCTAGCGCTGCAGTGTGCTGCCTTATTTACTTAACTATATAGCTTCCCTTCATGACACAGATGCTGCTGCCACTTTTTATAACACCACAATAACAGCAACACTCGATTCGGCCGCCCCGCTCATGCATAGTAAAACTCGTACAATTAACAGGCAGCCCTGGCTGACCAGCCTGACCAAAGAATTGAGACGGGCTTCCAGGATTGCTGAGCGGAGATGGAAGCGATCCCACTCTGCCGACCACTTCACTGCATACAAGCAGTCCCTCGCCAGCTTCAAGTCTATGCTCACTGCCGCAAAACAAACTTACTTCTCATCTCTCATATCCTCCTTGTCTCACAACCCTAAACAGCTTTTCAACACTTTCAATTCTCTACTCCGTCCCCCGCACCTCCTCCCTCCCCCCTCATTTCTGCTGAAGACTTCGCCTCTTTCTTTAAACAGAAGATCGATATGATCAGAGAAAGCTTTGGCCCACAGCGCCCACTGCCCCTCCTCTTAGCTGTTCAACCCTGCTCCTCCAAAACCAGCTTCTCCACCATGACAGAAGATCAGCTCTCCACCCTCCTGTCAAGATCACACCTCACCACCTGCACGCTTGACCAGCTCCCATCCCACCTCATCCCTAACCTTTCCATGGTCTTCATCCCAACCCTAACGCACCTCTTCAACCTCTCACTCACAACAGGTGTCTTCCCCTCATCCTTCAGCATGCCAAGATCACACCCATCCTCAAAAAGCCCTCCCTCGACCCATCCTCTGTGTCTAGCTATCGTGCGATATCTCTTCTCCCTTATGCCTCAAAAATTGCTGGAGCAACACGTCCATCTTGAACTGTCCTCTCACCTCTCCTCCTGCTCCCTCTTTGATCGGTTACAGTCAGGCTTCCGTTCGCATCACTCAACTGAAACTGCCCTAACTAAAGTCACCAATGACCTACTAACTGCCAGGAGCAAGCGACACTACTCTGTCCTCCTCCTCCTGGACCTGTCTTCTGCCTTTGACACTGTGGACCACTCCCTTTTGCTACAAATCCTCTCATCTCTTGGCATCACAGACTTGGCCCTCTCCTGGATCTCGTCATATCTGACAGACCGAACATTCAGTGTCTCCCTCCCCCACACCACCTCCTCACTTCGCCCCTTGTCAGTCGGTGTTCCTCAAGGCTCTGTTCTAGGACCCCTACTTTTCTCCATCTACACTTTCGGCCTGGGACAGCTCATAGAATCCCATGGTTTGCAGTACCATCTCTATGCTGATGACACGCAGATCTACCTCTCCGGACCTGACCTCTCCTCCTTACTTACCAAAATCCCGCACTGTCTGTCTGCCATTTCAGCCTTCTTTTCTGCTCGCTTTCTACAACTGAACATGGACAAAACAGAATTCATCATCTTTCCCCAATCTCACTCTACCCCTCCACCAGACCTATCCATCAATGTCAATGGCTGCTCACTATCCCCAGTCCCACACGCCCGGTGCCTCGGGGTGATCCTCGACTCTGCCCTCTCTTTTAAGCCACATATCCAAGCCCTTGCCTCCTCCTGTTGTCTCAAACTCAAAAATATTTCCCGGATCCGTGCTTTCCTTGACCGCAACACTGCAAAAACGCTAGTGCATGCCCTTATCATCTCCCGCCTCGACTACTGCAACCTCCTACTCTCTGGACTCCCCTCTAGCACCCTGGCACCACTCCAATCCATCCTACACTCTGCTGCCCGACTAATCCACCTGTCCCCCCCGCTTTTCCCCAGCCTCTCCCCTGTGTCAAGCCCTTCACTGGCTTCCTATCGCCCAGAGACTCCAGTTCAAAACCCTCACACTGACATACAAAGCCATCCACAACCTGTCTCCTCCATACATCTGTGACATGGTCTCCCGGTACCTACCTACACGCAACCTCCGATCCTCCCAAGACCTCCTTCTCTACTCCCCTCTCATCTCTTCTTCCCATAACCGCATCTAAGACTTCTCCCGTGCTTCCCCCATACTCTGGAACTCTCTACCCCAACACATCAGACTCGCGCCTACCATAGAAACCTTCAAAAAGAACCTGAAGACTCATCTCTTCCGACAAGCCTACAGCCTGTAGTGACCCTCAACCTACTGAACAGCCACACAGCCAGCTCTTCCCTCTCCTACTGTATCCTCACCCACCCCCTGCAGACTGTGAGCCTTCGCGGGCAGGGTCCTCCCTCCTTATGTACTCGTGTGCCTTGTTATCTGCTCATGTTTAATGTATTTGTCTATATTTGCCCCGTGTTCACATGTAAAGCGCCATGGAATAAATGGCGCTATAAAAATGTATAATAATAATAAATAATGTAAGTTCATGTGGTAAAAATGTGTATGGGGTGACCTGATATTACAATTGATCGCTATACTAAGCTTGGTGATGTATTCATGTATTGATGTTTGTTCTGGAGATGTATTCCTGTACTGATGATGGGTCTGTTACTGTAATCTTTTTCTAACAGTGGTTCTTGTGCTTCAGTAAAATACCAACAGTGGTTCTATATCAATGTACTGACAGGCTGACAGGGGTTATAATGATGCATTCTTTCACTGATGGTGGTTCTGATGCTGACATGAACTGATAGCAGATCTGGTGCTGATGTTGTGTACTGAGGGTGTTTCTGGTGTTGCATTCATGTACTGTAGGTGGTTTTGGTGCTACATTCCTAAACTGATGGTGGTTCTGGTGCTGTACTCATGTAAGGTAAATCAGATGATAATAATAGGCGACAAAAATTATAAATGTTTTGATTGGGTCTTTGTCAAAGGTTGCAGAATATATAAAATATAAAATAAAAATGGCAAACATTACAGTATATACAATAACATAGATGTTCATGAAATATGAAAACAAAGCAATAAAAGAGACATTAACTCCATACATGTAGAACGGGTAATCACAGTGAAATATTCATTATTTTTTCAACAAATTAGTGAATTTAATGTAGAAACCAGCAGAATATATATAAATATACATGACTGTACATACAGTATGTGTGTAACCTTGTTCATAAGGAAAATTGCACAAAATGTAATAAAATTGATATAGTATTCTTAAAGATAGGTAGCTAAAAAAATAGTCCATATTCATATACAGTAATGGGAAAATACATGTAATTAAATAGCTATCACTCTATACCATTAAACTTTGCAATGGCACGGGACGTGGATGCGTTACCACACACTGCTTCCCAGCTGAAAGGATTACATCCAGGTATGATTGTATATCTGAAGGTTGGTGATCTTTAATTAATGTACTGTATATGTGTTATAATATTTTTTATATTATCTCACTAGCACTCAGTGTATGCCTCCAAACTCAACATTTATGTGATTCATGTATTATCGCCTTGATAAAGTCCTTCTAATATGTTTTATAGACTTTGGATATTTCACTGTTCTTTTTTGTCTCTGGGCATCTGCAGCTGATGTACTACTATATGTGATGCTACAGTGGCATGTGAAAGTTTGGGTACCTCTGTCCAAAATTACTGTTATCGCGAACAGTTACATATATTTATTTAAAATTATTAATTTTACAATTATTTAAAAATATTAATTTTAATTACAACTAGGAAAATGGGCCTATGCAAATGTTTGAGCACCCATCATGGTTAGTACCTAGTAGCACCCCCTTTTGAAATTATCGCAGCTTGTAAAGAGTGTTTCATTTCTTGTTTGAGAGATTTTCATCCATTCTCACTTCACTGATGTGACTGCTCTCCAAATCATTTGGATCATCGCGTGACATGGCCATTACTGGATTATCAGCGGACAGGTGAGGTATATAGTGTTTTATTATTTTCTGTCTTTTGCAATGGGACATGGGCATCAATGGATTATTGGCAGAAAGGTGAGTATACCTTTTCTTTTATTTTTTTGTGGATAAATGGGTAAAAGATGGTGGGGAGTTTTTATTTCAAATAAAAGACTTTATTCTGGCTGGGTATTTTATACAATCTGACAAGGGGTTTACTAGTGGAGTAACAATGGCGTTACTAGTAGAGTCTTATAGATGCCTCTCCATTACTAACCCCTTAACTTGATGTCAGTGGCCATAAAAGAGCTGACATCAACTACAAATCTTTTACCCTTCTTGCCAATGCACCAGGGGCAAGTGGGAAGAGCCAGGCAAAGCGCCAGAATTGGCGCATATATTTAATGCATCTTTTCTGGGACGGCTGTTGGCTACTCTCTTTAGCCTGCTTATCTATGGCCACTTCCGAGTCTGAGAATACCAGCCCCCAGCTGTCTGCTTTAGCTTGACTGGTTTTCAAAAATGAGGGGGCAACCCACGCAGTGTTTTTTAAAATTATTCATTGAAATAATTACACATTACGGCATGGTAACCCTCTATTTTCATAACCGGCCAATATAAAGCTGTCACCTAGGGATTGCAGCCCACAGCTGTGAGCTTTAACTGCACTGGTCATCAAAAATAGAGGGGAACCCACACCTTTTTTTATTTTTTATTTATTTCATAGGTGCCGGTTGATTAAGAGTCTCATTTGCCTCGCTTGCAATCTCTGCTGTAATAATTTGCTAACTGTGATTCTTGTGCTTCGGTAAAGTACCAACAGTGGTTCTATATTCACGTACTGACAGGGGTTGTAATGATGCATTCTTTCACTGATGGTGGTTCTGATGCTATAGTCATGAACATATTGTAGATCTGGTGCTGATTTCATGTACTGATGGTGTTTCTGGTGTTGCATTCATGTACTGTAGGTGGTTTTGGTGCTACATTCCTAAATTGATGGTGGTTCTGGTGATGTACTCATGTAAGGTAAATCAGATGATAACAATAGGCGACAAAAATTATAAATGTTTCGACTAGGTCTTTGTCAAAAGTTGTAGAATATATAAAATATAAAATAAATATGGCAAATATTACAGTATATACAATAACATAGATGTTCATGAAAAAATGAAAGCAAGGCAATAAAAGAGACAATATCTCCTAATCTCCATACATGTATAACGGGCAATCAATGAAATATTCATAATTTTTTAAATAAATTAGTGAATTCAATGTAGAAACCAGCAGAATATATATAAATATAACTACACCAATATGTCACAATGGCGCTGAGCACGTGTGCCAGAAAAACAAAGCCGCAGGTAATCGGACTGGTGTGGTTTGAACACCAACCTGTGTGTCAATAAAGATACAATGCAAAGACAAAGAAGATTACCGCGCTGAGAGGCACTTGCAGATGTCCAAATGATCCTGTGTGTGATGGGCAAGATAGCGTAGGAACTTCCTCCCCACTGTCCGTTCGTGCCTGATGCGGGAGCGTCCTTCCCAAGGCTGAACTCTGCTATCAGTGAGAGCAAATGTAGGATGATGAGAGTTGTATTCTCATAAGCCAATGCCTGTGACTGCCGGTAAATTTTTTACCATTGGTCACAGCTGCTGGCTCACACTCTGTGACCTATTGGACAGGGTAGTAACCACAGAACTCTAACCAGTGGTAATGTCCATAGAGCCTTTATTTCCGGCATTGTCACACAGATGACTAAGTGGGAAACAACGGATGTTCAGGCTCACAAATCATGTAAATGGGGTCCGGGTTCATCACAAAGTATGGACTGGCCACATGTATCCTGACCGTAAGCATGGCAGCCTCATAGAAATATATGAAGCTTTCATGCTTGGGGTCTAGAGCCGCGCGTCCAGTCCATTTATTATGATCCAAGATTGGACCAATGATTATGGACATCTGAAAGAACCCTAATGGTTGGAAACAAGTTCTGAGAGCTTATCTTCTTATTTACAACATCAGTATATCCATACTCTTAACAGTTTTTAATGTTTTTAGTCTTATTTTCATGTTTTTGTACCAAAAAGTTGTAAGAACTTAGCTTTTTCTATATTTCTTGTTGGAAAAAAAAATAATTCTCATGAATATCAATGACTCAGTAGAATTGTACTCATAATCTCTGGAATTGATGCCCACCTGCTTAGAATTAATTGTCAAATTCGGTTTTAATTATATTCTTTTAAATTAGAGAGGAAAAAAAAATAATGCATTAGTAAGTAAGTACTCCAACGGGTCTACTGGGTACAGGAGAGCTTCATGAAATCCTATGCTTAATGATTAATAACCAACAAATATATGTGATCCAAAGTATTTAATCCCTGACTCAACCATTACAGATGTGAATACACCTGCTTAATTAACTTTCCAACTTAATAATTTAAAATCTGTGTGTGCTTTTTGTGGAAGAATAATTTCCTCAGTCATGTTCTAGAATTATAAGCATGTATTTATGAAGAGGATGTGGATCCAGTATAAGCTGAAGACATACTGCACTGAAATGGAAATATTGTAACACATCCTCTATTTCATGACACTCCATAAATTGTGAGTCATTTTTTTCCTTAGGATGAAAATAAATAAAGATACATAAATAAAAAAAAGAAAATCACTGGATGTCAAGATGTCACTGCTTTACCGGAAACTTACAAAGTATGTATAGGTAAAAAATTATCTAATGGAATTTTAAATATCTTTAGACAATCTAAAGTGTACTTGATTTTTCATACAAAATTGTTAGAAAATAATTTTTTGGCTGCACTCATCTCTTAATAGAATTTTAAATTCTTTTGGGGCAACAAACAAGTCCCAATTTTTATATATTTGCTACCATTCTTTTTCAGTGGGCATTTTTTAAGCATTCTGCCAGCACTATATGTAATGTAACTTTCTTTTTTTACTTCCCAGATTGCATTACTCTTAGCATTGTCCATTAGCTTGCCTGCCTGGAACTGAAAGTCCACCTCTCTGTTTTACAGCTTGATAGACAGAAAAATAGGAGCCGACTGACAAAAGTGCTGCCCTCATTTCCTGTAATCAGTCTTGGTTTTAATATTTCAAGAGATTGAGAATAAACAAATCAATTCTGAACTAATCAAAATTGTTTAGAATTTTCCAAACCTTGCGAATATTACTAAATATGATTTTTGGGGAAATTCATTCCTGAGAATTCACCAAAATGGGGTGAAAAAAATAATAAAACATCATAATTATATCACCCCTCTCCAGTCCATCCTTAATGCAGCAGCCAGGGTCGTCCATCTGGCTAATCGTTACTCGGACGCGTCCGCTCTTCGCCAGTCGTTACACTGGCTGCCCATTCATTACAGGATACAATTTAAAGTACTTGTTCTCACCCACAAAGCTCTCCACAGTGCGGCACCCCCTTACATCTCCTCCCTCATTTCTGTCTATCAGCCTAACAGACCACTGCGCTCTGCAAATGACTTTCGGCTAACCTCTGCACTAATCCGTACCTCCCACTCCCGACTCCAAGACTTCTCCCGTGCTGCGCCAATCCTCTGGAATGCTCTACCCCAAGATATTAGGACCATCCATAATTTGCATAGTTTTAGGCGCTCGCTCAAAACACATTTGTTCAGAGCGGCCTACCACGTTCACTAATCAAAGTTATGTTATGTTTGTGTGTGTGTAGCCCATTCACTATCCCCATCTATTCCCCAACCCCTGAAGATGGCTGGACCATGATTGTAAATACATCATTGTAAATACACACCTGTACTTTGTATCTCCCCCACCTCATTGTAGATTGTAAGCTCTCACGAGCAGGGTCGTCTTATTTTGCTTTAATTATTGTATTGTTAACGTTGTTACTTATGACTTTTGTGTTTGAAACTGTTAAACTGTAAAGCGCTGCGGAATATGTTGGCGCTATACAAATAAATATTATTATTATTTAGATTATTATTGTTCCTATCGTCACTACTCTTGTATGGTGTCTGATTGCCTCAAAATATGCTCAATTCTATGCAACAACGCTTAAGGAGTGACTGTTCCTTGATGTACATTATAATGTCATAATGTCATAACATGGATGTTTGGGTCTAGCCAAACATTTTTAAACAGTTCTGTTCGGGTACCAGAATGGTACCCAAACTCGAACCTGAACCCGAATCTTATTCAAATGAGTGAAGGGCCCAAACATCGGATGTTTCCCACTCATCTGTGTGACAACTTGAGAAACACAGGTTCTGATCAGCGGTAAATTCACAACTGCCCGTCAGAGAGCTGAGGTTGCCACGCTCTCAAACAGATGACCGGGTGCGAGCGAGCAGCTGTTACCGGTTGTAAAAAGGTTACTGCTGGTCACAGGCATCGGCTGATGAGAGTAATTCATTTTCAAAGCCAGCAGAGGCAAAGTCAATGTCTGGGGGCTAACATTAAAGGGAACCTGTCACCCCCAAAATCAAAGGTGAGCTAAGCTCACCGGCATCAGGGGCTTAGGCTACTTTCACACTAGCGTTGGCGTTGGCCCGTCGCAGTGCGTCGGGCCGGCGTACCGACGCATCCAGAATTCTAGTGGCTATACGCCAGCCCTAAATTCACACACACAAACTACTCTCCGGAGGTGCCGGAATTCTAGTGGCTATACAGCCGACCCTGAGCACATGAAGACACCGACCACAAAGTAGCTAAGCTCATAAACATAAGTTGATACTAGCACATGGCCATGCGAACATTTTATAGAGAAAGCTCTCCAGGACCTTCCTAGTGTTCCAATAGGAAGTGCTTCAGGACCTGAGCATGTAACCCCAGACCTCCAATGAGATGTCGACCCTTGGGCATGCTCAGTAGCGGAAAAGCTCGCTGCTGAACAGTGCAGGTTAGAATGGCTGAGCCTGGAAGATCAGCAGTAACCAAGCGCACAGTATCTGACTGATCCAGACACTGGGACCGACATCTCCACTGAGCAGGCTCCACTGCAGTTGGAGAAGAATGGGGAGACCGCAGCGGAGGTGGCTCGAGATTCCCCCTGTGTAGTGGCAGAAACTCGACGACTAACACTCTGGGCTATGATGCCAACTGATAGGCACACGATGATCACGTGAAAGAGGTGCCAATGGGTGGGTCTTATGATGCGCTCCCGTCGTGTTCGTGTTAGATGCCACAATTCCATCCATAGCTGTTAGAGGCACATGATAGCTGATTAAATCAGCTGTCATGTGCCAGGAAAATGTTGGCTCAGCACCAGGGCTAGCATCAAAGGGTGGTAGGTGACATACATTCAAGGGAGCAAAGAGGTTAATGCTCCCCAATTTATTGAACTTCACCCCCAAATCGATATCTGGTGCCATTAAAAATACAGTCCAGTAGCTTTATGCTATTTGCTACTTACTTAGACCATATTGGAAAACAGGCCATTTGAGTATGAAATTTGTGAACAAGTCAGACTCCATGTCCAACTCAGGGTGTTCATTCGCTTTTCGGGCAGGTTCAAAAGTTGCCTTTACATAGCATGTGTTATTTTCTCCTTGCAAATAATCTATCCATATGAAGAAATTGTCTATGCGCACTGGCACGTTGTCTGTAATATGTCCATCTGCTTTACACACCCACACATGGGCAATACCAGTAATACGCTGATTGAGCCTTAACTGTACATAAACCTTGAGAACTGCAAAGATTTTTATAACTATGGCCCATTGTGATAACCGTGTGAGATGCCCCAAATGACAAATTGTCAAATTGCATATTGCTCCATAAAATCTGCCAGGTCATATGTCAAATGGTTAATGGTTGCTTTCCCCGCTTACACTGTACCTTTGCTATAATACTAAGCACTCACACTGTAATAAGCAATCTCTACGTATCCCCAGCAATATCTAATAAACTCAAGATTTTCAGCAGCAAACTGTTTCAAATGCAGGAAGAAGCAGGTGGATATCAGGAAAGTTTATTAGCTGATCAGCATGTCCCAGAAAGTCGATGAGAAGAACCCTTGGGTGGCTGAGAATAACAGATATGTAATGTTATCTGCACTAGACTGACTGTGGAGAGCTACAAACCACTCAACATGCCAGTTAGCAATGTGCAAAAAAAAGATTATACCACATTACATTAACCTTTAATGGCCTAATCTGTAGACGCTTTAGCTGCAAAAAAAGACAGATTATTTGAAAGGTATGAGAATAAGTTGAGTTAATAATTTCTTATTATAACTATACAAATGTTCTGTTTCCGTGAAAAACTATTCATACACCATGGACGTTTTCACATTTTTTCACATCACAACCATAAACTTAAATGTACTTTATTGGGATTTTATGTGCTATACCTGCACAAAGTAGCCAGTATTTGTGAAATGTATAGGAGAGGATAAATGGTTTTAAAAAAATAAAATTGAAAAGTGTGATATGCATTTGTATTCAGCCCCCTGAGTCAATGTTTTGTAGGATCACCTTTGTGTGAAATAACTGCTGTGAGTCTTTTGGGGTATGTGTCTACCAGCTTTTGCACATATAGAGGCTGAAATTTTTGCCAATTCTGCTTTGCAAATGAACTCCAATTCTGTGAGATTAGCTATAGCGAGTGTCTGTGAACATCGGTTTTCAAATCTTGACACAGATTCCAAATAGCATTTAGGTCTGAACTTTGACTGGGCCATTCACGAGTAAGCTTTAACGGGAACCTGTCACCCCTCAGTGCCTATTAAAGTAAAAGAGCCACCTTCAGCAGCACTAAGGCTGCATTCTGTGAAGGTGGCTCTTATGTTTATTATCTCTAGGAATGCTGAAATAATGAGTTTTAAAAATTTCTCACCATACCTCTATTGACTCAACCGCCTCGCAGCTGTCCATCACCCCCCTCTGGCCTCCAAATGCCGCCTTCTCTCTTTCTCCTGACATCACCGTTGCCTGTGCTCTGCAATCAGTTCTCGGGCATGGGCCTTGCGCGCTGCCGGGGAACTTACTGTACATCAGGTGATGTAAGGATATCACACCTGCATGTAGCGGAGGTCCCAGATCCCGCCTCGCAGTGTGTTATGATGTATTCACACTGCGGGGCTGGTAATATGGCGCCTGCGCAGTGAGATCTCTCCACCTGTCCCCATCTCCCTCCGCCTCTTTCCTCCAGAGATCCTCACTCTGCAGGCACCAAGTAACCTGTGAGATGGTTATGCAGCACTGCAATCAACTCAATTGAATAAACCGTGAACTGACCATGATTACACCAAAACAGCGTGGGTACTGGGTAAGTAGAGACCGCGCTATGATACAACCGTTTGGACAAGAGAACCACAGGATGATGCTACGAAGAGCTTAGTAGTGACATAACAGGTAATTACCTGGATGGTCGTGTGATTACAAGCAGACATGCGCCCCGATGCGCGTTTCAGATTGAGTCCTCCCCCTGATGAAGGAGTTGATTGCAGCGCTGCACAGGTTACATTTTGCATTGACATCTTCCTGTCCATATGCGCAACTTTGGACATCTATTTACATATTTCCTATATCCCATGTGCTAATGCACTTTATTGCCACAGTTTGTTTGATGATATTGAAATCATGTTGGTTGCCTGGTTCCTACTTTGAGGTATATGCCATATTTACACTTCATTTAATGTACAACTGACACATATGTTTTTGGTGCCAGCTACTCACAACATGTACAGGATACATATGTCATTATTATGATCTAGTAATTTATTGATATATACCTGCCAGTTCAGCTGTGTACGGATATTACTATACTCGCCATATAGTATATTTTTGCACCATTATTTCCATCTGCTTTATGCTTGAGCCATATAATCTTTGTTGTCAGTCTTATACGTTTTTTTCTTTTGGTCTTGTGTATTTTATGGGCAGATATTCACTGTGTGTTACCAGTACCATGATACCATGTTACCATCCTTCTCTTCCTTTTTTTATCTTCAACAATAAACAATAATTTTTTTCACTAATTGTGTTCATTGTTTTTTATACATGACCTTTTAGTTCTGTTCTTTTCCTCTCCCTTCACCATGTGAAGAACCTGCAAGCATGTCCTTTTTTCTTGCAGCAGAGGCAAAATGCATCCTCGTGCCACCATGTGTGACATGTACTCTTGCCTGGTAAAAGCAATACACTTAGCACTATTCCCAGGTGTTGTGTACTGAATGCAGGTCTCATCATTGTTCCCTGGTCTCCCTGGAAGTGGGAGTCAGCACCCGCTGTCTGTGTAGCATGTATTGAATAAATAATTCTAACAAAAAATAGCATGAGGTCCACCTTAATATTCATAACCAGCTGAGGGAAAGCCAACAGCTGGGGGCTGATGTTAATGTTCTGGGAAGGGACCAATAGCAACAAAGTTTCCAAGGAAATTAATATCAGCTCATACCTATTTGCCTAGCCTTTACAGCATATTATAGGAGAGATCCCCCAAAAAATTACACAAGGTCCCTCCTATAATTACTAAAAAGCAAAAGCGAAACAGACAGCTGTGGACTGATAATTAATAGCCTACGAAGGAGCCATGGATATTGGCCACTCCCAGACTAAGAACATCAGCCCTCAGCCACCCCAAAAATGTTGCATCCATTAGATGCGCCAATTCTGGGACTTAGCCTCTGCTCTTCCCACTTGCACTGGTGTGGTTGCAAGTGGGGTAATAGTTTTTGGGTTGATGTCAGCTGTTTTATGTCCGTTGACATAAAACTCAGGGGTTAGTAATGAATAATAAGGCACCCCCATTACCATCAGCATAGTCAAATTAAATACATACAGAGTAAATACCTTTATTTGAATTAAAATAAAATTTGCCCACACTTTTTTACCCATTTATTCAACAAATATAAATATAAATATAAAAAAGCAAAGTTATGCTCATCTTTCCACTAATAATTCATTAATGCCATGACTCGATGATCCGGAAAATTTGGTGAACGGTCACATCAGTGATGTGGTCTCTAACCAAGCCATTTGCAACACACGCTGAGCGTGAGAAGCTCTGCCTGTGACCTTCAGTAACCTTAATGATGTCACCACCGATCACAAGCAGCAGTGTCTTCACGTTCATCTCAGTGTGTTCAGGCTGACGAGGTGAGAGGTCGCATCACAAATGTGAACATATCAGCAGTAACTAGTCTAAGTTAGTGATGTAAGAAAGATTTAGGCATAAATTAAATTTATAGGTTCAAATAGCTAAAAATTGGCATGTGGATATGTATTCATCCCTTTTTCTTTGAAACCCCTAAAATGTTTTGTGCAAGCAATTACTTTTATAAGTCATTGCCTTAGTGGGAGGAAGTCCTTCTGTCTGGAATCTAAGTGTCACATGATCTTTAAGTATAAACACTCCTTTTTTTAAAGACCACAGAGGCTGAAACACCATTAACCCCTTAGTGACCGAGCCAAATTTTTGAAATCTGACCAGTGTCACTTTATGTGGTAATAACTCTGCAACGCTTCAACAAATCCCAGTGATTTTGAGATTGTTTTTTCGTGACACATTATACTTTATGATAATGGTAAATTTTGTTCAACATTTTTTGTGTTTATTTATAAAAAATATCAAAAATTTGAGAAAAATGTAAAAAAATTAGCAATTTTCTAAATTTGAATGATTATCCCTTTAATCCAGATGGTCATACCACAGCAAACCATTAATAAATAACATTTCCCACATGTCTGCTTTACATCAGGACCATTTGTAAAATATTATTTTATTTTGTTAGCAGTTTAGGAGGTTTAAAAATGTAGCAGCAATTTTTCATTTTTTCAAAGAAAATTACAAAATTTATTTTTTTAGGGACTTATCCATGTTTGAAGTGACTTTAGGTGTCCCATATATTGGGAAACCCACAAACGTGATAACATTTTAAAAACAGCTCCCCTAAACATATTGAAAACTGCTGTCAGGTAGTTTATTAACCCTTCAGGTGCTTTACAGGAATTAATGCAAAGTGGTATGACAGAAATGAAAATGTGTATTTTTACCACCTAAATGTCTCTAACTTCTAAACAGATTACTACAGCCGTCAGACTCTAAGGCCGCTATTTGGCCATGAATTGCCATGGCAAACATCAGGACAACAAAATCATGATATGAGAGTACCAATTGGGACAAAGAAGAAGCCCCCACGCTCTGTTAACCATTTATAATGATGTAGTCACTATTGACAGCAGCATCTAAGGGGTTAAACAGATTTAGATGGTGCAAATACTGATCGTGGCTGATACAGCAGGTTGTCAGCTATAGTGTACAACTGACAGATGCTGGATTGTCACCTGTATGGGGATACTATTCTCTTATATCTCAGGTCAGTTAAAAGACGTATTGGCGGTCATTAAGGGGTTAAGCAAGAGGTACCACTAACCAAACAACATCATGAAGACTAAGGAGATCTTCAAACAAGTCAGGGACAAAGTTTTTGAGAAGTACCAGTCAAAGTTGGGTTAAAAAAAGTCCAAATCTCTGATGATAGACCCGATGCACCATTAAATCTATTATCATCAAATAGAAAGAACTTGGATTGACAACAAAGAGAGGGCCACTCACCAAAACTCTCAAAGAGGGAATTAATCAACGAGACAGCACAGGGACCTAAGGTAACCCTGAAGGAGCTGCAGAGTTCCCAAGCAAAGACTGGAGTATCTGTCCATATAACCACAAGAAGCCATACACTTCTTAGAATTGGCCTTTATTGAAGAGTTGGCAGAAAAAAGCAAAATGCACAAGACTTGTAAGGCTCATTTTGAGTTTAGCAAAATACATGTGGGAGACTCCCCAGATATATGGAGGAAAGTGCTGGGGTCAGTTGAGACCAATATTGAACTTTTGGCCATCAAGGTAAACGCTATATCTGGCAACAAACCAACACAGTCATCACCTAAAGAACACCATCCTCACATTGAAACATGGTGGTGGCAGCATCAAGCTATGGGGATGTTTTTCAGCAGCAGGTACAGGGAAAGCACGAAATTTGCCAAAAAGTGAATACTTTCATAAACACACTGTACACCCTACTTTATGCATACAGATATGAAGGAGAACTGGGTCTACATTTGCAGCATTCACAGAAAACGAGTGAGCTCTACTGAATGCAGTCAGTCCAGCACATCCAGGTGGCAAGTCACATGCACTTAAACAGCAAGCTCTACCCACCAGTCAGTTTTCAGTGCCCATAAGTGATGGAGAATCTGACCTGACTTCGCAGGAAACTGGAGATTCTCAGCCAGAGATCTTGTTACAAGAACAGAAGGATTTGTCAAAGCAAGGATTTTAATGAAGTGCTATCTATGGAAATTAGTAAACATGAAAGGGACATGCAAAGTAGTGGCTAACCCCTTTAAATTAAATATATATTTAGTTTAAAATTCACCCTTGTTTACTGGCAACCACTTTAAGTTTTTTTTTTAATTTTTCCTGGACAATATTTTAGACATATTAAAAAATACTACTTTTACCAAATGCCATTTTTTGGCACATATTACTTAAATTCCTGTATGAATTTAGGTTTCAGGCACTGAAAAGTCTAAAAAAAATGGTTGAAGGCAAGGGTGAAAAGTACTGTATTTTCTGGCATATAAGACTACTTTTTAACCCCTGAAAATCTTCTCAAAAGTCGGGTATCGTCTTATACGCCAGGTGTCGTCTTATACGGCAGGTGCGGAGTAATCTGCGGTCGCCGTATATTGTGGGGGGAGCGACCCCAATGACGAGGTGAGGGGGCACCTAACCGGGAAGGTGTAAGTGAAGCAGAGGCAGAGAAGGAGATAATAGGATACAAGGGCGAGCCAGATGAGTGAAAGAGGAGTATTTTTCTAGGCACAGCACCGCTCTCTCTCTATTTTGCATAACCCTGGCATCCCAGACGCTGACAGTTTGCTTCACTTACACCTTCCTGGTGAGGCGCTCCCTCACCTCATCATCGGGACCACTCCCCCCCACTATATATGTCGACCGCAAATTGCGCCGCACCCACCCTATAAGACGACACCCGGCATATAAGACAACCCCCGACTTTTGAGAAGATTTTATATTTTAACTGAAAAAGTTGGGGGTCGTCTTATACGCCCAGTCATCTTATACGCCGGAAAATACGGTACTTTTGATTTTGTGTCAATTTCATTAGAGAACCTGTCAGCAAGAGTTAACACTATAAATGAAAGGTATCACCATAATGGCCTTATTACACTGATTAAATTGATATATTGTTGAAAGAATCCGGTCGGTCATTCTTTTTTAATTATGGTTTTGCGTTTTCTTATGATGCTGACTGTCTGCTTTACTTTGGCTGGTCATCAGAAATGTGGGGCCCTATGTCATTTTTTAAAATAAATTCTTCTTAATAGGTGTAAAAAATGCTAAAACACCCTTTAGTGCAACATGAAAGACACTAAAGGGTGCTACTTTATTTTATTTCCAATAGGGTGCATCAATATAAGCTTTCTCTCCAATAACAACTCTCCCTGGACTGCTTCTGGAGGAGAGTGTGCCGAGCATCGTATCACCGGATCTTCTATAAACCCCATGACGCAATATGGCTGGCAAATTACAGTAATGCAGGCAAATAACATGGCAACGGCATTATCATGTATGGTGGGCAATCCCCACATGTTTATTGGCTGTCTAACTCGAGCATTGGATTCTAACGCACTCAGTACTCAATCCAGCAACAAGTGTGCCTGAGCTCTCCAAAGCTTGATTGAGCATTGAGAAGTGGCGAGCACGATCACTCATTACTAGTCCTCACAAATTGCTCTAATTTGCAAAAACTCAGTCCATACTGTATCTTCTATTATGTTACTGCTCTTAACTTACAGTTTATTGGATCTTGATATTTATATCAAAAGAAAGCCACCACATGAAAAATAAGATGAGAATAATGTTCATGTTCCAACTTTACATCAATGTTAGACTTGTCAGGAATCATTGTGTATACTGGGTTAAATCCTTAGGTCTCTGGTGATGCTGTTGTGTTCATGAAGGATATGCAAGGATTCACAAATTGCCTTACACAGCCTCAGGGCTTGAATAGCAGCCTTTGCTCTCAATCAATATTTAGGAACTCAAGTGACATTCATTCAAGAAATGTTTGGAGGTTTTTGGCTTTTCAAACTGCGGCCAAGCACACAGTCCCCATCACAAAGTGGTAGCACCACAGTGGGGAAGTTGACATTTTGCTGAACTGACATTCATTTGTTAAGTGATAGTTAAGCATCGGTTGAAAGCTATGGCCATGACTAAGCATACCCTCCATAACCTTTACAGCTTCTTAGCAAGGAAATTTCATTCTCTATCATGATAACATGTTATAGCGACACTAAAGTTGCATTGTGTCACTAATTCATTTTCTGGATATAGCCGGTATTCTGCAAATAGAAAAAATGTAGAAATATACCATACAAATAACAAGTCAAATAATTTTTTTTAAATATGTATATGTGTTTGACATGGCATTTTCTTTCATTAGTCTCCAATTCTTTACTTAAACTGGTTGTCCATTAATTGGACAACCCCTTCTTAATCACCATTGCTCCCTCATTTAAATAATTGCAGCTATACTTAACGTCCAGTGCAAGTGCATTTCGAGCAATGGCGGCACTTGACCTTTTGAGGCTCACGGGGCATGGTGTGTTGAGTGAGCTTTGCAGCCCATAAGAAATGGCAACCTCTCACTTCCTTCAGACATAGCTGACATCCAGAGGAGGTCAGAGAGCAGCAGGATGCTTGCACTTGAAGGTGACAGTTTCCTCTGAAATAAATGAGAAGGAAGCATCCACTGATTGGCTGAAAAAGCTTGAGTGACATAACGATGTAGAAAGATCCAGAGCACATATTACAGTTACATTTCACTATATCTCAATATTTGATATTTTTTTATGAATATAAAGAAATGGAAGTGAAGTTGAAGTAGTAGAGAAAAATTCTTAGTCGTGACTCCACAAATTTACAATTATCATATGGAGGCAGGAATGTCATCAACTTGTGTTCACCTAATATTAGATGATAAAGATGAGACTTCACCAGGTACAGTAATGTGATTAACTCCAATAACAATCCCATCATCTTTACAGAAGTTCACTGCTTTGTCCTTCTGAAAAGCAATTTCAAATTCAGAAAGGGAGAAGAAAATAGAGGGAATGAAGGAAAGAAAAAAAAGTAAAAATGCAAAAATTGAAATAGAGAGTGTGAAGGTGAGGAAAGAAAATTAGGAATGTCAAAAGTTTACACAATTGGAGATCAGTAGCCAAAGTCACCCAAATACTTAAAGATACATCTGCAACACTAACTCGGAAACCTCCAATGCCAATAATTCTCAAATTGAGCTTTTGAGTTAGTTGGCACCTAGACAGGGTTTTCCCCAGCAAGACCTGTTCCTTGCACAGCAAACAAGGAAAGATGATCCAACTTTCTTAAATATCATTAGTAAAATAGTCAGAATGCTAGAATAAAATGCATTGCATGGATCATGGAGTGTCTTTTTACCAAGCTGTGATAGGAATGAGAGATAGGGTTCTCTAGAAAAGGACAAATGCATTATAAGCTCCTCATTTGAAATTGGTAATCGCTTTTCTAAGTAACAGTTGAAAAGCAAAAATATTTGGCTATCAACCGTGACGAACTAACACAAACTCATGATCAAATCGATGCAATGCAAATCAAATTTGTAATGAATTTTAGGGGATTTGCTTGTCCTGGCAAATACAAACAATTTGCAATATTATTCAAGGGAATAATTAAAAAAGTTTAGAATACTGCACAAGTAAAAGAAAGTTAACATGACCTCTGGGATGGCCACTTCAACTTCCTTATAATAATAATAATAATGATCTTTATTTATATAGCGCCAACATATTCCGCAGTGCTTTACAGTTTAAAAGTTTCAAACACAACAGTCATAAGTAACAAGGTTAACGATTATACAATAGTTAAAGCAAAATAAGACGACCCTGCTCGTGAGAGCTTACAATCTACAATAAGGTCGGGGAGATACAAAGTACAGGAGCTTATTTACAATGATGTATTTACAATGATGGTCCAGCCATCTTCAGGGGGTGGGGGAAAGATGGAGATAGTGAATGGGCTACACACACACAAACCTAAAATGACTTTGATTAGTGAACAAATGTATTTTGAGGGAGCGCCTAAAACTATGCAAATTGTAGATGGTCCTAATATCTTGGGGTAGAGCATTCCAGAGGATTGGCAAAGTAAGGGGGAAGTCTTGGAGATGAGAGTGGCAGGTACGGATTAGTGCGGAGGTTAGTCGAAAGTCGTTTGCAGAGCGCAGCGGTCAGTTAGACCGAAATGAGGGAGGAGATGTAAGGGGGTGGGGTGCCTCATTGTGGAGAGCTTTGTGGATGAGAACAAGTACTTTGAATTGTATTCTATAATGAATGGGCATCTTTGAAGGTATCATAGAATTTGCAGCTGTGTCTTACCGTGGAAATACAGACCAATGGAAAGTCCAAAAGATCCTGATATTCACAATAAATGAGGATTATTGTAAATACAAGTTGTCATGAGAGCTTAAGGCTTTTGGTTAGAAAAAGTCACTTTTTCTTAAAACCAGGATGATGATAAATAAGTAATCTAGGAAACAATGTGGGGTTAGACTTCACAAAACAATTCTTTTTTGCTAGCACAGCAATAAAATAACTAAAAACCTTACATTTTCTTGCTAATCACCAACCAAAGAAAGATCAACTTAGATATTCACAATCTTTACAAAACAATGGGAAACAGCTAAGGTCAACCCCTACATATGTAAGTGCAATAGGAAACATGGTGGGAACCTAACAGATCCGAAGCATGAAAAGTTTGAAAGCTGTTCTCTCTCCAACCCTTATTAAATCTTTGTCAGCATACTTTTGATAGATATGAGGAATTATTAATTTTTTTTTTATAAACAATTTGCCTTTGTTTAGAGATGCCTCAGAATCAGATTATAAGGATTTTAGAGAGAGAGGTAAAACATAGTTTTATTATTTTGGGGAAAGGTTGACTGCTGATACAGATACATGTTGTTAGGGTTGGCGGAACGCACCAACGCCTGCTTTATATTCTATTCCCACATACTACACAACCAAGGCAACACATTTTAAGTATTTTATTGTTGTATTTAGTCCACATACTGTTAGGGTTGGCGGAACGCACCAAATATATAATTTATTAAATGGCATTGGTGCGTTCGCAACCCGGGATCCACCGTGCAGGAAAGCACCTGCTGCTAAATAATGGCGGCTCTATATGGCGGTATATACCAACTCTGTTAGCTTCACAGAGTAACCGCGAGAGGAAAGCTCTGTGCCCTGTTAGACTTTCACAGAGGCACAGGCCAACTACCCAGATGTGAGCAGTGAGTGGTCATGCATGCATACAAAACTCCTCGCCGGAGATGCCAGCATTCTAGGGGCTTATTTCAGCCGGGTCCCTGAACACACTTAAACACAATCTCCTCGCCGGAGGTGCCAGCATTCTAGGGGCTTATTTCAGCCGGGTCCCTGAACACATTCAAACACATGACCACATTGGCGCAAAGCATATAGCATAAGACGATACTAGCGCATGGCCGTGCGGTCATGCGCAGTTTATATAGTTGCAGCACAGGAAGCTGCTACTGAAGTTTTTTGCCCTTTCAGGACCTTCCAGAAGGACCAATGGAATGTACTGCAGCACCTGAGCATGTGACCGAACATGTGGCCCTCGACCTCCAATGGGAGACCCTGCCCTGGGCATGCTCAGTGTGAGTAAACAAGGACTTAGTCCCAGAGAGGCTCGCTCGCCGCAGATCAGTGCAGGGTACCATAGGAAAGCCAGAAAAGGCAGTAGTGACCCTATGCACCGAATCAGCCCCAGCGAGACACTGGGAGCGACGTCTCCGCTGAGCAGAGCCCACTGCGGCCGATACCGAATGGGAGACCGCAGCAGACACGGATCGAGATTCCCCCTGTGCAGCAGAGGAAACTCGACTCCTAACACATGTAATAATAATGTGTGTGAAGCTCAAAGTTAAAGATCTTTTGAAAAATAGCAAAAGTTGTGGTTGAACAAGGCAGCTCTAGAGAACTGTCTCCAAAAAGATATCATTCTTATAGGATTAAGAGTAGACTTCAAGTTTTACTAACACTGGAAGAGTACAATACATTTTACAAAAATTGGGATGCTTACCTGTCTAAATGGATAAAATAATTCCAAGATATAAAAATCCGAACAAGTCAACAGCATCTACAGAATTTTCAAAGTAACAAAGTGTATGGATAGGAATACAATTATACAAAAACAGTTCCCCTTCATGCTCATCATCAGTTACATCATTATTTTATGTAGAATCAAGTAGAGAATGTTTTTAAGGCAAACATAATGGTTTGTATAAGGGAAGTGGACAATAAACTCCATTCCACAAATTCATGACTACATTCCAGGCAAAATGTTCTGGAATTACACTGAAAGAGAAAATAGGCCACATAGAGTTTAAAGGTAATCAACATTTTAAGGATGTGGAAGAGAAGCATTGATGTAGTGGTCTCATGGATCAGATATATTCATGACATTTGTTCATATGGCAGGGCTCCATGTTATCGTTATATATTTTCCTGAAAAAAAGCTGAACAATAATACATTAAATGTAAAATTAATGTGGAACTATAGCAAAAAAAATAATTTTTTGCGGGCTTCTTAACAACAGATGTTTTTCGTAAAACCACTGCCACCAATACACTGGTCCATACAACCTCTTAAACTCATCCTCAGACAAAGATGGCCATTCCAGTGAGAGAATTTCTACATTTGAAAAGATTCTGTCTAGATAATGAATGGTATGTCAAAAGCAAAAGAAAAGTCAAAGACGCTATAGGATTTTTACAGAATGAAAAGGATGAAGTGGTGAAAAATGTTGAGAAGGCCAAACTTCTAAATTTTTATTTTGCTTCTGTGTTCTCTAAGAAAGCAATTGTAACATCAACTGATCTTCACTGTGCCATCAAATGACTAAAAGAATCCGCACTATAAAGAGAGATGGTGAGTGAACACTTAGATAACTTTAATAAATGTAATTCTCCTGGTCCGGATGAATTAAGCCCTAGAGCACTATGAAAATTGCCTCTTCACAGAGGAAGAGGATTAGAACTCGTGCCACCTATAGGAAGTTTCAATCCTAAAAGCAATCCTAAAAGTTAATGTTGACCCTTTATTGAGCCTTGTCACATGACTTAGGATAAAAGCCAGAATCTGATTTTGCAGACACTGTTTCAGGGTACTTCCCCTCGTCAGTGCAAAGTGTGAGATCTGGTTTGGCTGTCTGAGAGACGTCTGACCGTGATCCAAGAAATAACGTTTATCCTTGCGGAAAGTGACATGTTAAGCATGCCGAGATGAGGAGACTTAAAGCCACAATTCTCCTCTGGGAAATATGCAAATTGTCTCTTCAGAGAGGAAGTGGATTAGAACTCTAGTGCCACCTTTAGGAATTAGCAATCCTAAAAGTCAATGTTTACGCTTTAACAAGCCTTGTCACATGACTTGAGATAAAAGCCTAAACTGATCAAATTTGCAGATGATGCAAAGCTAAGAGGGATAGCTAACACTAGAGGAGACAGAGAAAGGATTCAGAAGGATCTAGATAAGCTTGAACAATGGGTGTACAAGACTTGGACATACTGATAGATCACAGATTTCACATGAGTCAACAGTGTGATGCAGCAGCAAAAAAGGCAAATACATTTCTATGATTAATTAAGAGAAGCATAGAGTCTAGATCACATGAAGTAGTTATCCCCCTCTACTCCTCCTTGGTCCGGCCTCATCTGGAATACTGTGTCCAGTTTTTGGCATCACATTTTAAAAAAGATGTTGAAAAACTGTTTAGAGAAGAGTAACCAGGGTGGTGAGGGTACTGAATAGTATGTCCTGCGAGGAACAGTTAAAGGATCTAGGAATGTTTAGATTGCAAAAACAAAGGCTAAAAGGAGACTTAATAGTTGTCTACAAATATCTGAATAAAAGGCACAGTGTACAGGTATCATCCTCATTCTCATAAGCACATGGAAATATGAGAAGCAAAGGAATACAACTGAAAGGGAGAAGCTACAGATTAAATATTAGAAAAAAAACTTTTTGACAGTGAAAGTGATCAATGAGTGGAACGGGCTGCCAGGAGACATGGTGAGTTCTCCTTCAATGGAAATCTTCAAACAGAGGCTGGACAGACATCTGTCTGAGATGGTTTAGCGAATCCTGCATTGAGCAGGGGGTTGGAGAAAATGACCCTTGATGTCCCTTCCAACCCTAGCATTCTATGATTATACTCAAGGTCATGTAAGCCTTTTCTGGCTTATATTCTTCATTGTGCAATATTCAGGGAATTCTCGAAAATTCATATTTAATTGATTTGTTCATCTCTAGATGGGACATTATCCCAACTTTTTAATGATTGTATCATCCAACTGGATAAAATAATTTTGCATCCATTAGTCACCTACCCTTATAACCTGTCAATGGCCTCAACATCCAGGCCATTGCATAAATGGGATAAAATATTTTTTGAGTGACATGAATTCAGCTGCAGGAACTTGAAATCATACATCACACTTCATTCTTTATTATACTACAATTCCTTCTGTACACTGCTGGAAAAGAGTAGAACACTCCTTATACCTATTTAGATGCTGGACCAGATATTTCTCTCAATGTAGACTCACGTATCAAAAACCATAGATATATACCTTTTGATATGATTACATTCATATTGTGACAAATTCTAAATGGATTTTCTGCACCAGTCAGCTCTACTAAACCTGAAAGTGCACATAGCTGCTCCAACCCGTCAATGGGTAATGCATTTTACTAAAATATATACAGTACTTCCCTATATAATGACCAATTAACATTCAGTAAATATATTTTCTTCTCTTGTTACATTTCTCTTCGCTAATACATATCTGTTATTGAACTATATATAACATCATATCGCATTCCAATAAGCTATTAGCATGGAGAAATAAATTCAATTTATATGTCATATGAATTACATTTCAATCTCGTATCCTTCTCTAATTGAAATTCAATGTGACACGGTCCCTATTGTTATTCCAGCGCGTTCCAAGCTATAATATCATTGATGTCCTTCTTATAGGATCATATGTTTGCTCATGAAATATAACATTTTGTATTTTTTCAGACATTAGTCAGGGTTATCGGGTATTAAGCTCAGAATTTATATTACATTTCATCTTCACAAGTTGTGACCGCTGATGTTATTAATTTCACTCTGATTAATGCTTATTCCCATAGTTCAACTTCATTAAAGTATTGATATTGTAATTAATATGGATTTATCATGAAGTAGCCTAATTTAATCCAAGAGAGTTATAATATACATCACATACTGTCTCATTATTTAGGAAAGAGGGAAAATCATCTAATCCTTGTGTAATTTAAAAATATTAATATGGTATATCTAGAGATTTCAATGTAAAGGGATCATCTCTTGTTTTTCTTAATGACCTAGAAGAGTCAAAATACCAATATAATATTTCTAAAATCAATATCCTGTCACTCCACCTACTAGCTGTGGCAAGGACCTCAACAGTCACGTTCTCCTCTCGATCACACCTCTACTATTTATACAGCTACATACCATATTTTTCAGACTATAAAAAGCACTGGATCATAAGGCGCACCCCAGATTTTCAGAAGGAAAAAAGGGAAAAAAAAAAATGTGTCAAATAGGGGTACGTCTTACAGTCCGAATTCAGCTTACCGGAGAGGATTGGCACAGGTGAGGGATTGGTCACAGGGAAGCTTGGCCACAGGGGTTTCTCGGTGGTCCAGGCTGGTGTGGTGGCCTCCAGTAAATCTCATCCCAGGCTGCTGCGGCATTGGTGCTCTAGGGTTCCCAGTGATTCCACTGGTATTTTGCAACAGGTTTGGTGGTAATGCAGCAGGGCTCTGCCGGCATTTTGCGACAGGTGTGGTGGTGAGGCTCTTTGGTGTGGTTGGGCTCCGCCGGCATTTTGTGAAAGCCCGGAGGCACCCGCAGATCCAGGGAAAATGGCCACTGGGGGTGGCGCATGTTCAGATTCAGACCTCGGCAATGAGATCTTGTCCCAAGATCTCATCTCCCGAGAACTCGGGATGAGATCTTGGGGTCGACATCTCAATCTGAGCATGCGCCGCCCCTGGTGGCCATTTTCCTGGAGTCCACCGAATCGCAGCAATGGATTTGCGGGGGCAACCAGGGCCCCCCCTGAACCATCGCTGAACAATAAAGCATGACCACTACTCCACAGAGCACGACCGCTGCACCATTCTGGGAAGGGACTGCTGCCACAGTATTTTGTAAGTATATTCCAACTATAAGATGCACCCCCATTTTCCCTCAACATTTTTGGAAAAAAGTGCGTCCTATAGTCCGAAAAATACGGTAACCCATGCATAAGCTGTATTCACCACTGCAATCAGTGATTGGCTTCATATGTCCATCCTACTAGAAAAGGAAGCATTGAGACCATTGAGGGACTTGAAATTACTGGAAAAAGACTCACAGGGAAACATTGAGGCTAGGATATATTATTTTGTTATTTTACAGCATTCTGTAATTTGTTTTCCTTTTATTTTTTATTTTGGTGGGACAACCACTTTAAAATATTATACAAAATTATGATTGAGTACTCTTTCCACTTCATGAAAAAATAAATCATTTTAGAAGTAATTATTTTGATGCAAATTAATTTTCACACAAATTTCTTGATTTATTAAAATTTTATATTTGAAAGGCTGAACATTTTAACCCCTTCTCCCCAAAGCCTGTTTTCACCTAAGTGACAGGGCCAATTTTTACAATTCTGACCACTGTCACTTTATGAGGTCATAACTCTGAAACGCTTCAACGGATCCTGGTGATTCTGACATTGTTTTCTCGTGACATATTGTACTTCATGGTAGTGGTAAAACTTCTTCGATATGTCTTGCATTTATTTGTGAAAAAAACAAAAATTTGTCGGAAATTATGAAAATTTAGCAATTTTCAAACTCTTAGTTTATATGCCCTTAAATTAGAGAGATATATCACATAATATAGTTAATAAACAACATTTCCCACATGTCTGCTTTACATAAGCACAATTTTGGAAACATAATTTTTTTTTGTTAGGACGTTATAAGGGTTAAAAGTTGACCAGTGATTTCTCATTTTTGCAACAAAATTTGCAAAACCATTTTTTTACGGACCACCTCACACTTGAAGTGACTTTGAGGGGTCTATATGACAGAAAATGCCCAAAAGTAACATAGTAACATAGTAACATAGTTAGTAAGGCCGAAAAAAGACATTTGTCCATCCAGTTCAGCCTATATTCCATCATAATAAATACCCAGATCTACGTCCTTCTACAGAACCTAATAATTGTATGATACAATATTGTTCTGCTCCAGGAAGACATCCAGGCCTCTCTTGAACCCCTCGACTGAGTTCGCCATCACCACCTCCTCAGGCAAGCAATTCCAGATTCTCACTGCCCTAACAGTAAAGAATCCTCTTCTATGTTGGTGGAAAAACCTTCTCTCCTCCAGACGCAAAGAATGCCCCCTTGTGCCCGTCACCTTCCTTGGTATAAACAGATCCTCAGCGAGATATTTGTATTGTCCCCTTATATACTTATACATGGTTATTAGATCGCCCCTCAGTCGTCTTTTTTCTAGACTAAATAATCCTAATTTCGCTAATCTATCTGGGTATTGTAGTTCTCCCATCCCCTTTATTAATTTTGTTGCCCTCCTTTGTACTCTCTCTAGTTCCATTATATCCTTCCTGAGCACCGGTGCCCAAAACTGGACACAGTACTCCATGTGCGGTCTAACTAGGGATTTGTACAGAGGCAGTATAATGCTCTCATCATGTGTATCCAGACCTCTTTTAATGCACCCCATGATCCTGTTTGCCTTGGCAGCTGCTGCCTGGCACTGGCTGCTCCAGGTAAGTTTATCATTAACTAGGATCCCCAAGTCCTTCTCCCTGTCAGATTTACCCAGTGGTTTCCCATTCAGTGTGTAATGGTGATATTGATTCCCTCTTCCCATGTGTATAACCTTACATTTATCATTGTTAAACCTCATCTGCCACCTTTCAGCCCAAGTTTCCAACTTATCCAGATCCATCTGTAGCAGAATACTATCTTCTCTTGTATTAACTGCTTTACATAGTTTTGTATCATCTGCAAATATCGATATTTTACTGTGTAAACCTTCTACCAGATCATTAATGAATATGTTGAAGAGAACAGGTCCCAATACTGACCCCTGCGGTACCCCACTGGTCACAGCGACCCAGTTAGAGACTATACCATTTATAACCACCCTCTGCTTTCTATCACTAAGCCAGTTACTAACCCATTTACACACATTTTCCCCCAGACCAAGCATTCTCATTTTGTGTACCAACCTCTTGTGCGGCACGGTATCAAACGCTTTGGAAAAATCGAGATATACCACGTCCAATGACTCACCGTGGTCCAGTCTATAGCTTACCTCTTCATAAAAACTGATTAGATTGGTTTGACAGGAGCGATTTCTCATAAACCCATACTGATATGGAGTTAAACAGTTATTCTCATTGAGATAATCCAGAATAACATCCCTCAGAAACCCTTCAAATATTTTACCAACAATAGAGGTTAGACTTACTGGCCTATAATTTCCAGGTTCACTTTTAGAGCCCTTTTTGAATATTGGCACCACATTTGCTATGCGCCAGTCCTGCGGAACAGACCCTGTCGCTATAGAGTCACTAAAAATAAGAAATAATGGTTTATCTATTACATTACTTAGTTCTCTTAGTACTCGTGGGTGTATGCCATCCGGACCCGGAGATTTATCTATTTTAATCTTATTTAGCCGGTTTCGCACCTCTTCTTGGGTTAGATTGGTGACCCTTAATATAGGGTTTTCATTGTTTCTTGGGATTTCACCTATCATTTCATTTTCCACCGTGAATACCGTGGAGAAGAAGGTGTTTAATATGTTAGCTTTTTCCTCGTCATCTACAACCATTCTTTCCTCACTATTTTTTAAGGGGCCTACATTTTCAGTTTTTATTCTTTTACTATTGATATAGTTGAAGAACAGTTTGGGATTAGTTTTACTCTCCTTAGCAATGTGCTTCTCTGTTTCCTTTTTGGCAGCTTTAATTAGTTTTTTAGATAAAGTATTTTTCTCCCTATAGTTTTTTAGAGCTTCAATGGTGCCATCCTGCTTTAGTAGTGCAAATGCTTTCTTTTTACTGTTAATTGCCTGTCTTACTTCTTTGTTTAGCCACATTGGGTTTTTCCTATTTCTAGTCCTTTTATTCCCACAAGGTATAAACCGCTTACACTGCCTATTTAGGATGTTCTTAAACATTTCCCATTTATTATCTGTATTCTCATTTCTGAGGATATTGTCCCAGTCTACCAGATTAAGGGCATCTCTAAGCTGTTCAAACTTTGCCTTCCTAAAGTTCAATGTTTTTGTGACTCCCTGACAAGTCCCCCTAGTGAAAGACAGGTGAAACTGCACAATATTGTGGTCGCTATTTCCTAAATGCCCAACCACCTGCAGATTTGTTATTCTGTCAGGTCTATTAGATAGTATTAGGTCTAAAAGTGCTGCTCCTCTGGTTGGATTCTGCACCAATTGTGAAAGATAATTTTTCTTGGTTATTAGCAGAAACCTGTTGCCTTTATGGGTTTCACAGGTTTCTGTTTCCCAGTTAATATCCGGGTAGTTAAAGTCCCCCATAACCAGGACCTCATTATGGGTTGCAGCTTCATCTATCTGCTTTAGAAGTAGACTTTCCATGCTTTCTGTTATATTTGGGGGTTTGTAACAGACCCCAATGAGAATTTTGTTACCATTTTTCCCTCCATGAATTTCAACCCATATGGACTCGACATCCTCATTCCCTTCGCTAATATCCTCCCTTAAAGTGGACTTTAGACAAGACTTTACATAGAGACAAACCCCTCCTCCTCTCCGATTTTTACGATCCTTTCTAAACAGACTGTAACCCTGTAAGTTAACTGCCCAGTCATAGCTTTCATCTAACCATGTCTCGGTTATTCCCACTATGTCAAAGTTACCTGTAGATATTTCTGCTTCTAGTTCTTCCATCTTGTTTGTCAGGCTTCTGGCGTTTGCGAGCATGCAGTTTAGAGGATTTTGTTTTGTTCCAATCTCCTCACTGTGGATTGTTTTAGAAATGTTCTTACCTCCCTTCTGAGTATGTTTTCCTGGGTCGTCTTTGTTCGAGTCTAATGTTTTTCTTCCCGTCCCCTCTTCTTCTAGTTTAACGCCCTCCTGATGAGTGTAGCGAGTCTTCTGGCGAATGTGTGTTTCCCAGGTTTGTTGAGGTGTAGTCCGTCTCTGGCGAGGAGTCCATCATACCAGTAATTCACACCGTGGTCCAGGAATCCAAATCCTTGTTGTCTGCACCATCGTCTTAGCCAGTTGTTTGCATCAAGGATCCTGTTCCATCTCCTGGTGCCATGCCCGTCTACTGGAAGGATAGAAGAAAAAACTACCTGTGCATCCAGTTCCTTTACTTTCTTCCCCAACTCTTCAAAGTCCTTGCAGATTGTCGGTAGGTCCTTCCTTGCCGTGTCATTGGTGCCAACATGTATCAGAAGAAATGGGTGGACGTCCTTGGAGCTGAAGAGCTTTGGTATCCTATCGGTCACATCCTTGATCATCGCACCTGGAAGGCAGCATACTTCTCTTGCAGTTATGTCCGGTCTGCAGATGGCTGCTTCGGTGCCTCTCAGTAGTGAGTCTCCCACCACCACCACTCTTCGTTGCTTCTTGGCTGTACTTTTTGCTGTCACTTGTTGCTGTGTGCCCTTTTCTTTTTTGCTTGCTGGTATTGCTTCATTCTTAGGTGTGCCATCTTCATCCTCTACAAAGATTTGATATCGGTTCTTCAGTTGTGTGGTTGGTGATTTCTCCATGGTCTTCTTGCTTCTTTTGGTCACATGCTTCCACTCATCTGCTTTTTGAGGTTCTCTGACACTTTTTGCACCTTCTGTGACCAGTAGAGATGCTTCTGTTCTGTCTAGAAAGTCTTCATTCTCTTTGATGAGTTTCAAAGTTGCTATTCTTTCTTCCAGACCCCGCACCTTTTCTTCTAAAAGGGCCACTAGTCTACACTTCTGACAGGTGAAATTGGATTCTTCTTCTGGTCGATCTGTGAACATGTAGCACATGCTGCAGCTCACCATGTAGGTTGTCACATCTGCCATGTTGCTCCTAGATCCTGCTGACTTGCTGTGTGTTTTCCTTCTTGTGTAATCTACTCAGCCAAGCTCTCTTGCAATAATGTCCTACAGGCAAAAATTTTGGTGATGCTTTCCAAGCAGCTGGTCCCGGCTGTACCCAACGATCTTCTAGCTTAGGGAGACTCTTCGCTTTTCCCAGAAGGCACCTGGAATATGCAAATTAGCCTCCTCAAGCTTGAATCCCTGGTTTGGTGATGCTTTCCAAGCAGCTGGTCCCGGCTGTACCCAACGATCTTCTAGCTTAGGGAGACTCTTCGCTTTTCCCAGAAGGCACCTGGAATATGCAAATTAGCCTCCTCAAGCTTGAATCCCTGGTTTGGTGATGCTTTCCAAGCAGCTGGTCCCGGCTGTATCCAACGATCTTCTAGCTTAGGGAGACTTCGCTTCTCCCAGAAGGCACCTGGAATATGCAAATTAGCCTCCTGAAGCTTGAATCCCTGGTTTGGTGATGCTTTCGAAGCAGCTGGTCCCGGCTGTATCCAACGATCTTCTAGCTTAGGGAGACTTCGCTTCTCCCAGAAGGCACCTGGAATATGCAAATTAGCCTCCTGAAGCTTGAATCCCTGGTGACACCATTCTAAAAACTGCACCCCTCAAGGTACTCAAAACCACATTCAAAAAGTTTATTAACCCTTCAGGTGCTTCACAGGAATTTTTTGAATGTTTAAAAAAATTGAACATTTAACTTTTTTTTCACAAAATTTTTACTTCAGGTCCTATTTGTTTCATTTTACCAAGGGTAACAGGAGAAATTGGACCACAAAAGTCGTTGTACAATTTGTCCTGAGTACGCCGATACCCCATATGTGGGTTAAACCACTGTTTGGGCACATGGCAGAGCTCGGAAGGGAAGGAGCGCCATTTGACTTTTCAATGCAAGATTTGCTGGAATTGAGATCGGAGCCCATGTCACGATTGGAGAGCCCCTGATGTGCCTAAACAGTGGAAACCCCAACAAGTGACACCATTTTGGAAAGTAGACCCCCTAAGGAACTAATCTAGATGTGTGGTGAGCACTTTGAACCTCCACGTGCTTCACAGAAGTTTATAATGTAGAGCCGTAAAAAAAATGTATATTAATTTTCACAAAAAATGATTTTTTTGCCCCACATTTTTTATTTTCCCAAGGGTAAAAGGATAAATTGGACCCCAAAAGTTGTTGTGCAATTTGTCCTGAGTACGTCGATACTTCATATATGGGGATAAACCACTGTTTGAGCGCATGGCAGAGCTCGGAAGGGAAGGAGTGCCATTTGACTTTTCAATGCAAAATTGGCTGGAATTGAGATCGGACGCCATGTCGCATTTGGAGAGCCCCTGACGTGCCTTAACAGTGGAAACCCCCCACAAGTGACCCCATTTTGGAAAGAAGACCCCCTAAGGAACTTATCTAGATGTGTGGTGAGCACTTTTAACCCCCAATTGTTTCACTAAAGTTTAGAATGTAGCATTGTGAAAATTAAAAAATCATTTTTTCTTTCCACAAAATGATGTTTTAGCCCGCAATTTTTTTTTCCCAAGGGTAACAGGAGAAATTGGACCACAAATGTTATTGTCCAATTTGTCCTGAGTATGCTGATACCCCACATGTGGGGGGGAACCACCGTTTGAGTGCATGGCAGAGCTCAGAAGGGAAGGAGCACCGTTTGAAATGCAGACTTAGATGGAATGGACTGCAGGTGTCATGTTGCATTTGCAGAGCCCCTGATGTACCTAAACAGTAGAAACCCACCACAAGTGACCCCATATTGGAAACTAGACCCCCCAAGGAACTTATCTAGATGTGTTGTGAGAGCTTTGAACCAACAAGTGTTTCACTACAGTTTATAACGCAGAGCCGTGAAAATAAAAAATATTTTTTTTTCCACGAAAATGATATTTTATCCCCTATGTTTTTATTTTCCCAAGGGTAACAGGACAAATTGGACCCCAAAAATTGTTGTCCAACTTGTCCTTAGAACGCTGATACCCCATATGTCGGGGGGAACCACTGTTTGGGTGCACGGCAGAGCTCGGAAGGGAAGGAGCGCCATTTGAAATGCAGACTTAGATGGATTGGTCTGCAGGCGTCATGTTGCATTTGCAGAGCCCCTGATGTACCTAAACAGTAGAAACCCCCCACAAGTGACCCCATATTGGAAACTAGACCCCCCAAGGAACTTATCTAGATGTGTTGTGAGAGCTTTGAACCAACAAGTGTTTCACTACAGTTTATAACGCAGAGCCGTGAAAATAAAAAAAAAAATTTTTCCACGAAAATGATATTTTATCCCCTATGTTTTTATTTTCCCAAGGGTAACAGGACAAATTGGACCCCAAAAGTTGTTGTCCAACTTGTCCTGAGAACGCTGATACCCCATATGTTGGGGGGAACCACTGTTTGGGCGCATGGCAGAGCTCGGAAGGGAAGGAGCGCCATTTGAAATGCAGACTTAGATGGATTGGTCTGCAGGCGTCATGTTGCATTTGCAGAGCCCCTGATGTACCTAAACATTAGAAACCCCCCACAAGTGACCCCATATTGGAAACTAGACCCCCCAAGGAACTTATCTAGATGTGTTGTGAGAGCTTTGAACCAACAAGTGTTTCACTACAGTTTATAACGCAGAGCCGTGAAAATAAAAAATATTTTTTTTTCCACGAAAATGATATTTTATCCCCTATGTTTTTATTTTCCCAAGGGTAACAGGACAAATTGGACCCCAAAAGTTGTTGTCCAACTTGTCCTGAGAACGCTGATACCCCATATGTTGGGGGGAACCACTGTTTGGGCGCATGGCAGAGCTCGGAAGGGAAGGAGCGCCATTTGAAATGCAGACTTAGATGGATTGGTCTGCAGGCGTCATGTTGCATTTGCAGAGCCCCTGATGTACCTAAACATTAGAAACCCCCCACAAGTGACCCCATATTGGAAACTAGACCCCCCAAGGAACTTATCTAGATGTGTTGTGAGAGCTTTGAACCAACAAGTGTTTCACTACAGTTTATAACGCAGAGCCGTGAAAATAAAAAATATTTTTTTTTCCACGAAAATGATATTTTATCCCCTATGTTTTTATTTTCCCAAGGGTAACAGGACAAATTGGACCCCAAAAGTTGTTGTCCAACTTGTCCTGAGAACGCTGATACCCCATATGTTGGGGGGAACCACTGTTTGGGCACACAGGAGAACTCGGAAGGGAAGGAGCCAGGTTTTACTTTTTCAAAGCAGAATTGGCTGGAATTGAGATCGGACGCCATGTCGCGTTTGGAGAGCCCCTGATGTGCTTAAACAGTGGAAACCCCCAATTATAACTGAAACCCTAACCCCAACCCTAACCCTAGCCCTAACCCTAACCCTAGCCCTAGCCCTAACCCTAGCCCTAACCCTAGCCCTAACCCTAACCCTAACCCTAGCCCTAACCCTAGCCCTAATGGGAAAATGGAAATAAATACATTTTTTTACATTTTATTATTTTTCACTAACTAAGGGGGTGATGACGGGGGGTTTGATTTACTTTTATAGCGTGTTTTTTAGCGGATTTTTAGGGTTGGCCGTCACACACTAAAAGACGCTTTTTATTGCAAAAAATAGTTTTTGCATCACCACATTTTGAGAGCTATAATTTATCCATATTTTGGCCCACAGAGTCATATGAGGTCTTGTTTTTTGCGAGACAAGTTGACGTTTTTATTGGTAACATTTTCGGGCAGATGACATTTTTTGATCGCTTTTTATTCCGATTTTTGGGAGGCGGAATGAACAAAAACCAGCTATTCATGAATTTCTTTTAGGGGGGGCGTTTATACCGTTCCACGTGTGGTAAAATGGATAAAGCAGTTTTATTCTACGGGTCAGTACGATTACAGCGATACCTCATTTATGTAATTTTTTTATGTTTTGGCGCTTTTACACAATAAAAACTATTTTATATTAAAAAATAATTGTTTTTGCATCGCATTATTCTGAGAGCTATAACTTTTTTATTTTTCTGCTGATGATGCTGTATGGTGGCTTTTTTTTTGTGGGACAAGATGATGTTTTCAGCGGTACCATGGTTATTTATATCCGTCGTTTTGATCGCGTGTTATTCCACTTTTTGTTCGCCTGTATGATAATAAAGTGTTGTTTTTTGCCTTGTTTTTTTTTTTTTTTTTTTTGCGGTGTTCACTGAAGGGGTTAACTAGTGGGATAGTTTTATAGAGCGGGTCGTTACGGACGTGGCGATACCAAATATGTGTACATTTATTGTTTTTTTGTTTTTTTACATAAATAAATGGATTTATTGGGAAATGTTTTTTTTTTTTATTTGGGGATTTTTTTTTATTTTTTTTTACACATTCTATTTTTTTTTTTTTACTTTCTAACATTGTCCCAGGGTGGGACATCACTGTATTAGATCAGATCGTTGATCTGACACTGTGCATAGCACACTGTCAGATCAACGATCTGACAGGCAGTTTAGGTGGCTTTCTGGCGCCTGCTCTCAGCAGGCGCCGGCTAGCCAGGTCACTTCATGACCCGGAAGGAGTACGGCGGCCATCTTGGATCCGGTAACTCCTTCCGGGTCACCGGAGCAACGCGATCTCATTGCGTTGCTCCGGTGGGAGAGCGCAGGGAGCCCCCGTCCCTGCGCGATCCCCCTCTATGCCGCTGTCACTACTGACAGCGGCATCAGAGGGGTTAAATGCCCGCGATCGCCGATAGCGCCGATCGTGGGCATTGCTGCGGGGTGTCAGCTGTCATAAACAGCTGACACCCGCACCTGATCACCGCGGCGCTCAGCGCGAGACCTCGGTGAACGTGTGCGCCGTACTAGTACTGCTGCTGGCACTAATGCAGTGCCGGCAGCGCAGTACTAGTACGGCGCATGTCACGAAGGGGTTAAAGCCTTTTAGATATCCAGCCATTCTCTGTCCGAACCAGTTACTATTTATTTAGCACTGACATGTATCATGTCTTTTTCCTTACAAAAACATAAACTCATAGGAAGTCAATTAACCAATTATTATGTTTTCTAGAGTGTTACTGCACAAGTGAGGCTGAGTGCATGCCATCATCTTGCAAAAGGCAGTGATTGTGGTAAACTTGGATATGTGGGAGTTGAGTTCCGGCACAAAGGTCACACATATGGCCAACTGAAAACTCAACTGTAGAAGAGGAAACAGAAGAGCAGTAGATAAAAATGATGGTGATGATGACAAAAACCAGGCAATACTTGAGGATGCAAAACGGCTATTAAAAATATAAGGGCAACGAGAAGGGTTAGGACAGTCTGAGCATTGCCCATATTGCTGGCCAGGGTGCTTTTCCCAAAGGGTGATGTTCATGTACTGATGGATAGCCATAGTTCCCAGTCTTCATTTGAATCAGATACATTTTCAATAGAAAAAAAAACACCCGCCTGTATATCTGTGCCCAAACACTGCTTCAAAGACGTTAGTGTCTAATAAGGAAAAATATATATGACATACCATCTTCCAGATGGTACATGTTTAGTCTTAGGCGAGTACAATCTTATTAATAGAATTAACATGGTATTTTTATAATGTAAAGCAATCATAGGAAAACAAATCCAGACCTCACAAATATAATCTCAACAACTTTTCAGCCAAGATTACCTCAATATCATATAAATCATAAAGGAAAAGAGAGTCACCAGCCACATACCCACATTTACCGATAACAAATTTTATAATGAAAATAACCTGGACCAATGTCGATGAGCTAACTTTGGCCTAAATAACCAGGGAGATCAAATATTCTCAATTTTTTGAAAAACATCTCTTTTTATATACTGTCCATATCTAAAGACATAGGATATTGTTAATTATAGTTAATAGAGGGGAGTTCAGATTTCTTCCAATATGAAGCTATTCTTTTTCGAGTTTGTTGCAATAAAATGTATGTGAAATAGCTAATCAGTCATTCAGATTATTTATTAAATCCACCACTTCACTCCAGAATCAACAAAGATTAAGGCAATTCCACATTAAGTGTATTAAATTTTCATCACGCATATCACATTTCTAACACTGTGAATCTCGCATAAGCGCCATCTTAAATAAAAGTAAAGGTGTTCTATAATTCTGGGCCAAATTCATCAAAGCTTTCACTCTAGAATTCTGGTATAAAAGCTTTGAAAAGTTGCAAAAATTAGGTGCAACTCAAAGTTGCACCAATTTTTTGGGGGTCACTTTTAAATGAAATGAGCAAAGCTGGGAAGACTGGGGCGAGGCAGAGGCAGGAGTGAGACTCCTGTTGTAGTACATGGAGGTGCACACTAGGGTTGAGTGAAACGGATCTGACAATTTCAAAAGTCGCCGACTTTTGGCAAAGTCGGGTTTCATGAAACCCGACCCGATCCTAGTGTGGGATCGGCCATGCGGTCGGCGATCTTCGCACCAAAGTCAGGTTTCGTATGACGCGTTCAGCACATATATATATATATATTTATATTTACTTCAGCGCGATATAGCAGAAAAGCCGGTAATTCAATTGTCGGCTTTTCATTTCTCCTTCCTAAACCCGACATGATATGAGACATGGTTTACATACAGTAAACCATGTCATATTCCCTTTTTTTTCCATATTACACACTACTAATGTTAGTCGTGTGTATGTGCAAAATTTGGGTGCTCTAGCTATTAAATTTAAGGGTTAAATCGCGGAAAAAATTGGCGTGGGCTCCCGCACAATTTTCTCCACCAGAGTGGTAAAGCCAGTGACTGAGGGCAGATATTAATAACCTAGAGAGGGTCCACAGTTATTGGCCCCCCTTGGCTAAAAACATCTGCCCCCAGCCACCCCAGAAAAGGCACATCTGAAAGATGCGCCTATTTTGGCACTTGGCCACTCTTCTCACTCCCGTGTAGTGGTGGGATATGGGGTAATGAAGGGTAAATGTCACCTTGCTATTGTAAGGTGACATTAAGCCAGATTAATAATGGAGAGCCGTCAATTATGACACCTATCCATTATTAATCCAATAGTATGAAATGGTTATAAAAACACACACACAATATTGCAAAGTATTTTAATGAAATAAACACACAGGTTGTTGTAATATTTTATACCACTCTAAATCCACCTGAAGACCCTCGACCTGGAACAAATTAAAAATAATAAACCAACAATATCCCATACCTTCCGATGATCTGTCACGTCCCACGATGTAAATCCATCTGAAGGGGTTAAATTATTTTACAGGCAGGAGCTCTGCTAATGCAGCTGTGCTCATGCCAGTAAAACCCCAGCGAATGAATGGAAAGTAGGTCAATGACCTGTAGTTACCTTCATTCGCAGTGATGCGCCCTCTGCTGGATGTCCTCATATGACCTCGAGCCTGGGAAAATATTCAGAAAAGTTCCCACGCTCTAGGTCATATGAGGACATCCAGCCCCCTCCTGCTCCTCACCTCCTGCTTTTCAGCATCCCCTCTGACTGAAGCACCCCATAAACCATCAAGGAGCTAGTCCTCTTCCCACCAGCAGGATCTTCAGCTTCACCATAAAAGGCTAAGTATCACTGCTATTACCACCTTGTTCCGTATAGGGATAATGTAGTGATAGGCAGATGGGGTATAACAATAATAGAGTGTTTGTTTGTAGGTAAGTGGGTGGGAAGTATAATTAGGTTATTGTTGAGTTAATTGTATATCCATATTGTGTGCTATTTTTGTATACTGTGTTAGGCTGGTTTCACACTTGCGTTGGGCACAGCTGCAGAGGGCTGCGTAGTTCCTCCGTTAAACCCACCCACTGCCGCACCTCTTCCATTCAGCTCCGCCTACATCGGCATGCGTCCTCCGTACCTATCTTTAACATTGTTTGCGCAGGCCATGCAAATGTATGCAGATGCCTCCGCATGTGTCATTTTGATGCTGTGCCGAAGTGCACCGAATGCAACATGTTGCATTTTGTTGCAGTCGGCGCAGCATCAAAACATGCAGAGGCATCCGCATACATTCACATGGCCTGCGTACCCAATGTTAAAGACAGGTACGCAGGACACATGCCAACGTAGGCGGAGCTGAATGGAAGAGGTGCCACAGTAGGCAGGGCTTAACGGAGGAACTACGTAGCCCTCCGCAGCTCTGCCCAACACAAGTGTGAAACCAGCCTTAGTGTGATTATTTAGTAGTATTATAACTGTAGACTTGTGTGTAATACCTTTTTATTGATACACTGGTTTGTTTTGTTTAGTCGCCGTTCGTATAGTATATTGTAAAGGAATCTTAGTATGTAACAGGTTAGATATTAGCCTAATAATGATTATTGATAGTCAAGGCTAACATTAATAATTAATATACGGTATACCACCCTGTAACAGTCATGCACATGTGTCTGAATTGCAAGCATTGAAAAAAACAGCTATTTGGCATTTCAAATTCCTTTATAAGCACTTTAAAGATTTTTAATTTTTCAATCACATAAATCTCTGTTTTTCTTTTAATGCCCTTGTTTTGGTATGCTTCAAAATTAGTAAGCTTTTCAAACTCTAGATATGTTACTTTGCCCCAGATTATAGAGTAATAAGTGAAAGCTATCATACTTGTTATTTTTTTAGTTTTGTTGAAGATTTTATCTATACAGACTATTGCCAAAGGAGTAGGTTTTGGAGATGAAAAAAGTGTCTGCTAGTATAGCACTTCAATTCAGTTATAAGATTTAAAAAAATACCTCATAGTTAATATTAAGAAGGAAGAAGCCCCTCCAGTCACACCCCAGCTGTCACAAACCTGTTGTCAGATGTCCCAAGACCAGGGGCTCCTTCCCTGTTCCTAATGCTAGGGGCACCCTAGCTTGCCCTGTTCCCCAATTACTTCTGATGGTGAAGACATCGGGGCCACATATCTTGCTTTAGCTTCTGAATCTGATCTCAGTCTGTACCCTCCCCCACCTAGAGGAGAGGGGAGAAGTAGTGCACAGTAATACACCACCCAGACTAACAAGATACTATGAACAAAAAATATGAGTCATACAAACATATTCACACACACACAACAGAGGAATACACTGGGGAGTAGAGTATAGGGCCAATCCAACAAAAGGGGAGGAAAGTGAATTATCACACTCTCAAAACCTAGCAACAGTCACAGATAAATCCACCAACCTCCTTTTCCAATAACCAACAACAATCTCCAGCCATGCAACATAAGCTAACTCTGACAATGAGTGCTAGCCAGAGCCAGATTATATAGGAGATGGGAGTGGCTAACAGTTCACAGCCTAAGCGCAGGAAAGCTTCCAGGAGCTTTCAACTGAGCAATAAACAACTGCATTGCTAAAATAAATTTACATCATTTAATATGAAGATGAGTGAAGTGCTTCAATGCTTCAAATCAGTGCGGGAGTATGAGAATTCTCAGTCACTCCTCTCTGGCATGGTAAACCCGTGGTATGAGCCTTTGAGGTGTTGTAAGTGTGAGGAAGTATAATACTAGTTCGGATCAAGTAGAGTCAGCCATCCACTCCCCTGAGGACTGTAGGCCTGTGCAATTTCATAGTTTCATAGTTAGTAAGGCCGAAAAAAGACATTTGTCCATCCAGTTCAGCCTATATTCCATCATAATAAATCCCCAGATCTACGTCCTTCTACAGAACCTAATAATTGTATGATACAATATTGTTCTGCTCCAGGAAGACATCCAGGCCTCTCTTGAACCCCTCGACTGAGTTCGCCATCACCACCTCCTCAGGCAAGCAATTCCAGATTCTCACTGCCCTAACAGTAAAGAATCCTCTTCTATGTTGGTGGAAAAACCTTCTCTCCTCCAGACGCAAAGAATGCCCCCTTGTGCCCGTCACCTTCCTTGGTATAAACAGATCCTCAGCGAGATATTTGTATTGTCCCCTTATATACTTATACATGGTTATTAGATCGCCCCTCAGTCGTCTTTTTTCTAGACTAAATAATCCTAATTTCGCTAATCTATCTGGGTATTGTAGTTCTCCCATCCCCTTTATTAATTTTGTTGCCCTCCTTTGTACTCTCTCTAGTTCCATTATATCCTTCCTGAGCACCGGTGACCAAAACTGGACACAGTACTCCATGTGCGGTCTAACTAGGGATTTGTACAGAGGCAGTATAATGCTCTCATCATGGGTATCCAGACCTCTTTTAATGCACCCCATGATCCTGTTTGCCTTGGCAGCTGCTGCCTGGCACTGGCTGCTCCAGGTAAGTTTATCATTAACTAGGATCCCTAAGTCCTTCTCCCTGTCAGATTTACCCAGTGGTTTCCCGTTCAGTGTGTAATGATGATATTGATTCCTTCTTCCCATGTGTATAACCTTACATTTATCATTGTTAAACCTCATCTGCCACCTTTCAGCCCAAGTTCCCAACTTATCCAGATCCATCTGTAGCAGAATACTATCTTCTCTTGTATTAACTGCTTTACATAGTTTTGTATCATCTGCAAATATCGATATTTTACTGTGTAAACCTTCTACCAGATCATTAATGAATATGTTGAAGAGAACAGGTCCCAATACTGACCCCTGCGGTACCCCACTGGTCACAGCGACGCAGTTAGAGACTATACCATTTATAACCACCCTCTACTTTCTATCACTAAGTCCCCAATGTTTCTAATTGAATTCAGGGGAGTCTTTTTTAAAGATTAAATACAAAAACATGCTATTGATCTTATAAAAAGTATGTGAAGCTAACTGTACTGGTGCATTTTAGAGCATATGTAAAGCTTGAGGCATAAGAAAAAATGTAATCAAGTTGGCCCTTACTATTATTGAAAGTTGCTGTTGGGAGAAGGCACCCTTCAAATATGAGAGACCTGGAGCAGTTTGCAAAAGAAAAGTGGTCTAAAATTCCAGTTGAGACGTGTATGAAGCTTGTTAATGTTTATAGGAAGCAATTGATTGCAGTTATTTATTTCAAAGGGTGTGCAACCAAATATTAAGTTGAGGGTGTCCTCAATTTTGTCTGGCACATTTGAGGAGTTTAGTGTGAAATTATATCCATTTTGACATTTATTTTCTGATTATTTTTTTGCATAGATCCGTTGCACACAAAGAAAAAAACGTGTATGACAAAACATGTGTAATTGCAATCATTTTCAGGGAAAAATAGGTTGTTTTCTGAGACAATTTAAACGGTGCCATTACTTTCGGCCATGACTATATAGTGAAAAAAATATCAATTTAAGAGAAACATGTGTAACATTTCATGATGCAGTGAAGGTCTATATAGTACAGGTTTTGCCACAAGTTAATAAAAATAATGTGGAACAAAGTCCTAAAAGAATGGCTTTAAGTGGATACACCGAATATATTTGTATACAAATGGCTCAAAGCAATTGGTAAACAGCCACATTAATTGTAGAGGCATATACAGGTGCTTCTCACAAAATTAAAATATCATCAAAAAGTTAATTTATTTCAGTTCTTCAATACAAAAAGTGAAACTCATATATTATAAATAGTCATTAGAAACAGAGTGATCTATTTCAAGTGTGTATTTCTGTTAATGTTGATGATTATGGCCTACAGCCAATCAAAACCCAAAAGTCATTATCTCAGTAAATTAGAATACTTAATAACACCAGCTTGAAAAATGATTTTAAAATCTGAATTGTTGGCCTACTGAAAAGTATGTTCAGTAAATGCACTAAATACTTGGCTCCTTTTGCATCAATTACTGCATCAATGCGGTGTGGCATGGAGGCGCTCAGCCTGTGGCACTGCTGAGGGGTTATGGAAGCCCAGGTTGCTATGATAGCAGCCTTTATCTCATCTGCATTGTTGGGTCTGGTGTCTCACATCTTCCTTTTGATAATTCTGAATAGATTCTCTATGGGTTTGATGTCAGGCAAGTTTGCTGGCCACTCAAGCACAGTGATACTGATGTTTGTAAACCAGGTATTGGTACATTTGGCAGTGTGGACAGGGGCCAAGTCCTGCTGGAAAATGACATTTCCATCCCCAAAAAGATTCTCGGCAGAGGAAAGCATGAAGTGCTCTAAAATTTCCTGGTGGACAGCTGCACTGAGTTTGGTCTTGATAAAACACAACGGACCTGCACCAGCAGATGACATGGCTCCCCAAACCATCACTGATGGTGGAAACTTCACACTACACCTCAGGCAGCTTGGATTGTGGCCTCTCCACTCTTCCTCCAGACTCTGGGACCTTGATTTCCAAATGAAATGCAAATTTTACTTTCATCTTAAAACAACACCTTGGACCACTGAGCAACAGTCCAGTTCTTTTTCTCCTTGGCCCAGGTAAGACACTTCTGGCATTGTCTATTGGTCATGAGTGGCTTAGTACAAGGAATGCGACACTTGTAGCCCATGTCCTGGATACATCTGTGTGTGGTGGCTCTTGAGCAATGACTCCAGCAGCAGTCCACTCCTTGTGAATCTCCCCCCAATGTTTGAATGCCCTTTTCTTAATCCTTTCAAGGCTGTGGTTATCCCAATTGCTTGTGCACTTTTTTCTACCACCCTTTTTCCTTCAACTCAACTTTCCATAAATATACTTGATTACAGCACACAGAGAACAGCCAGATTCTATTGCAATTACCTTTTGTGGCTTACCCTTCTTGTGGATTGTGTCAATGACTGCCTTCTGGACATCTGTCAACTCAGCAGCCTTACCCATGACTGTGGAGCTACTGAAACAGACAAAGGGGCCTTATTAAATGCTTAGGAAGCCTTCGCAGGTGTTGTTTTTATTCTAATTTACTGAGATATTGATTTTTGGGGTTTTCGTTGGCTTTAAGCCATAATCCTCAACATTAACAGAAATAATCACTTGAAATAGATCACTCTGTTTGTAATTAATCCACATATACAGTATAATATATGAGTTTCACTTTTTCTATTGAAGAACTGAAAAAAATTAACATTTTGATGATATTCTAATTTTGCGGGAAGCACCTATATGTAACATTACATGATTAAACAGGTACATACATTTTGCCACAAGATAATAATACTGAAACAGCAAAACACAGTCAAATAATTGACAGGTTGATGGAATTAGAGTCTCTGCCCCTGCATTATGCCTTTCTCAGAAAAAAATCTGCTGACACATTACTTTTAGAGGGATTGTCGAGACTTACATATTGATTATTTTTCTGCTGGCTAATTCATCAATATAATATCAATGTGGGTCCGAAACCAAGCAGCTCCTCTGATCAGCAGTTATCTGCTCCACCAGTTGCCAGATAAAATCAATAAACATGGCGGAGCACATCACCCGTTTACATTGCTTAGTCGCTTATTCCAGGTACTGTACCTTATTTCTAAATCAAATGAATTATATTGCTTTTATACCACAACTAACATCAAAACTATTGATAACAAGTCTATCGGATGTCAGATCCCTACCTATCCGATATTGATGACCTAGCCAACTGATAGGCTCCCATGAAATTGTATTTCTTACTAAATCTGTGTATATGTGTATGCATTGTAGCGTGTGTCCTAATATGCTCCCCTATTGCGGTCTTCTTTGGCATTCTGCTTCTCTTCTCAGTGATGCCACAGCTCGACAAACTTTTCGGGTCAAAGTACGCTCTGCATGACCCAGAAGTGGCCTTTACATTGTAAATCTGCGTAAGAACAATGCTCCATAGGGTTACATTGTAAAAGAGACTTTCGATTCCGGTGCATAGAGCTTAGAGTGAGCCGGTAGAGCTGTAACATCACTGAGAAGAGGAGAGGAGCAGCGCTGGATAACGGAGAAGAAGGCAGTAGATGAATATATTAACACACACTACCTCCACATATATACACAGATGTAGTAAGAAAAAAACTTAATTGGTGTTAGGGCTAGCGGAACGCACCGAGTAATAGGTAGGTAGCTACAAGATCCGTTCGCAGCCCGGGGTCCACCGTGCAGAGATATCTGCTGCTAAGTAATGGCGGATGGACTCTGAGCTCACACATGGATTAAGCTTCACCCCGTGTGAACTGGTAGCGAACTCTGTTGCCTCACAGAGTCGCGCTGTACACAAAACTAATACCCTAACTAGGGTTGTGCTTGCTCTGGAACTCTTCTGTGCTAACCGCACACATGAAGGAACCAGATGCTAAGCCAACGGCTAATTGCCCCCACTGACGCTAGCTGCCTGCCTGAGTGTACAGTCCCAATGCTAACAGCTTCACACCACATAAGAATGGAGTGATATAGTATCCACTGGCATAAGCCAAAACACATTTGATACTAGCACATGGCTGTGCGGCCATGCGAGCCTTATATAGCTGCGGCAAGTAAAAGACCTTCCTAGAAGGACCAATGAGAGACTGCCATACCTGAGCAGTAAATCTCCACTGAGAGATCTTGCCCTGGGCATGCTCAGTGTGTGCAAAGCAGGACTTAGTCCTAGCACCTAAAGGACCTTCCTGAAAGGACCAATGGACTTAGCTGCAGTATCTGACCATGTGACCCTCGATCTCCACTGAGAGATCTTACTCAGGGCATGCTCAGAACGAGAAAAGCAGGACTTAGTCCCAGAAGCATCTGCTTGCCGCTGCCCAGCACTGACTTCAATGGCAGAAGCAGGAAAAGCAGCAGTAACTCTTTGCACAGAGTGGGACTGAGCAAGACGCTGGGACCAACATCTCCGCTGAGCAGACTCCACTGCAGCAGGAGAAGAATGGGAGACCGCAGCAGAGATGGCCCGAGATTCCCCCTGTGCAGAGGTGGGAACTCGAGCCCTAACAATGGGTGGGTCTCTTTAACACTAAGACCCCAATCCCTTATCATAGATTACTATTTTGATGTGAAGTTTAATTCAATAATTACATGGGTGATGGTATGATATTTCAAGAAAATTTACCTTTAAACATAGCAAAATACACCCCTCTGAATGAAGTCTTTGTATGATTAGAACAAACATTAACTTTTAGTAATTCAGTGTGACTCTCAACAAATTGAAAGCAAGAAAAACAATTACTTTTTATTTTAAAGGAAATGAAGTAGAAATAAAGGCCACTAAATGTTTTCCTCTGCCGTTTAATCATTGAGTTACAAATACCTGAATCCCTCTTCCATCTTTAATATAAATAATTGTTCTTTGCGCGGCTACAAACAACTTTTTTTGAATAATGATGGTGTGGGGAGATGCATGGGCTAGGAAATTGAATTCTTGGAGAAAATTAAATGTTAGCCAACTAATTAACAAATCAGCTTGTTGTAGATGTCTATTAAAACTAATTATTCTAGTACAGTACATGGAGAAAAAAAATGGTACATTTACTTTGGATTTGTGGTGGTTAGATAAGTTGTATCATCTCATTTTATGTTTATTTTTAATATCTTTCAGTCAATTCATCACTTTGGAATGATTGGATATTTTGAGGTTAGTACACAACAACCAAATGAATATGACTAACGAAGAGGCAACTGGATCATTGTCATGTCTTTAGATTATGAGCTTTATACTTCTCTCCTTATCTCTAGATAACAGTTATGTAATTTTATCTTGTCCATAAACTGTTGAGTTGACCAAACGGATTGAGTGAATTTTTCATTTATCTCTGGAGTATGTTAATAATTTTCCAGGTTATTACAACATTACATCATTCACAATTTTGTTTTCTTTGTTTCCTATAGACATTTACTCAGAGAAACCTATATTTTGGTTATAATTTAACATACAGTGTCATGCAAATGTCAGAACTGTTATCTTTACCCACAATTAATATACTAAGAAGATTAAGATAACTTAACATTGTTCAAGCAGTTGACTGATGACAAGTTAGGGGTTGAATTACACTTTTTTGTCATAAAATCCCAGCACTGTATTCTTTGAGCAAACATAATTTTAGATAGATCTGGATACTCACCTAACCCCACTCCAGCGCTGATCATCTCTATCAGGTACTTCTACATTGTACCTGACAGCAGACACTGACAACATTTATCATCTGCGACATGACAATTAAAAAATTTATAATCAGTCGGGAGGTTGGCTATTAGAACCCTTACAGATCCAGTTGAACCAGAGTGAGTCCAATGTGCTTTGTGTGAATGAAGTGGTAATTTACATGTGATACTACCCCTCCATTAGCTAAAGGAGCAGTGGTCACGCATACACACTACCACACCATTTAGAAAAGAACCCTTGATCTTAGGTTCACATACAGTTGGACCTTCAAGAATCAGACATTTATTACCTATCCTTTTGATGGAAGGAGTGGAACCATATGCTCCCCTACCGATAATGAAAATAAGGGTCCCATGTAAATGTGACCGTTACTCTATTTAGTTTTGATGTGTGCATAGTTGAACACGTCTCTGCTAATATCTACTGGTGTATGGTCGCAGTACCATGCATGCACCACCACCAAAATATTAACTTCTACAGGGATCTGAGCAAATCAGGTTCTCCAGCTAAGCAGCAACCACTAATGCTGGTTCATCGGCCTGTTCCAAGTAATATATTCCCCATCATTTCTGCCCCCTGTTGTATACCCTTTTTGAATAATACCTTGGTGTTCTCTGTTGATGGAAGCTCAGCATTCTGATCCAGCTATGCTCATGACCATTTTCCTGATTAGGACAGGGATCCAAGAAGGATTGCTTCTCCTTGCAGAGAATGACATGTTAAGCATGTTGAGATGAGGAGACTTAAAGCCGTAATGCTCCTCTGGGAAATATGCAAATTGTGTCTTCAGAGAGGAAGAGGACTAGAACTCTAGTGCCACCTGTTGGAAGTAGCAATCCTAAAAGTAAATGTTGACCCTTAAAGGGAACCTGTCACCCCGTTTTTTCAGTAGGAGATAAAAATACCGTTAAATAAGGCCTGAGCTGTGCTTTACAATAGGGTATTTTTTGTCCCCTGATTCCCTACCTATGCTGCCGAAATACCTTACAAAAGTGTCCTTTTTCGCCTGTCAATCAGGCTGGTCAGGTCAAATGGGCATGGTCACAGCGCTGTTTTTCCCCCACATCTTGCTTAAGTTCCCGTTGGTGGCGTAGTGCAGCTCGCATGCGCAAGTGCCGAATGCACTGCGCAGCTGTCGAAAAAGAGCGCGCTCGCCGCTATTCAGCGGTTTCTCGGTGGGCGCGGCCATCTTCCTGAGGCCACGCGTGCGCAGATGGAGTCTCCTGCTTCCCGGGGCTTCAGGAAAATGGCCGCGGGATGCCGCGCGTGCGCAGATGGACATCGCGGCGGCCATTTTCCTGAAGCTGGGTTCGAATCTCGGCTTCAGGAAAATGGCCACCGCGATGTCCATCTGCGCACGTGCGGCATCCCGCGGCCATTTTCCTACAGCTGCGCAGTGCATTCGGCACTTGCTCATGCGAGAAGCACTACGCCACCAACGGGAACTTAAGCAAGATGTGGGGGAGAAACAGCGCTGTGACCACGCCCATCTGACCTGACCAGCCTGATTGACAGGCGAAAAAGGACACTTTTGTAAGGTATTTCGGCAGCATAAGTAGGGAATCAGGGGACAAAAAATACCCTATTGTAAAGCACAGCTCAGGCCCTATTTAACAGTATTTTTTATCTCCTACTGAAAAAAACGGGGTGACAGGTTCCCTTTAAACGAGCATTGTCACATGACTTAGGATAAAAGCCAAACCAGAATCTCAATTTGCAGACACTGTGTTTTGGGGTACTGCCCCTCTTCAGTGCAAAGTGGAGAAACCAGATATCCACTTTTCACTGGCGAGGGACAGTACCCCGAAACACAGTGTCTGAAAATTGAAATTCTGGTATGGCTTTTATCCTAAATCATGTGTCAAGGCTCGATAAAGGGTTGACATTGACTTTTAGGATTGCTACTTGCAATAGGTGGCACTAAAGTTTTAGTCCTCTTCCTCTCTGAAGAGACAATTTCCTGAATAATAACTACATAAGCTTGTTTGATCATCTGATGGTTAGACTCCGCTAATATCTGTTGCCTCTGACTATGGACTAAGTTTTTAACATGGCTTTCCTTGACTCCATATTTGGGCCTGATTTTGTTCTTATCCCTGCTTCTCTGATTTCAGAATGGCTTGGTAGGTGTAGATGCAAGCAAAAAGCCAAAGCAACGAAACAATTAGTCTGCTGTATATAGAGGCTAAGACAAGTGGCTAGGTGGCTAGCACCATGTCAGGAGCCGGCTTTGAGTTTGTGAATTTGTTATGTGCATGGACAAATTAAGGTCAAAGTGGGACATTCTTATTATTTTTATGTGCAGCATGAAAAGGCATGACTATAGGTGCACATATCACCACTGTCCACACTATGTTATGGAAGAAAGATAGAGCAGTCTGTGATTATGACTGTTTAGCCAACAATGGATTAAAAAAAAAGAGTTCTCAGGCTTTTCTCTACAGGTGTTTTCTGTTTATGATCTATTTCTGGCTTTACTTTAAAAAATTGAATTAAAAACCTGAAAGTAGAAATGCAGTCCAAGGTCAGTTATGCATTTTCCAATGCTTTAATCTGGCCCTAATAGACTCACGCAGCATGAAATCCAATTGAGTGCATAAATGTTTTCTAATTATTTATTAAAGGTGAAAGTACAGTCGCTTGGGATTATGCATTGAAGTCTGATTACCCTAGATAAATTCAAGTACTACTGTACATCCATTCCAAGGGAAAGTAAATGACTCTAAAATTGAGAATCCTCTATGTGTACCATATTTAATAATTTTAATTGGTAGTTGAAATAAGATGTGTCACTTATTTCAAAATATCAAAGTTTAAAACCACATAATGGTTATTTATGTCCTGAAGAAGTTGGATAACCTCGAAACGCGTTGACATTGTAACTGCTTAATAAACATTGTATCTTGAACTCTTTCGCCTCCTGTGTCCATTAGTGGGATCCATCCAGCAGCACAAGGAAAACCGCTCTGTGTCGACGCAGCATTTCACAAGTCTAATGTCTCATTCAGATGCGCGTTATTTTTTTTAAAGGATAGAACAGGTTATCATTAAGCTAGGCCTACATAGTGACATGTAACGCAATAACAGGTTGCAACAGTCAATGGAATGATATCCAATGGTGTTGAGTTGCGACATGCGACCTACCGTGTCTGCAACTTGGCTGTTTAATTTACAGCAAAATCAGATATCTAAAATAGTCACTCGACAAAGTTGAAATAAAAGTTTCACAAATGTTCTGGGTCAAAATGCTCAAAGGATTGCTGTCATGAGATATGTCACTACTATGTAGCCCTAGCCTTATGGCCTATAGGCTGTCCGTATGTTGCGGATTGTGTTTCCACAATAAAATCACCAAGGTATGCTGATTTTTGATCCATCAATGTGTTTTTTTAAAATAGCAATGGGTTAATAAAAGCTTACCAATTTTCGCTTTCTTTTTTTTTGGTACACGAGAAGTCAATGATGTTAAAACTGACATACTGGCCAAACATTGATGATTTCATCCGGCACCCTGATGAAACTCTGATGGTCTGTCCTTTTTTACATTTATGAAAAAAAATGGATATCTGAATGATTGCCAAAGCTTAGGCCAAATGATTTTTTTTTTGCTTCTTTCTGACTTGATCTTTGTGTTCTTTCAATTAAGCATATGGTACTTTTTCTGTAAAGAGGTTAATGAGAGAATGCATAAAAAAATGCCTAGAGCATACTTTATTTGAAATATAAATAAAGGCCCGAAAACTTACCAAAAGTGTGACAAATGCTACAAAAATTAAATTTTCAATGCTTTCATATTTTCCCACTGATTTACAGTGAAACTTTGGCCACAGCATTTCTGCCATAAAAAATAGCAAAGTAAAACAAGAAAAAGATAACGTGACATTTTTAAAAAAAATTATATCATGCTAAGCCATCCTTAACATGTTGAGTAGCAAAGTCCATAAATCCTCTTTTGTGATGTAAGTAATTTAAAGAACATCCTGTTCTCAGAGCAAGATCCATATTTAATAAACCTATAAAACAAAATAGAATCCTATCTCTTTGCCGAGTCATGGGTATCCAATAGATTCAGTTGTGACTTGTAGTACTGTAGGAAAAGGTTGAAAAAACTTTGACAACTAACATTTTCCAGATGATCATTACTACATTTTTAAAATATCTTTAATTCCCTGACATTGCTTTTTTAACTAAAAGGTGGATGCTAAAATTTATTTTTACAGAAAAAAACATTGAAGAAAAATGCATAGTTCACCTAATAAACTACAACCTCTTCTGGCTTTGACCCAAAAACTTCAAGGTGTTTTTAAAAAATAAATTGTATGTGAAACATTGAAAAAAAAATTATTCATAAAGTTAGCATTTAATTCAACCTTATTATTTATTTATTATGTATTCCTCAAATAGAACCATCATATTCCACGGAACTTTACATACGTCATCATCACTCAACCCACTGGGGCTCACAATCTAAATTCCCTATTAGTATGTCTTGTGAAGTGTGGGAGAAAACCTGAGAACCCGATGGAGACCCATGTAAACATGGGGACAGCATACACATTCGTTACAGATGTTGTCCTTGGGGGGATTTGAACCCAAGACTCTAGCGCTGCAAAGCAACAGTGCTAACCACTGAGCCACCATGTTCTGCTAATAGTATTTAACAAAACCAGGAATACCATTCTAAAAAAAACATGTGTTTTTCATCTGTAGAGCTGGTTTTGCATATCCAACATTCACAGTCCAAGATTGGACTGCAATGTTCACGTAGGCCATTGAGTTCAGGTATGGAGACCAGATATTGTATGAGCGGATCTTTTAAAAATCTAATTTCCTGACTTTAGCCATTTTTTTCCCCCAAATTTGATTTATGGTGAATAAATTTGGGCAAATATTAATGTTGGAAAGCAACAATCCAGCTGACCATAAGAGCTTACATTTTAGAAGAAGGAGACCATAAGAGATTACACTTGAAAGGAGAGAGAGACTTATCCAGTGACTCTGTAGATGGAACACGACTCTGTTGTACAATCTGTGCTCCACTGGGAACCGCTAATCTGTGATGACCCAGGTGCTGACCATTACTGTACAAAGTATGTCTGTAAGTTATAGCTACAGGACATTATGGGAAGGCCTAAACAGCAACTAAAATTACATTATACTGTATATGATGCTTTAGCAGTGATGGAAATGATGCTGGACAAGTTCTTTTGGTAACCAAGAATTAATTCTCAAAATGATCAAATTCATGTAAAACTGTAATTATCAGGAAATATTACGCTAACTCAATACTCCCCACATCAGTCCTTGCATCTCTAAGGCCGGGTTCACATTTGCATTCAGGAGTGCTGTGAATGGCTGTGTACCTCCTCTGTGAAGCTCCGACTACACTCCGTCTACTTCTGCATGCGTCCTGCATTTCCCTGCGTACCTATCTTTAACATTGGGTATGCAGGGACATGCGTTGTATGCGGATGCGTCCTCATGCGGCAATTTGACGTGTGTGGCGACCACACAGAAACGCAAAATTGCCGCATGTGGACACATCCGCATACAATGCAGAGCAGACGGAGCATAGGCGGGGCTTCATGGAGGAAGAAGGGAAAATGTAGGCTGCCACCCGCAGCCCTCTTGACCAAATATGTGAACGTAGCCTAATGCATTTTCTGTTTCCACCAGTTTGGACGATGATCACACAATATCAGGCTGCACTGCAGTAATAAAGAATCATTGGGATCAAGGTGAGTTGAACAGTTTTTATTTCCACAACTTTGAACTAGCATCTTTTTCAAGTGAAGCAAACATTTGTAAACCATTCAACTCATCTTGGTAACAAGGACTCTTTATTACGACAGCGCAGTCTGACATTGTGCTTTTGTCCAAACTGGTCAACTATCCTGGAGGAGATCATACCCCAGCCATGAGGCAGCAGGTGTTCTTAGGATTTGTGCGTGCAAACAACCTGCTCAAGTGAGCACCGACTTTCCTTTTACTTTCATTTGCAGCTAAAAGGATATCAACCAATAGTCTTGTGCGTTTTTTGTTCTCCTACAGCTTTCATACTAATTGCCAGTTCCATTCATAGTGATCCATACTTGGATCGTGAATGTCAGATATGTGAAATCCATCATAATAGGTTTTTCATCTATGATATCACAAGCAGTCGTTGTATTGATGTATTTCCTTGTTCTCATTCTTTGTGTAAATGATAATACTTGGATTATGACCTCATTTGTTTAAAGGATTGTCAGGTCAAAATGGATAATCTACAGTCAGCCTGTGTGACTACAGACTTATGAATCCCCCAGCGCGCACATTGAGCACTGTGGGGATTTGCCGGTTTTAGACCAGGGAATGGGGGGTATGTATGTCTTATACATACTTCCTGCCCATGGACACGGCCTAGCTCTCAACACAATTGTATTGAGCCAAGGCCATTGACGCGGATGGACAGTGGGCATGGCTGACTAGAGGGTGCGGCCTCACGCCATACAAGTTTTTAGAGATTAAGGCCATGACCATCGCCCAGGGGTGTGTATAATTCGTTTTAAAGCAAGCATGGAGACACCGGCACTAAACATAATGTGCATACCTTGATGGATCCACGACAGGTTGGCAGCGCTTTCGCTTCACGGACACAGGTGCAGCTCACCAGACATGCAGTGTTATCAGGAGTCAAAGAAAAGAAGTGAAGGGGTTGCACTCTTATTTCCAGCAAAAAAGTCTTTAAGAATCATTAAGAGTGCCACCCCTTCACTTCTTCTCTTGGATTCCGTATGTATAACTCATACATAACCTTCGTTCCCCAGTCTGAAACCAGCGAATCATATATATATACAATTAACACTAGGGCTACAGGACTCGTGAACCCTGACTAGAACTACTGCTAGTAAGTAGTCAAAATGACTATGCCAGTAGTCCTAGTGTTAATCAACAATAACAAATATTAGGGATTCTTAAGTCTGCAGTCACACAGAATTACTGCAGACTTATCGGTTTTGATCGGCAACCCTTGTAATATTTGTTATTGTTGATTAAGTGTATATAGTTTTATTGTCTAAAAAAAATAACAAAAAAGCCATTAAGACAAACATTACCATTTTCTGGCTCTGCATACACTATCTAGTCATTAAAACGAACTAAGAACTATTATTTTATTTGTATCTAAACACATTTTATTCATATTGGGGCTAAAAAAATGTTCCTTTATTAATATTTTTAACACCATTTTTTTCAGACAGAATCAGATCATTAAAACTCATATACATGTCTATGCTCCATTTCTTCCGAAAGGTCAGGCTATCTTATGTTTGCCGGTTGGTTTGAATAAAATGTAGGTATAGTTTTTTGTCCTGTCACACATTTCGGAGAATCATCAATATTTAATCATAGCCGGAGGCCCTGACCATATCTAGTATTGATGTGCTTGAGCCTATTCTATATTCCGACACAAACTGCTCTTGAGATTTCACTTACCAATTGCAGGGCTGCCAGAGGCTTAGCTTTGTATTTAAATTGAATTTTCAAAATAAAATTTATATTCTTTTGACTTTTTTTTTCTTCATGCATGACGAATATGAGGATTTGACAATAACTAAAATTGAAGCCAAAAGTCTACAGCAAAATTTACTAATCACTTATCGTAAATCACTCCAAAAGAAAAGAGTCTTGATCTTTTATGCATTCACCCACCAAATGTTTATATTTCTATGTTCATACTTCCCAAAATCCAGGGGACACAGACAGATGAGGGCATGAATAGTATATTGGCTTAGGGTTGAGCGAAACGGGTCGAAAATTTTCAGAAGTTTCATGAAACCTGACCCGACCCCTGTGTGGGGTCGGCCATGAAGTCGGCGATCTTCTGAATCTGGAATCGGAATTCCGATACCGATTCCCGATATGTTTAAGATATCGGGAATTGGTATCGGAATTCAGATTTAAGTGTAAAATAAAGAATTAAAATAAAAAATATCGCAATACTTACCCTCTGACGCGCCCTGGTACTAACCGGAAACCTTCCTTCCTTAGAATCAGCCTTCCAAGACCTTGCGGTGACGCCGCGGCTTGTGATTGGTCGCGCGGCCGCCCATGTGACCGCTCGCACGACCAATCACAAGCCGCGACGTCACTGCGACGTCACCGAAGGTCCTGGAAGGGCTGATTCTTAGGAAGGAAGGCTGCCGGAAAGAAGCAGGGCGCGTCCGAGGGTAAGTATATACCTAATAGGAATATACTCAACCTCGGACGCGCCCTGCTTCTTTCCGACAGCCTTCCTTCCTAAGAATCAGCCCTTCCAGGACCTTCGGTGACGTCGCCGCTTGTGATTGGTCACGCGAGCGGTCACATGGGCGGCCGCGCGACCAATCACAAGCCGCGACGTCACCGCAAGGTCTTGGAAGGCTGATTCTAAGGAAGGAAGGTTTCCGGTTAGTACCAGGGCGCGTTAGAGGGTAAGTATGGCGATATTTTTTATTTTAATTCTTTATTTTACACTTAATTATGGATCCCAAGGCCTGAAGGAGCGTTTCCGCTCCTTTAGACCCTGGGAGCCATTGGAAACCTAATGCACTGCATTGGGTTTCGAGTTTCGGCCGACCCCGACCCCGACCCCGACCCCGACTTTTTTATAGGATCGGCCGATTTCACTCGACCCGACTTTTGAAAAAGTCGGGTTTCGTGAAACCCGACCCGATCCTATAAAAGTAAAGGTCGCTCAACCCTATGTTGGCTCTTTGAGTTCAATAACTCATCATAACTCATCATAATGCAGAATTTCACATGCTTTGGAGGTGGTAGTGGCCTCCTTAGGCCATGTTCACAAGTTCAGTATTTGGTCAGTAATTTACCTCAGTATTTGTAAGCCAAAACCATGAGTTGGTGAAAATTGCATAAGTGGTGCATGTGTTTTCATTATACTTTTCCTCTAATTATAACAATCCAGATTTTGGCTTACAAACATTGAAGTAAAAAATGACCAAATACTAAACGTATAGGCACAGCCTTACCTCTTTTATCCTTGTGAGTCTGCACAGGTTACACCACTGGTATGTTTGTTCCCTGCCAAAATAGAAAACTGAATGTTTAAATGTCAAAATGGGGGTTAAAGCACATCTAGTAGGAACATGAAAAAGCATAAAATATTCATCATATGTGTTAGGGCTAGCGGAACGCACCAAATAATTAAATAGATACTATAAGGTGCATTCGCAGCCCGGGGTCCACCGTGCAGAGATGGAACCTGGTGCTATGTAATGACGGACTATATGGCGGTACAATGTGAATACACACACGGGTTAACTTCACCCTGTATGAAGAAAGTGATCCCTGTTAAGTCACAGGGTCGCGGTACCGCACAGAGAGCGCAAGCAAGGAACCACAGAACTCTATCCCAGGACACAGGATTAGAGTTAGTGTAGACCTCTTGCGATCGACACCACAATTGGGGTATCAGAGGTAACTAATATGCACAGAAGTGCATGCTGTGCCACACTAGCGGATGCCACAAACCACCCAGACTTGGGTAAGGTAAGAGCTCTGCACTGGCGGTCACAGCAGTTAGACGCTGTTTCGTGCGTTAAGGCTGTGAGTTCAGCCGGGCGCTAGATTCCAGCCATACACTTTATGCGGACAGTTATACACAAGGGATGGGTTTTTTAAGGAACGACTTGCACTCATCAACACACACACAATAACAATTGTATACTAGCGCATGGCCATGTGGTCATGGAAAGCTTATATAGCTGCAGCACTTTCAGGACCTTCCAATAAAGGACCAATGGGAAGCTGCCACAGAAGTTTAGCACCTTCAGGACCTTCCAATAAAGGACCAATGGGATCTGCTGCAGTATCTGAGTATGTGACCCCCGACCTCCAATGGGAGGTCTTCCCGTGGGCATGCTCAGAAAGGGAAAATCTGGACTTAGTCCCAGAAAGACCTGCTCGCTGCTGAACATTGCTGGCTACAAGAACAAAGCCTGGAAGGACAGTAGTAACCAGTCGTCCAGTATTAGCCTGAGTTAGACGCTGGGTCCAATGTCTCCGCTGAGCAGACTCCACTGCGGCTGGAGAAGAATGGCAGACCGCAGCGGAGATGGTTCGAGATTCCACCTGTGCAGAAGCGGGAACTCGACACCTAACAATATGTTTTACAGATTTTGTAAATATAAAGACCTAACTTTTCATTTCACCAGTTGGTAACCATATCTTACATGTAAGGTTGGCAGAGATGGGACATGGTAATAGTGGGTCTTGGCTTGTGTAACGTCGGTGATTCGCACAGTTAGTGGACGCTGTTTGTGGATACTGTCCTACTCACATTATTCGCCTTGCTTGCTATAGAGAGGCATGGCCAGACTCTGCAGAAATTTAACCCTGCTGTGTTTTGCAAAATGTTGCTTCTCTGGCCTGTACCCTGCCAACAGTTGATATATTAGGTAGCTCCTCCCTACAAACTTTGATTGATCTTAGGTTTCTATTTCCAATTCATTTCTAGTTTCCTGTCTTGATGCACTCTTCTTTTGTCTCTCCTGTAACCGACCCTGCTAGTGTTTTTGTTTTGTCTAACCTCTCTGCTACTGATTCCGGCTTCACATTCTGAGCCTGTCCTGCATGCCCTCACCTTGGATTTCCTTACCACATCTCTGTTTACGCTCTCTGTGCTTTGCAGTTTTGCATCTATGCCTCTGACTCTCTGTTCAGCTGCTGCAGGTCCAGAACCTGCCATTGAGTGGCACCTGGTAGCTACCTTAATGGCCCAAATCTATCCTCACCATTAGAGCCTTTAGTGAATAACAGGTAGCTACTTAGTCACACCACTCTATGTTAAGCCCAACCAGTGGCCCAGTGGGTCCACTCCTATCGCTGTCAGCTTTCTCCCAATACATAACCCAAAGGTATGAACTGGAATAAAAACTGGTGTGCATGCAGCAGTGTAAGCGCATGTGCTCATTGGCCACTTAACAGAAAAAAAAACAAAGACGGAAACATAATGACTGAATACCCTGCAGCAAATAAATAAACAGCATAGTGCATGAAAATAATTTAGGGTACTTAGTTAACATGTTCTTTGATAGAAAAAATGCAAAAGCCATCCCAGCACTTGACGGTTACCCTTATGGTACAGTCCAAACACTAATATTAAAACATATGCAAAGAAAAAAGAAAAAAAGCCAGCTCACCATATCCAGCAGAGCACGGAACCAAGTCGTGACACGATGCGAACCAATGGAAAAAACAAACAAACCACGAGCTTTGACAAAGACCTTTCCGGTCGAAACGCGTAGCCAAACTCACGCAGGTCATGGTGTTGTCTTCATGGAGCTCATGATTTTTCATGTTTTTATATTTTCCCAATAAAGTTTGTTTATTTTACCTTTTGGAGCTGGAACATCGTGGTTTTTTTTTTTCCACTAATATTAAAAACCTTACCATTTGTCAAGCGACATGCATGTGGATTACAGCTGAGAAGGACCGGCCCAGCTAGTGGACATATATCCAAAATTTGCTAAAAAAAAGGCACCATTTTCAGAGTCCTGTAGTGTCTCCATTTTACGTGATCTGGGGCTGGGTAAGGGCTTATTTGTTGCGTGCTGAGCTGATATCTTCTGATCGCCCATTATAGCATTTTATTGATATCTAGCAGCGACTAAAAAATAATAATTCTGGCATTTTTAATTTTTTTCTCGTTACGCCGTTTAGCAATCATGTTAAATCTTTTTTTATATTGATAGACTGGGCGATTCTGAACACGGCTATAAAAAATTTCTGTATATTTGATTTTTATATTGTTTTATTTTAAATAGAGGGGAAGAGGGGTTATTGGAACTTTTATTTTTATTTTTTTACTATTTTTAAACACTTTTTTTTTACTTTTTGAATGCTTCAATTGTCTCCAAGGGAGACTAGAAGCTGCAGTACTTTGATAGCGATTATCAGATCACCTGTGTAGCAATCTGGCAATGACAACCATAGACAACCATAGAGGGCTGCTGCAGACCTCTGGTTGTAATGCTGACCCATGGGTGACCCGCGATCATGTGACAGGGTCACCAATGGGTGGGATTAGTGACATGCTTCCTGTAATCGCAAGTTAAATGCCTTTGTCAGAGATTGACAGCGGCAGCTAACTAGTTAACAGCCACGGGTGGATCATGAGTCCATCTGCGGCTGTTGCATGCACATATCAGCTGTAGAGATCAGCTGTCATGTGCCCAGAAAAGTGCAGGCTCAGGGCCGGAGCCTGCACCAAGCAGGAGGCGTCCGACATGTACATAGCAATACACCACATATCGGAAAGGGATTAAAAATCTTACTGTTTGTCAAGTAACATGCATGTGAATAAGGGCTGAGAAGGAGTGGACACACAGCCATGGGAAACCACATCAATACAATGCCTAGCTCAGAGAAAATGCAGGCCACACCTTTATATGTACATGGTGCAAACAGACTGGAATGCACAGTGGCCACTGAACAGAAAAAAAACAAAGACAGAAACATAATGATTGAATACACTGCAGTAAATAAATAAACAGCATAATGCATGAAAATAATATAGGGTACTTAGTTACCATGTTTTTGATAACATTAATACAAAAACTATCCCACTACTTCATGGTGACCCTAATTGGGGCAGTCCTAACTCTAATATTAAATACCTTACTGTTTATCAACATGATCCTCATCTTAGAGACAGACTGTTTGTGCTTCAGGGCAGCCTGTGGCCAGTTCTTTCCATTGTTTCTATGGCGCAGAGCAGGAAGATAAGCCTACTGTCCCGCCCCAGAGCACGGGCATCTCACTAACTGAAAACTTCTAACACTGATTAAACATGAACTACATAATTGATTTCTTCACCCCAAGTGTCATTTTAATCAGTGTAACCGATTTATTGAAATAATTTTAAAAAACTGCGTGGGGACCTCTATATTCTTGATAACCAACATTGTTGAAGCTGACAGCTGAGGGTTGCTGCCCCCCATCTTTGAATTTTGCCTGGCTTGTTATCAAAAATAGTGGAGAACCCACGTCGATTTTTTTCATTCATTTATTTAATTATAGTGGAGGTGGCAGGTGAGGAAAACCCCCATCATCCACTGCTGCTGTCACTGTTATTAGCAGCAGCAGTTGTAGGTTGATGGGAGTAATAGTCCCAAAAGCCCCCACCTGCTGTCATTGTTCTGACTTGAATATAACTCTCATCATTCTCATCTACTTGGGTCGATCGCCGGCGGAGCAGTGGAGAATGATAAGAGCTGTGTTCAGCACCCGGTGCCAGGGAACAGCGCTTACTGTGGCGATTCTTTCCTGCAGTCCGTCCGTGTGGTGCTGATGTGGCACCATGTTGTCACACATGTGCCACAAGTATTACACAGAGACATCTCCGGTACAGGTTTTTCCACTACTGGAAATAAACAGACGTAAAATCAGCCATAATTGGGGGGGTTAAAAAAGAAATATTTACCCAAAGTTACGTCAAGCACACACAGGGGGAAATACTCACCAAAGAAAAAATAATCAGTAATACAATGAAATACACATGATTCCCCATTCAGAGTTATAAAACAGAGGTCTAACTTTGCTTTGTAAAGAAAATATGTAACTTTAAAGTCAATAATGAATAGATAGATAGATAGATAGGCAGATTGTAATTTTAATGTTAATAATTCATAAGTACATATATATGAGATAAATGTACAAAACAAAAGTAAAGCTTTAAAATAGAATAAAATATAAATAGTAGAATAATAAGAAGAAAGGCTTAATATTTAAAGCAAGCATAGTGGGGACTTTCCTAGAAAGCTCCCAGGCTCGAGTTCATATGAGGACAACCAGCAGAGGGCGCCCTCTTATGAACTCGAGCCTGGGAGCTTTCTAGGAAAGTTCCCACGATCTAGGAACAGCCAGCAGAGGGCGCCTCACCGCAAATGAAGCTAAATATAGGTCATTGACCTATATTTAGCTTCATTCGCCGGGGTTTTGCAGAAATGAGCATCCTGCATTAGCGGAGCTCGTGTCTGAAAAATATTTTAACCCCTTCAGATGGATCTACATCGTTGGACGTGCCAGATACTCGGAAGGTATGTATATTGTTGGTTTATTATTTTTTTTTAATTTACAGATCGAGGGTCTTCAGTGAGTGGATTGAGAGTAGAATAAATTAATACAACAGCCTTTGATTTTTTCAATAAATTAATTTTTAATAATGTGTGTGTGTTTTTTTTTTAACCCTTTGCTAGTATTGGATTAATAATGGATAGGTGTCATAATTGACGCCTCTCCATTATTAATTAGGCTTAATGTCACCTTACAATAGCAAGGTGACATTAACCCTTCATTACCCCATATCCCACCGCTACATGAGAATGGGAAGAGAGTGGCCAAGTGCCAGAATAGGCGCATCTTCCAGATGTGCCTTTTCTGGGGTGGCTGGGGGCAGATGTTTTTAGCCAGGGGGGGGCCAATAACCATGGACTCTCTCCAGGCTATTAATATCTGCCCTCAGTCACTGGCTTTACTACTCTGGCGGAGAAAATTGTGCGGGAGCCCACGCCAATTTTTTCCGTCATTTAACCCCTTATTTTACTAGCTAGAACGGCCAAATTTTGCATATACACACTACTAACATTAGTAATGTGGAATATGCAAAAAAAATGGTGATATGAGATGGTTTACTGTATGTAAACCAGGTCTCATATCATGTTGGGTTTGTGAAGGAGATAGGAAAAGCCGGTAATTGAATTACCAGCTTTAAAGCTATCTCACGCTGCATAAAATATAAATATATATATATAGGTGTCTCCCTGACATATATACAGTTAGGTCCATATATATTTGGACAGAGACAACATTTTTCTAATTTTGGTTATAGATATTACCACAATGAACTTTAAACAAAACAATTCAGATGCAGTTGAAGTTCAGACTTTCAGTTTTCATTTGAGGGTATCCACATAAAAATTGGATGAAGGGTTTAGGAGTTTCAGCTCCATAACATGTGCCACCCTGTTTTTAAAAGGGACAAAAAGTAATTGGACAATTGACTCCAAGGCTATTTCATGGACAGGTGTGGGCAATCCCTTCGTTATGTCATTCTCAATTAAGCAGATAAAAGGCCTGGAGTTGATTTGAGGTGTGGTGCTTGCATTTGGAAGGTTTTGCTGTGAAGTAAACATGTGGTCATAGGAGCTCTCCATGCAGGTGAAATAAGCCATCCTTAAGCTGCGAAAACAGAAAAAAACCATCTGAGAAATTGCTACAATATTAGGAGTGGCAAAATCTATAGTTTGGTACATCCTGAGAAAGAAAGAAAGCACTGGTGAACTCATCAATGAAAAATGACCTGGGCACCCACGGAAGACAACAGTGGTGATCGCAGAATAATCCCCATGGTGAAGAGAAACCCCTTCACAACAGCCAACCAAGTGAACAACACTCTCCAGGAGGTCGGCGCATCAATATCCAAATCTACCATAAAGAGAAGTCTGCATGAAAGTAAATACAGAGGGTTCACTGCACGGTGCAAGCCACTCATAAGCATCAAGAATAATAAGGCTAGACTGGACTTTGCTAAAAAACATCTAAAAATGCCAGCACAGTTCTGGAAGAACATTCTTTGGACAGAAGAAACCAAGATCAACCTCTACCAGAATGATGGAAAGAGAAAAGTATGGCGAAGGCATGGTACAGCTCATGATCCAAAGCATACCACCATCTGTAAAACACGGCAGAGGCAGTGTGATAGCTTGGGCATGCATGGCTGCCAGTGGCACTGGGTCACTAGTGTTTATTGATGATGTGACTCAGGACAGAAGCAGCCGAATGAATTCTGAGGTATTCAGAGACATACTGTGTGCTCAGATCCAGCCAAATGCAGCAAAACTGATTGGTCGTCGTTTCATACTACAGATGGACAATCACCTAAAACATAAAGCCAATGCAACCCAGAAGTTTATTAAAGCAAAGAAGTGGAATATTCTTGAATGGCCAAGTCAGTCACCTGATCTCAACCCAATTGAGCATGCATTTCACTTGTTAAAGACTAAACAGCAACTGAAAACCACCACAGTGAAGGCCTGGCAGAGCATCAAAAAGGAGGAAACACAGCGTCTGGTGATGTCCATGAGTTCAAGACTCCAGGAAGTAATTGCCAACAAAGGGTTTTCAAAGAAGTACTAAAAATGAACCTTTTATTTAAAATTATTTAATCTGTCCAATTACTTTTGGTCCCTTTAAAAACAGGGTGGCACAGGTTAAGGAGCTGAAACTCCTAAACCCTTCATCCAATTTTAATGTGGATACCCTCAAATGAAAGCTGAAAGTCTGAACTTCAACTGCATCTAAATTGTTTTGTTTAAAATTCATTGTGGTAATATCTATAACCAAAATTAGAAAAATGTTGTCTCTGTCCAAATATATATGGACCTAACTGTATATGTATATATACCTATTCTATGTGTATATATCTACTCTAATCTAACCTGTCAGTGTGATTTTACTGTACACTGCGCTGAATTGCCGGCTTTTCTAAGGACACGGGTGCGTAAAAATCGGACAGCAATTCGGATGTCATACGGATGTTGCGATAAAAAACTCGCATCACACTCGCATGACACTCGCATGGCACTCGCATGGCACTCGCAGACGTTACATCAGTTTTTTCGGTCCGTAAATCGGACCGTTTTTTTCTCACACAAGTGGAAAGGGGCCCATAAACTCCTACACAGTTTTTGTCTCTACCTGATGCTGACACAGTAAATTTTGCTCATGCACTGCCGAAGAGATACACTTGTTTATTCACAGAATTGTTGTGCTGGTTAATATTTCATTTTCTGCAATATGTTTTTGATGGCCACATAATCCTTGTTCCCATTTTTTGTCTTTGGTTTTCATTTTAACACAAGTTTAGACTGTGTTACAAAGATTTTGTCCCTAGGAAAATTTTGAGTGTTCCTGATAGATTTTTTCATGCTGATTTCAGAAATGACTTCAGATTTTTCCTATCATGTAAGGTTTTGGAGAAATGATGCGAAACATTATAATATTCTATTAGAATTATAAAAACTCATATATGAACTTGAAATAACTCACTGAAATAACATAAATAGCTGATCTACACATATGCAAGAAATTATTTTGGGAATTCCGCGCAGGCGTAGTGAATCATTCGGTTGACCATGTACGGAGCATACCACATCTCCTGGCTAGGGGAGGAATCAAAAGAAAATACTGACATTACAGCAGGGGATCACCGAGGATTCATTTTGTGAGGTAAAATATTTCACTGACTGTTTTTAAACAATATTTTACCTCACAAAATATATCCTCTACGATCTTAACAGTGCACACACGGGAGAAGTCAGCACATGGGGAAACAGAGAGTGGATAGGTGGGTGAGCACATGGGGGGAGAGATTCTCAATGCTGCAAAGCCTGCCCCCATCGTGACATTAACGCCCTCCCAATGAGATAGCATTGGGGCTCCTTCTAGATACTATCATATATGAGATTTGCTTGAATACTTTTCACTTTAAAAACTGAAGATTTATTTTGAAATGTTGCGTTGGTGTCTCAACAGCAGTGATCATTTCTGCTACATACAGTATGCGGAGCATATACAATGAAAGCACAAAAGAAGGAAATGACTTAACTTGTTAAGAAAGCATATGAACTATACTTTGAATGTTCAACTGGAGATGAGGGCAAACAGTGTGTACCTCATATATGCTGTGCATCTTGTTCTAGAAGCCTTAGAGCATGGCTGAATTGATCACAACCTTCAATGCCTTTCCTATATATCACTAATTGAAATCTTCCAGTTGTAAATCTTTATTCATTACATACTGGAATGTGTTGAGAAAAATAAAACCTAAAAATTATCAACTTAAATCACAACTAATATCCCATGAAGGTCTGGAGTTGGAATGATGCTCAAAATCAAAGTGGGAAATTAAGTTACAGGCTGATCCAACTTTAGTGGAAATGTCTCAAGACAAGGAAATTATGCTCAGTAGTGTGTATGGACTCCACATGCCTGTATGACCTCACTATAATGCCTGGGCATGCTGCTGATGAGGCGGCGGATGGTCTCCTGAAGGATATCCTCCCAGACCTGGACTAAAGCATCCGCCAACTCCTGGACAGTCTGTGGTGCAATGTGACGTTGGTGGATGGTGCGAGACATGATGTCCCAGATGTGTTGATGACTTCGCCTCTTTCTTTAAACAGAAGATCGATACGATCAGAGAAAGCTTTGGCCCACAGCGCCCACTGCCCCTCTTAGCTGCTCAACCCTGCTCCTCCAAAACCAGCTTCTCCACCATGACAGAAGATCAGCTCTCCACCCTCCTGTCAAGATCACACCTCACCACCTGCACGCTTGACCCGCTCCCATCCCACCTCATCCCTAACCTTTCCACGGTCTTCATCCCAACCCTAACACACCTCTTCAACCTCTCACTCACAACAGGTGTCTTTCCCTCATCCTTCAAGCATGCCAAGATCACACCCATCCTCAAAAAGCCCTCCCTCGACCCATCCTCTGTGTCTAGCTATCGCCCAATATCTCTTCTCCCTTATGCCTCCAAATTGCTGGAGCAACACGTCCATCTTGAACTGTCCTCCCACTTCTCCTCCTGCTCCCTCTTTGATCGGTTACAATCAGGCTTCCGTTCCCATCACTCAACTGAAACTGCCCTAACTAAAGTCACCAATGACCTACTAACTGCCAGGAGCAAGCGACACTACTCTGTCCTCCTTCTCCTGGACTTGTCTTCTGCCTTTGACACTGTAGACCACTCCCTTTTGCTACAAATCCTCTCATCTCTTGGCATCACAGACTTGGCCCTTTCCTGGATCTCGTCATATCTGACAGACCGAACATTCAGTGTCTCCCTCCCCCACACCACCTCCTCACTTCGCCCCTTGTCAGTCGGTGTTCCTCAAGGCTCTGTTCTAGGACCCCTACTCTTCTCCATCTACACTTTCGGCCTGGGACAGCTCATAGAATCCCACGGTATGCAGTACCATCTCTATGCTGACGACACGCAGATCTACCTCTCCGGACCTGACCTCTCCTCCTTGCTTACCAAAATCCCGCACTGTCTGTCTGCCATTTCAGCCTTCTTTTCTGCTCGCTTTCTACAACTGAACATGGACAAAACAGAATTCATCATCTTTCCCCCATCTCACTCTACCCCTCCACCAGACCTATCCATCAATGTCAATGGCTGCTCACTATCCCCAGTCCCACACGCCCGGTGCCTCGGGGTGATCCTCGACTCTGCCCTCTCTTTCAAGCCACATATCCAAGCCCTTGCCTCCTCCTGTCGTCTCAAACTCAAAAATATTTCCCGGATCCGTGCTTTCCTTGACCGCAACACTGCAAAAACGCTAGTGCATGCCCTTATCATCTCCCGCCTCGACTACTGCAACCTCCTACTCTCTGGACTCCCCTCTAGCACTCTGGCACCACTCCAATCCATCCTACACTCTGCTGCCCGACTAATCCACCTGTCCCCCCGCTATTCCCCAGCCTCTCCCCTGTGTCAAGCCCTTCACTGGCTTCCTATCGCCCAGAGACTCCAGTTCAAAACCCTCACACTGACATACAAAGCCATCCACAACCTGTCTCCTCCATACATCTGTGACATGGTCTCCCGGTACCTACCTACACGCGACCTCCGATCCTCCCAAGACCTCCTTCTCTACTCCCCTCTCATCTCTTCTTCCCATAACCGCATCCAAGACTTCTCCCGTGCTTCCCCCATACTCTGGAACTCTCTACCCCAACACATCAGACTTGCGCCTACCATAGAAACCTTCAAAAAGAACCTGAAGACTCATCTCTTCCGACAAGCCTACAGCCTGCAGTGATCCTCAACCTACTGAACAGCCGTACAGCCAGCTCTTCCCTCTCCTAGTGTATCCTCACCCCCTGCAGACTGTGAGCCCTCGCGGGCAGGGTCCTCCCTCCTTATGTACTCGTGTGCCTTGTTATCTGCTCATGTTTAATGTATTTGTCTATATTTGCCCCGTATTCACATGTAAAGCGCCATGGAATAAATGGCGCTATAAAAATGTATAATAATAATAATAATAATAATAATGTGTTCAATCGGATTCAGGTCTGAGGAACAGGCGGGCCAGTCCATAGCTTCAATGCCTTCATCTTGCAGGAACTGCTGACACACTCCAGCCACATGAGGTCTGGCATTGTCCTGCATTAGGAGGAACCCAGGGCCAACCGCACCAGCATATGGTCTCACAAGGGGTCTGAGGATCTCATCTCGGTACCTAATAGCAGTCAGGCTACCTCTGGCGAGCACATGGAGGGCTGTGCGGCCCTCCAAATAAATGCCACCCCACACCATTACTGACCCACTGTCAAACTAGTCATGCTGAAGGATGTTGCAGGCAGCAGATCGCTCTTCATATATATATATATATATATATATATATATATATATATCTATAATATAACGCTGGGAGCGTCACTCTGTCCGAAGCATTTATAGACTGCGCAGGCGCAAGCGCCGGTGCAGTCTGGGCCTCACAGAGTGACGCTTCCGGGAGATCGCGGTATGCGTTCACACTGAACGCACACCGCGATCTCCGACAGAGAAGCAGGGACCGCCAGGAGGGTGAGTATCGGCCATATTCACCTGTCCTGCATTCCACCGCTGAGCGCCGCCATCTTCCCGGTCTTTGGCCTGTGACCTTCAGTTCAGAGGGCGCGATGACGCGCTTAATGCGCGCCGGCGTCGCCCTCTGACTGAACAGTCACAGCCAGGAGACCGGGAAGATGGCGGCGCGCAGCGCTGGAACGGGACAGACAGGTGAGTATAGGAAGTGCTGGGGGGCCTGAGCTGGCGGCGATACCGGCACCTGACCCCCACAGCGCACCAGTGTCCTTGCCTGCTCAGGCCCCGGATGGGTGCAGCACATGACAGGATGGGGACGCAGGATGGTTGCAGCACATACCAGGATGGGGACGCAGGATGATTGCAGCACATACCAGGATGGGGACGCCGGATGGGGACGCAGGATGGGTGCAGCACATACCAGGATGGGGACGCAGGATGGGTGCAGCACACACCAGGATGGGGACGCAGGATGGGGATGCAGGTTGGGTGCAGCACATACCAGGATGGGGACGCAGGATGGGGACGCAGGATAGGTGCAGCACATACCAGGATGGGGACGCAGGATGGGTGCAGCACATGACAGGATGGGGACGCAGGATGGTTGCAGCACATACCAGGATGGGGACGCAGGATGGTTGCAGCACATACCAGGATGGGGACGCAGGATGGGGACGCAGGATGATTGCATCACATACCAGGAAGGGGACGCAGGATGGGTGCAGCACATACCAGGATGGGGACGCAGGATGGGTGCAGTACATGACAGGATGGGGACGCAGGATGAGGACGCAGGATGGGTGCAGCACATACCAGGATGGGGACGCAGGATGGGGACGCAGGATGGGTGCAGCACATACCAGGATGGGGACGCAGGATGGGTGCAGCACATGACAGGATGGGGACGCAGGATGGGTGCAGCACATGACAGGATGGGGACGCAGGATGGGGACGCAGGATGGGTGCAGCACATGACAGGATGGGGACGCAGGATGGGTGCAGCACATACCGGGATGGGGACGCAGGATGGGTGCAGCACATGACAGGATGGGGACGCAGGATGGGTGCAGCACATGACAGGATGGGGACGCAGGATGGGTGCAGCACATGACAGAATGGGGGCGCAGGATGGGTGCAGCACATGACAGGATGGTGACGCAGGATGGGTGCAGCACATGACAGGATGGGTGCAGCACATACCAGGATGGGGACACAGGATGGGTGCAGCACATGACAGGATGGGGGCGCAGGATGGGTGCAGCACATGACAGGATGGGGACGCAGGATGGGTGCAGCACATGACAGGATGGGGACGCAGGATGGGGACGCACAATGGGTGCAGCAGATACCAGGATGGGGACGCAGGATGGGTGCAGCACATGACAGGATGGGTGCAGCACATACCAGGATGGGGACACAGGATGGGTGCAGCACATGACAGGATGGGGGCGCAGGATGTGTGCAGCATATGACAGGATGGGGACGCAGGATGGGTGCAGCACATGACAGGATGGGGACGCAGGATGGGTGCAGCACATACCAGGATGGGGACGCAGGATGGGTGCAGCACATGACAGGATGGGGGAGCAGGATGGGTGCAGCACATGACAGGATGGGGACGCAGGATGGGTGCAGCACATACCAGGATGGGGACGCAGGATGGGTGCAGCACATGACAGGATGGGGACGCAGGATGGGTGCAGCACATGACAGGATGGGAACGCAGGATGGGGACGCAGGATGGGTGCAGCACATGACAGGATGCGGACGCAGGATGGGTGCTGCACATACCAGGATGGGGACGCAGGATGGGTGCAGCACATGACAGGATGGGGACGCAGGATGGGGATGCAGGATGGGTGCAGCACATGACAGGATGGGGATGCAGGATGGGTGCAGCACATGACAGGATGGGGGCGCAGGATGGGTGCAGCACATGACAGGATGGGGACGCAGGATGGGTGCAGCACATGACAGGATGGGTGCAGCACATACCAGGATGGGGACACAGGATGGGTGCAGCACATGACAGAATAGGGGTGCAGGATGGGTGCAGCACATGACAGGATGGGGACGCAGGATGGGTGCAGCACATGACAGGATGGGGATGCAGGATGGGGACGCAGGATTGGTGCAGCACATACCAGGATGGTGACGCAGGATGGGTGCAGCACACGACAGGATGGGGACGCAGGATGGGTGCAGCACATGACAGGATGGGGACGCAGGATGGGTGCAGCACATGACAGGATGGGGACGCAGGATGGGTACAGCACATGACAGGATGGGGGTGCAGGATGGGTGCAGCACATGACAGGATGGGGACGCAGGATGGGTGCAGCACATGACAGGATGGGGACGCAGGATGGAGCAGCACATACCAGGATGGAGACCATATACCAATATAAATGCTCGCCACCCGGGCGTAGAATGGGTTCAATAGCTAGTATATATAAAATTAAGAGACCATTGCAAAATGTTCAGTTTGTCTGATTTTTCTCTTTATAGGTATATTTTTGATTAAAATGTAAATTTTTCATTTATTCTATAAACTATTGACAACATGTCTCCGAATTTCCAAGCAATAAATGTTTTATTTTTTTTTACAAAGAAAAATGGTCAAAATTAAAAAAAAACAGTGGTTTCAGACCTCAAATAATGCAAAGAAAACAAGTTCATAATCATTCATAAACATCAATACTAATGTTTTAACTCAGGAAGAGTTCAGAAATCAATATTTTGTGGAATAACCATGATTTTTTATCACAGCTTTCATGCGTCTTGGCATGCTTTCCACCAGTCTTTCACACTGCTGCTGGCGCAAAGATTAAAGCACTTCTTTTTGGTTTCATGTCTTGTGACTATCCATCATCCTCTTGATTACATTCCAGAGGTTTTCAGTGGGGTTCATGTCTGGAGATTGGGCTGCCCATGTCAAGGTTTTGATGTGGTGGTGGTCTCTTCATTTTTGACAGAGCTGTATATAGATAGATAGATAGATAGATAGATAGATAGATAGATAGATAGATAGATAGATAGATAAAAAATGCAGTTTACAGCGTGCATGTGTTCACATTAGGAGTGCTGGTTGTTTTTTTTTCTCTATTTAGTTACTGGATGCTGGCTGCCTCCAGACTGATCTTGCACTCCTCCCATTGACCTTGCAGGTGGCAGTAATCAGCTCTACCTGCCCAGAAATTGTAGGTTTAGCCCTAGAGTGACATGTTTTGTCCATAGTTGTAGGCTGGTGGCTCAAAAGTGGCATGAAGGGTAGAATTTGACCCATCAGAGGGAGATCACCTTGCCGTGGTTGATGGGCACACATGAATTGGACAATTTATGCGCTAAGAATCTTCATTTCATCTATTACTGTAAGTTTTATGAAAAAAAATTTTTTTGAAAAAAAATTGTGAAAAAATATTTTTGAGAAGTATAATTCATATTGAATATTTGTCTGTGTTTTCAAATGACCTAGATTCATGCACATGTGCTGCTGTGTTCTTTTTTATCTATATGATGCAGTTTGCAGCCTGCACATGTTCACATTAGGAGTGCTGGTTGTTTTTTTTTTCTCTATCTATATATATACAGTTATATGAAAAAGTTTGGGCACCCCTATTATTCTTAAGCTTAATGTTTTATAAAAATTGTTTTTTTTGCAACAGCTATTTCAGTTTCATATATCTAATAACTGTTGGACACAGTAATGTTTCTGCCTTGAAATGAGGTTTACTGTACTAACAGAAAATGTGCAATCTGCACAGACAGGTACAGAGGTTGAGTCAACTTTAATCCATGTCAACTGGCTGCAAGTGTGATTTAGTTATTGCCAACCCCTGTTAGGTGCCACAGGTAAGTTACAGGTGCTGTTAATTGCACAAATTAGAGAAGCATCACATGATTTTTCGAACAGTGCCAATACTTTCGTCCACCTTCTTTTTTATGTTTGGTGTGAAATTATATCCAATTTGGCTTTAGGACAATTTTTGTTGTGTTTTTTCATTTAAGACAAATTAAATGAAGATAATAATAACAAATCATTTGTGATTGCAATCATTTTCCGGAAGAAACTGAGTATTATCTGACAGAATTGCAGGGGTGTCAATACTTTTGGCCACAACTGTACATGGAACAAGCTTGGAAATATATGGACATAGACACATTGGATGCATCCAACATCTTTTATACAGCTACACCTGATTCAATAATTTTTGTATAATTCCTATTTTCCTATTTCCATCAGCTTTATATGGCCTTGTCCTGTGATTTTGCAATGTTTGTGTCTATATATTGAATCTGTATATCACAGTATTTGGTGGGTTACCCAGTCTTGTCTGCAAAAGTACTTTATATTTACCTTCAATATAAAAATAAGAACATTATGGGTCTCAACAAAATGGCAAAAAAAACAAACAAAAAAAACCTTTTTTTTTCAGTAGTAATATAATTATGAAAAAAATGGAAAAGTTTGGTATAGCCATAATTGTACTGGCATGGAGAATCAGATTGCTAGATCAATTTTACTACAGAAACAAAACCTAAAAAAAAATGGCAGATTTGCATTTTTTTTCACAATTTCACCACACTGGGTTTTCCAGTCCACTGTGTGTTAAACATGGTCATTAAAAGCTACAGCTCAGGCATTAGAAAAATAAAAAAAAAAGTTATGGCTCTTGGAACAAGTATAGGATAAGACAAAAAAAACAAAAATAAAATATTCCTTGGTCATAAACTGGTTGTGCCCTCATTGTCCTGGAATTTACATGTATTTACCTAGAAACAAGTCCTACAAAAGTGAGATAAAGTCATGTTTTTTTGAAAAGTTAGACTTAGCAATTCAAAGGTGCTATAGGTTAGAATGACAATAATAATAATGTCACACTTTGTAACAGAGTTAGTTTGTATAATTTCTACTATTTTATTTATCACCTTAATGCTTCATGATGGAAATGTACATCATGGAGTAAGGTTATTTAGAACGGGCTCAGGCGGTGAGCCCGCTCCACACAAGAAAGATGCTGGCTGTACATCAGTCTCTAACAGCAGTGATTGGTGCAAACAACATAGTCTGCTGTTACTCCATTAAATGATACTGTCAATTACGTCACAATCTGGCCTGGCATTCATTATGGCACCCATTAGTTCCCCCGCAATGTAATTGCGGGGTTACAATAGGTTGCCATAGCAACTGGGGCCCTGCTGAAGGCTCCCTTCAATGCCATGATAGTCCTACTGAGAAGTTCCGTCAAATACTGTGATTTTTCCTGTGTAATCGTCAATCCTTGCACTTTACTACTGTCCATGCTTTAAATATGTTTTATGCTCTGTGTAGCAGATAGTAGTTTATTTTAAGAAAAGGAAAAGTTAAGGCCGATATCTTGTATAATTATCTCCCTTGAAGGTCTTTGAGCTTGCTCTTCGGTTTATAATTAAAGTTTTTTTTTATTCATTTCCCTGTAGTCAATAAAAAAAAAGTCTGAGAATTTTTTTTTTTCTATTGGGTTTTAATAAGGTCCTTCTTTAGGATAAAGGCTTTTATATAACAACCTCCGTCAATAAACAGAGGTCAATAAAGAATTAAAAACTTAGTAGACTGGCCAACACCTACTCTTCATTAGTTTAAATATAGAAATAATTTAACGTGCACAATATTGAGATAAGGAAAAAGGCTTAAGGCTTAACTTGTATCTTCACGGCATCAACATTGCACCGCTAGTTTATGGGGATGACAACAAATCTTATCACATTTAACAATTTTTTTCTCCTCCGAATTAGAGATACAAAAATTATGTTTAGGGGATAAAGTGGTTTTATCGCAGCCTTCATCATCTCATTGATTACGATGGGTCAGATAACATGTGTCCCATCAAGAGGAATGCTGTTAACATTCACCCTCCAGTTACTTAACAAAAAAACTCTCTGGTAGCAAGGGATATAATTTAATTTTAAGATAAGAAAAAGTTATGTTTCTTGTAAATTTGGTTTCTTATATGCTCTCAAGAAAATTGTAACAACACAAATGTTGGTTCGACATGCATTCCATGTACAGAAATGAAGATAATTATGCAGAAACTAATCAAATTGAAAGAGCAATTAATAGTGATGAGCAAGTATGAGTGGGGGTTGTCTGGTTGCTAGGGAATCCCCACATGTACTCAGCCTGGCTAGTAGCTGTAAATCATTTAGATGAAAACTAAATCTCTGAGCAGTCAAATACTCGGAAGTCACCTGAGCGTGCTCGGGAAAACTCGAGCAACGAGTACACTCGCTCATCACTAGTAATTAACTGATTAAACAATCAAGGACTGTAAGAAAAAGTATACAATTTGTTCCAATATCTTTGTAAGTCAACATTATGCCAACTCAATGTTGCAAGAAAAGTATAAATGGGAAAATATATCAAAATTTGTACAAAGGTGAATGTGGAGAAAATTCTATAAATCCGTTCTACAGAGGTTGGACACCATAACCCTTGAGATCACCTCCAACTCTAGCATTCTATGATTCTATGATTCCCCATTTCCCTCAATGTTTTTCTGTGATACACATTGACCATTAGAATTTTTAAACCATGTAGCTTCAACTAGATAGGCAGCTGAGATTTACTAAAAGTTATGCTCTATATTGCAAAGGTAAGGCATGATCTTACAATTGGGAAGAGAAAAGGTGGTAAAAAAAATCATGCACCTACTGTAACTTCATGTGGTTCTTGGTTACAAAAAGGTTGACAGTGCAATATTTGATTGCTTGTATTAATTTTAGCAGGGTCATTACCACAGATGTATAATAAACTGCCAATGTATTTAAAAACTACCGCACTATAAAATGCCTCACTGCGGAGGCTAGACAAAAGCTACAAGTACCATCAATAACAGACGTACCAATGTAAAAGAACACCCTACTAGTGCATATTGAGACCAGCAGGCTGCGGCCAAAGATTAAGATATAACGAGGAACTAATGGTTATAAATTAACAGCCTGGTTTAAATATAATTCCTCTTGCCTACCTTTGAGAGTGGAGAAATGTCCTATTGACCGCAGGGTAGATGTCTCCAGTATGCGGGGTTCCCGTGCTGCTCTTGAGACAGAGCGGGTAGAGCGGAGGAAATGTGACCCTGACAAAGAGGTGCGCTCCACCTCGAAACGCATTGGTTTATTCTGACTCCCCTGTGCTTCCGTAGAAAAAGTGACGTCACTTTCAGGTCGAGCGGCCGAACAGCATCAGCCATCTTCCTTTTCTCCGCGTGTATCCAGGGATGCTACCGGCCGGGGCGCCTCTGGCTCTGCATCGTGAAACATTTCCTCCGCTCTACCCGCTCTATCTCAAGAGCAGCATGGGAATCTCGCATACTGGAGACATCTACCCTGCGGTCAATAGGACATTTCTCCACTCTAAAAGGTAGGCAAGAGGAATTATATTTAAAACAGGCTGTTAATTTATGACTATTAGTTCCTCGTTAGGAATGCGCATTATATCTTAATCTTTGGCCGCAGCCTGCTGGTCTCAATATGCGCTAGTAGGGTGTTCTTTTACATTGGTACGTCTGTTATTGATGGTACTTGTAGCTTTTGTCTAGCCTCCGCAGTGGTATTTTTTACTTTTTACTGATGTTAATTTAATTGTCAGAGGTCGGCACAACCTCTGTCCAAATACCAGCTGCTTCCCCTTATTTTCCCCCCCTTTCTTCCTTTTGAACATATACACGTGCAGCGCCAGTGTGGTTATTGGTTGATTGTATTTAAAAACTATGTGCAGCGTAAAGAAGTACAAGGAGTCCTGGATGTAATAATGTGACCCTGGCAGAGCCCTGCATTCTACATCTTTGAGTTTGTCTGAGATTTCATGAAGAATCAAAGAGGTTTGTGCAATCAACATGCACAGAATATCCGTGGTCAGTTCTCCGAGATGCTTAGAACAATCTTCATGCCAAAGTCCATCAAAAACTGCATGCAAGTGCACCTGAAGAAATTAATGCTTTGATGCTTCTTTGAAGGCAATGGGTGGTCACACCAAATATTTATCTTACTTAGATTTCTCTTCTGTTTATTAACTTTGAATTTGGTAGCAGATGCCCTTGTTCTTATTGAAGTGTGGACAATGTAAATTCATACTGAAAGCAGTAAAACCATGGAGAAAAATATATGGAAATAAGGAGTAAAGAAATGGTTCACCCTTATTAGCAGGAATTGTAGTGATACCAATAAATTAGAAAGTGAATTTCAGATTTGTAACACTAAATTAATAAAAGAGGATATCCAATCTGAACCCTTGATAGAGGCAAAAATAGGTTGCATGCCAATAAGTGTTCTGATTTCATTTCTGGCAGACACAAAAAAAACAAGCCAGTTAGCGCTAAACCAGTTTTATCTCTTTGTTACAGTTCTCAATTTAATGAAATCAAAACATTGTGTTAAGGTATCTTCCTTTATTGGAAGAAGATGCTACTTTGTCAAAAATTCTAGCTCTAGGTTGTGCAGTAGTTGACAAGAGGTCCAAAATGTTGGGAAATATAATTTCCTCTAACAGTTCCAGGTCCACCAATCTATGGCATATATAGCTTAGTTGTAAAGGCTTCTGCAAATGTGGACTAAATCGTTGCAGAATGTGTCAATATGCCATGATCACTAGACAATTTTTTAATAGTGACAATTGTCAGAGCCATACCATTAAGCATAATATTAATTGCAGCAGAGACAATGCTGTATATGTTATCAAATGCACATCATGCAACAAAATATATGTAGGCTGCACAACTAGGAGTCTTAAAAGGTGCATTTCTGAACACCAACTGACATTTGCAGCGCTTCTGACACTGACTGTTCCATGTCCCATGCTTCGAGGCATTTTATTCAGCCGCATCATCGGGAAGCATCTATGTTGCAAGTTAATGCGACTGAAAAGGTTTTTTTCACTTTGAAAGGTAGGGACACTGGTACGCTGCTCCGTGACTATGAAGCTCATTGGATGTACCATCTTGATACCTTCAGCCCGAGGGTTATGAACACAAGCAAGGAATTAATGTTCCATTATTGAGAAAAAAAATACTCATCTGTCTTGCAACTGTTTTGTTTTCAACAGCGTCATTCACTTGCATGGGTTTTTTCAATTAATTGCTTTTTGGTATTTTGCTACACCTGATGATTACAATGTTTTTATATTGATCATGTGATGTGATATGTGTGTTTATATTGGTGAAACTTCACACTAGACCTCAAACAGCTTGGATTGTGTGCCTCTTCACTCTTCCTCCAGAGTCTGGGACCTTGATTTCCAAAGTCTAGTGTGAAGTATCCACAATCAATGCTGGTTTGGGGAGCCATGTCATCTGCTCATGTAAGTCCACTGTGTGTTATGAAGACCAAAGTCAGTACGTCCGTTTACCAGGAAATTTTAGAGCACTCCATGCTTCCCTCTGCTCACAAGCTTTTTGTAGATGGAAATTTCATTCTCAATTAGGACTTGGCACTTGTCCACACTGCCAAAAGTACTAATTCCTGGTTTAGTATCACTTTGCTTGATTGGACAACAAACTCGTCTGACAAAGAGAATTTTTGCGGCATTCTCAAGAAGATGAGACACCAGACCCAACAATGCAGACTAGCTGAAGGCTGCTATCAAAGCAACCTGGTCTTCCACAATACCTCAGCAGTGCCACAGACTGATCGCCTCCATGCCACGCCGCACTGATGCAGTAATTGCTGTAAAAGGAGCCCCGACCAAGTATTGAGTGCATTTACTGAATATACATTTCAGTAGGCCAACATTTCTGATTTTAAAATATTTTTTCAAGCTGGTGTAAGGAAGTATTCTAATTTACTGAGATAATGACTAGTGATGAGCGAGTATACTAGTTACTGGAGATTTCCGAGCATGCCCAGGTGGTCTCCGAGTATTTTGGCGTGCTCAGAGATTTAATTTTTGTCGCCACAGCTGCATGATTTGCAGCTTCTAGACAGGCTGAATACATGTGGTATTCCCTAACAAACAGGCAATCCCTGCATGTATTCAGGCTGTTTAGCAGTCGCAAATCATGCAGCTGCGGTGATGAAAACTAAATCTCCAAGCACGCTGAAATACTCGGAGACCACCCAAGCATGCTCGGGAAAACCCAAAAAAACAAGTATACTCGCTCATCACTAATAATGACTATTTGGTTTTCATTGGGTGTTAGCCATAATCATCAACATTAACAAAAATAAACACTTGAAATAGATCACTCTGTTTGTAATTACTCTATATAATGTATGAGTTTCACTTTTTGTATTGAAGGACTGAAATAAATTAACTTTTTGATAACATTCTAATTTTATGATATGCACTTGTTTAAACAGTATATACACTGCTCAAAAAAATAAAGGGAACACTAAAATTCCACATCCTAGATATCACTGAAATAAATATTACAGTTGTAAATCTTTATTCATTATATAGCGGAATGTGTTGAGAACAATAAAACCTAAAAATTATCAACGTAAATCACAACTAATATCCCACGGAGGTCGGGAGTTGGAATGATTCTCAAAATCAAAGTGGAAAATGAAGTTACAGCATGACAATGGCTGGGAGCTTATGTTCCCAGGGATGCTAGATTTCTCTCCGGTCAGAGTCTGCTGAGGTGTTGTGGAGTGGGAAAACTGTTGCTCATAGCAACCAATCACAGTTCAGAGCTTTTTCCGTTTTTTCATTTTTGTTTTTCGCTCCCCTCCTTCCCAGAGCCATAACTTTTTTATTTTTCCGTCAATATGGCCATGTGAGGGCTTATTTTTTGCGGGACGAGATGTACTTTTGAAAGATACCATTGGTTTTACCATGCCATGTAACAGAAAACGGGAAAAAATTCCAAGTGTGATGAAATGGCAAAAAAAGTGCAATCTTACACTTGTTTTTTGTTTGGCTTTTTTGCTAGGTTCACCAAATGCTAAAACTAACCTGCCATTATGATTCTCCAGGTCATTACAAGTTCATAGACACCTAACATGTCTAGGTTATTTTTTATCTAAGTGGTGAAAAAAAAATTTCAAAGTTTGCTAAAAAAAACAAAACAAAATTGCGCGATTTTCCGATACCCGTAGCGTCTCCAATTTTCGTGATCTGGGGTCAGGTGAGGGCTTATTTTTTGCGTGCAGAGCTGGCATTTTTAATGATACCATTTTGGTGTAGATACGTTCTTTTGATCGCCCTTTATTGCATTTTAATGCAATGTCGCGGAGACCAAAAAAACGTAATTTTGGAGTTTTGATTTTTTTCTCACTACGCCATTTAGCGGTCAGGTTAATCCTTTGTTTTTGTTGATAGATTGGGCGATTCTGAATGCGGCGATACCAAATATGTGTATGTTTGATTTTTTGTAATTCTTTTATTTTGATTGGGGCCAAAGGGGGGTGATTTGAACTTTTATATATTTTTTATTTGTTTTATATTTTTAATTTTGGCATGCTTCAATAGCCTCCATAGGAGGCTAGAAGCATGCACTACACGATCGCCTCTGCTACATAGAGGTGAAGTACAGATCACCTCTATGTAGCAGAAAGGCAGGTGTACTTTGAACGCCGACCACAGGGTGGTCACCACCTGCCTAATTGCCCAGGCAGTCAGAGAGCCCTGGACAGGAGCCATCTCTACTTCTGTTCTCTGAGTCTCTTGGCTTAGAAAGAGGGGGCCAGCCAAGCAGCATTCGAGAAATTGAAGAAGAAGCAGTATGCCGTGATGCACAAGTGCTTTGTCTTTCCGAATCTGAAGAGGCGGGTGGGCCAGTTCCTACGGTTAGCAAACCGCAGTACGCATCTGATGATGAGACTCAGGTGCCACTTTCTGGTGCATGCTGTGCTGCCGAGACTACCCAGGATAAACAGTCATTGGAAGAGGGTAGTGTAGATGATGAGGTCCTTGACCCATCATGGCGTGAGGTACAGGAGGGTGATGGGAGCAGCTCTGAGGAAAAGATTCCCCGAACAGCCCAAAAAGGAGGGAGAGGGGGCAGACTGGGTTGCCTGTAGCCTCCACTTTGGCACCCATAAGGAGCATGCCTTTTCTAAAACCCAAAATGGGCGCTCCGAAGACTTGCAGTGCCTGGTCCTTTTTTGACACCGTTGCAGACGACATTTGCTTTGTCAAATGCAAGCTGTGTAATCAGAAAGGGAAAAGAGGGAATAGTGTCAGCAACCTCAATACCACAAATATGTGGAAACATGTGCGGACCAAGCATGTGGTAGAGTTATGAAGACACACTGATGACCTAGGCCAACCTACAGCACCACCAACCACCTCTTCAGCTCGTGTTGTAGCCTCTTCCTCCAGCTCACACACAGCTGGTTCGGCTTCCTCACAGGATCGCCATGGAAGAACCTCTGGCACTGTTGTACAGAGACACAGTGTAATTCCACGCACAGCACCACGTTCCCTGTCATCCTCACACTCCTAGGCCAGTCTACAGCCATCGTTAGCACAGGCATGGTAGAAAAGACATCCATACTTGGTAAACTACCCCCGAGCACAGGCTCTGAATGCTGGCATTGCAAAACTACTGTCTTTTGAAATGCTCTCATTCAGGCTGGTGGAGACTGACACCTTCCATAACTTCATGACATTGGCAGTCCCACAATACGTGCCCAGCTGCTTTTATTTTAGCAGGCAAGCCGTCCCTGCCCTGCAAAATCATGTGAAGATAAACATTAAACATGCGCTACTAAACGCCGTCAGTATCAAGGTCCACCTGACCACTGATGCGTGGACCAGTAACCATGGACAGGGACGATACCTTTCCCTCACTGCTCATTGGGTAAATGTTGTGGAGCCGGGTACAGATCTTGAGAGTGGCGTTGTACGTGTTCTGCCAACTCCAAGGATTGCAGTAATCCAGTCTGTACACATTGACTTCTCCTCATACTCCAGTTCCTCTGAATCAGCGCTGCAGGAGCCATCACAGTCTACCTCCACATGGACCTGTGAACGCTTACCTGTTACGACCGATATGAGCACAGCCGCGGCCAAACGTCAACAGGCCATACTGAAAATAATTTCTTTGGGTAATCGAAGCCACACAGTGCAGGAGCTCTGCAATGCCATCAAGCAGGAGAGTGACGTGTGGTTTGTGCCACCAAATCTCCAGCCAGGCATGGTAGTGTGGGAAAATTGCCGAAATCTGGTGGCAGCTCTGGCCCTAGGCTACCTCACTCACATCCCATGTCTGGCACATGTGCTCAACTTGGTCATGCAGAGTTTTTTGAGGGACTATTGGGATCTTGATGCACTGCTGCACAAGGTCCACCTAGATTGTGCTCACTTGTGGCATTCTAGCATGGCAAGATCGCGCATTGCAGCTCTGCAGTGCCGATTCCGCCTTCCAAAACATCGCATCATATGTGACCTACCCGTCAGGAGGAATTCAACGTTACAAATGTTGGAGCAGTTGTGTGAGCAGCAGGCAGCAGTATTGGAGTACCAGCTGCATCAGGCGCAAACAAGTCGCACTGCGCGCCGTTCACACCTCACCACCACTGAGTGGGCCTCTATTAAGGACATCTGCCACGTTTTGCATGCTTTCGATGATTCCACGTGGATGGCGAATGCTGATGATGCACTAGTCAGCATGACTATCCCCCTTATCTGCCTGCTTGAAAAAACACTGCAAGCTCTAAGGGAGGAGGAGGTTGTGGAAGAGGTGGAGGATGAGGAGTCACAAATGCCATCTGTTTCTGGACAGTATGCGCAACGTGGTTCCTCAGAAAGGCCTAGACAGTGGAAACTTTGTGAGGAGGATGCGGAGGAGTCAATGGAGGAGGAAGACATCTGTCCAGAGGAGGGAGTTACACAATGCTCCAGTAGTCAGTATGTAGAGCGAGGGTGGGGTGATGCAGAGCAGGCACAGATGATGCCTCAAGCAGGGGACAGCATTTCTTGGCCAGTTGGCAGTCTGCAGCACATGGATGAATTCATGCTGCAGTGCCTAGGAAACGAATGCCGCATCACCCACATTCTCAACATGGCTGATTATTGGGTGTATACCCTCTTAAATCCTCACTACCGGGACAATTTACAAAGCCTCATAATACAGTTGAACAAGGAGCATAAAACGCAAGAGTACCAAGACACACTGGTGCATTCCATCATGTTCTCCATTCCAACAGAGAGCAGTGCTGCTAGTGCTTTGGGTTTCAGTAACGTCAGCTGATCCCCTGCTGTGTATCCGGCAATTTCTCCTGCTCTGTCCACATTCACACTACTACTGATTTTAAACTTGCTCCAAATAGGCCTCTGCCTCCACTCTTTCTAGTATTGACCATGTAGGCCTCTGGCTACACTCTGTTTCTATAATTGACCCTGGGCTCCAACACTGCCTGTTGCTGCTCAGAAGTATCGTCTGCACAGTCAACACATGCTTCAGGGTTATCGGGGTTCAGTAACTTCAGCTGATCCCCTGCTGTGTTTCCGGCTATTTCTCCTGCTCCGTCCACACTCACACTACTACAGATATTAAACTTGCTCCTATTAGGCCTCTGGCTACACTCTGTTTCTCCTGTAATCCCTGGGCTCCAAAACCACCAGTTGCTGCTCAGATGTGGCGTCTGCACAGTCAACACTTGCTGCCATGTTATTGGAGTTCAGTAACATCAGCTGATCCCCTGCTGTGTGTGGCAATTTCTCCTGCTCCGTCCACACTCACACTACTACAGATATTAAACTTGCTGCAATTAGGCCTCTGGCTACACTCTGTTTCTAGTATTTACCCTGGGTTCCAGCACCACCAGCTGTTTCCCAGCAGTGTCTTTGGCATGGGTACTCCCTCCTGCCCAGCCTGGTTCCAGCCCGCCAGCTGTTTCCGGGTAGTGTCAAGGTCACTTTGCCTTCAATACATTGTCCTGTCGTGTTACAGTCGGGTTAGCTGACTCTATGGTGCCTGCAGTTTAGGTGCTTCCTATGTGGGATGCAGGATCTGGCAATCAAGGCTGGTGCCGTAGTGCCAATAGGACAAGCTCCCCCTGAAGGACTGTGGGTTTTGGTAACTGTGGCCAGCTCGTGGCCCTGCTACTTTTTTTTTCATGTGGACCTTCTGCTGCCTATCAGAGTTCCAGCACCATTATCTGGTTCTTTGGAAGTCAATTTTGAATAGGTCCCCCTGGGTTCCAGTACCGTCAGCTGGTTTCAGGCAGAGCCTTTGGTTTTGGTGCCTCCTTCTCGATATCCAAGTTCCACCAATGCCTGGTGGTCCTTAGTAGTGCTTTCTGGCACAGGTACCTCCTGCTTAGTAACCGGGTTCCAGTACCATCAGCTGGTCCTCGGTAGTTCCATTGGCTCTTGTACCTTCAGCTACCCATCCAGGTTCCAGTACCATCAGCTGGTCCTCGGCAGTTCCTCAGCCTTCTTGTACCTTCTGCTACATTTCCAAGTTCAAGCTTTTTGAAATGGTTTTTGGTAATCACTGTGGATCTCCCTGACGACGACACTAAAGACGACGACCCTGAAGACCACCCTGATGAAGATGACGACCCCGGAGACGACGACCCTGGAGACGGTGACCCTGATGACCACCCCAAAGAAGATGACGACCCCGGAGTCAACGGCCCTGGAGATGACTACCCTGAAGGCCACACCGAAGAATACGACGACGTCGGAGACGACGACCCTGGAGATGACGACCCCGGAGATGACAACCCTGAAGACCACCCCGAAGAAGACCAAGAAGATGACCCTGAAGAAGATGACCAAAAGGACAAAGAACAAGAAGACAACTACCAAGATACAGAAGAACAAGAGACAGAAGGCCAAGAAGCAGAAGAACAAGAAGCTGCAGAACAAAAAGCAGAAGAACATTAAGCATAAGACTAAAAATCAGAGAAAAAGATATTTTCTAAATTATAAGCAGAAGAAGACTAAGCAGTGTATGGGGGTGAGTCCATTCCTCCTCATGGTGCCCCTGGAAAAAAACCTGCTGCTGCAGGCAAAACTGAATGTGAACAAATCCTGTTGCAAATCTTTTGTGACAGGCAGAACGGAAGGTGTGATCTTCAAACTTTTATAGATAACAACTACAGGAATGCTTGTCACAAATAAGAATATGATGAAGAAGAAGAAGATGAAGAAGTAGAATATGAAGAATAATATTTAAATAACAAGAATATGAAGAATGTAAAAAAAAGAATAATAGGAAGAAGGTGAAGAAGAAGAAGATGAATAAGGTGAAGAAGAAGTTGATGGAAAAGATGCTGCTGCTGAGGATGATGAAGGAGAAAGTGTGGGAGAAGTAAAAAAGAAGGTGAAGAGCATGGAAGTAGTGAAACATAAATATCTGACAAAATATAAAAAAGCTTAACATAGTCAATATCATTATAACTCCTAATGTCTTAAAAAAGAAAATTAATTCCTGCTATTCCATTTGATTGGGCTAAACCTCTATGCCTTTAATGTCTTCTCCACCTCCCCCAATACATTCTACATTATTCTTAGTTGTTTTCCTTCATGTAGAATTAACCTACAAGGAAAGAAAGGGCTTATTTTAATTCCGATATTTGTGTCTCATTGACTTGCATTGGTTTCCGGTATTGGAATCGGTGATACCCGATATTTTTGGGGTATTGATCCGATCCGATATTTCCCGATATCGGAAGGTATCGCTCAACACTAATTGTCAGTCAAAGCGATATTACATGAGGTTTTCTGCAGTAAAAGAAGACCAAAAATTACCTCTTCTGCAGAGAATAGGATCATCACAGTTACCATCCTCCGACACCACAAAACGACAAAACCCCAGGAAATCATCTTGATTACTTATGTACATGGATAGGGTGGTGTGATGATGTATGGATGTGGTAATCTTGCCAATTTATTCAAAATTCAAGGTATGTTTACCCAACATGGGTGCGACAGCATTATACAATAAGATCCCATCCCATCTGGTTTGCACTCAGTGGGACCATCATTTGCGTTGCAACCCTATGACCCAAAACACACCTCTATACTATTTAAGAGCTTCGTTATCAAGAAGGAAAGGGAGGGAGTGATGCGTAATATGTCATTCGAAATCCTTAGCCATCACGCAAATTCAGTTGGTCTGTCATGAGTTGGACAGCAGAATGAAAGCAAAGCAGCCAATAAGTATCCACCACTAAAGATGGACAAATTTATTTGAGTGGAAATTAATTTAAAAAAATACAAATTCTCCAAAATATGTTGTTTTTGCAATTTATTTCTTGCAAATTCAGAAAAATATTGGCCAGCCATACATACATGGCCAAAATTATCACTCTTTTTATTGTTACAGAAAGTTAAGTCTGGACCATTTTTGAGGTTTTGCCTTTTTTTTTCAAAATTTTTTTGTGTTGTTCCAAAACACACAAAGGAAATAAGCATATGTATAACAAAATATGTGTGAATGCAGTAACTTGATGGTAGAATTACTGCCAACACTTTCAGTCATGACTGTATACAAACTCCTCGAAATTGAAATTGCAACACCAAGAATTGAAAATTCATGGAATAATATAAATCACAGGTGAGAGGACCTTTACTATTTGCATGTCAACATTCCTCAGACAGCCATTAATAACCTCATTGACAGCAGTCACGATTGTAAGTGTAGGGGTTTCTGCATGTGGCACTCACACTTGATACTGTTTTTTTTGTTAACTTGACACTGAATAAATTGAGATTTTTTGACAGTTTTGTATCCATTTTTTATCATTTGTGTATCTTTAACATATCAATCAATCCTATTATTTTTATAATTCCGTGACTGTACATTCTTGGCGTTGCTATTTCAATTTTGAAAAGTGTATATGTACATAAATATTTTTTTTATTTACAACATGAAAAATAAATGTAATCTTTAACACTAAAAGAGATTTATAACCACATAACATCCACTAGTTTAACAGATAGTGACCTACGAAAAGAGAAAATCAGATAGAATAAATGGTTTGAAAACATAGTACAAGTGATAATAATAACTGACAGTGCAAAATTGTATAGTAGAATGTATTATTTTCTTTTCTGTTGTCAGTAATAGCGATATTACTAGATATAGAGCTAGATTAAGGGCTTTGGTCAAACTGTACAAATGTAATCTCCAAAGTCCATGTGCATCTTGAGCAGCAAAATGTGTCAAGTATGTGATAAAATTCACTCCAAGATATCAATTGTATTCTTTTAGAATAATAGTAATTACTAACATTAAGGATATTTCAAATAAAATAACATCAGCTTTGCATCAGAGCATATTATACTATGATACTAGAGATGAGCGGATCATTTAAAATTTGAACTCGCATGCTTCGCTAAATTTAAAAAATAACTTTGGTATGAATTTTAGGGATGAGTGAGAACTAAAATGTTCAGATGCTCGTTACTCGAACTGAGTGATTCCTAAAGATTGGGAGCTTGTTTAAAGTTAAAAGTACAAGGGTAGTCAATGGGAAGTCAGAGCATTTTTCCGGCAGATGTTACAAGAATGTTTGGGGGCAATGAAAATGATGAAACAGATAGAAAAAGGGCTGAATGTAAAATTTAAATAATTTGAAAAATTTGTGGGGTCCTCCTCATATTTGACAACCAGCAAAGCAAAAGCTGACAGCTAGGGACTAGTATTCTCATGCTGGTAAGGGGCCATGGATATTGCCCCCCATGCCTAAAAATAGCAGACTACAGCCACCCCAGAAACGGAGCATCTATTAAATGCATCAATTCTTGTGCTTTGCCCAGCACTTTTCATTTGCCCTTGTGACATCAAGCCCACGGCTTAGTAATGGACAGGCATCTATAAGACGCCTTTCCATTACTATATCAGAATAGACGCGTGCACAGCCTTTGAAGAGGTACAAGAGTAGGTTCCAATAACATGAATAATAGCAAAAAACTCGGCACTCAGACTTAACTTAATCAGATACAGTGATTTAATGGTGTCCACGGTAAGTAACAGAAGAAACTTTTCGGTCCTATAGCGGGACTTTCATCAGTCATTACAGTGTTAAAATAAATAATCCATAATTAACAATAAACGGACAATAAACCATAATGAACATAATGGTGGATTTTCTCACCGCATATAAAGCAAAAATATCGAAAAGTATATACAAAGCATATCAAGGTCAACAGATTAGAAGTTAGTGGTAAATATGAACAACTGATAGTCACAAATATGACAGAGTAGATGGCAGGAGGACATGTATCGGGGAAAAAGAGAGGCAAGTAAAGTACCAATATTTGATCGTGAATGGAAGTTAGTGGACCTGAAGGATTGTGAATTTTCATTAAGGTCTAGAGGTAAACGGAGATCGAGTGATATAGCCATAAAGCAGCGCTGTATATGTGAAAGGACAAATAGAGCTGAATGTGCTGGAGCGTACCATATATGTAGGTGGACACAGCCAGTGTCTCAGGGGGATGGCCAAATCCGGCGGTATTGCCTATAGGTAAAGTACGTATAACGACAGTTATAAATAACTGAGGGCAGCCATTGATAGTGGGAAATAGCTCCCTGATACTAACCTTCTGTGGAATGGAGCCTGCGTGTTCTGGTCAGTGGAGGACACGGTATCCACCGCAAGTCAGTGCGACCAGGAAGTGTGGCAGGAAGTGCTAGATAAGAGCAAGGGGCGGGAGTTACTGTGGCCGTGAGCCTATCAGTGCGGACCGGGAGTGGTCTAAGGCAGGGAAACATAGCTGTGTGTATCAAAGGCTACTCCAGTGCATTCCAGGTGCCGGGAGGAGTGCATTTATTTCTTGTGAATACGTAGCTAGGCGTGTCCAGGAAAAAGGCATGCGAATAAGGTGAAGTGTTCATTAAACGAGTGATGCACCTCCAACTTTTAGTATAGGTGACTCTGGGAGGAAAAAGGACAGTATTAGCATATGGACAAGCAGCACTTTGTGCACGGTCAGCATTAATAACAAATAAAGTAATATAGGCAATATGAACAATAACGGCGTGATTGCGTCCTACAGGGAGTGAAAACTGTTATGAACTGGTGATTCAGAAACACAATGGACCTGGTGGTTAAGAGCACACAAAGTGACCTGATAGTTACTAATAACATAGGACGAGCTCTGAGATGTGGGAACTCTGCTGACCGCAATCCCTAATCTTATCACACCACACTAGAGGTAGCCGTGGAGCGCTCCTGACCAGACCTAGGCGCCTCGGGCACAGCCTGAGAAACTAGCTAGCCCTGAAGATAGAAAAATAAGCCTACCTTGCCTCAGAGAAATTCCCCAAAGGAAAAGGCAGCCCCCCACATATAATGACTGTGAGTAAAGATGAAAATACAAACACAGAGATGAAATAGGTATTAGCAAAGTGAGGCCCGACTTACTGAATAGACCGAGGATAGTAAAGATAGCTTTGCGGTCAGCACAAAAACCTGCAAACAACCACGCAGAGGGCGCAAAAAGACCCTCCGTACCGACTAACGGCACGGAGGTGCTTCCTCTGCGTCCCAGAGCTTCCAGCAAGCAAGAAAAACCAATATAGCAAGCTGGACAGAAAAAATAGCAAACAAAAGTAACACAAGCAGAACTTAGCTTATGCAGGGCAGACAGGCCACAAGACGATCCAGGAGAGAGCAAGACCAATACTGGAACATTGACTGGAGGCAAGGAACAAAGAACTAGGTGGAGTTAAATAGAGCAGCACCTAACGACCTAACCTCGTCACCTGAGGAAGGAAACTCAGAAGCCGCAGCCCCACTCACATCCACCAGATGAAGCTCATGGACAGAACCAGCCGAAGTACCACTCATGGCCACAGGAGGTAGCTTGACCACAGAATTCACAACAGTACCCCCCCCTTAAGGATGGGTCACCGAACCCTCACCAGAGCCCCCAGGCCGACCAGGATGAGCCAAATGAAAGGCACGAACCAGATCGGCAGCATGAACATCAGAGGCAAAAACCCAGGAATTATCTTCCTGACCATAACCCTTCCACTTAACCAGGTACTGGAGTTTCCGTCTCGAAATACGAGAATCCAAAATCTTCTCCACTATATACTCCAACTCCCCCTCAACCAAAACCGGAGCAGGAGGATCAACGGATGGAACCACAGGTGCCACGTATCTCCGCAACAATGACCTATGGAATACATTATGGATGGAAAAAGAAGCTAGAAGGGTCAAACGAAAAGACACAGGATTAAGAACCTCAGAAATCCTATACGGACCAATGAAACGAGGCTTAAACTTAGGAGAGGAAACTTTCATAGGAATATAACGAGACGACAACCAAACCAAATCCCCAACACGAAGTCGGGGACCCACACGGCGCCTGCGGTTAGCGAAACGTTGAGCCTTCTCCTGGGACAATGTCAAATTGTCCACTACATGAGTCCAAATCTGCTGCAACCTATCCACCACAGTATCCACACCAGGACAGTCCGAAGACTCAACCTGCCCTGAAGAGAAACGAGGATGGAAACCAGAATTGCAGAAACACGGCGAAACCAAAGTAGCCGAGCTGGCCCGATTATTAAGGGCGAACTCAGCCAAAGGCAAAAAGGACACCCAATCATCCTGATCAGCAGAAACAAAACATCTCAGATATGTTTCCAAGGTCTGATTTGTTCGTTCAGTTTGGCCATTTGTCTGAGGATGGAAAGCCGAGGAAAAAGACAAATCAATGCCCATCCTAGCACAAAAGGCTCGCCAAAACCTCAAAACAAACTGGGAACCTCTGTCAGAAACGATGTTCTCCGGAATGCCATGTAAACGAACCACATGTTGGGAAAAACAATGGCACCAAATCAGAGGAGGAAGGCAATTTAGACAAGGGTACCAAATGGACCATCTTAGAGAAGCGATCACAAACCACCCAAATGACCGACATCTTTTGAGAGACGGGGAGATCCGAAATAAAATCCATAGAGATATGTGTCCAAGGCCTCTTCGGGACCGGCAAGGGCAAAAGCAACCCACTGGCACGAGAACAGCAGGGCTTAGCCCGAGCACAAATCCCACAGGACTGCACAAACGAACGCACATCCCGCGACAGAGACCGCCACCAAAAGGATCTAGCCACCAAATCTCTGGTACCAAAGATTCCAGGATGACCAGCCAACACCGAACAATGAACCTCAGAGATAACTCTACTCGTCCATTTATCAGGGACAAACCGTTTCTCCGCTGGGCAACGGTCAGGTCTATTAGCCTGAAATTTTTGCAGCACCCGCCGCAAATCAGGGGAGATGGCAGACAAAATTACCCCCTCTTTGAGAATACCCGCCGGCTCAGGCAAACCCGGAGAGTCGGGCACAAAACTCCTAGAAAGGGCATCCGCCTTCACATTCTTAGAGCCCGGAAGGTACGAAACCACAAAGTCAAAACGGGAGAAAAACAGCGACCAACGAGCCTGTCTAGGATTCAACCGTTTGGCAGACTCGAGATAAGTCAAGTTCTTGTGATCAGTCAAGACCACCACGTGATGCTTAGCTCCTTCAAGCCAATGACGCCACCCCTCGAATGCCCACTTCATGGCCAGCAACTCTCGATTGCCAACATCATAATTACGCTCAGCAGGCGAAAACTTCCTGGAAAAGAAGGCGCATGGTTTCATCACCGAGCCATCAGAACTTCTTTGCGACAAAACAGCCCCTGCTCCAATCTCAGAAGCATCAACCTCGACCTGGAACGGGAGCGAAACATCTGGCTGGCACAACACAGGGGCAGAAGAAAAACGACGCTTCAACTCCTGAAAAGCTTCCACAGCAGCAGAAGACCAATTGACCACATCAGCACTCTTCTTGGTTAAATCAGTCAACGGTTTAGCAATACTAGAAAAATTATTGATGAAGCGACGATAAAAATTAGCAAAGCCCAGGAACTTTTGCAGAGTCTTCAGAGATGTTGGCTGAGTCCACTCATAAATGGCCTGAACTTTAACAGGGTCCATCTCGATAGTAGAAGGGGAAAAAATGAAACCCAAAAATGAAACCTTCTGAACACCAAAGAGACACTTTGACCCCTTCACAAACAAAGAATTAGCACGCAGGACCTGGAACACCATTCTAACCTGCTTCACGTGAGACTCCCAATCATCCGAGAAGACCAAAATATCATCCAAGTATACAATCAGAAATTTATCCAGGTACTCTCGGAAGATGTCATGCATAAAGGACTGAAATACTGATGGATCACTGGAAAGCCCGAATGGCATAACCAGGTACTCAAAATGGCCCTCGGGCGTATTAAATGCTGTTTTCCATTCATCGCCCTGTTTAATACGCACAAGATTATACGCACCACGAAGATCTATCTTGGTGAACCAACTAGCCCCCTTAATCCGAGCAAACAAATCAGACAGCAGCGGCAAGGGGTACTGAAATTTGACTGTGATTTTATTTAGAAGGCGGTAATCAATACAAGGTCTCAGCGAACCATCCTTCTTGGCCACAAAAAAGAACCCTGCTCCCAGTGGTGACGACGACGGGCGAATATGACCCTTCTCCAAGGATTCCTTTACGTAACTCCGCATAGCGGCGTGCTCAGGCACAGACAAATTAAACAGTCGACCTTTAGGAAACTTACTACGAGGAATCAAATTGATAGCACAATCGCAATCCCTATGCGGAGGTAGGGCACTGGACTTGGGCTCATCAAATACATCCCGGTAATCCGACAAGAACTCTGGGACCTCAGAAGGGGTGGATGATGAAACAGACAGAAATGGAACATCACAATGCACCCCCTGACAACCCCAGCTGGACACAGACATAGATTTCCAATCCAATACTGGGTTATGGACTTGTAGCCATGGCAACCCCAACACGACCACATCATGCAGATTATGCAACACCAAAAAGCGAATATCCTCCTGGTGCACAGGAGCCATGCACATGGTCAGTTGGGTCCAGTACTGAGGCTTATTCTTGGCCAAAGGCGTAGCATCAATTCCTCTCAGTGGAATAGGATACTGCAAGGGCTCCAAGAAAAACCCACAGCGCCTAGCAAACTCCAAGACCATCAAATTCAGGGCAGCGCCTGAATCCACAAATGCCATGACAGAATAGGACAACAAAGAGCAGATCAAAGTAACGGACAAAAGAAATTTCGACTGTACCGTACCAATGGTGGCAGACCTAGCGAACCGCTTAGTGCTCTTAGGACAATCGGAAATGGCATGAGTGGAATCACCACAGTAAAAACACAGCCCATTCCGACGTCTGTGTTCTTGCCGTTCAGCTCTGGTCAAAGTCCTATCACATTGCATAGGCTCAGGTTTATGTTCAGATAATACCGCCAAATGGTGCACAGTTTTACGCTCACGTAAGCGTCGATCGATCTGAATGGCCAAAGACATAGACTCATTCAGACCAGCAGGCATAGGTAATCCCACCATGACATCCTTAAGGGCTTCAGAGAGACCCTTTCTGAAAATTGCTGCCAGCGCACATTCATTCCATTGAGTGAGCACAGACCACTTCCTAAACTTCTGACAATATATCTCTACCTCATCCTGACCCTGACACAGAGCCAGCAAATTTTTCTCTGCCTGATCCACTGAATTAGGTTCATCATAAAGCAATCCGAGCGCCAGAAAAAACGCATCAATATTACATAATGCGGGATCTCCTGGCGCAAGGGAAAATGCCCAGTCTTGAGGGTCGCCACGTAATAAAGAAATAATGATCTTAACTTGTTGAACTGGGTCGCCAGAGGAGCGGGGTTTCAAAGCCAGAAATAGTTTACAATTATTTTTAAAACTCAGAAACTTAGCTCTATCTCCAGAAAAAAATCAGAAATAGGAATTCTAGGTTCTAACATAGAATTCTGAACCACAAAGTCTTGAATATTTTGTACTCTTGTAGTGAGATGATCCACACAAGAAGACAGACCTTTAATGTCCATCACTACACCTGTGTCCTGAACCACCCAAATGTCTAGGGGAAAAGAAAGACAAAACACAGTGCAGAGAAAAAAAATGGTCTCGGAACTTCTCTTTTCCCTCTATTGAGAAGCATTAGTACTTTGGGCCTCCAGTACTGTTATGAACTGGTGATTCAGAAACACAATGGACTTGGTGGTTAAGAGCACACAAAGTGACCTGATAGTTACTAATAACATAGGACGAGCTCTGAGACGTGGGAACTATGCTGACCGCAATCCCTAATACTATCACATCACACTAGAGGTAGCCGTGGAGCGCTCCTGACCAGACCTAGGCGCCTCGGGCACAGCCTGAGAAACTAGCTAGCCCTGAAGATAGAAAAATAAGCCTACCTTGCCTCAGAGAAATTCCTCAAAGGAAAAGGCAGCCCCCCACATATAATAACTGTGAGTAAAGATGAAAATACAAACACAGAGATGAAATAGGTATTAGCAAAGTGAGGCCCGACTTACTGAATAGACCGAGGATAGTAAAGATAGCTTTGCGGTCAGCACAAAAACCTACAAACAACCACGCAGAGGGCGCAAAAAGACCCTCCGTACTGACTAATGGCACGGAGGTGCTTCCTCTGTGTCCCAGAGCTTCCAGCAAGCAAGAAAAACCAATATAGCAAGCTGGACAGAAAAAATAGCAAACAAAAGTAACACAAGCAGAACTTAGCTTATGCAGGGCAGACAGGCCACAAGACGATCCAGGAGAGAGCAAGACCAATACTGGAACATTGACTGGAGGCAAGGAACAAAGAACTAGGTGGAGCTAAATAGAGCAGCACCTAACGACCTAACCTCGTCACCTGAGGAAGGAAACTCAGAAGCCGCAGCCCCACTCACATCCACCAGATGAAGGTCATGGACAGAACCAGCCGAAGTACCACTCATGACCACAGGAGGGAGCTTGACCACAGAATTCACAACAGAAAACATCATATAGAGAAATAATAGAAAAATTGATAATAATATGGGAAAATTATATGGAAAAATATAGGAAAAAATGTATACAGCGCTGACTGGTCACCTGTATTCTGAATCTGAAGACCGGAGATGCCCTATTGTGTAGGTTTTTCTGTGATGCAGACAATTGTACAATAGTAAGGCAGTAGGATATTATAGAAAAAACAAAAGATCGTAATCGCGATTTAACCCTTTAGGTGATAAAGTGGAGTGTGAATCCAGAATGCCTCACGACGTTTCAGTTGTCGTATGCGATCACCACCCCTGCGAGGTTCAGGCACCTGCTCTCTAACTTGAAATTTGAGTTGGGAAATGGTATGTCCCAAAGTAATAAAATGATAGGGGATAGGGAGGAGCATGTTCTTGCACCTAATGGTAGATTTTTGTTTTGAAATGCGATCCTTTATGCATTGGGTTGTTTTCTGTTGTCAGTAATAGTGATATTACAAGATATAGAGCTAGATTAAGGGCTTTGGTCAAACTATACAAATGTAATCTCCAAAGTCCATGTGGATCTTGAGCAGCAAAATGTGTCAAGTAAGTGATAAAATTTACTCCAAGATATCATATGTATACTTTTATAATAATAGTAATTACTAACATTAAGGATATTTCAAATAAAATAACATCAGCCTTGCATCAGAGCATATTATACTATGATACTAGAGATGAGCGGATCATTTAAAATTTGAACTCGCATGCTTCGCTAAATTTTCCAAATAACTTTGGTATGAATTTTAGGGATGGTGAGCACTAAAATGTTCAGATGCTCGTTACTCAAACTGAATGATTCCTAAAGATTGGGAGCTTGTTTGAAGTTAAACGTACAATGGTAGTCAATGGGAAGTCAGAGCATTTTTCCGGCAGATGGTACAAGAAGGTTTGGGGGGCAATGAAAATGTTGAAACAGATGGAAAAAGGGCTGAATGTAAAATGTAAATAATTTGAAAAATTTGTGGGGTCCCCCTCATTTTTGACAACCAGCAAAGCAAAAGCTGACAGCTAGGGACTAGAATTCTAATGCTGGTAAGGGGCCATGGATATTGCCCCCCTAGCCTAAAAACAGCAGACTGCAGCCACCCCAGAAACGGAGCACCTATTAAATGCATCAATTCTTGTGCTTTGCCCAGCACTTTTCACTTGCCCTTGTGACATCAAGCCCACGGCTTAGTAATGGACAGGCATCTATAAGACGCCTTTCCATTACTAATCCTTTAGTTGTATAGTTATATTGTATTAAAAACACACACACCCTTAATAAAGTCCTTTATTTTACATAATCACACTGATTCCTTTATTGAATTTAAATTATACCATACTCATGTCATTGCCCAGTCCACAGAAGCCAATGTCCCACTGCAAATCAATTAAAATAATAAACATCATATTCCTCACCTGTCCAAAGGGAAGAGCTAATTATTAATGTCCCAATACGATCCTGATGACTTTGACAGCCATCGACTCATCACACTTATAGGAGCATGTAATCACTCCGGCAGTGGGTAGCACTGAGCTGCAGTGAGAAAGTTTACCAGAGCTCATCAGCTGATGAGTAGTGTTGAGCATTCCGATACCGCAAGTATCGGGTATCGGCCGATATTTGCGGTATCGGAATTCCGATACCGAATTCCGATACTTCCCGCGTATCGGATACCGGAATCGGAAGTTCCCAGAATTCAAACTGAACGCAGCAGCCAATGAGGAATGATTGGAAGTGTGGGCACATCCTTTTTAGCATGGTGGGCATGTAAGTACTGGCAAGGCTGTGATTGGCTGCTGAAATGATGTCACTCTGCACTATAAAAAATGCTGCCGCCATTTTGCGCTCACTCTGCTGTGATTTCAGTTAGGGACAGGACGCTGTGTTCTAACTGAGGGCCAGTTGAGCTAGCTAATTGCTTTATTTTCCTTTCCAAAGGCTAATTTAGCAAAACGCTGTGTGTTCTTCACTGTTCACCTTCCTCTTGCCTTGCAGCGCTGTTTTAACAGCGTTCTGCAAGGTCTCTGTGTGTGTGTGTGTGTGTGTGTGTGTGTGTGCAGCTCACTCTGTAGTCTGTGTGCAGCCATATACCCGGTTGTATTCAGCTCAGGTGGGGTTCACACTGCCTCACACAGTTGTCCTTTTTTGCTCATAGTGCAGCCTGCTGCACATTTTTTCTCAAATTTCCTATTAGTGTTTTTCCACCCGTCTCCAGCTAAATTGTGGAAAAACACTACATAGGATAACCTAGAGGGGGGTTTTTGGGCCTTGCAGCGCCGTTTACGGCTGTCTGCACGGTCTCCGTGTGAGCGCAGCTCGCCCTGTAGTCTGTGTGCAGACATTGCCGGTTGGATTCAGCTCAGGGTTCGTTACTGGCTCATACCTTGAGAAAAATTTTCCTTTCTTTCAAATAGTGCAGCCTGTTTAAAAATTTTAAAAAAAATTCCATATTAGTGTTTTTCCACCCGTCTCCAGCTATATTGTGGAAAAACACTACATAGGATAACCTAGAGGGGGGTTTTTGGGCCTTGCAGCGCCGTTTACGGCTGTCTGCACGGTCTCCGTGTGAGCGCAGCTCGCCCTGTAGTCTGTGTGCAGACATAGCCGGTTGGATTCAGCTCAGGGTTCGTTACTGCCTCATACCTTGAGAAAAATTTTCCTTTTTTTCAAATAGTGCAGCCTGTTTAAAAATTTAAAAAAAAATTCCCTATTAGTGTTTTTCCACCCGTCTCCAGCTAAATAGTGGAAAAACACTACATAGGATAACCTAGAGGGGGTTTATTGGGCCTTGCAGCGCCGTTTACGGCTGTCTGCACGGTCTCTGTGTGAGCGCAGCTCGCCCTGTAGTCTGTGTGCAGCCATAGCCGGTTGGATTCAGCTCAGGGTGCGTTACTGCCTCATACCTTGAAAAACAATTTCCTTTTTTCAAATAGTGCAGCCTGTTTAAAATTTAAAAAAAAAATTCCTATTAGTGTCTTTCCACCCGTCTCCAGCTAAATAGTGGAAAAACACTACATAGGATAACCTAGAGGAGGGGTTTTTGGCCTTGCAGCGCCGTTTACGGCTGTCTGCACGGTCTCCGTGTGAGCGCAGCTCGCCCTGTAGTCTGTGTGCAGACATAGCCGGTTGGATTCAGCTCAGGGTTCGTTACTGCCTCATACCTTGAGAAAAATGTTCCTTTTTTTCAAATAGTGCAGCCTGTTTAAAAATTTAAAAAAAAATTCCCTATTAGTGTTTTTCCACCCGTCTCCAGCTAAATAGTGGAAAAACACTACATAGGATAACCTAGAGGGGGTTTATTGGGCCTTGCAGCGCCGTTTACGGCTGTCTGCACGGTCTCTGTGTGAGCGCAGCTCGCCCTGTAGTCTGTGTGCAGCCATAGCCGGTTGGATTCAGCTCAGGGTGCGTTACTGCCTCATACCTTGAAAAACAATTTCCTTTTTTCAAATAGTGCAGCCTGTTTAAAATTTAAAAAAAAAATTCCTATTAGTGTCTTTCCACCCGTCTCCAGCTAAATAGTGGAAAAACACTACATAGGATAACCTAGAGGAGGGGTTTTTGGCCTTGCAGCGCCGTTTACGGCTGTCTGCACGGTCTCCGTGTGATTTAAACTAGCTCTGTAGCCCGATCTGCACAAAAAAAAAAGTAAAGTTCACCAAACACAACTTAACACTTGTGTAGGCCACATTTGAAAAATAATAAAGTTTAGTCCACACTTTACAACATTAGTGTTTCTTACACCTGTTAGGAGGAGCATTTCAGGAATAAGCACACTAAGGCCTTAGTACTTTTCTGCTTATCTTTATCTGTCAACCAAGATGAAGAGGGCAGGGAGTAAGGCGCGTGGGCGCGGAGCAGGGAGAGGAGCAGGGAGAGGACGTGGTGATTCTGTGCCTGCTGCGGGCGCCGGTGACTCGTCGTCACTAGTGTTGAGCGATACCGTCCGATACTTGAAAGTATCGGTATCGGATAGTATCGGCCGATACCCGAAAAATATCGGATATCGCCGATACCGATATCCGATACCAATACAAGTCAATGGGACATCAAGTATCGGAATGTATCCTCATGGATCCCAGGGTCTGAAGGAGAGGAAACTCTCCTTCAGGCCCTGGGATCCATATTAAAGTGTAAAATAAAGAATTAAAATAAAAAGTATTGTTATATTCACCTCTCCGGCGGCCCCTGGACATCAGCGGGAGGATCCGGCGTCCGGCACGGCTTCTTTCTTCAAAATGCGCGCCTTCAGGACCTGTGGAATGACGTCCCGGCTTCTGATTGGTCGCGTGCCGCCCATGTGACCGCCACGCGACCAATCAGAAGCCGCGACGTCATTCCTCAGGTCCTAAAAGGCGCTCATTCTAGGACTTTAGCTGAGGAATGACGTCGCGGCTTCTGATTGGTCGCGTGGCGGTCACATGGGCGGCACGCGACCAATCAGAAGCCGGGACGTCATACCACAGGTCCTAAAGGCGCGCATTTTGAAGAAAGAAGCCGTGCCGGACGCCGGTTCCTCGCGCAGATGTCCAGGGGCCGCCGGAGAGGTGAATATAACAATATTTTTTATTTTAATTCTTTATTTTACACTTCCGATACCGATACCGATACCCGATATCACAAAAATATCGGATCTCGGTATCGGAATTCCGATACCGCAAGTATCGGCCGATACCCGATACTTGCGGTATCGGAATGCTCAACACTAGTCGTCACTCAGTTTCAGCAGGGAACAGTCCTTCATGCGCAGCTTTGTCGGAGAGCGCCGTGCACCGCTGCTGCGTGAAGACCAAATTGAAGCCGTTGTCGGGTGGATGGCAGCTAACGCCTCGGCATCGACTTCAGTTAGTGCCACATCCTCTCAGGCACAGAGCACTGGAGAGCAGCCATCTGTCTCTTCACCACCTGCCAAATTGGCCAGGCAGTCAGAGAGCCCAGGACAGGAGCCGTCTCTACTTCTGTTCTCTGAATCTCTTGGCTTGGAAACAGGGGGCCAGCCAAGCAGCATTGGAGAAATGGAAGAAGAGGCAGTGTGCAGTGATGCCCAACAGCTTTTTCTCTCTGACTCTGAAGAGGCAGGTGGGCCAGTGCCTCCGGTGACCACAGCGCAGTACGCATCTGATGATGAAACTCAGGTGCTGCTTTCTGATGCGTACTGTGCTGCCGAGACTACCCAGGAGGAGCAGTTGGTGGCAGAGGGTAGTGGAGATGATGAGGTCCTTGACCCATCGTGGCGTGAGGAACAGGAAGGTGGTGGGAGCAGCTCTGAGGAAGAGCTTCCCCTTACGGGCCAAAGAGGGAGAGGGAGGGGGAAGACTGCGGACCCTGTAGCCTCCACTTTGGCACCCGTTAGGAGCCTGTCTCTTTCCAAAGCCAAAAAGGGCGCTCCCAAGACTTGCAGTGCCTGGTCCTTTTTTGACACAGTTGCAGATGACATTTGTTTTGTCAAATGCAAGCTGTGTCATCAGAAAGTAAAAAGAGGGAAAAATGTCAGCAACCTCAATACCACAAATATGTGGAAACATGTGCGGACCAGGCACGCGGTGGAGTTACAGAAACAGACTGAAGATGTAGGCCAACCAACAGCAGCAGCTACCACCTCTTCAGCTCGTGTTGCCTCTTCCTCCAGCTCACGCACAGCTGGTTTGGCTTCCTCCCAGGATCGCCATGGAAGAACCTCTGGCACTGTTGTCCAGAGACCTTGTGTAATTCCACCCACAGCACCACCTTCCCAGTCATCCTCACACTCCCAGTCTACTCTACAGCCATCGGTAGTACAGGCATGGGAGAAAAGGCGGGCATTCTCGGCCAACCACCCCCGAGCACAGGCTCTGAATGCAGGCATTGCCAAACTTTTGTCCCTGGAAATGCTCTCTTTCAGGCTGGTGGAGACTGACAGCTTCCGTGACTTGATGGCATTGGCAGTCCCACAGTACAAGGTGCCCAGCCGCTTTTACTTCAGCAGGCAGGCTGTCCCTGCCCTGCACAGGCATGTTGAGGCAAACATAAAACATGCGCTACTGAACGCCGTCAGTAGCAAGGTCCACCTCACCACCGATGCGTGGACCAGTCAGCATGGACAGGGGCGATATGTTTCCCTCACTGCCCATTGGGTTAATGTTGTTGAGCCAGGTACAGATCGTGCGAGTGGCGCAGGACGTGTCATGCCCACTCCAAGGATTGCAGGAATCCAGTCTGTACGCATCGACTCCTCCTCTTACACCAGTTCCTCAGATTCCTCTCTGCAGGATCCGTCACAGTCCACCTCCACATGGACCCGTGAACGTTTACCTATGACCGACATGAGCACAGCCGTGGCCAAACGTCAGCAGGCCGTCTTGAAACTAGTTTCATTGGGGCATCGAAGCCACACAGCGCAGGAGCTCTGGAATGCCATCAAGCAGGAGAGCAATGTGTGGTTACTGCCAGCGAATCTCCAGCCAGGCATGGTAGTGTGTGACAATGGCCGAAATCTGGTGGCAGCTTTGGCCCTTGGCAACCTCACTCACATCCCATGTCTGGCACATGTGCTCAATTTGGTTGTGCAGAGTTTTCTGAGGGACTATCCGGATCTTGATGCCCTGCTGCACAAGGTCCCCCTAGAGTGTGCTCACTTGCAGCGTTCCAGCTTGGCCAGATCCCGCATTGCTGCTCTGCAGCGCCGATTCCGCCTTCCGGAACACCGCATCATATGTGACCTACCTACCCGGTGGAATTCCACGTTACATATGTTGGAGCGGTTGTGTGAGCAGCAGCAAGCAGTTATGGAGTACCAGCTGCATCAGGCGCAAAGAAGTCGCAGTCAGCGCCGATCAGACTTCACAACCACAGAGTGGGCCACTATGAAGGACGTCTGCCAGGTTTTGCGTCCTTTTGATTATTCCACACGGATGGCAAGTGCAGATGATGCACTAGTCAGCATGACTGTCCCCCTTATCTGCCTGCTTCAGCAAACTTTGCAAGGGTTAAGGGATGATGTGGTGGAAGAGGTGGAGGATGAGGAGTCACCTTTTCCATCAGCTTCTGGAGAGTCAGCGCCACGTGGTTCCTCACAAAGGGGTACGCAGGGGCCAATTTGTGAGGAGGATGAGGAGGAGTCAATGGAGGAGGAAGAGCTCCGTCCAGAGGAGGGAGCGACACAATTGTCCAGTGGTCAGTGTGTACAGCGAGGGTGGGGTGATGACGAGCGGGCAGAGATCATGTCTCAAGCAGGGGACAGCGTTTCTGGGCCAGTTGGCACTCTGCAGCACATGGTGGATTTCATGCTGCAGTGCCTGAGAAACGACCGCCGCATCGACCACATTCTCAACATGCCTGATTATTGGGTGTTCACCCTCCTCGATCCTCGCTACCGGGACAACGTCCAAAACCTCATCCCTGCGTTGACCCGGGAGCGTAAATTGCGGGAGTACCACGACACACTGGTGAATTCCATCATCTTCTCCTGTCCAACTGAGAGGAGTGCTGCTAGTGCTTTACAAAGCAGCTCAGTGCGTCGAGGCAGTGGGGGAGGCTCTGCCCAAAGAGGGAGCAGAAGCAGTGCCTCTGCCCAAGGCAAGCCCGGTATGGCACAACTCTGGCACACTTTTGTGTGCCCGCCCCAAATGTCTACACCATCACCGGCAGCTCCAGTCAGCAGGAGGCAACGGTTCCGTCAGATGGTGACAGACTACATGGCTTGCCCTCTTACTGTACTCCCAGACGGCTCTTGCCCGTTCAAGTTTTGGGTCTCTAAGCTGGATACATGGCCAGAGCTAAGCCAGTATGCATTGGAGGTGCTGGCTTGCCCTGCGGCTAGTGTCTTATCGGAACGTGTCTTTAGTGCCGCAGGTGGTGTACTAACAGACCGTCGCATGCGACTATCCTCCGATAACGTTGACCGGCTTACTTTCCTGAAAATGAACCAGGCCTCGATCTCGCAGGAATTTGCCACTCCTCTGCCTGATTAAGTAATTGGGTGTCATCCAGGTCTCCTGCTGTGTTCATCTTTCTACCACCTGAACTGCTATTCCTGGGCTCCAACACCGCCAGTTGCGGCTCAGAAGTGCAGGCTGCACAGTAAAAACATACGACCCAGTGTTATTGGGTTTCAGTAACGTCAGCTGATCCCCAGCTGTGTAGCCGACAATGTGTCCTGCGACCGTCACGCTGGCACAACAACCTAAATGTAAGGGAACCTGTCCCCCCCCCTGTCGTTTGTTACTGAAAGAGCCATCTTGTGCAGCAGTAATGCTGCACAAGGAAAAGGTAGCTCTTATTTTTTAGCTCCTTGCACACGCAGAACTTAACACTTATAAAATGTGTTCACTGATACCGTTATACTGTCCCGGAGATGGGACTTTCCTTCGTAATGTGACGCAGCACAGCCGTCATTCCTACCCCCTTGGTGCCATGCGCTGCCTCCTCAGCGTTGTTTTAAGCTGTCACGGAGCCTGCGCTGTTCTGTTATCCCTTGGGCATGCCCTATTTGCGCTGCCTGTCTTCTGACATAATTTGGTGTCAGGCTGGCTGCGCCTGTGCGGCCGCGCTGCCCGAGATCCCGCCTCGCAGTGTCTTCTGATTGAGTCACACTGCGGGCCTGGGATCCATGGGCATGCGCAGTGCATATCTTCCCCTCGGGGTCTCGCTCATTTCCCTCCGCCTTCTTTAGACTGTGTGCCGTCAGCTGATCCCTAATAGCATGCCACGGCCGTGACACCGCACAGTCTGAAGAAGAGGGAAGGAGGGGAGTGAGAGTCGAGGATATGCACTGTGCATGCCCATGGTTCCAAGGCCCGCAGTGGGATTACGTTAGACGAGACTGCGAGGTGGGATCTGGAGCAGCGTGGACGCACAGGCACTGACAGCCTGACACCAAATTATGTCAGAAGACAGGCAGCGCTAATTGGGCATGGCCAAGGGCTAACAGAACAGCGCAGGCTCCGTGACAGCTTAAAACAACGCTGAGGAGGCAGCGCACGGCACCAAGGGGATAGGAATGACAGCTGTGCTGTGTCCCATTACGAAGGAAATTCGCACCTCCGGGACGGTTTAACGGTGTAAGGGGACACATTGTTAGTGTTTACTTCGGTGTTTGCAAGGAGCATAATTAAAAGAACCACCTTTTCCTTTTGCATCCTTAGAGCCATCTTGTGCAGCACTTTCAGCTACAAACTTCTTGGGGGGGTTAAAGGTTCCATTTCAACTTGCTCCAATCAGGCTTCGGCCTACACTCTGTTCCTCTGCTCCTCCTGCTGTCCCTGGGCTCTAACACCGTCAGTTGGTGCCTGGAAGTGCTGTGTGCACAGTCAACAGTCGCTCCTCTGTTATTGGGGTTCAGTAACGTCAGCTGATCCCCAGCTGTGTGTGCGGCAATACCTCCAATCTGCTCCTCCTGCTGTCCCTGGGCTCTAACACCGCCACTTGGTGCCTGGAAGTGCTGTGTGCACAGTCAACAGTCGCTCCTCTGTTATTGGGGTTCAGTAACGTCAGCTGATCCCCAGCTGTGTGTGCGGCAATACCTCCAATCTGCTCCTCCTGCTGTCCCTGGGTTCTAACACCGCCAGTTGGTGCCTGGAAGTGCTGTGTGCACAGTCAACAGTCGCTCCTCTGTTATTGGGGTTCAGTAACGTCAGCTGATCCCCAGCTGTGTGTGCGGCAATACCTCCAATCTGCTCCTCCTGCTGTCCCTGGGCTCTAACACCACCAGTTGGTGCCTGAAAGTGCTGTGTGCACAGTCAACAGTCGCTCCTCTGTTATTGGGGTTCAGTAACGTCAGCTGATCCCCAGCTGTGTGTGCGGCAATACCTCCAATCTGCTCCTCCTGCTGTCCCTGGGTTCTAACACCGCCAGTTGGTGCCTGGAAGTGCTGTGTGCACAGTCAACAGTCGCTCCTCTGTTATTGGGGTTCAGTAACGTCAGCTGATCCCCAGCTGTGTGTGCGGCAATACCTCCAATCTGCTCCTCCTGCTGTCCCTGGGCTCTAACACCGCCAGTTGGTGCCTGGAAGTGCTGTGTGCACAGTCAACAGTCGCTCCTCTGTTATTGGGGTTCAGTAACGTCAGCTGATCCCCAGCTGTGTATCCGGCAACGTGTCATGCGACCGCCACGCTGGCACAACTAAAATGTTAGGGGACCTGTCCCCCCCCCCCCCTAGGCGTTTGTTACTGAAAGAGCCACCATGTGCAGCACTAATACTGCACAAGGGAAAGGTCGCTCTTGAAATTATGCTCCTTGCAAACGCTGAACTACACACTCATGTAATGTGTCCCCTCCCACCGTCCAACCGTCCCGGAGGTGGGACTTTCCTTTGTAATGTGACGCAGCACAGCCATCATTGCTACCCCCTTGGCACCGTGCGCTGCCTCCTTAGCGTTGTTTGATTCCGTCATGGACCCTGCACTGTTATGTTATCCCTTGGCCATGCACAGTTTGCGCTGCCCGTCCTCTGACATCATTTGTTGTCGTCCTGGCTGCGCCTGTGCGTCCACGCTGCCCGAAATCACACCTTGCAGTGTCGACTAATGTGATCCCACAGTGGGCCTGGTAACCATGGCCATGCGCAGTGCATATACTAGCCTCTCACTCCCCTTCTTCACGCTTCTTCAGACTAGGCGGCGTCAGCTGATCCCTAATAGCATGCCACGGCCGTGACGCCGCACAGTCTGAAGAAGCAGGAAGGAGGTGAGTGAGAGGCGATGATATGCACTGCGCATGCCCATGGATCCCTGGCCCGCAGTGGGACTACATTAGATTACACTGCAAGGTTGGATCTCGAGCAGCTTGGACGCACAGGCACTGCCAGCCTGACACCTACATGATGTCAGAAGACGGGCACCGCTAACTGTGCATGGCCAAGGGATAACATTACAGCGCGGGCTCCGTGACAGAACCAAACAACGTTGAGGAGGTGGCGCACGGCACCAAGGGGGTTGGAATGACGGCTGTGCTGTGTCACATTACAAAGGAAAGTCCCACTTCCGGGATGGTTTGACGGTGTGAGGGGACACATTATATGAGTGTGTACTTCAGCGTTTGCAAGGAGCATAATTTTCGGAGCCACCATTTTCCATGTGCAGTATTACTGCTGTACAAGATGGCTCTTTCAGCAACAAATGCCTGGGGGGGGGGGTTAAAGGTTCCCTTTCAACTTGCTCCACTGCAGGCTTCGGCCTACACTCTGCTCCTCTTTGATTTCCTGGGTTTCAACACTGTCAGTTGCCACCTGGAAGTGTTGTCTACACAGAAAAAACACTAGCTGATGTGTCAGTGGGGTTCAGCACCGCCAGCTGTTCCCCTGCTGTGTAGCCAGCAACGTGACCTGCAAACGCCACGCAGGCACATGAACTGAAATTAAAGGGAACCTGGCCCCACCCCCCAGGTGTTTCTATGTATAACAGCCACCTAGTACAGCAGTACTGCTGCATTTGTACAAGGTGGCTGTTTTTTTATCCTTGCCCACGTAGAATTAAACACGTAAAATATGTGTCTCATTACAGACCATTACAATGTCCCTGAGGTGTGACTTTACTTTTTAATGACACGCACCACCCCCCTTGGTAGCGCTGCCCGTCTTCTGACATCATTGGTTGGCTGCCTGTGCCTGTGCGTCCGCCCTGCCCGACACAACCCCCCTCGTTTCATATATTTTGGCTGCGACGGTGTGATTGATGGGCATGTGCAGTGCATATGTTCGCCTGTCTTAACTCATCTCCTTCCGCCTTCTTCAGACTGTGCGGCCTCCTGGCCGTGGTAGGCGATAAGGGATCAGCTGAGGCCGCCCAGTCTGAGGCAGGTGTAAGGACATATGTGAGCGGCAAACATATTTACTGCACAAGGCCACGAATCCCAGCCACGCAGTGTGATTTTTTGAAAACACACTGTGGGCCTGGGATTCATATCCATTGCTAACCGCAACGGCCAACATGAAATGAGGTGAGAAGACAGGCAGCGCTCACAGCGCATGGCCAAGGGATCACAATAGCGCAGACTCCTGTACAGCAAATAACAAAGCTCAGGAAGCTGCGCCCATGCACCAAGGTGTTATTTTCGACACCTGGGCTGCTTTTCTTTAAAAAGACAAGTCACGCCTCCACTACTGTTTTACAGTAGAATGGGCTAAATAGTGTACGTGTTTTATTCCGCGTGTGCAAGGAGAAAAATTAAGAGAGCAACCTTTTACTTGTGCAGCATTAATGCTGCACGAGGTGTGGCTCTTGTACCTTGCAACACCTGAGGGGGGTTAAAGGTTACCTTTGAAATTGGTTCAACTAGGCTTCGGCCTACACTCTGCTCCTCTCCTCCTCCTGCTGACCCTGGGCTTAAACACCGCTAGTTTTTGCCCGGAAGTGCTAGCTGCACAGAGAAAAACACCAGCCAATGTGTTAGTGGGGTTCAGCACCGCCAGCTGTTCCCCAGCTGTGTAGCCGGCAACGTGACCTGCAAACGCCACGCAGGCACAACAGAACAAAAGCTGCCACCAGTGCAGGCTTCCGCCTACACTCTGCTCCTCTCCTCCTCCTGCTGACCCTGGGCTCATAACACCGCCCGTTTTAGCCTGGAAGTGCTAGCTGCACAGAGAAAAACACCAGCCAATGTGTTAGTGGGGTTCAGCAACGCCAGCTGTTCCCCTGCTGTGTAGCCAGCAACGTGACCTGCAAACGCCACGCAGGCACATGAACTGAAATTAAAGGGACCCTGCCACCCACCCCCAGGTGTTTCTATGTATAACAGCCACCTTGTACAGCAGTACTGCTGCATTTGTACAAGGTGGCTGACTTTTTCTCCTTGCCCACGTTTAAATAAACACGTACTAAATGTGTCTCATTGAGACCATTCCACTGTCCCTGAGGTGTGACTTTCCTTTCTAATGATACGCAGCACCCCCCTTGTTAGCGCTGCCCGTCTTCTGACATCTTTAGTTGGCTGGCTGCGGCTGTGCGTCCGCCCTGCCTGAAACCACGCTCCTCGTTGTCTTACATATTTTGACTGAGAGGGTGTGATTGATGGGCACGAGCAGTGGATATCTTCGCCTGTCTTTACTCATCTCCTTCCGCCTTCTTCAGAATGTGCGGCCTCATGGCCGCGGCATGCGAGAAGGGATCAGATGAGGCCGCCCAGTCTGATGCAGGTGTAAGGACATGAGGGACAGGCGACAAAATTTACTGTGCAAGGTCACGAATCCCAGCTCTGCAGTGTGACTTTATTAAAAGACACTGCGGGTCTGGGTTTCATGGCCATCGCTAACCGCACCGGCCAACATGAAATGAGGTGAGAAGACAGGCATCGCTCACAGCGCATGGCCAAGGGATAACAAGAGCGCAGACTCCTGTACAGCAAATAACAACGCTCAGGAATCTGCGCCCAGCACCTAGGTGTAAATTTTGACACCTGTGCTGCATCTCCTTAAAAAGACAAGTCACGCCTCCACTACTGTTTGACAGTATAATGGGCTAAATAGTGTACGTGTTTTATTCAGCGTGTGCAAGGAGCAAACTAAATAGAGCAACCTTTTACTTGTGCAGCATTAATGCTGCACGAGGTGTGGCTCTTGTACCTTGCAACACCTGAGGGGGGTTAAAGGTTACCTTTGAAATTGGTTCAACTAGGCTTCGGCCTACACTCTGCTCCTCTCCTCCTCCTGCTGACCCTGGGCTCTAACACCGCCAGTTTTTGCCCGGACATGCGAGCTGCACAGAGAAAAACACCAGCCAATGTGTTAGTGGGGTTCAGCACCGCCAGCTGTTCCCCAGCTGTGTAGCCGGCAACATGACCTGCAAACGCCACGCAGGCACAACAGAACAAAAGCTGCCACCAGTGCAGGCTTCGGCCTACACTCTGCTCCTCTCCTCCTCCGGCTGACCCTGGGCTCATAACACCGCCAGTTTTAGCCTGGAAGTGCTAGCTGCACAGAGAAAAACACCAGCCAATGTGTCAGTTGGGTTCAGCACCGCCAGCTGTTCCCCAGCTGTGTAGCCGGCAACGTGACCTGCAAACGCCATGCAGGCACATGAACTGAAATTGAAGGGAGCCTGCCCCCCACCCCCAGGTGTTTCTATGTATAACAGCCACCTTCTTCAGCAGTACTGCTGCATTTGTACAAGGTGGCTGACTTTTTCTCCTTGCCCACGTGGAACTCAACACGTACAAAATGTGTCTCATTGAGACCATTCCACTGTCCCTGAGGTGTGACTTTCCTTTCTAATGATACGCAGCACCCCCCTTGGTAGCGCTTCCCGTCTTTTGACATCATGGTTAGCTGGCTGCGCCTGTGCATCCGCCCTGCGTGAAACAACGCCCCTCGTTGTCTTATTTATTTTGTCAGCGAGGGTGTGGTTTATGGGCACGAGCAGTGCATATGTTCGCCTATCGTCACTCATCTCCTTCCGCCTTCTTCAGACTGTGCGGCCTCCTGGCCGCGGCATGCGAAAAGGGATCAGCAGAGGCCGCCCAGTCTGAAGCAGGTGTAAGGACGTGTGTGAGCGTCGAAAATATTTACTGCTCAAGGCCACGAATCCCAGCACCGCAGTGTGACTTTATGAAAAGGCAGTGTGGGTCTGGGATTTGTGGCCATCGTTAACCGCAGCGGCCAACATGAAATGAGGTCATAAGACGGGCAGCGCTAACAGGGCATTGCCAAGGGATAACACAAGAGCGCAGACTTCTGTACAGCAAAAAACAACGCTCAGGAAGCAGCGCCAAGCACAAAGGCGTTATTTGGGACACCTATGCTGCGTCTCCTTAAAAATACAAGTCACGCCTCAATTACAGTTTGACTGTAGAATGGGCTAAATTGTGTACGTGTTGCATTCAGCGTGTGCAAGTAGACAAATTAATAGAGCAACCTTTTCTTGTGCAGCATTAATGCTGCACAAGGTGTGGCTCTTGTACTTTGTAACACCTGAGGGGGGGTTAAAGGTTACCTTTGAAATTGGTTCAACTAGGCTTCGGCCTACACTCTGCTCCTTTCCTCCTCCTGCTGACCCTGGGCTGTAACAACGCTAGTTTTTGTCCGGAAGTGCTAGCTGCACAGAGAAAAACACCAGCCAATGTGTTAGTGGGGTTCAGCACCGCCTGCTGTTCCCCCACTGTGTAGCCGGCAAAGTGTCCTGCAAACGCAACGCAGACACAAAGCTGACTCCAGTGCAGGCTTCGGCCTACACTCAGCTCCCCCTGCTTACCCTTTGCTCCAACACCGTTAGTTGGGGCTGTAGGAAGACAATGTTTGATAGGCAAAGCATCCGGGTTCCAGCACCGCCAGCTGGTTCTCGGCAGTGTTTTTGTCACAGGTACTCCCTCGTGCCAAACCTGGTTTCAGCACCGTCAGCTGTTTCCGGGTTCTGTCAAACTCGCTGAGATGCCTATGCTTGCCCCGTCGTGTTGCAGTCGGGTTAGCCAACTCCAGGGTGCCTCCAGTTTAGGAGCTTCCTATGTGGGCTGCATGAATTGGTAGTCAAGGCTGGTTCTGTAGAGCCAGTAGGCCCAGCTCCCCCTGTAGGACTGATGGGGTTCGGTAACTGCGGCTGCCTCGCGGCCTAGCTGTTCTCTCCTCTCCTGTGGGCCTTCGGGTCCACCTCCTGGTTCCAGCACCGTCAGCTGGTTCCAGGCCGAGCCTTTGGCTTAAATGCCTCCTCCTGGGTATCCGAGTTCCGCCAACGCCAGGCGGTCCTTGGTAGTGCTTTTAAGCGCGGGCACCTACAGCTTAGTAACGGGGTTCCAGCACCGTCAGCTGGTCCTCGGTCGTGCCATTGGCTCTTGCACACTGGGGCAAGGCATCTGGGTTCCAGCAACGCCAGCTGGTTCTCGGCAGTGTTTTTGACACAGGTACTCCCTCGTGCCAAGCCTGGTTTCAGCACCGTCAGCTGTTTCCGGGTTGTGTCAAGCTCACTGAGACGACTATGCTTGCCCCGTCGTGGTGCTGTCGGGTTAGCCAACTCCAGGGTGCCTCCAGTTTAGGAGCTTCCTATGTGGGCTGCGTGAACTGGTAGTCAAGGCTGGTTCTGTAGTGCCAGTAGGCCCAGCTCCCCCTGTAGGACTGTTGGGTTCGTTAACTGCGGCTGCCTCGCGGCCTAGCTGTTCTCTCCTCTCCTGTGGGCCTTCGGGTCCACCACCTGGTTCCAGCACTGTCAGCTGGTTCCGGGCCGAGCCTTTGGCTTAGGTGCCTCCTCCTGGGTATCCGAGTTCCGCCAACGTCAGGCGTTCCTTGGTAGTGCTTTTAAGCGCGGGCACCTACAGCTTAGTAACGGGGTTCCAGCACCGTCAGCTGGTCCTCGGTCGTGCCATTGGCTCTTGCACACTGGGACAACGCATCTGGGTTCCAGCAACGGCAGCTGGTTCTCGGCAGTGTTTTTGACACAGGTACTCCCTCGTGCCAAGCCTGGTTTAAGCACCGTCAGCTGTTTCCGGGTTGTGTCAAGTTCACTGAGACGCCTATGCTTGCCCCGTCGTGGTGCGGTCGGGTTAGCCAACTCCAGGGTGCCTCCAGTTTAGGAGCTTCCTATGTGGGCTGCGTGAACTGGTAGTCAAGGCTGGTTCTGTAGTGCCAGTAGGCCCAGCTCCCCCTGTAGGACTGTTGGGGTTCGGTAACTGCGGCTGCCTCGCAGCCTAGCTGTTCTCTCCTCTCCTGTGGGCCTTCGGGTACACCTCCTGGTTCCAGCACCGTCAGCTGGTTCCAGGCCGAGCCTTTGGCTTAGGTGCCTCCTCCTGGGTATCCGAGTTCCGCCAACGCCAGGCGGTCCTTGGTAGTGCTTTTAAGTGGGGGCACCTACAGCTTAGTAACCGGGTTCCAGCAATGCCAGCTGGTCCTCGGTGCCATTGGCTCTTGCACACTGGGGCAACGCATCTGGGTTCCAGCACCGCCAGCTGGTTCTCGGCAGTGTTCTTGTCACAGGTACTCCCTCGTGCCAAGCCTGGTTTCAGCACCGTCAGCTGTTTCCGGGTTGTGTCAAGCTCACTGAGACGACTATGCTTGCCCCGTCGTGGTGCTGTCGGGTTAGCCAACTCCAGGGTGCCTCCAGTTTAGGAGCTTCCTATGTGGGCTGCGTGAACTGGTAGTCAAGGCTGGTTCTGTAGTGCCAGTAGGCCCAGCTCCCCCTGTAGGACTGTTGGGTTCGTTAACTGCGGCTGCCTCGCGGCCTAGCTGTTCTCTCCTCTCCTGTGGGCCTTCGGGTCCACCACCTGGTTCCAGCACTGTCAGCTGGTTCCGGGCCGAGCCTTTGGCTTAGGTGCCTCCTCCTGGGTATCCGAGTTCCGCCAACGTCAGGCGTTCCTTGGTAGTGCTTTTAAGCGCGGGCACCTACAGCTTAGTAACGGGGTTCCAGCACCGCCAGCTGGTCCTCGGTCGTGCCATTGGCTCTTGCACACTGGGACAACGCATCTGGGTTCCAGCAACGGCAGCTGGTTCTCGGCAGTGTTTTTGACACAGGTACTCCCTCGTGCCAAGCCTGGTTTCAGCACCGTCAGCTGTTTCCGGGTTGTGTCAAGCTCACTGAGACGCCTATGCTTGCCCCGTCGTGGTGCTGTCGGGTTAGCCAACTCCAGGGTGCCTCCAGTTTAGGAGCTTCCTATGTGGGCTGCGTGAACTGGTACTCAAGGCTGGTTCTGTAGTGCCAGTAGGCCCAGCTCCCCCTGTAGGACTTTTGGGGTTTGGTAACTGCGGCTGCCTCGCGACCTAGCTGTTCTCTCCTCTCCTGTGGGCCTTCGGGTCCACCTCCTGGTTCCAGCACCGTCAGCTGGTTCCAGGCCGAGCCTTTGGCTTAGGTGCCTCCTCCTGGGTATCCGAGTTCCACCAATGCCAGGCGGTCCTTGGTAGTGCTTTTAAGCGCGGGCACCTACAGCTTAGTAACCGGGTTCCAGCACCGCCAGCTGGTCCTCGGTGCCATTGGATCTTGCACACTGGGGCAACGCATCTGGGTTCCAGCACCGCCAGCTGGTTCTCAGCAGTGTTCTTGTCACAGGTACTCCCTCGTGCCAAGCCTGGTTTCAGCACCGTCAGCTGTTTCCGGGTTGTGTCAAGTTCACTGAGACGCCTATGCTTGCCCCGTCGTGGTGCGGTCGGGTTAGCCAAATCCAGGGTGCCTCCAGTTTAGGAGCTTCCTATGTGGGCTGCGTGAACTGGTAGTCAAGGCTGGTTCTGTAGTGCCAGTAGGCCCAGCTCCCCCTGTAGGACTGTTGGGGTTCGGTAACTGCGGCTGCCTCGCGGCCTAGCTGTTCTCTCCTCTCCTGTGGGCCTTCGGGTACACCTCCTGGTTCCAGCACCGTCAGCTGGTTCCAGGCCGAGCCTTTGGCTTAGGTGCCTCCTCCTGGGTATCCGAGTTCCGCCAACGCCAGGCGGTCCTTGGTAGTGCTTTTAAGCGGGGGCACCTACAGCTTAGTAACCGGGTTCCAGCAATGCCAGCTGGTCCTCGGTGCCATTGGCTCTTGCACACTGGGGCAACGCATCTGGGTTCCAGCACCGCCAGCTGGTTCTCGGCAGTGTTCTTGTCACAGGTACTCCCTCGTGCCAAGCCTGGTTTCAGCACCGTCAGCTGTTTCCGGGTTGTGTCAAGCTCACTGAGACGACTATGCTTGCCCCGTCGTGGTGCTGTCGGGTTAGCCAACTCCAGGGTGCCTCCAGTTTAGGAGCTTCCTATGTGGGCTGCGTGAACTGGTAGTCAAGGCTGGTTCTGTAGTGCCAGTAGGCCCAGCTCCCCCTGTAGGACTGTTGGGTTCGTTAACTGCAGCTGCCTTGCGGCCTAGCTGTTCTCTCCTCTCCTGTGGGCCTTCGGGTCCACCACCTGGTTCCAGCACTGTCAGCTGGTTCCGGGCCGAGCCTTTGGCTTAGGTGCCTCCTCCTGGGTATCCGAGTTCCGCCAACGTCAGGCGTTCCTTGGTAGTGCTTTTAAGCGCGGGCACCTACAGCTTAGTAACGGGGTTCCAGCACCGCCAGCTGGTCCTCGGTCGTGCCATTGGCTCTTGCACACTGGGACAACGCATCTGGGTTCCAGCAACGGCAGCTGGTTCTCGGCAGTGTTTTTGACACAGGTACTCCCTCGTGCCAAGCCTGGTTTCAGCACCGTCAGCTGTTTCCGGGTTGTGTCAAGTTCACTGAGACGCCTATGCTTGCCCCGTCGTGGTGCGGTCGGGTTAGCCAACTCCAGGGTGCCTCCAGTTTAGGAGCTTCCCATGTGGGCTGCGTAAACTGGTAGTCAAGGCTGGTTCTGTAGTGCCAGTAGGCCCAGCTCCCCCTGTAGGACTGTTGGGGTTCGGTAACTGTGGCTGCCTCGCGGCCTAGCTGTTCTCTCCTCTCCTGTGGGCCTTCGGGTACACCTCCTGGTTCCAGCACCGTCAGCTGGTTCCAGGCCGAGCCTTTGGCTTAGGTGCCTCCTCCTGGGTATCCGAGTTCCGCCAATGCCAGGCGGTCCTTGGTAGTGCTTTTAAGCGCGGGCACCTACAGCTTAGTAACCGGGTTCCAGCAATGCCAGCTGGTCCTCGGTGCCATTGGCTCTTGCACACTGGGGCAACGCATCTGGGTTCCAGCACCGCCAGCTGGTTCTCGGCAGTGTTCTTGTCACAGGTACTCCCTCGTGCCAAGCCTGGTTTCAGCACCGTCAGCTGTTTCCGGGTTGTGTCAAGCTCACTGAGACGCCTATGCTTGCCCCGTCGTGGTGCGGTCGGGTTAGCCAACTCCAGGGTGCCTCCAGTTTAGGAGCTTCCTATGTGGGCTGCGTGAACTGGTAGTCAAGGCTGGTTCTGTAGTGCCAGTAGGCCCAGCTCCCCCTGTAGGACTGTTGGGGTTCGGTAACTGCGGCTGCCTCGCGGCCTAGCTGTTCTCTCCTCTCCTGTGAGCCTTCGGGTCCACCTCCTGGTTCCAGCACCGTCAGCTGGTTCCGGGCCGAGCCTTTGGCTTAGGTGCCTCCTCCTGGGTATCCGAGTTCCGCCAACGTCAGGCGTTCCTTGGTAGTGCTTTTAAGCGCGGGCACCTACAGCTTAGTAACGGGGTTCCAGCACCGCCAGCTGGTCCTCGGTCGTGCCATTGGCTCTTGCACACTGGGACAACGCATCTGGGTTCCAGCAACGGCAGCTGGTTCTCGGCAGTGTTTTTGACACAGGTACTCCCTCGTGCCAAGCCTGGTTTCAGCACCGTCAGCTGTTTCCGGGTTGTGTCAAGCTCACTGAGACGCCTATGCTTGCCCTGTCGTGGTGCTGTCGGGTTAGCCAACTCCAGGGTGCCTCCAGTTTAGGAGCTTCCTATGTGGGCTGCGTGAACTGGTACTCAAGGCTGGTTCTGTAGTGCCAGTAGGCCCAGCTCCCCCTGTAGGACTTTTGGGGTTTGGTAACTGCGGCTGCCTCGCGGCCTAGCTGTTCTCTCCTCTTCTGTGGGCCTTCGGGTCCACCTCCTGGTTCCAGCACCGTCAGCTGGTTCCAGGCCGAGCCTTTGGCTTAGGTGCCTCCTCCTGGGTATCCGAGTTCCACCAATGCCAGGCGGTCCTTGGTAGTGCTTTTAAGCGCGGGCACCTACAGCTTAGTAACCGGGTTCCAGCACCGCCAGCTGGTCCTCGGTGCCATTGGATCTTGCACACTGGGGCAACGCATCTGGGTTCCAGCACCGCCAGCTGGTTCTCGGCAGTGTTCTTGTCACAGGTACTCCCTCGTGCCAAGCCTGGTTTCAGCACCGTCAGCTGTTTCCGGGTTGTGTCAAGTTCACTGAGACGCCTATGCTTGCCCCGTCGTGGTGCGGTCGGGTTAGCCAACTCCAGGGTGCCTCCAGTTTAGGAGCTTCCCATGTGGGCTGCGTAAACTGGTAGTCAAGGCTGGTTCTGTAGTGCCAGTAGGCCCAGCTCCCCCTGTAGGACTGTTGGGGTTCGGTAACTGCGGCTGCCTCGCGGCCTAGCTGTTCTCTCCTGTGGGCCTTCGGGTACACCTCCTGGTTCCAGCACCGTCAGCTGGTTCCAGGCCGAGCCTTTGGCTTAGGTGCCTCCTCCTGGGTATCCGAGTTCCGCCAATGCCAGGCGGTCCGTGGTAGTGCTTTTAAGCGCGGGCACCTACAGCTTAGTAACCGGGTTCCAGCAATGCCAGCTGGTCCTCGGTGCCATTGGCTCTTGCACACTGGGGCAACGCATCTGGGTTCCAGCACCGCCAGCTGGTTCTCGGCAGTGTTCTTGTCACAGGTACTCCCTCGTGCCAAGCCTGGTTTCAGCACCGTCAGCTGTTTCCGGGTTGTGTCAAGCTCACTGAGACGCCTATGCTTGCCCCGTCGTGGTGCGGTCGGGTTAGCCAACTCCAGGGTGCCTCCAGTTTAGGAGCTTCCTATGTGGGCTGCGTGAACTGGTAGTCAAGGCTGGTTCTGTAGTGCCAGTAGGCCCAGCTCCCCCTGTAGGACTGTTGGGGTTCGGTAACTGCGGCTGCCTCACGGCCTAGCTGTTCTCTCCTCTCCTGTGAGCCTTCGGGTCCACCTCCTGGTTCCAGCACCGTCAGCTGGTTCCGGGCCGAGCCTTTGGCTTAGGTGCCTCCTCCTGGGTATCCGAGTTCCGCCAACGTCAGGCGGTCCTTGGTAGTGCTTTTAAGCGCGGGCACCTACAGCTTAGTAACCGGGTTCCAGCACCGTCAGCTGGTCCTCGGTCGTGCCATTGGCTCTTGCACACTGGGACAACGCATCTGGGTTCCAGCAACGCCAGCTGGTTCTCGGCAGTGATTTTGACACAGGTACTCCCTCGTGCCAAGCCTGGTTTCAGCACCGTCAGCTGTTTCGGGTTGTGTCAAGCTCACTGAGACGCCTATGCTTGCCCCGTCGTGGTGCTGTCGGGTTAGCCAACTCCAGGGTGCCTCCAGTTTAGGAGCTTCCTATGTGGGCTGCGTGAACTGGTAGTCAAGGCTGGTTCTGTAGTGCCAGTAGGCCCAGCTCCCCCTGTAGGACTGTTGGGGTTCGGTAACTGCGGCTGCCTCGCGGCCTAGCTGTTCTCTCCTCTCCTGTGGGCCTTCAGGTCCGCCACCTGGTTCCAGCACCGTCAGCTGGTTCTCGGCAGTGTCTTTTGCTCTTGTACCTTCTGCTCCCCATCCTGGTTCCAGTACCGTCAGCTGGTTCCGGGCAGAGCCTTTGGCTTAGGTGCCTCCTTCTGGGTATCCAAGTTCCACCAACGTCAGGTGGTCCTTGGTAGTGCTTTCAGGCACGGGTACCTCCTGCTTAGTAACCGGGTTCCAGTAACGTCAGCTGGTCCTCGGTAGTTCCATTGGCTCTTGGACCTTCGGCTACCCATCCGGGTTCCAGTACCGTCAGCTGGTTCTCGGCAGTGTCTTTTGCTCTTGTACCTTCTGCTCCCCATCCTGGTTCCAGTACCATCAGCTGGTTCCGGGCAGAGCCTTTGGCTTAGGTGCCTCCTTCTGGGTATCCGAGTTCCGCCAACGTCAGGCGGTCCTTGGTAGTGCTTTTTAGCACGGGTACCTCCTGCTTAGTAACCGGGTTCCAGTAACGTCAGCTGGTCCTCGGTAGTTCCATAGGCTCTTGAACCTTCGGGTAGCCATCTGAGTTCCAGTTCCATCAGCTGGTTCTTGGCATTTTCTCAGCCTTCTTGTACCTTCTGCTACATTTCCAAGTTGAAGACCCTAAAGTCGACGACCCGGAAGACCACCCCGATGACGACGACGACCCGGAAGACCACCCTGATGACGACGACGACGGCGGAGACGACGACGGCGGAGACGACGACGGCTGAGACGACGACGGCGGAGATGACGACACTGGAGACGACGACCCTGGAGACGACGACATGGAAGACCGAGAAGCAGAAGAACAAGAGGCTGCAGAACAAAGAGCAGAAGAACATTAAGCATAAGACTTAATATCAGAGCAAAAGATATTATCTAAATTATATGCAGAAGAAGACTAAGCAGTGTATGGGGGTGAGTCCGTTCCTCCTCGTGGTGCCCCTGGATAAAGCCTGATGCTGCAGGCCAAACTGAACGCGGACAAATGTAACTTTTGTGACTGGCAGAACGGAAGGTGTAATCTTCCAACTTTTATAGATAACAACTACGGGAATGCCTGTCACTAATGAGAATATGATGAAGAAGTAGAATAGGAAGAATAATAATAGTTGAATAAAATGAATATGAAGAATGTAATAAAAAAAAAAAAAGGTAAAGGATGAAGAAGAAGATGAATAAGGTGAAGAAGAAGTTGATGTCAAAGATGCTGATGATGATGATGAAGATGAAAGTGTGGGAAAAGTAAAAAAAAAAAGAAAAAAAAGAAGGGGAAGGGCGTGGAATAGTGAAACATCAATATCTGACAAAATAAAAAAAAAATTTACATAGTCAATATCTTTGTCACTCCGAACGTCTTAAAAAAAAACAAAAAACATGCTATTCTATTTGATTGGGATAAACCTCTATGACTTTAATGTCTCCGCCACCTCCCCAAATACATCCGGCATTATTCTTAGTTGTTTTCCTTCATGTAGAATGAACCTACAAGGCAAGAAAGGGTTTATTTTAATTCTGATATTTTGGTCCCATTGACTTGCATTGGGATCGGGTATCGGTATCGGCGATATCCGATATTTTTTGAATATCGGCCGATCCTATCCGATACCGATACTTTCCGATATCGGAAGGTATCGCTCAACACTACTGATGAGCCCCAGTGATCTCACTTACAGCACCTCTGCTGCGTGAGAACTTTCTCTTAAGTGATTACACGCTCTTGTTATTGTGTCGCCAGCTACTGGGTAGAGCAGTCGTATCAACTGATGTGACTGCTCTACAAGTGATCCAAATAGTTTTGGGACAGTATGGATTACAGCGGAGAGGTGAGGGATAAGGTGGTTTATTATATTTTCTCTTTTCCAGGTGACATGGGCATCGGGAATTAGGCGTTAAGGTGAATATACAGTGTTTTTTATTTTTATTTTTTTACAGAAGACAAAGGCTTCAACGATTAGTTGTAAGAAGAGTATATACTGCGTATTTTATTTTTATTTAAATATTTATTTTATTTTTTTTTCTTTACTTTGAGCACAGACACCGGCTGATGAATACACCCATAATCTGCCACCTTCTCCCGCTGTTATCAAGGACAGCATGCATAGGCTGATGGGAGTAGTTTTCTCTCATCAGCCGACGCCTGTGATCTGTGGTAAGCTTTACCAGAGGTCCCTGTCTCAGCTGTGGGGTCACACTAACATGTGACAGCGTGACCCTGCAGCACACTGATCAATGGAAACGATCTTACCGGAGGTAATGTTACTGCCGCTCAGAGCCGCCATGTGGCCACAGTCTTAGTTGAAACTTGATAATTTACTAAACTTTGGATGAACTTCTAGACATTATTATTATTATTATTTATTGTTATAGCGCCATTTATTCCATGGCGCTTTACATGTAAGGAGGGGTATACATAATAAAAACAAGTACAATAATCATGTTAATAAACATGTTCTCTGCCTTTGACACAGTTGAGAACTGCCTCCTACTACAGATCCTCTCTTCCTGCCCCAGAACTCCTTATACCTTACCATCCACACAACTTTTTTGTTAGTATTATATGCCACTGAAATGTAGCAGGAGAATTATAAATTATTGTTTTCTCTTAAACCCCAATCGTCTGGGAATGAGACTCAGTGGGTAAGGATTATTATCTCATTAATTAGGTTACTGAGTCCCCAATCTTGGGCTTTCTTGCTGCTCCCTACTGCTCCTGAACGGATGTCAGTAGATTGGTTCTTTGAGGCCCTAGGACTTAACTATGATGAACTAGACCATGTCAGGTTGGCAAAGGACATTTTCATGGAAAACACAAAATTTTCTGGGTGCCCTAAACTTTTGAACGAAAGTGTATATATGTGTCACTGACATATATATATATATATATATATATATATATATATATATATATATATATATATATATATATATATATATATATATATATATATATATATATATATATATATATATATATTGTTAGGGCTAGCGGAATGCACCAAATAATAAGACAGATAGAGTATGGTGTGTTCGCAGCCCGGGGTCCACCGTTCAGAGATGGAACCTGCTGCCAAGTAATGACGGACTATATGGCGGTACTCATAAGTATACACACGTGGGTTAAACTTCACCCAGCGTGAAGGAAGCGATCCTGTTGCGTCACAGGACCACGGTACCGCACATAGAGCGCGAGCAAGTAGTCAGCGAACTCAACCCCAACTAGGATTGAAGTCCGATTAGACCCTTGCTGGCACAACACCGCAACTGGGTGTGTAAGGAAACTCAATAACAATTTTAAGGCACAAGAGTGCATGCGGTGCCGCACTGACGAACGCCACTAACCACCTAGGCTTGGGTAAGGAAAGCACAGAGGAAGTGCACGGCGCCGTACTGGCGGTCACAGCAACTGGACGCTGTAATGTGTGATAAGTGCTGTAGGCTAAGTCGGGCACTAGATTGCAACCATACACCTTCCGCGAACAGACATTCAATAGGGTAGGGGTATCCAAGGACGACTTGCACTCACAACATACACACTGTGAGGTGCCAAGGGGAGAAGTACTAGAAAACAGATATGTTTCTCCCCGTTTCATTTCATATGTATCACGGTATTGATTGTGAAGCTGTTTATTTCTCTGTAATCCGGTCCTGGATTCTTTAGTGATCAGCCTGAAAGCTCATGTGCTTTTGAAGAGCCAAGAGTCCAGTAATATGGAGGAACTAGTGAAACAGTTATTGCAGGCAAATGTGCAACAACAGCAGACCAATACTTACTTCCAGCAAGCCCTGGACCAGCAAAACCAGATTCAGCAAGAGCAGTTGAATGCAATAAAGCAGGCTTTGATTCGGCAGCCCCGAGATGAGAGGGATCATGCACAAAGTGTTGCTGGTGCACGGAAAGCCGTACAAAAAACCCTGCTTAAAATGACTGCTGACGATGATGTAGAAGCGTATCTCACCGTATTTGAACGTTTTGCAGAACGTGAGCATTTACCGGTGGACATGTGGGCTGAAGTGGTTGCGCCATTTCTGAGTGGAGATCCACAAAAGGCCTATTACGATTTAAGTGGAGTGGATGCTATGGACTATACCAAATTAAAAAGCGAAATCCTGGCAAGGCTGGGAGTAAACACATATGTACGAGCACAGAGGGTACATTTATGGACTTTTGTGGAAGATCAGCCAGCCCGCTCACAAATGCATGATCTTATCCATCTAGTAAAAAAATGGCTGCAACCAGAGATTTTGACATCTGCAGAGATGGTGGAACGTGTTGTTCTAGACAAGTACCTGCGGTCCTTGCCCCCTAAGTTACAGAGGTGGGTTGGACAAGGTGACCCATATACAGCCGACCAGTTGGTGAATATGGTCGAACGCTACAATGCTTCCGAAAGCCTACTCCAAGGGACGTTATCACCTCGCTGGGCTCCCAAGAAATCGCCAGAAAATACTGCGAAACCTACTTCATCTTCAAAAGACGATTACGTTGCAATAAAGGGTAGCAGACCCACAAAGAACTATGGAGGCGGTACAGTCTCACAGCAATTCAGCAGACCCTATCAGGCGTCTCCGGCGAGGAAGCAAGGACCTATACAATGTTGGCGATGTCGCGGGCTTGGCCATGTAGCAGCTAACTGCCCAATGACTACAGAGCCAATGGACTGTAACGCTATGAGACGTCTTTCATTATATGTACAGTCAGTCTGTGTTGCAGAGGTCCTCACAGGAAATGAACGACACGTGTGTTGCCTCGAGGTCGACGGCCATAGTGTGAATGCCGTCTTGGATTCCGGCAGTCAAGTAACTCTGGTACATGCCAGTTTGGTGGACCCTAGAGCCCTAACGAACTCAACCCTGGGCATTAGTTGCATCCATGGCGATATAAAAAACTACCCCACTGCCTGGGTCACCCTTGCCACGCCAGTAGGAACCAAAAGACATCAAGCGGCAGTCCTAAAGTCTATGGGACATGATGTAATATTGGGGAGAGACTTTCCCTTATTTTGGGACTTGTGGAACCTTAAAAATGGCATGAGCACTCTAGTTGAGGAGGGTGCCGTGGGGCTAACCCCTGAGCTATTGCAGCAAGAGGGGGGGGAGTCCATCTCAAAGGTAACTCCAGAATCTGTAGACTCACCTCTGGCTGTATATGCAGGCGACGCAAGTGAACTAGAGGAGGCTATAGAAATGCCAGGTCTTGAGGTGGCCCGTGGTAAGTTCGGGACCGCTCAACACCAGGACCCTACTCTGGCAAGGGCATGGGAAAATGTAAAGGTCTCTGAGGGAAGACCATTGTACCCAGGGGCTCAAAATGAGTTCCCACACCTAGCTGTGCAACAGGGTATGCTGTATCATATAGACAAAGTGCGGGGGGTGGCGGTAGAGCAACTAGTGGTGCCCAAGTCCTTTCGCCAGGTAGTTTTGGAACTGGCACATAAACATCCCTTGGAGGGACACCTGGCCGGAGAAAAAACAAAACACCGTATTCTGCAGCGTTTCTTTTGGCCGGGTCTAGGGGGGGACGTGACCCGGTATTGTCAGTCCTGTCCTACGTGTCAATTGACCACACCTATGTCACATTTTAGAAGCCCCCTTGTGCCCTTACCAATAATAGAGGTGCCCTTCAAGAGGATAGCAATGGATATAGTGGGTCCATTAGTTAAATCTGCCAGGGGACATCAGTACATTTTGGTAGTACTAGATTATGCCACTCGTTACCCTGAAGCAGTGCCTCTGCGGAATGCCAATGCGAAAGCAATTTCAAAGGAGCTTGTTAATATGTTTTCTCGCACCGGCACTCCGAAAGAAATACTAACAGATCAGGGAACCCCCTTTATGTCTCGAATACTTAAGGACTTGTGTAAGCTACTAAAAATCTCCCACTTGCGTACTTCAGTATATCACCCTCAGACTGACGGGTTGGTGGAGCGATTTAATAAAACCCTGAAGGGAATGTTGAAAAGGGTGGTAGATAAGGACGGGAGGGATTGGGATGCTCTCCTACCATATCTCCTGTTCGCTATACGGGAAGTACCCCAATCCTCCACAGGCTTTTCGCCTTTTGAGTTAGTTTACGGGCGATGTACTAGAGGCCTGTTAGATATTGCTAAAGAGATTTGGGAACAAGAGGTGACTCCTTATCGCAGTGTAATTGAACACGTAATGCTTATGCAAGATAGAATTGAGGCGGTCATGCCAATAGTTAAAGAATGTTTAGAACGTGCGCAACAGGCCCAAAGCACGGTATATAACCGAGCGGCTAAAACACGAGTCTTTCAACCCGGAGACAGGGTGTTAGTATTAGTACCCACTGTAGAAAATAAATTTCTTGCGAAGTGGCAGGGCCCATACGAGGTGTTGGAGAGAATAGGTGAAGTGAATTATAAGATATTTCAACCAGACAAGAGGAAAACCGAACAAATCTACCACATAAACTTGCTTAAGGCCTGGCGGGATAGGGAGAGTCTAATGACAAAAGCCACCCTTAATGATGGACCTCGTAGGGCACCCCCATCTGTGGTAAATGACCCCCAGGTAGCATTGCCAGAGGTGGGTATTGCAGAGACACTATCCGAAAGTCAGAAACGAGAGACTAAGGAATTTATACAGAAAAACGCAGAGGTTTTTTCAGAGCTTCCTGGTCGTACTCACTTAATTAAACACGACATTGTTACTGATCCACAGGTCCGTGTACGACTAAAACCATATCGAATTCCGGAGGCTCGGAGACAAGCCATTGCCCAGGAACTCGAGAAAATGTTAGAACTTGGAGTCATTGAAGAGTCCCGGAGTGATTGGGCTAGCCCAATCGTGCTAGTGCCCAAACCCGATGGGACTATTAGGTTTTGTAATGATTTTCGGAAATTAAATGAGGTATCAAAATTCGATGCCTACCCGATGCCGAGAGTTGATGAACTTATAGAGAGACTGGGTTCGGCCAGGTACATATCTACTATCGACTTAACAAAAGGTTATTGGCAGATTCCCCTCACGGATTCAGCCAAAGAGAAAACGGCCTTTGTAACGCCCCAGGGACTGTTCCAGTACCGTGATATGCCATTTGGGTTGCATGGTGCTGCAGCCACCTTCCAACGTCTAATAGATATTGTCCTTAAACCCCACGTCCGGTATGCGTCCGCATACTTGGACGATATCATTGTCTTTAGTGATGACTGGGACACACATTTGTCAAAAGTACAAGCCGTCTTAGACTCGATAAAAACTGCTGGGTTAACTGCCAATCCTAAGAAATGTACCTTGGGATTGGAAGAGGCTCGCTATCTGGGATATAGCATAGGGCGAGGAGTCGTAAAGCCACAGACCAATAAAGTGGACGCTATTCAGAATTGGCCACGACCGGTCAACAAAAAACAGGTCGGAGCCTTTTTAGGGATCGTTGGCTATTATAGGCGCTTCATTAAAAATTTTGCCACCATCGCGGCCCCTCTCACAGAGCTTACCAAGGGCTCAAAATCTATCACAATAAAGTGGAACGCAGAAGCAGAGAAGGCCTTTCAGTATTTGAAAACGGTCCTCTGTGACCAACCAGTGTTGGTTGCCCCTGACTTTAAACGGGAGTTTATTGTCCAAACGGACGCCTCTGGTGTCGGCCTCGGTGCAGTGTTGTCACAGGAAGTGAATGGCGAGGAACACCCAGTAAGCTATCTGAGTAGGAAGCTTACCAGGGCAGAAAAGAATTATAGCGTGGTTGAGCACGAAGCCCTGGCCGTGAAATGGGCCCTATTCACCTTACGCTATTATTTACTAGGTCGCCAATTTAGGCTAGTAACGGACCATTCACCCCTAACATGGATGTAACTATATAAATGGAGGGCACCACCTTAAACATAAATTATAAATCAAGACGTCCTGAATCCCCCTCAACACGTAAAAATGCATAAACCACATAGAGAGAAGACATATTGAACAGGAGATCAACAGGACAAATATACAAAATTATCAAAAAGTATTTATTAGTGAACAGTCCAATAAGCGCACAATACAATTAAAAACAATTAAAAAACACACAGAGGTGCCCGTAATACCGGGAACCACAGAAAACCTTAGCCCACAGACAAAAATACTGGATATAGTGGCACCTGAGAGAGCTAACATAAATAGAGGAGCGTTTCCAGAGCAAAGGATTAACATGAAAGTACATGTAATATATCCCAGTTCAATAAAGAAATAATAAATAAATAATAATAGAATCAAATAACCCTGGAACACACTCTAAACTCCTGAGGGGCAGACAGACCACATATGTAACCAAAACACCCTATTTAAAGACCTATAGTAGTCCACATGTCATTACACTCACACATGGATATGGTGATCCCACTAAAAAAGATATATAAATAAATAATACTCTAAAGGTGAGGTGTAGTAAGTGGACATACCAAAAAAGTAATCAAAAAAATGCGAGACCCATGCGGGGCCATAGAGGGTGAATAGCAGGTAAATGACAAGTCAAAAAATTACCGGTCCAGTCCGTCCTATCAGTCAGGGTGCCAGTCAGATAGTCATGAAAATTGTGTCCATGGGGCTAAGTTGCCCTACGCGTGTCGCCGCATGCAAGCAGCTTCATCAGGGGCAGGCATCTGTGGTTCCCGGTATTACGGGCACCTCTGTGTGTTTTTTAATTGTTTTTAATTGTATTGTGCGCTTATTGGACTGTTCACTAATAAATACTTTTTGATAATTTTGTATATTTGTCCTGTTGATCTCCTGTTCAATATGTCTTCTCTCTATGTGCCCTAACATGGATGTCGCGCGCAAAAGAGGGCAATGCGAGGGTGACACGCTGGTTCTTGGCATTACAACCTTTTAACTTTTCCGTTGAGCACAGGGCAGGCGCAGCGCACGGGAATGCAGATGCGTTATTCAGAACACACTGCTTAGTGACTCATCGTGTCCGACCCTACAGGCTCGATCAAAGGAAGGGGGTATGTGAGGTGCCAAGGGGAGAAGTACTAGAAAACAGATATGTTTCTCCCCGTTTCATTTCATATGTATCACGGTATTGATTGTGAAGCTGTTTATTTCTCTGTAATCCGGTCCTGGTTTCTTTAGTGATCAGCCTGAAAGCTCTGGTGCTTCCCTTCCACACATACGATCCAGCTTTTGCTTCAGCTGATATAATCAAGGAATTGCTGGGATCTCAGTCTCTCATCTGCTGGTCTGGGAGCTGACACAGTAAGGTTGCACAAACTTCTTTCTTGTTGTATAGGTTTATTTTGCAGTTAGTATCTTGTTGTTAGTTAGTGGCCAGACGGCCTTAGACATTTTATTTCATGTTTGGCACGTGTAACATTGTACGGCAAATGTGTACAATAAATACACCTGACACATACCTGTGTGGAACTCGCTAGCCTGCTATTGTTCGTTGTGACTCCATAGCCACCTGCTTGGGCCAAAGCAGAGATCCCTGATGAGCTATATTCCCACAACACATTAACAATTGTACACTAGCACATGGCCGTGCAGTCATGCGCAGTTTATATAGTTGCAGCACAGGAAGTGGCCACAGAAACTTTGCCCTTCCAAGACCTGCCAAGAGGACCAATGGAATGTGCTGCAGAGCCTGAGCACATGACCCTCGATCTCCAACGGGAGATCTTGCCCTGGGCATGCTCAGTGTGTGCAGACAAAGACTTAGTCCCAGAGAAGTCCGCTCGCTGCTGACCAGCACTGGCTTTAATGGCAGAAGCTGAAGAAGCAGCAGTAACTCTCAGTACAGTGAGACTGAGCAAGACGCTGGGACCGAAGTCCTTGCTGAGCAGACTCCACTGCGGCTGGATGAGAATGGGAGACTGCAGCGGAGATGGCTCGAGATTCCCCCTGTGCAGAAGCGGGAACTCGAGACCTAACATTACCCCCCCTCCTAGGGCCCCCCCCTCCTTGGGCCTCGCTACGCTCGAAGGCAGCAATGAGCTGTTGGGCCCGAATGTTTTCAGCAGGCTCCCATGACCTGTCCTCTGGGCCATAACCCTTCCAATCCACCAGATAGAACTTTTTGCCGCGTACCACCTTGCACCCCAAAATAGCGTTCACCTCGTAATCGTCCGTAGACGAACCCGATGTCCCGGCAGATGACTCGGAAAACCGGGACATGTATACGGGTTTCAAGAGGGACACATGAAAGGTGTCGGTGATACCCAAGCGTGGAGGAAGAGCCAAACGGTAGACCACAGGATTAACCCATTCGAGAACCTTGAAGGGACCCAAGTAGCGAGGAGCAAACTTAGTGGACTCAACTCGCAGCCTGATGTTACGGGCGGAGAGCCACACCAAGTCGCCAGGAGCAAAGGTCGGAGCGGGGCGCCGATGAACATCGGCGGAGGACCTCATCCTCTCCTTGGAGGCCCGAATGGCATCCTGCATGCGGTCCCAAATGTCCCGTGCCTCCACAGCCCAGTCTGCCACCCTGGAGTCAGCAGAAGACACAGGCATGGGCACAGGAACACGCGGATGCTGGCCGTAATTTGGGAGAAATGGAGTCTGACCGGTGGAGTCGGCTACGGCATTAAGTGCAAACTCTGCCCACGGTAGCAAGGATGCCCAGTCATCCTGCCTGGCAGAAACAAAATGTCGTAAATATGTGACCAAGGTCTGGTTGGCCCTCTCTACCAACCCATTCGTCTCGGGATGATATGCCGAAGAGAGATTTAACTCAATACTGAGTAGACGACAAAGCTCTCTCCAGAATCGAGACGCAAACTGGGGACCCCGGTCACTAACAATTTTGTCTGGCATACCGTGTAGACGAAAGATATGCTTGACGAACAAGACAGCCAACGCCCGTGCAGAAGGTAGCCGTGGAAGAGGCACCAAGTGCACCATTTTGGAAAAATGGTCGGTGATCACCCAGATAATGGTGCAGTTACGAGACTTGGGTAAGCCCACCACAAAGTCCATCCCGACCATCTCCCAGGGCCTGTCCGCCACCGGCAGAGGATAAAGCAAACCAGCTGGCCGTTGCCGAGGAGTCTTGTTCTTGGCGCAAGAGACACACGCCCGAACATACTCTGCGACATCACGAGCCATATGCGGCCACCAGTATGTCCTCGCCAGTAACTCAGATGTCCTTTTGGTACCAAAATGTCCACCCACCCTGGACGAGTGTGCCCAAGAGAGAACCTCCGGTCGCAAACTGGATGGAACAAAAGTCTTGCCCGGGGGCACAGACTCTAGCGAAACCGGGGCCACAGTTCTCAAGCTCTCGGTGGGGACAATAAGCCGAGGCTCCTCCTCCTCCTCCGCAGATGACACAACGGAGCGAGAGAGAGCGTCGGCTCGAATGTTCTTCTCCCCAGAAAGAAAATGGAGGGTGAAATGAAACCGGGAGAAGAATAAGGACCATCTGGCCTGGCGAGAATTCAACCGCTGGGCTGTCTGCAGGTACACCAAATTTTTATGGTCTATGAAGACTTGGAAGGGAAAACGTGCTCCCTCCAAGAGATGTCTCCACTCCGAGAAAGCCAACTTCATGGCTAGCAACTCCCTGTCCCCGATGGAATAATTCCTCTCTGCTGGTGAGAAGGTCTTGGAGAAAAAGAAGCAAGGATGCTTCCGACCTTGAGCATCCTTTTGGAAGAGGACTGCTCCAGCACCAACAGAAGAGGCATCCACCTCCATGATAAATGGCTTATCAACATTGGGGCGATGTAGGATGGGAGCGCTAGCGAAGTGTGACTTTACAGAGTTAAAGGCCTTGGAGACCTCCTCAGACCACAATTTGGGATTCGCCCCCTTCTTGGTGAGGGCAACCAAGGGAGCTACCAAAGTTGAGAAGTGCGGAATGAACTGGCGATAATAATTAATGAACCCCATAAAGCGCTGCACCGCTTTAAGAGAATGGGGTTCCTGCCAGTCCATCACAGCCTGTAGTTTAGCAGAATCCATAGCCAATCCCTGGGCAGAGATGATGTAGCCTAGGAAAGGTAAGGACTCCTGCTCAAACATACACTTCTCCAACTTGGCATAGAGGGAGTTTGCCCGTAGGAGGTCGAAGACTTTGCAAACATCTCTCCGATGGGAGTCAATATCTGGAGAGTAGATGAGAATATCATCCAGATAGACTACGACCGAGGTGGAAAGCATATCCCGGAAGATATCGTTCACAAAGTCTTGGAAAACGGCCGGGGCATTACAGAGCCCGAAGGCCATCACCAGATATTCATATTGCCCATCCCTGGTGTTAAAAGCCGTCTTCCATTCGTCCCCCTCACGGATGCGAATCAGGTTGTAAGCACCCCGCAGATCTAGTTTAGTAAATACCCTTGCTCCCCAAAGCCTATCGAAGAGCTCAGATATCAAGGGCAAAGGATACTTATTTTTAACGGTGATGTCGTTAAGACCCCTGTAGTCTATGCATGGACGTAGTTCCCCATTCTTCTTCTGCACGAAGAAGAACCCTGCCCGAGCAGGTGACACTGACTTCCTAATGAATCCTCTTGCCAGATTTTCCTGGATGTACTGTGACATTGCCTCCGTCTCCGGGAGAGATAGCGGATAGACTCGACCCCGGGGAGGCTCAGCACCAGGCAAGAGATCAATAGGACAGTCATAGGGGCGATGGGGCGGAAGGATCTCCGCCGCCTTTTTGGAGAACACGTCTGCATAAGACCAATACTGCTTGGGGAGAGAGGAAAGATCTGCGGGTACCTCAGTAGTAGCAACCTGAACGCACTCCCTCTGACACCTACCCCCACAAGATTCGCCCCATCCCAGGATTCTGCCAGAGGACCACTCGATATGAGGAGAGTGGTACCGTAGCCAAGGTATTCCCAACAGGACCTCATCAATTCCCTCAGGAATGACGAGCAGAGATATAATCTCCTGATGAGATGGCGACATGGACAGAGTAAAAGGGATGGTCTGGTGTGTTATCTGTGAGGGCAGTGTCAACCCATTCACCACTCGTACCGTTACTGGTTGAGCTAGCATAACCAGGGGTATTGCGTGACGTTGGGCGAAGGCAGAAGGCATAAAATTGCCCTCCGCCCCAGAATCCACGCAGAGCTCTACCGAGTGGGAGAATGAGCCTATAGTAATTGTCCCCTTAAAGGACAATTTAGAGGCAAACGTCGCCGTGTCTAGTGCACTTCCACCTACTACCACTAGACGCTGACGTTTCCTCGACCGCTGAGAACATCTGATGGCTAGATGTCCCGACTGCTGGCATACATGACAGACCTTGAGTGCACCTGCGGTCCGGGACCTAGATCCCGCTTGTGACACTTCCCTGGCCTCATGTGACTCAGGAACCAGGACCGGAGATTCCAGAGGTTTGGCGAAGGTAGGAGCCAGCCGAAACCTCTGCCTACACTGGGCTCGCTCTAACCTCCGCTCGTTAAAACGGAGGTCAATTCGAGTGGAGACAGTTATTAACTCCTCCAGTGTGGCAGGAATCTCCCTAGTGGCCAGAGCGTCCTTAACGTGGTCAGCCAGGCCCCTCCAAAATATGGGGATAAGAGCTTTATCCGACCAATCCAGCTCAGAAGCTAAAGTGCGGAATTGGACGGCAAAATGACTGACCAAGGACTCACCCTGAGTTAATGCCAGCAGTTGGAGCGCAGTATCATGGGTGACTTGAGGTCCTAAAAAGACCTGTTTCAGACTGCTCAGAAACAGCGGAGCACTCTGCACCACATGATCGCCACGCTCCCACAGCGGCGTAGCCCATTCCAACGCCCTGTCCGACAAGAGAGACACTATAAATCCCACCTTAGCCCGCTCTGTGGGAAAACGTGCAGCCAGGAGCTCGAGCTGAATAGAGCACTGACTCACAAATCCCCTACAATATTTGCTATCACCAGAACATTTTTCTGGCAGCGGGAGGCGAGAAAATGTCGGAGCAGGGGTGGCAATGGACAGGGTTGCTGCAGCCACGCTAGCAGCCTGTACAGCAACTGCGGTAACATCCACAGCTGAGGTTGCGCTCTCAAGAGCCGCCAACCTACCCTCCAGCTGCTGGATATACCGCAAGGATTGCTGTTTGTCCATCATTACTAGCCAGACCCTGGCGCTATTGTAATGTTAGGGCTAGCGGAACGCACCAAATAATACGACAGATAGAGTATGGTGTGTTCGCAGCCCGGGGTCCACCGTGCAGAGATGGAACCTGCTGCCAAGTAATGACGGACTATATGGCGGTACTCATAAGTATACGCACGTGGGTTAAACTTCACCCAGCGTGAAGGAAGCGATCCTGTTGCATCACAGGACCGCGGTACCGCACATAGAGCGCGAGCTAGTAGTCAGCGAACTCAACCCCAACTAGGATTGAAGTCCGATTAGACCCTTGCTGGCACAACACCGCAACTGGGTGTGTAAGGAAACTCAATAACAATTTTAAGGCACAAGAGTGCATGCGGTGCCGCACTGACGAACGCCACTAACCACCCAGGCTTGGGTAAGGAAAGCACAAAGGAAGTGCACGGCGCCGTACTGGCGGTCACAGCAACTGGACGCTGTAATGTGTGATAAGTGCTGTAGGCTAAGTCGGGCGCTAGATAGCAACCATACACCTTCCGCGAACAGACATTCAATAGGGTAGGGGTATCCAAGGACGACTTGCACTCACAACATACACACATTAACAATTGTACACTAGCGCATGGCCATGCGGTCATGCGCAGTTTATATAGTTGCAGCACAGGAAGTGGCCACAGAAACTTTGCCCTTCCAAGACCTGCCAAGAGGACCAATGGAATGTGCTGCAGAGCCTGAGCACATGACCCTCGATCTCCAATGGGAGATCTTGCCCTGGGCATGCTCAGTGTGTGCAGACAAGGACTTAGTCCCAGAGAAGTCCGCTCTCTGCTGACCAGCACTGCCTTTAATGGCAGAAGCTGAAGAAGCAGCAGTAACTCTCAGTACAGAGTGAGACTGAGCAAGACGCTGGGACCGACGTCCTTGCTGAGCAGACTCCACTGCGGCTGGATGAGAATGGGAGACCGCAGCGGAGATGGCTCGAGATTCCCCCTGTGCAGAAGCGGGAACTCGAAACCTAATATATATATATATATATATATATATATATATTACTTGGAGTTATATTCTGCTATTTAAGTGTTCCCTTTGTTTTTTGAGCAGTGTATATTACATAGATAGAAGAAAAGCTCTATTCTATCTATTCTATTCTAACTTGTCACTCTGATTATATTGTACGCGGCAGATTATTTGCCAGCTTTTCTTCTATCTATGTAATATACACTGCTCAAAAAACAAAGGGAACACTTAAATAGCAGAATATAACTCCAAGTAAATCAATCTTCTGTTAAATCAAACTGTCCTCTTAGGAAGCAACACTGTTGGACAATCAATTTCACATGCTGGGATGCAAATGGAATATACAACAGATGGAAATTATTGGCAATTATCTTCAAGACACATGCAAAAAAGGAGTGGTTCTGCAGGTGGAGACCATGGACCACATCTCAGTACCAATGCTATCTGGCTGATGTTTTCGTCACTTTGAATGTTGGTTGTGTTTTCACAGTCTTGGTAGCACGAGACAGAGTCTACAACCCACAAAAGTGGCTCAGGTAGTGCAGCTCATCCAGGATGGCACATCAATGCGAGCTGTGGCAAGAAGTTTGCTGTGTCTGTCAGCGTAGTGTCCAGAGGCTGGATGCATTACCAGGAGACAGGCCAGTACACCAGGAGATGTGGAGGGGGCCGTAGGAGGGCAACAACTCAGCAGCAGGACCGCTACCTCAGCCTTTGTGCAAGTAGAAACAGGAGGAGCACTGCCAGAGCCCTACAAAATAACATCCAGCAGGCCACAAATATACATGTGTCTGCACAAACGGTTAGTAACCGACTCCATGAGGATGGTCTGAGTGCCCGACGTCCACAGATGTGGGTTGTGCTTTCAGCCCAACACCATGCAGGATGCTTGACATTCGCCACAGAACACCAGGAATGTCAAATTCACCACTGGCGCTCTGGGCTTTTCACAGATTAAAGCAAATTTACACTGAGCACATGTGACAGATGTGACAGAGTCTGGAGACGCCGTGGACAGCAATCTGCTGCCTATAACATCCTTCAGCATGACCAGTTTGGCAGTGGGTCAGTAATGGTTTGGGTGGAAATGTTTTGGAGGGCCGCATAGCCCTCCATCTGCTCGCCAGAGGTAGCCTGACTGCCATTACGTACCGACATGAGATCCTCAGACCCCTTGTGAGACCATATGCTGGTGCGATTGGCCCTGGGTTCCTCCTAATGCAGGACAATGCCAGACCTCATGTGGATGGAGTGTGTCAGCAGTTCCTGCAAGATGAAGACTTTGAAGCTATGGACTGGCCCACTGGTTCCCCACATCTGAATCCAATTGAACACTTCTGGGACATCATGTCTCGCACCATCCACCAACGTCACATTGCACCACAGACTGTCCAGGAGTTGGTGGATGCTTTAGTCCAGGTCTGGGAGGAAATCCCTCAGGAGCCCATACGCTGCCTCATCAGGAGCATGCCCAGCCATTGTAGGGAGTCATACATGGAGGCCACACACACAACAGAACATCATTTCCTTGTCTTGAGGTATTTCCACTGAAGTTGGACAAGCCTGGAATTTGATTTTCCACTTTGATTTTGAGCATCATTCCAACTCCAGACCTCCATGGGATATTCATTTTTATTTTATTTACATTGATCATTTTTGTGTTTTATTGTTTGCAACACATTCCACTACATACTGAATACATTTTTGCAACTGAAATATTTAATTCAGTGACATCTAGGATGTGGTATTTTAGTGTTCCCATTTCTTTGAGCAGTATATTCACATATATATATATATATATATATATATATATATATATATATCTAATATATAAAGCTGAATGTGTGTATGTGTGTGTATGTCCGGGATTGGCATCTGAACCGTTGCAGTTACAGCCACAAAATTTGGCACAGTCACACGTCTGGACCCCGAAAGCGTCATAGGCTATGTTGTGAGGTGAAATTTTAACCCCGCGCTTTCCAATTCACCAAACAATTTTGCCCCTATCTATATAATGGGCAAAAAGTGAAAGGAAAAGTGTTGGAGGCGTCGCAGCTACAGCCACAAAATCTTGCACAGTCACACGTCTGGACCCCGAAAGCATCATAGGCTATGTTGGGAGGTGAAATTTTAACCCCGTGCTTTCCAATTCACCAATTTTGCCCCTATCTACATAATGGGGAAAAAGTGAAAGGAAAAGTGTTGGAGGCAAATTGACAGCTGCCAGATGTGAACAAGGGGGACTTAGAGAATGAGAGCGATGGCGCCAAAGAGTATATACCGTACAGTTGCTAAGGTGGGGCCCCAACATGGGATACTCACCACACACGGGGATATGAACACACACACAAAATGTGCCACACACTACCACATGCTTGAACACATATACCACCCTAAGCACACATTTCACCACACATACACCAACCTCGCCACATAAATGTCGAAACACAAAAGTCGCCGCTCAAAACTCGCCACGCACAAAACTCGCCACATGCAAAACTAGGCTCATGCAAAACTCGCCACACATGCAAAACTCACCTCAAGGGAAAACTCGCCACACGCAAAACTTGCACCCGCGGAAAAATTGCCACATGCACAAAAGTTGCAACACATGCAAAAGTTGCCTCACACAAAACTTGCACATACTCAAAAGGCACCACACATAAAACTCGCCATGCGCAAAACTCGCCATGCGCAAAACTTGCTGCACACAACTTGCTACATTAACCTGTCACATACAACTCGACATACAAAAAGTTGCTACACGCATGTCACCACACAAAACTCATCTCACAAAAGTTGCTACATGCATGTCGCCACACGCAACTCAACACACAACTTGACACATGAAACTCGCCCTAAAACACACACAAGTTTGGTATTATCCTTCAAATATAAAAATCTGATTAATAAGCAGACAAACTACAGGAGCAACAAATGTACCATATATGAAATACACCAGCTGTCAGTCACATGACCTGTCTATTATGTGTATGTGTGAGCTAATATATACTGCCAGTGGGAGGGCTTCCTGTTGGCTGTGGATTTATCAGGCTGCCAATTTAGCTTACAAATACTGAGGTAAAAATAGTGACCAAATAACATGTGAATGAGGTCTAATACAGGAGGAGATGACATACAGATATATACTATGTACAGGGGAGATAGCACACAGGTATATACTATATACAGGAGAGATGACACACAGGTATATATTATATAGAGGAGGAGATGACATACAGGTACATACTATATACAGGAGGAGATGACACACAGGTATGTACTATATACAGGAGCAGATGACCTACAGGTATATACTATATACAGGAGGAGATGACATACAGGTATATGCTATATATAGGAGGAGATGACATAAAGGTATATACTATATACAGGAGGAGATGACATACAAGTATATACTATATATAGGAGGAGATGACATACAGGTATATACTATATACAGGGGAGATGACACACAGCAGGTATATACTATATACAGGGGAGATGACATACAGGTGTATACTATATACAGGGGAGATGACATACAGGTGTATACTATATATAAGTGAGATGACCAACATGTATATACTGAGGTGAAAATTAGAGGTGTGAGGTGAAAATGAAAAGGTGTGAGTGCAAAATGAGAGGAGTGAGGGAAAATAGTGAAGTGATCGGAAAATGACAGATGTGAGGTCGAAATGACAAGTGTTAGGGGGGAATGAGAGGAGTGAGGGGGAAAATGAAAGATGTGATGGGGAAAATGAGAGGCGTGATGGGAAAATAAGAGAAGTGAGGTGCTATAACTAACCACAGATATTTACTATGCCCAGGCAACGCTGGGCTCTTCAGCTAGTATATATATATATATATATATATATATATATATATAGAATATATATAGAATATATATATATATATATATATATATATATGTATATATATATATATATATATATATATATATATATATATATATACATATATATATATATATATATATATATAATCTCTTCTATTCTAACCTGTCAGTGTGACTTTACTGAATACAACACATGAATTTGCTGGTTTTTCAAAGGACATCGGTGCGTAAATATCAGACAGCAGTCACATGGTTCGTGTGGTGTCCAATGTTTTCTCGCACCCTTAGGTTTGCATTGGCGAGACTCGGCCGATAAGAAAATACATATATTTGGCCTCAGTTTGTCCATAAAAGTCTGATTTATCAAGATATAAAAATGAATTAACCCTATGAGTAAACATCATAAAACATATTAAAAATGACAAAGTTGCAGGGTTTTTTTGCCGCAATACAGCAAAAAAAAGAAATAGAAAGCTATCGAAACATCACATCTGTAGCACAAATGGAATGAAAAAGTCTGCTTGCTTCCCAGAAAACTGGCCTTCCAAGAGTCCTATTAACCTAAAAATGAAAACAGTAACATAACATAGTAACATAGTTAGTAAGGCCGAAAAAAGACATTTGTCCATCCAGTTCAGCCTATATTCCATTATAATAAATACCCAGATCTACGTCCTTCTACAGAACCTAATAATTGTATGATACAATATTGTTCTGCTCCAGGAAGACATCCAGGCCTCTCTTGAACCCCTCGACTGAGTTCGCCATCACCACCTCCTCAGGCAAGCAATTCCAGATTCTCACTGCCCTAACAGTAAAGAATCCTCTTCTATGTTGGTGGAAAAACCTTCTCTCCTCCAGACGCAAAGAATGCCCTCTTGTGCCCGTCACCTTCCTTGGTATAAACAGATCCTCAGCGAGATATTTGTATTGTCCCCTTATATACTTATACATGGTTATTAGATCGCCCCTCAGTCGTCTTTTTTCTAGACTAAATAATCCTAATTTCGCTAATCTATCTGGGTATTGTAGTTCTCCCATCCCCTTTATTAATTTTGTTGCCCTCCTTTGTACTCTCTCTAGTTCCATTATATCCTTCCTGAGCACCGGTGCCCAAAACTGGACACAGTACTCCATGTGCGGTCTAACTAGGGATTTGTACAGAGGCAGTATAATGCTCTCATCATGTGTATCCAGACCTCTTTTAATGCACCCCATGATCCTGTTTGCCTTGGCAGCTGCTGCCTGGCACTGGCTGCTCCAGGTAAGTTTATCATTAACTAGGATCCCCAAGTCCTTCTCCCTGTCAGATTTACCCAGTGGTTTCCCGTTCAGTGTGTAATGGTGATATTGATTCCCTCTTCCCATGTGTATAACCTTACATTTATCATTGTTAAACCTCATCTGCCACCTTTCAGCCCAAGTTTCCAACTTATCCAGATCCATCTGTAGCAGAATACTATCTTCTCTTGTATTAACTGCTTTACATAGTTTTGTATCATCTGCAAATATCGATATTTTACTGTGTAAACCTTCTACCAGATCATTAATGAATATGTTGAAGAGAACAGGTCCCAATACTGACCCCTGCGGTACCCCACTGGTCACAGCGACCCAGTTAGAGACTATACCATTTATAACCACCCTCTGCTTTCTATCACTAAGCCAGTTACTAACCCATTTACACACATTTTCCCCCAGACCAAGCATTCTCATTTTGTGTACCAACCTCTTGTGCGGCACGGTATCAAACGCTTTGGAAAAATCGAGATATACCACGTCCAATGACTCACCGTGGTCCGGCCTATAGCTTACCTCTTCATAAAAACTGATTAGATTGGTTTGACAGGAGCGATTTCTCATAAACCCATGCTGATATGGAGTTAAACAGTTATTCTCATTGAGATAATCCAGAATAACATCCCTCAGAAACCCTTCAAATATTTTACCAACAATAGAGGTTAGACTTACTGGCCTATAATTTCCAGGTTCACTTTTAGAGCCCTTTTTGAATATTAGCACCACATTTGCTATGCGCCAGTCCTGCGGAACAGACCCTGTCGCTATAGAGTCACTAAAAATAAGAAATAATGGTTTATCTATTACATTACTTAGTTCTCTTAGTACTCGTGGGTGTATGCCATCCGGACCCGGAGATTTATCTATTTTAATCTTATTTAGCCGGTTTCGCACCTCTTCTTGGGTTAGATTGGTGACCCTTAATATAGGGTTTTCATTGTTTCTTGGGATTTCACCTAGCATTTCATTTTCCACCGTGAATACCGTGGAGAAGAAGGTGTTTAATATGTTAGCTTTTTCCTCGTCATCTACAACCATTCTTTCCTCACTATTTTTTAAGGGGCCTACATTTTCAGTTTTTATTCTTTTACTATTGATATAGTTGAAGAACAGTTTGGGATTAGTTTTACTCTCCTTAGCAATGTGCTTCTCTGTTTCCTTTTTGGCAGCTTTAATTAGTTTTTTAGATAAAGTATTTTTCTCCCTATAGTTTTTTAGAGCTTCAATGGTGCCATCCTGCTTTAGTAGTGCAAATGCTTTCTTTTTACTGTTAATTGCCTGTCTTACTACTTTGTTTAGCCACATTGGGTTTTTCCTATTTCTAGTCCTTTTATTCCCACAAGGTATAAACCGCTTACACTGCCTATTTAGGATGTTCTTAAACATTTCCCATTTATTATCTGTATTCTCATTTCTGAGGATATTGTCCCAGTCTACCAGATTAAGGGCATCTCTAAGCTGTTCAAACTTTGCCTTCCTAAAGTTCAATGTTTTTGTGACTCCCTGACAAGTCCCCCTAGTGAAAGACAGGTGAAACTGCACAATATTGTGGTCGCTATTTCCTAAATGCCCAACCACCTGCAGAGGAGAGAAGGTTTTTCCACCAACATAGAAGAGGATTCTTTACTGTTAGGGCAGTGAGAATCTGGAATTGCTTGCCTGAGGAGGTGGTGATGGCGAACTCAGTCGAGGGGTTCAAGAGAGGCCTGGATGTCTTCCTGGAGCAGAACAATATTGTATCATACAATTATTAGGTTCTGTAGAAGGACGTAGATCTGAGGATTTATTATGATGGAATATAGGCTGAACTGGATGGACAAATGTCTTTTTTCGGCCTTACTAACTATGTTACTATGTTACTATGTATTTGTTATTCTGTCAGGTCTATTAGATAGTATTAGGTCTAAAAGTGCTGCTCCTCTGGTTGGATTCTGCACCAATTGTGAAAGATAATTTTTCTTGGTTATTAGCAGAAACCTGTTGCCTTTATGGGTTTCACAGGTTTCTGTTTCCCAGTTAATATCCGGGTAGTTAAAGTCCCCCATAACCAGGACCTCATTATGGGTTGCAGCTTCATCTATCTGCTTTAGAAGTAGACTTTCCATGGTTTCTGTTATATTTGGGGGTTTGTAACAGACCCCAATGAGAATTTTGTTACCATTTTTCCCTCCATGAATTTCAACCCATATGGACTCGACTTCCTCATTCCCTTCGCTAATATCCTCCCTTAAAGTGGACTTTAGACAAGACTTTACATAGAGACAAACCCCTCCTCCTCTCCGATTTTTACGATCCTTTCTAAACAGACTGTAACCCTGTAAGTTAACTGCCCAGTCATAGCTTTCATCTAACCATGTCTCGGTTATTCCCACTATGTCAAAGTTACCTGTAGATATTTCTGCTTCTAGTTCTTCCATCTTGTTTGTCAGGCTTCTGGCGTTTGCGAGCATGCAGTTCAGAGGATTTTGTTTTGTTCCAATCTCCTCACTGTGGATTGTTTTAGAAATGTTCTTACCTCCCTTCTGAGTATGGTTTTCCTGGGTCGTCTTTGTTCGAGTCTAATGTTTTTCTTCCCGTCCCCTCTTCTTCTAGTAATGGGCAAAAAAAAAAAAACTTTATACTTTTTTCACAAATTGCCAAATTTTTATCTTCACTACAAAGGTAATAAAAAAACTGGGCAAATTTGGTATCACTGCAGTTTTACTGACATGTTGAATCATGATTCCAAATCAATGTTACCGTATAAGGGACACCTATGTCGGAATTGCATTTTTTTCCCTAACTTCACTGTATTTGGGTGTTTTTCCCATTTTTCCAGTACATTATGTGGTAAAATGGATCATGTCATTCAAAAGCGCAAATTATCCAACAGAAAAAAAGTTAAGTAGATAAAAAAGTTATGGCACTTGGAAAAAGGTGGCAAAGGTCAGACACTCCAAATATTGAATTGATTTAGATTTTTCTTCTTTTCATTCACTTTGCATTATGTTAAATGATAAAAGTAAACTAATAACTATTATTTAAAGCATCCATACGCTGCAGCATTTGTTCTACACCTGCTTAAAACTTTTGCACAGTATTTAAAATTACAAGAGACGTGATTTGTTAGAAGGTATAACTATATAATAATAACTTTTTATTTTTTTTATTTCAGATTTTTTTAAAATATATTTGAACAATTTTCTTACAACTTTACCATAAAGAAGATGGGGTCAGTTTCTGACCTATACAGAGGCATATTAGTAAAAGAAGCCAATGATGTGAATGAACGAGCCATAAACAGGCAAAAGACGGAATCGGAAAGTTCTAAAAGTTCTACCTGAAGTCTCGGAATTAGCTATTGCATTTTGCATGTAAATGTTTGTTTCAGTGTGATTCATTAGGCCCACTGAAATTTTCACACTCTAATATTATCAATGCAAATTTTTCTTTCCATCTGGCACACAGGAATCGTTCAATAGCATCCACGGCAGCAGCTGATTCATCAAAGTCGTATTTGTTGAAAATGAGCGTAATTACAGTACGTGTATTACCATGCAAATGTGCTCACATACTTGTATGTGGCGAAGTGACAGAGCACGATCCCAGAGGATATCCCTAGAATCTGCTACAATCATCATTTTAACATTCAAATTAGACTCCTAATAATGGACATTGATTGAATATTTGATACCATCAACTGAGACATAGACAAAGTATAAGAGGTGCCAGGAAATTTGAAGGTAGTGACTGTTTACATATGTGGCGTTCACCTACATGGATATTTTCAAGCAACAAAGAAAACATAATTTGCAAAATGTTTTTCCTTGTAAACCCTGATGCAAGAATTAATGTATTCAAATGGCATAATGAGCCATTGTTTGCAATATGCCTTAGTGAAAACTGAGGATACTGTGTGTAATATAGGAAGCATGGTAGCGAAAGGAATAATATTCAGAACCCAAGAAGTATTTTAAATATATTTCAACCCTTTCCCGAACTTTGACGTACTCAGTACGTCCTCGTTGTCAAGTGCAGTGTGCGCGCAATTGCTGCCTGGTGATCAGCTGATATCACAGCTGACACTCCATTCTCACTGCCTGTGTCTGTGCCTGCACCACTCCCAGTAGGGAGGAGACGCCCTCTGCTCCCGGATTGTCACCCCTGCAACATCATCACGAGGGCCCAATCATTGATGCGCTGGCCCGATGTCGTCATGATAACATCCGGGTCGTCAGACTATGGCAAGCATCTCAGACCATGAGCAGAGCACGGTCTAAGGGGATTGTGTCAGTGCAGCACTGACAGTTATAAGCCATTACAATGCTCCTGCAATGATTAGGCTTCTGGAAGTCAAAGTCTAATTATGAGACAAAGTAAAAAATTGAAAAAAAAGTAAAATAATTGTAAAAATATATATTTTTTTAAAAACTCTGAAAATATTTAAAAATATACTTTGTTAGGTGTCGAGTTCCCACCGCTGTACAGGGGGAATCTCAAATTATGTCCTCTGCGGTCTCCCATTCTTCCTTAGCTGCAGAGGATTCTGCTCAGCAGAGACGTCGGGCCAAGCATCTTGCCCAAGCTGATGCTGTGCATCGGGTTACTGCTACCATCCTGGGTACAGCTATTGTAGCCAGCATTAGGCAGCCACGAGCAGATGGTCCTGGGACTATGTCCTGCTTTTTGCCTACTGAGCATGCCCATGGGATGACCTCTCATTGGAGGTCGTAGGTCACATGCCCACGTCCTCAAGCGGCTCTGATTGGACCCAAAGGCTGCGACTATAAAAGGTTTGCATGGCCGCTCGGCCATGCGCTAGTATAAACAGAAATTGTGTGTGTTTGGATGCGTATATGTTATCTGGGGAAAGCTCCTAATCATTCCCCTCCCTAGTGTTGTTGTATGTGGTTGGTTGTCTGGAGCAAGTGCAGTGCCAGATAGTGCAATCCTGCACAGAGCACGAGTACAGCGTCAATTTAGCAGCATCTTCCAGAGCGGCATCGTGCGCAAATAGTGCGCTTTCCAATCCCTATTTAGGGCAGTTAGTGGCGTCTGCCAGAGCGGCATTAAATCTCTTATCTAGTTTGTCCTAGCATCACAGTTGCGGCGCCGTGAGCTAGTGGGTCTAGACAGACTCTAACCCCGTGTCCTTGGGGCAGAATCCTGTGGCTGATCACTAATGCTATTTATGCGGTATTGCGGCTCTGTGAGGCAACAGAGTCCGTCCCTATACATATCGGATTATGTTAACCCGTGTGTTTTTATTATTATACCGCCATATAGTGTCCGACATTACCTAGCAGCAGTTAACATCTCTGCACGGAGGACCCCAGGCTGCAAACACACCTTATTACTACCTTTATATTATTTGGTGCGTTTTGTCAGCCCTAGCATACTTTACTGACATATTTCTATTTTTTGTAAATAAAAGAAAAATGTACACATGTTTTGTCGTCGTGTCCGCATCGACTGAAAGTATAAAACTATTCCGATTGTTAACACCTTCAGTGAACACCATAAAAAAGTCATCTTGTCTCACAAAAACAAGCTGTCGCACAGCTCCATCATTGAAAAAACAAAAGTTATAGTTTTCATAACAAAGGGATGCAAAATAATTATTTTTTCTATAAATGTTTGTAATGCTTAAAAGGGGCAAAACATAAAAAAGATATAAAAAAAATTATAAATGTGGTATTGCTGTAATATTACTGACCCGAAGAATAAAGCTGCCTTATCAATTTTACCACACGCAGGATGGCATTAAAAACATCCTGAATTGCTGTTTTTTGTTCATTCTCTCTCCTAAAAATCAGAATAGAATGTGCTCAAAGCACCTTATGTAACTAAAATTGATACCAATAAAAACGTCAACTCGCCCCGCCATAAAAAAAGGTCTCACATGACTCTGTCAGCAGAAATGAGAAAAAATTATAGCTCTCAAAATATGGCAATGTGAAAACTAGATTTACAATGACTTTTTTTAGTGTGTGACAGCAGCCAAACATAAAAGTCTGACATAAATCTGGCATCGCTGTAATCGCACTGACCCAAAGAATAAAGTAGTCTAATCACTTATACCGCATGAGGAACGGCATAAAAATAATTAAAATCAATCCTTTACCTGCTATTGATTTGCTCATTCTGCCTCCCAAAGATCGTAGTAATGCTCGGCTCACTTTTATCCTGTATTCTGCAATGAGCACTTACACTTAGGTTTTCTTGTAAATCTCTGAAATATGTCATGCAGATGGAATCCCTGGCATAAAATATAATGAGGTAGAGGGAGGCACTGTGGACTCTGTCTGCCCTGTGATCCAGCTGTGTCCGTCTTTTTAGGCATGGATAAAAGTGCTGTTCACCATGGTTTTGTGTACTTCTGAAAAGAAGGAAACCCATGTACAGAGAACAGATGGAGTCCAGACTAACTGCTGGTTCATTATAGTAAATGGATCCTTGAGGGTTTCATCTGAAACACGCTACTTGGAGATTTAGATGGAAACCCCAAAGTAAGTGCTCAACCTAGAGATTCGGATAAATGGGCTCCCAAATGTTACATGAAAAGTTCCCAACAAAAGATTCAACTCAATCCACAAAAATAGCAAGTCCCCTCTCAGGTCCATCACCTGTCAATGAAATATAGGGGGCTTCCAAGTTACTGGTAGTATAAACACTCTGGAAAACGCTATGGCTCCTCTCACTTTGAAAGAAATCCACCTAAAAAAAGTTAAGTGGTGCGCCTTCTTTTCTGAGCTCTGCCATGCGCCCAAACAGTGGTTTGTCTCCAAATGTGGAGTATTGGCACAGCGCACTCAGGAAAAATTGCACAATTTGCATGGTCCAATATTTCCTGTTACCCTTGTAAAAATTAAAAAATGTGGCTAAAATAACATTTTTTATAGGTAAATTGTCATTTTTGTATTTTTACACCTTATCTTTACAAATTTCTATGAAGCAGCTGGGGTTTAAGGTGCTCACCACACATCTAGATACATTCTATGAGTGGTCTAGTTTCCAAAATGGGATAACGTGTGGAAGGTGTATACTGTTCAGGCACATCAGGGGCTCTCCAAATGTAACATCTTGCCGGATAGCATTGGTAAAATAAACCAATTGAGTAGAAAAATCAACATCAAGTTACCAGATACACGCTTAAAGAGACCGTGAGAAGGGCAACAAATTAAAAAAAAATTATAATAATAGAACATATAGAGATTGAGAGTAGAAATTTGACCATTAGCACAATGTACAATGTTTTCCACAAATTATTCAAGGGGTCCATAGCACACACGCTGAAAGACGCCGTCATGGGGACATCACAATACATTTTACAGCTATTGCAAGTGGTAGAGATAGATGGTACAAGTGTCACCAATGCACAATGTGCAAAGGTTTCCAAAAATTTGCTAAGGAGACTCTCTCAGACCAGCTGAAAGACGCCGTGATGGTGACATCACAATACACTTTGAAGTTATTATATGAGATAGAGATTGAGAGTAGAAATTTGACCATTGCACAATGTACAAAGATTTCCAAAAATTACCCAAGGGGTCTCTCTCAGACCAGTTGAAAGATGCCGTGATGGGGATATCAGAATACACTTAGCAGTTATTACAAGATGTAGAGAGTGCAAGTTTCACCATTGCACAATATGCAAATGTTTCAAAAATTTAGCCAAGGGGTCTCTCTCAGACAAGCTGAAACATGCCATGATGGGGATATCAGAATACACTTAGCAGTTAGTACAAGATGTAGAGAGTGCAAGTTTCATCATTGCACAATATGCAAAGGATTCAAACAGTACAACACAATACCCACATACATAGATAGCACTAAATACTTGTTGTAGAAGGAAGAGGAGGAGGAGAAGGAGTTGAATTGATTTCCTGAACAAAATGGTTTTGGATGGTAAGAGATGGACATTAAGAAAACTTAAAAAAAAAAAAAACATTTGGCCTGCATTTACATTACGTTGCTGTCATCCATAGGGCTTACAAAGTTGGAGAAAATCAAGCCCTTGTTCAATTTTAGAAGAGTCAGCCTGTCTGCATTTTTTGTTGACAGCAGTGTGCGCCTATCCATTATGATTGCATCTACCGAACTAAAAACTCACTCAGACAACACACTCGCAGCAGGCCATGGCAGCACCTCCAAAGCATACAAGGAGAGGTCGGGCCAAATGTGCAGCTTGGACAACCAATAGTTAAAGGGCACTGAAGAATCATGAAGAACACTGGTATGATCACATAAGTAGTCTTTCACCATCTTGGTCAACTTCACCCTCCTCTTCATAGTTGCACTCACAGGTAGCCCTTGATCATGGGATGGTCCCATGAAAATGGCACAATTGGTGGACATTTCCCTCCTCTTGAGTTACACCTGGTGTTTGTTGCTCTCCATTGCAATCTTCATGTGCAAAAAGAGCTGGTACCTCTGTTACCAGCGTTGTCTGAGGGTAATCTTTCCATTTTGACCCTCTGGCATGTATGCACTGAAAATGGCATGTATGCCTCTGACATTATAGAAGCAAATTTCTCATTGTACTATGGGTCATGAACGTGCACAGCCAGTATTTCATGGTGGGAAAAATGTCTTTCACGCAAGGATTTTGGGAAAGGCATCTGGACATGAACTCTGCCATGTGTGGCAGACTACAAAGAGTCAAATGTTCAGTGTCCTTACCAGGAAGAACAGTAACTATGCTCTTCTCCTCATTATTCATATCCTCCTCCTACTCCTCCTCCTCTTCAGTCTATCTATGCTGGATAGGCATGAAGCTGGGATTGTAGCACAGAGCTCTGCTGCACGGGGCTTCAGGAAAATGCAAACTCGGCTTTGGGAAAATGGCCGCCGCGATCTCTAATGCGCACGCGCGGCATCCCGCGGCCATTTTCCTGAAGCCCCGTGCAGCAGAGCACTCGATCTGCGCACGCGCGGCCCCAGGAAGATGGCCGACCCCACCGACGAAAGGGATGACAGCGCAGATCGCGCGCTGCTTGTTCACCACTACGCCACTACGCCACCAACGTAAAGCTGAGGAAGAACCAGCGCTGTGAACACGCCCTCCCGACCTGACCAGCCTGATTGACAGGCGAAAACGGCGACTTTGGTAAGTTATTTCTCAGCATAGGTGGGGAATCGGGGTACACTACATACACTATAGTAACACACAGCGCAGGCCCTATTTAACAGTATTTATAGCTCAATCTCAAAAAACGGGGTGACAGGTTCCCTTTAAGAAGGCCGTAACAAAGGGGAAGGGGCAGTTCTTTGACAGATTTGGTACCCAGGTGTTCAGCTCACCTACTGGGGTGCTTGGTTGCCATGTGATTTTGCATGCTGGAAGTACTCAGGTTGGCAGTACTTTTGCCTCTTTTTAGCTTGGTTTGGCAGATGCTGCAAATTACATGTCACGCTCGCGCCCAGACTGGTTGGCGCGGGCGTGCGATGGGTGTGGCCCCACTGGACCACAGACCAGACTTCCCTGGAAGGGGCATAACTAAATAGTTTCCTTGGTCTTCGCTGGAGCCTCTGATGGTGAGGTCAGGCTTGTGCGGCAGGAAGCTACCAGGTGCTACTCCAGGGTGGTGTCTGGCTATGGCTGCTGATCCCACTGGAGAACGGAACATAGACAGGCAGGCAGGCATGGCTGGCACTCTGGCAGACAGGCAGGCACAGCTGGGACACAGGCAGGCAGACGGGTACAACAGAGACACTGGCAGGCAGGTGGTCATGGCTGGCTCTCTGGTAGGCAGGAAGGTACAGCTGGCTCTCTGGCAGGACAGGCGGACAAGGCGGGTACACTGGAAGAACCGGAAAGGACCGGTCTGCAGGCAGGTATGTAAAACAGGTAAGAATCTGTTCAGGCAGGAGGACTTAAGAATAGGTAGAGAAAGACCGCAAGAGCAGATGCAGAGCGATAGCACAGGAGCTAGAGCAAAGAAGAGATATGCAGGAAGCGGAGCCAGGAGGAGGAGCCAAGTGGAGAAACGCAGGAGGTGGAGCCAAGAGCAGGAGGTGGAGCCAAGTGCAGAAACGCAGTAGGCAGAGCCAAGAGCAGGAGGCGGAGCCAAGTGCAGAAATGCAGGAGGCGGACCCAAGAGCAAGAGACCTAGAACCACAAGGAGCGGAGCCAGGTAGAACCGTAAGGAGCAGAGCTGCAGAGCGAGAGCTGAGTGGAGCCGCAGAGCAAGCCACAGTTTGCAGAGCAAGGTCAGAGTGCAGAGCAAAGCTACAGAGAGCAGAGCTGAGAGCAAAGCCACAGAGTGCAGAGCTGAGTGCAGAGCAAGACACAGAGTGCAGAGCTGAGAGAAATGCCACAGAGTGCAAAGCTGAGAGCAGAGCAAAGTCAGAGTGCAGTGCAAGACACAGAGTGCAGAGTCCAGAGCAAAACCACAGAGAGCAGAGCAAGGGCACAGAATGCAGAGCAAGGAGCAAAGCAAGGTCGCAGAGAACAGAGCCAAAAGCAGAGCAAAGCAAGACACAGTACGCACAGCAGGGAAAGGAAACCAAGGCACGGATATAAATGGACAAAGGAACAGGACTAGGCTAAGACCAAGTCAGGAACAGGACAAGGCACAGAGACATGGACACAAGCCAGTGTACGATGCCCCTCTGGCTGGCGGACATAGGCCATGGTACGAGGCCCCACTGGATGGCAAACACAGGACACAGACCAGGGTACAATGCCCCCCTGGGTGTTGGAAATAAGAGTAACAGAGACAGAGCCTGGCACCTCAGAAGCTAAGAACTGACTGAGGGCGTAAGTTGCACAGGCACCCACCAATGGGTGGGGAAGTCGTAAATACAGGAAACCTCATGGCAATTGGCCGGGGACTCCTTAGCAAGGTGAACACAGTCTCAATAAGACACAGGAGTTGATGGCGCCACCCCCTATGCACACAGACAGAGCATGCACAGAGCAAGCAGCAGACATGAGGCACGTAGCATGGAGCTGGCAGCAGAGAGAAGTCACAAGATGGCCCAGGGAAGTGAGTGAGTACAGTGTAATGCAGGTGGGGGATGGGATGCCATGCAGTGATGCCAGCAGGGTTGTTACATTACAGTTGTTTTATCTGTAGGGCATTCAGAAAAACAACTGCCATACAGGGGAACAACGTACCTTTGGTTTGTTATCTAGCCAAGTGGGGGGCTCTGTGGAACAGTTGACCAAGTTCTACATCTAGGAAAACCACTACCTCTTCTTGCCTGTTTTCTTGCTACGGATCCATCCCTCTCTGCAGTGTTGTTCTCACTAGGCATGCTACCGTTCCAGATTTGATCAGTGGCCTCTTCATTGACTACATTGGCTCCTAATTACTCAATCTTATCCTTCTTCTGAGCTGCAATTTGAGGCTGACCTGATGGCAATTGGGCCTCATGATTATCCTCTACCTCTTCAGATATCAATTGACCTTCACTAACGTACCTTTCTCCTGGCTGTGGGTGCTCAAATGTTTGGGCATGGCTGCACTCCACCTCCTCATGAACCTCTTTAATGGTGCAAGTTGAGAAGCCTGACAAATTACAAGGGAACATAAACAGTTCCTCAGAGTGGCCAGCACTAGGGTCATATGTCTCCTGGGACTCTTGACGGTGGGAGGAAAAAGGACCAGGTTGAGGATTCAGAGGCCCAACCTCTTGGCTATTGAGACTTAACCATGTGGAAGACTTTGTGGTGCTGCATGTCAACACACTGGAGCCTTTGTCTGCCATCCAACCCACAACATCCTTGCATTTGCCTGGGTTTGTTAGTGGTATGGTGCAGTGTACAAATTTTGACAGGGACCTAGAACGAGATACAGTCACCTTCAGATGTTTCACACGACCTTGGCGGGCACCACCACATACATGTCCCTTAACGTCACCCTTTCGCATCTTGAATGTGTTATACTTATGAAACCAAAAATACTGGCTTTATTTTTTACAAGTACCCTTACAAAGGTCTTATGTTCAAATTCACTGTATGTAGCAATATGTGGCTATTTTTTTGGAGATCGTCTTGCTGACACACTCCAAATGCGGTGTAATGAAAATTATTGCTGCTGATAAATTGTCACTTTCAATTATCTCTACTCAGATTGCGCCAGTGGCACAACTGCTAGATAAAGATACATTATTTTTGAGAACAGTAGAAAATTGAGATTTTAAGATCTGCTTGCCATAAAACTGCAAATGCAGACTAATGAAAATTATTGCCCCCTGATAAATTGTCACGTACGATTATCTCTACCTAGCCTGCGCCAGTCGCACAACTGCTAGATAACGATACGCTATTTTTTTTAAAACAATAGCAAATAATATATATATATTTTTTAAATCGGCTTCCTATGACACTGCAAGTGTGGAGTAATGAAGATTATTGCCCCTGATAAATTGTCACGCACGATTAACTCTACCCGAATTGCACCAGTCGCACAACTGCTAGATAGGGATACGCTATTTTTAGAACAACAGAAAATGTAAGATTATTTTTAAATTGGCTTGCTGTAACACTGCAAATGCAGAGTACTGAAGATTATTGCCCCTCTTAAATTATCACATATGATTATCTCTACCCAGATTGTGCCAGTCTCACAACTGCTAGACAAATATTTGGCATTTTAAGTGGAAAATAGCAGAGAGCTGCAGCATGTACTTGCAATGATCAGAACAAACAGGTGCCTGCCTTTCACCCACCCTCCCTCCCTCCCTCCCTACCTCCCTACCTCCCTACCTCCCTCCCTACCTTCCTCCCTACCTCCTTCCCTACCTCCTATTAAATTTCTCAAGACTAAATCCCCACCTAACAAACAAAAACAAGTAATCAATATAGTCTTCAGCTTTTAACCCCTTAGTGACAGAGCCAATTTGGTACTTAATGACCGAGCCAATTTTTGCAATTCTGACCACTGTCACTTTATGAGGTTATAACTCTGGAACGCTTCAACGAATCCCGCTGATTCTGAGATTGTTTTTTCGTGACGTATTGTACTTCATGTTAGTGGTAACATTTCTTTTATATTACTTGCGATTATTTATGAAAAAAACGGAAATATGGCGAAAATTTTTAAAATTTTGCAATTTTCAAACTTTGTATTTTTATGCCCTTAAATCAGAGAGATATGTCACAAAAAAAAGTTAATAAGTAACATTTCCCACATGTCTACTTTACATAAGCACAATTTTGGAAACAAAATTTTTTTTTGGTAGGGAGTTGAAAGGGTTAAAAGTTGACCAGCAATTTCTCATTTTTACAACACCTTTTTTTTTAGGGACCACAACACATTTGAAGTCATTTTGAGGGGTCTATATGATAGAAAATAATGAAGTGTGACACCATTCTAAAAACTACACCCCTCAAGGTTCTCAAAACTACATTCAAGAAGTTTATTAACCCTTTACGTGCTTCACAGGAACTGAAACAATATGGAAGGAAAAAATGAACATTTAACTTTTTTTTGCAAACATTTTAATTCAGAACCATTTTTTATTTTCACAAGTGTAAAAACAGAAATGTAACCATAAATTTTGTTATGCAATTTCTCCTGAATACGCCAATACCCCATATGTGGGGGTATACCACTGTTTGGGCGCACCACAGAACTTGGAAGTGAAGGAGCGCTGTTTGACTTTTTCAATGCAGAATTGGCTGGAATTGAGATCGGACGCCATGTCACGTTTAGAGAGCCCCTGATGTGCCTAAACAGTGGAAACCCCCCACAATTGACACTATTTTGTAAACTAGACCCCTTAACGAACTTATCTAGATGTGTGGTGAGCACTTTGAACCCCCAAGAGCTTTACAGAAGTTTATAACGTAGAGCCGTGAAAATAAAAAATTGCATTTGTTTACACAAAAATGATCTTTTCACCCACAAATTCTTATTTTCATAAGGGTAGCAGGAGAAATTAGACCACAAAAGTTGTAGTTCAATTTCTCCTGAGTACGTCGATACCCAATATGTGGGGGTAAACCACTGTTTGGGCGCACCGCAGAGCTTGGAAGAGAAGGAGTGCCGTTTTACTTTTTCAATGTAGAATTGTCTGGAATTGAGATTGGACGCCATGTCGCGTTTGGAGAGCCCCCGATGTGCCTAAACAGTGGAAACCCCCCACAAGTGACCCCATTTTGGAAACTAGACCCCCCATGGAACTTATCTAGATGTGTGGTGAGAACTTTGAATGCCCAAGTGCTTCACAGAAGTTTAGAATGCAGAGTCGTGAAAATAAAAAAATGTTTTTTTTTCCACAAAAAAGATTTTGTGGCCCCCAAGTTTTTATTTTCACAAGGGTAACAGGAGAAATTGGACCCCAAAAGTTGTTGTCCAATTTATCCCGAGTATGCTGATGCCCCATAAGTGGGGGTAAACCACTGTTTGGGCACACGGCAGAGCTCAGAAGGGAGGGAGAACCATTTGACTTTTTGAGAGCAAAATTGGTTGTCGTGTTTGGAGACCCCCTGATGTAACTAAACAGTGGAAACCCCCCAATTCTAGCTCCAACCCTAACCCCAACACACCCCTAACCCTAATCCCAACCCGATCCATAATCCTAATCACTAACCCTAACGATAATCACAACCCTTACCCCAAAACAACCCTAATGTCAACCCTAACCATAACCCTAATCAAAACCCTAAATCCACCACACCCCTAATCCTAATCTCAACCCTAACCTCAAACCTAACCCTAATCCCAATACACCCCTAATCACAACCCTAACCTTATCCCTAATCCCAAACCTATCCCTAATCCCAAACCTAACCCTAATCCCAAGCGTAACCCTAATGCCAACCCTAACCCTAATGCACACTCTAATCCAACCCCTAACCCCAAATCTAACCCTAACTTTAGCCCCAACCCTAGCCCTAACTTTAGCCCCAACTCTAACCCTAGCCCTAAGGATAGTTTCACACTTGCATCATTTGGCATCCATCGCAATCCGTCATTTTGGACAAAAAACGGATCATCAAAATGTGCCCGCAGGATGCGTTTTTTTGCCCATAGACTTGTATTGCCGACGGATCGTGACGGATGGCCACATGTCGCGTCCATTGTGCACTGGATCAGTTGTGTTTTGGCGGACTGTCGGCACTAGGGTTGAGCGAAACGGGTCGACCAGATTCAGAAGTTGCCGACTTTTGGCAAAGTCGGGTTTCATGAAACCCGACCCGACCCCTGTGTTGGGTCGGCCATGATGCCGGCGATCTTCTGATCTGTAATCGGAATTCCGATACCGATTCCCGATATGTTTAAGATATCGGGAATCGATATCGGAATTCATATTTAAGTGTAAAATAAAGAATAAAAATAAAAAAATATTGCTATGCTCACCCTCGGATGCGCCCTGGTTCTCACCAACAGCCTTCCTTCCTAAGAAAGAGCGCCTGAAGGGCCTTCGATGATGTCACGGCTTGTGATTGGTCCCATGGGCGGTCACGCGGCCAATCGCAAGCCGCGACGTCATCTAAGGTCCTTCAGGCACTAATTCTTAGGAAGGAAGCGTCCGAGGGCGCGTCTGAGGGTGAGTATATTCCTAATAGGTATATACTCACCCTCGGACGCGCCCTGGTTCTAACCCGTAGCCTTCCTTCCTAAGAATCAGCACCTGAAGGACCTTAGATGACGTCGCGGCTTGTGATTGGTCGCGTGACGCCCATGTGACCGCTTACGTGACCAATCACATGCCGCGACGTCATCGAAGGTCCTTCAGGCGCTCATTCTTAGGAAGGAAGGCTGCCGGTAAGAACCAGGGCGCGTCCGAGGGTGAGTATAGCAATATTTTTTATTTTGATGCTTTATTTTACACTTAAATATGGATCCAAGGGCCTGAAGGAGAGTTTCCTCTCCTTCAGACCCTGGGAACCATTAGAAACCCAATGCACTGCATTGGGTTTCGTGTTTCGGCCGACTTTTGAAAAAGTCGGGTTTCGTGAAATCCAACCTGATCCTATAAAAAGAAAAGTCGCTCAACCCTAGTCGGCACAAAAAACGTTCAATGTAACGTTTTTTTGTACGTCGCGTCCGCCATTTCTGACCACGCATGCGTGGCCGTAACTCCGCCCCTCCTCCCCAGGACATAGATTGGGCAGCGGATGCGTTGAAAAACTACATCCGCTGCCCACGTTGTGCACAATTTTCACAACGTGCGTCGGTATGTCGGGCCGACGCATTGCGACGGCGCCGTACCGACGTAAGTGTGAAAGAACCCCAACCCTGAATTTAGCTCCAACCCTAACCCTAAATTTAGCCCCAACCCTAACCCTAGCCCTAACCCTAGCCCTAACCCTAGCCCTAACCCTAACCCTAACCCTAGCCCTAACCCTAACCCTAGCCCTAGCCCTAGCCCTAGCCCTAACCCTAGCCCTAACCCTAGCCCTAACCCTAAATTTAGCCCCAACCCTAACCCTAGCTCTAACCCTAGCCCTAACCCTAGCCCTAATCCTAACCCTAATTTTAGCCCCAACTGCTCTTCTCCTGTCGGCCGGCAGATGGCGATAGATGGCGGGCGCACTGCGCATGCGCCCGCCATTTTCTTTTCTTCGGCAGCCAGGAGGAGCAGCAGGAGGATCCAGGGACACCGGTAAGTATAATAGGGTCCCCGAATCCCCCTATTTCTCTGTCCTGTGATGTGCGATCACATCAGAGGACAGAGAATTACACTTTGATTTATTTTATTTTTTTTTTGCGGTCGCCGGTAAACAGTTAATTACCAGCGATCGCAAATCAGGGGTCGGTAAAACCGACACCGATCATGTTCTTTAGGGTCTCGGCTACCCCCGGCAGCTGAGACCCCAAAGATTCTCCCGGTGCCGTCCGGCGGGCGCACTGCGCATGCGCCCACCATTTTGAAGATGGCGGCGCCCACCGGGAGCCACGAGGAGCACCGGGGGAGATAGGTGAGTATCGGGAGGCTATCTGGGACCCCTTTTCTCTGTCCTCTGATGTGCAATCACATCGGAGGACAGAGAAATTAAAAAGAGATCGCGTTTTTTTTTTGCGATCGCCGGTAAACAGTTAATTACCGGCGATCGCAAATGCGGGGTCGGTACAAAACCCCCCAAATCATGTTCTCTGGGGTCTCGGCTACCCCCGGCAGCCGAGACCCCGGAGAAAATCCGACTCTGGGGGGTGCTATTTACTTTTTCCACAGCGCCGTTAATTAACGGCGCTGTGGTTTAAGTACCCTTAGCAGCCGCCGTTAAAAGGCGTGTCGGCAGTCGCTAAGGGGTTAAAAGAGCTTTTTGGAATAATTAATGCTCATTATAACTTTTTATCACTGTCCCTATGCTCCTTTCACTATCCCTATGCTCACACTGCACTCACACTCCACGGCTCCAATGTGCGCAACATGGCAATGGCAGCTTTTAAATAGTTTCTATGACTCTGGAAGGCCAGCAAATCACAATAATGTCACACCAAAGATTTTGCCAGCAGTACTGTAGTTGGCAAGCCAGCCCAGCATGTTTATTGGCTGCAAATAAAGCTCCAAACATGCTGGGTGGATCACTCGAAAATATACTGAGGCAAAAACCTAATTGCTCACAGAGTAACAAATATCCTGAATACTGTACTATTTGTGTGAGTAATGAATTGTGCCAAATGTATTCGCTCATCATTAGATATGAGCAATACAACGCATGTTTATGAGGTTGTCCCGGTGTAGGGGCACCACCAGGTTTACACACGGCCTTCTCTGGCTCCAGGTTCGGTGGATACAGCCGAAGCAGTAATTGTTAGATACATAGGTTTGTCCCAAAAGCCTTGGGGATTCCAAGACTTGTAGAGCAGCTCGTTCTCTACCTGCCCGGAAAGCCACCAGAGTCACCCATTGCCCAGTCAGTGAGATTTAACTCCCTTGGCCATGTTTGCTCCTCACCCAGGTTTCAGTGGTGAAATGCATTTTGGCAGACATATATTTTTTCAAAATAACGGGTTATGTTGGTGTAGCGCAATCACACCTTTTTTAGAGAAGTAATGGCAACTGGGCAACTGGTACTGGGGGACTGCGATGGCTTTCGGAAATCATATGTATCCACCATGCGGAAAGGTAACATTTCTGTGGACAACAGATTGGAGATGGTAGAGTTCAAGCTCTTAGCTTTGGCATGTGTAGGAGGAAAAATTATTTTACTTGACCACAACTGCGAAACCAAGGGTTGGCTGCTGCACTGAGATAGGGTGGAATAAGGTGATCACAACAAACTGATGGACTGTGAGTGCAGGCAGAGATGTTATGATGGATTGAGAAAGATGTGGTGTGCTTTATGAAACAAAAACAGCAGGCATCTCTGGTTCCATAACAGCTGATGGGCTCCTACTCATCCTGATTGTAGGGGATAAACTAGAGGAAGTTCTGCAGCCAGAGACTTGTGTGAGAACATTTGCCATGATGATGGAGAAGGAAGAAGCAGCAGATGCAGTTGATGAGTTGACTGGTGGTTGGAGAGGACCGATTGTCCGCATTTTAGCACAGTGAGATTCCCACAATAATGCATGCTGATCGTGCATGTGCCTGTTTATGCATGTGGCAGGCAAATTATTGCAATTTTTGTTGTTTTAGCAAAGTTGGCAGATAACGTGAGTTGGGTCATCCTTTGTGGTCTCAAAAAAGGCCCATGCTAGGCAACGCTTGCCACACATGCGAACTGCAGACCCGTGACTGAGGCTGGTCACAGCCACAGTTTTGGCTGAGGATGTAGTGCTTATGTGGTTGCATCACATCACATCTGTGCAGCAAGCCGCAATGTAACCTCCTCATTTTCCTCCTCCACATCAAGTGGGATATACCACCTTATTGTCCCCGGCTATTTTCTCCCACTACTCACCCTGAAAGTCTCCCTCTTCTTCTTGACCTGACAGCACCATACAGTCCGTATGCATCTCAGGTATCTGAGTCTCATCAGGATCACGTCTAGCCACAGGGGTTACCGTGTGGTAACTAGGGAATGAATTCTGCTGGGACCCTACTTTGTCTGCCTAGAATGTGTGAACAGCTCAGAAGACTTGCCCATCATTAATTCTCCACAGTCAAGTGGGCGGCTGGAGAATGGGAGAAGCAAGAGTAATTAGGGTGCCACCTCTGAGGATAGTACTGTGTGTGATGGTAAGGTGGAGGAAGAGGAGGAGAATCTACTTGATGCAGTGCTTGCCATCCACTGGAGCACATGCTCTTTCTGGCCCTCATCTACAAGGTGTACCGCTGTGTGGCTGCCAAAGAAAGTAGCCCGTCCAGTAACAGATGTTGTCAGTTGTCTTTGGATAAGACAAGATGATGTTTGTTCAGTAGAGCTTTCAGTAACATTACCACCTAACCCACATACACATCAAACACCAAGCCAATTCCCCTTTCCACTGCGACCTCACTTTTTCCCACTCATGTTAAATTTACCCTTCCCCGCTGTTATCTAGCTGTTTCACGACCCTTGGCCCAGACCTGACAGTCACCGGTCACTAAATTAAAAATCTGTATTTATTTGCTGAGATTGGGTGTTTGGACCACACTATTAGCAGAAAGGATTCAGATTCAGAAATGTGGCCCCCTGCCTGCACCACAGTATTAGCCCAACGATTTAGATTAGGAAATGTTGCCTGGTGCCTGCAACACAGTGTTAACCAAAAAGTTTAGATTAGGAAATCTGGCCTCTTGCCTGCACCACAATATTAACATAAGCGATTTAGATCAGCAAATATTTCCTCCTGTCTGCATCACAATGTTAGCATTAACAATTTAGAGTAGCAAATGTGACCTCATGCCTTCACCACAATATTAGCATAAATGAGTTAGATGCTGGAGGCTTAATTTCATACAGGATCCTATCTAGCTGAAGTAGCTGACAATAATCAGCCTGTGTAACTATTCCAACAACTTGCAGCAGGAGCAGCTTCTCTGCACTGTTACACTGACAAACAGGCGCCACCAAAACTACATGTCCTTTTTTATATAGAGAGGGGGTATGTGACTTCAGCAGCCAATAACAGAAGCCCTTGTGTCTGGACGTTGTGGATGGTTTCTGCGCCTTAATTGGCTACCGGAATCTCCACACATTAAGTTAGTTTAAAAAAATAAAGAATAATATTCCACCTCTCTTCAGACCTCTCCTCCTCTCCCCAACCCCTCCCCTCATAAAACATGTCCCCCTCACTCATCATATAGCACCACTATCCTAACCAAAGTCCAAACAAAAGCATTAGTCGAAATGCAATCATTTACAGAACTGTGTCCGAATTTCGCTGACTTTGAGGAAAAATGAGAGTAGTGTGGTAGATCAGAATACTAACACATCACGAGTAAGTGGATGATAACTTGTTCCTACCCAGGAGGGGGTTAACAAGTGTGTGTTTGGTGCTGTTGCATGGGTCTCCTGATGACATACTGTTGCAGGCTGATATTTTTTCGTGTTTTCAAAATATGATTTCCTTTAACTAGCATCATTCATTCTTCTTAAATTCAATGGTATTATCTTAATTTTCCTAGACACCCCACTTTGACCATATCAATAGATGGGGTATTGTGGTAAAGACAAACTCCATCTGTACCGATGAATAGGCAGGTTTGACCAATTTGCTCCTTTTTTCTCCCTCGATTAGATCCAAGCATTAATAATCTGAGATTTGGTACTACGCTATCAAACCCTGAACACAACCCCAATTGTAACGCAAACAATTTAACCAATGTAACCATACCCCGATAACTGATCCCAAAGGGACTATGGTCCAGTACTGAGATATAATAGATGGCAGCAGGGGGGAGGGTAAAACAGACTACATTCAAGCCTCCCAATTTTTCCTCTTGTCTTTACCCAAAAATGATCTGTATATTTAACACAAATAAGTTTATCAATTTGCCCATTGAGAATTTGGACTCTACCAGAGAGAAAGTACTCTGGCCAGAAAAATGAAATTGCTCTGTCAACATAGCTACCAGACAGGACTCGGTGTTGTCAGTCACCTCCTGTCCACAGTTTCTTTTCAATTTGGCCCAACCACAGGAGAGCATGCTTGGGTGAAACAAAGAAAAATAGTAAATTTATAGAAGCAATCCGTAGGTGAGCCGGGTATGACATGGAGTAGGAGACTCCCACAAGTTGCAGCCTTTTTTGATGTCCAAGAACTGGGCTCTTCTTTTTTGCACTTCTGCGGAGTAGTCTGGATATGTTTTGGCCATTTATGTAGAGGTCAGGATTATCTCTAGAATTTTGCAGTATGTTGTCTCGATCTTTGTAGTGGAGTATTTTAGCAGGGGCTGTACAAGGCAGGCTTCAAGGAGGTAATGGACTGGTCAGGATAACATGCGCCCACTCAACAGCAAAAGGGAACTTAAGGTTTTCTTCCCAAACATCTTTAACAAACAAGCCTTAAAAAATTCAATACCTAATGTATACTCTTCCTATGGAGACAATTCTCCATGTCGTCCTTTTTAAGGCACAATGCTTTGAGATGCTTTCCATGTTGATACACATCATGTCTCATAGGAACTAGAGTGTCCTGTGTTTCATTAACCCTTTCTTTAAGGGCCATAATTTTTTCTTAAATATTATGCATGACTCTTTTAACATCAGATACATTCTCTTTAATACCACCCACATGCAACACCAGCTATGAAAGGGAGCTGCTACATCCCCCATAACATGCAGAAAGTCCTTGAGTGTGAAATTTTTATCTTGTTGGCTGTGTATAGAGAGATCATCATAGGTTCCCTGCTTTTTTATGTGACATTTCCTTTGGTTCGAGTTCAGGATGGTCGAGTTACAGCAGAGGGAAAAATTGATTTGGGTCTGGGTATATCCCTCTTGTTGCCTCTTTACTCACACCATCCCCCTGCTCTGGCAAACCTTTCAAGCCTAGCTGCAGCTTTTCTCTGTTTGTCCACAGCATGGCTTGTTCTTCCTGCTGAACATTTGTTAGCACCATCTTGTGCTTCACACTCTGGGCTTTTAGGCGTCTTTTCCCTCTTCATATCAGATGCCAGGCTACCAAGAAGCTTTCTGACCATATTGAAGATGATTGAGTGAGTGTACCTCCCATTTGGTCCATCCCTAAGGCTGGTAAGTGGGCTGTTTTAGGATTTTAAGAGGATCCCTTCACAAAACTTGTCACATCGCGTGCTGGCTCTGCCCCCAGACATAACACTTTATCAAATCTGTTCATGGCTACAGTAAAGCTATCCAGTCATGTGTTTTTAAGGGAATCTCACTCGACTTTAACCCCCTCATGCCGCATCACTCAATGCTACAACTGACCTGTTATTATAATTTTCCAGGTCATGACGATTTTGTAGATACAAAACATACAGTATATAAGTTGTTTTTTTTGCTTAAGTGGTGAAAAAAAATCCAAAGTTTGTTAAAAAAAATTGCATCATTTTCCGTGACCCGTAGGGTTTCCACTTTTTGTTATCTAGGGCTTGGTGAGTGCTTATTTTTTGCATCCCGAGCTGACTTTTTACTTTATTGCAATGTTGCGGTGACCAAAAAAATTTCATTTTGGGGTTTTGACTTTTTTTTGGCCACTCCACTTACTAATAGGATTAATTCATTTTATCGCTTGATAGATCGGGCGATTATGAATACGGCAATACCAAATATGTGTATTTTTTTATTGCTTTATTTTGAATGGGGCGAAAGGGGGGTAAGTTGAACTTTTATATATTTTATATTTTTTTATATTTTTGTAACTTTTTTTAACTTTTTGAATGCTTCTATAGTCCCCATGGGAGACTAGAAATTGCAGCACTCTGATCGCCTCTGCTACACACAGATGATGATCAGATTGCCTGTGTGTAGCAGAAATGCTCACTTGCTATGAGTGCCAACTAGGGTTGAGCAACTTTTCTTCTTATAGGATTGGGTCGGGTTTCACGAAACCCGAATTTTTCAAAAGTTGGGTCGAGTGAAATCGGCCGATCCTATAGAAAAGTCGGGGTCGGGGTCGGCCGAAACACGAAACTCAATGCAGTACATTGGGTTTCTAATGGTTCCCAGGGTCTGAAGGAGAGGAAACTCTCCTTCAGGCCCTGGGATCCATATTTAAGTGTAAAATAAAGAATCAAAATAAAAAATATTGATATACTTACCCTCGGACGCGCCCTGGTTCTCTCCGGCAGCCTTCCTTCCTAAGAATGAGCGCCTGAAGGACCTTCGATGACGTTGCGGCTTGTGATTGGTCGCGAGAGCGGTCACATGGGCGTCACGCGACCAATCACAAGCCGCGACGTCATCTAAGGTCCTTCAGGCGCTGATTCTTAGGAAGGAAGGCTGCAGGTTAGAACCAGGGCACGTCCGAGGGTGAGTATATACCTATTAGGAATATACTCACCCTCGGACGCACCCTCGGATGCTTCCTTCCTAAGAATTAGCGCCTGAAGGACCTTAGATGACGTCGCGGCTTGTGATTGGTCACGTGATGCCCATGTGACCGCTCACACGACCAATCACAAGCCGTGATGTCATCGAAGGCCCTTCAGGCGCTCATTCTTAGGAAGGAAGGCTGCCGGTGAGAACCAGGGCGCGTCTGAGGGTGAGTATGTCAATCTTTTTTTATTTTTATTCTTTATTCTACACTTAAATATGAATTCCAATACCGATTCCCGATATCTTAAACATATCGGAACTTGGTATCGGAATTTCGATTCCAGATCAGAAGATCGCCGACCTCATGGCCGACCCCACACAGGGGTCGGGTCGGGTTTCATGAAACCCGACTTTGCCAAAAGTCGGCAACTTCTGAATCTGGCCGACCCGTTTTGCTCAACCCTAGTGCCGACCACTGAGTGGCGCTCATAGCAATCCGGCAATGACAACCACAGGGTCTCCTATAGAACCCGGGTTGTCATGCCAACCCATTGGCGACTCACGGTCATGTGACACGGGCACAGATGGGCGAGATTAGTGACGCGCTTCCCGCAGGATCACATTAAATACCACTGTTAAAGATTGACAGTGGCATTTAGCGGGTTAACAGCCGTGGGTGGATCACGATTCCACCCGCAGCTGTTATAGGCATATGTCAGCTGTTCAAAACGCTGACATCTGCCTCAGCGCTGGAGCACACATCAAAGGGAGGGACAAGACATGCGCAGTATGGCACATGTCATGAAGGGGTTAAAAACAACCTTGAATACCCAGAATCTAAAACAACATCACCTTCGAGGTCTTTGTAACCAAGAAGGAGCAAGATATTGGAGATATTTATTTCTACTTTATCATTCAATAAATTATATTTCTTTCTGAATTTATGTTCAATTTTACAACATTAAGCTTTTTGTATTCAGGTGACTTTTACAATTTATCAGAGTGAACGTCAATTATTCAACCAAGAATGATAATTAATAGCATTATTTTTAATTTTAAGAACATTTGAATCTCCAGTGTACTCTTAAAACACATAGTGCATGACCAGCATAAAACTAATAAAATGCAAAAATAATTGCTAATTAGCCATTAGGCAAAGATCATTAGGATAATGACAGACGTTAGTTGAGGCAATCATACCTGATATTATGTAATATCTTGAGATGACACTTAAAAGTTTGTGTTGGCGAGTAATTAATGATATTCATTTAAGTAGTTTGCAAAATATTTAAGTTCCTCTAAATCTGTTAATATTCAAGTACGTGGCAGTAAGTGGAATTATTATTTTTTTTATAAAAAATAAACAATTCAGACTTTGAAACTTTGTGGCTTAACCAATATTACCAAAATGTTTTCCATTTTGCATTGTATTTTCTTATTTTATTTAATATTTCCCACTTTAACAACTTTAAGAGCTGTACATGTGACTCTTTCAAAGATAAGACAAGCAATACCGTCACATGGCCAGTCTGTTCCCTCATTAATGAGAAATCAATATTTTAAATGGTATGCAAATGAGACTGTAGTTCTGAAAGCTCTATTAATCCATCTCTATTCTCTGCCCAGTGTTGCCTTCTTCTAAGCTTTATCAACTCAAGAAGGGCATATATTTAACCCAGTGAATTTGCAGAGTGATGAACCACATAGAAATTAGGTAGTAAATATTAAATGGTTGTCTTCAAGTGTCCTTCTGTATGCAATGGTCAAGAAGTCCTGTTTCAAAAAGCAGTCTTCAAATATTAATCAGAATTCAGATTATTGAGATATTTGCTTGATTGGCGGTAGCAAATAAAGACTCGCCATACTGAATGACAGAAGTTTTAAAAAAAAATGATTGTTGAGATTCTCTGCCACTAAAGCTTTACGGAGTTGTCTGTTTCTCACATATGTGGTCTATCAGTCTATTAGAACAGGTGCCCACTATATTCTATATTTATATACCATTGTGTTTATGTTGTAATTAGTGATGATGAGCGAATGGGCTCGGATAAGATGTTATCGGAGTATGCTCGTGAGTAGTGTTGAGCATTCCGATACCACAAGTGTCGGGTATCGGCCGATATTTGCGGTATCGGAATTCCGATACCGAGTTCCGATATTTTTGTGATATCGGGAATCGGTATCGGGATTAAGATTCATGTGTAAAATAAAGAATAAAAATAAAAAATATTGATATACTCACCCTCTGATGCGCCCTGGTTGTCACCGCTGCAACCGCCATGCTTTCGTTCCTAGGAATGAGCGCGTTAAGGGCCTTCGATGACGTTGCGGCTTGTGATTGGTCGCTGAGCGGTCATGTGACCGCTCACGCAACCAATCACAAGCCGCGACGTCATCGAAGATCATTAACGCACTCATTCCTAAGAACGAAAGCATGGCGGTTGCAGCGGTGACAACCAGGGCGCGTCAGAGGGTGAGTATATCAATATTTTTTATTTTTATTATTTATTTTACACATGAATATGGATCCCAGGGCATGAAGGAGAGTTTCCTCTCCTTCAGACCCTGGGATCCATTACAGGATACCTTCCGATATTTGTGTCCCATTGACTTGTATTGGTATCGGATATCGGTATCGGCGATATCCGATATTTTTCGGATATCGGCCGATACCATCCGATACCGATACTTTCAAATATCGGACGGTATCGCTCAACACTACTCGTGAGCTAACCCAGTGCCTTCTGCGTGCTTGGAAAATATGGTAAAGTCGCCGCACCTGCATGTCTCATGGCTGTTCAACAACCTCAACACTTGTAGGAAATGCTTTTCAAACAGGCAATTTCTACAGGTGTTGAGTCTGTCAAACATGTGTTGAGGCTTTCAAGCACTGATAAAACCTTATCTGAACATATGTGCTCATCACTAGTTGTAATGGGTAGTACAATTGTGCTTCATTTTTATAGCGTACAAATAAAATTGACACAAAGAACAAACATTGATGAAAATTTGATCAAGCACACTACTGAAAATCGGTCAGTTCTTTTCATATACAAGGTTTAAAAAAAACTTCTCATGAGGCCTATATAATACCACCATAAGTGTTATTTGTGTCCATTTGAAATAGAGAATTTCAATGAATGATAATGGAAGCCAAATTTGTTGTTTCCAAGTTTTTCTAAACCAGAAACTGATGCAAATGTTTTGATAGTTACAGTCATTTTGGAAAAACCATAAACATTTTCCACCACAAGCAAAAATATGACTCTAGGATTATAAATGTGCGTACACAGCCTGTAACTTTTGTCATTAAAAATAACATGTCAGGAAACCTAGTTGTAGGATTACTACCACATATGTTATTCTGTTATATGATTTGACGTTTTAGTGAACGTATTCTTTAAAGATCTGGCTTTGCTCTGTCTGGCTTTGACCACAAGCCTGCTCTTCCCAGCTTTGCTAGTGGTAATTGACAGGACTTTCCTCTGTCGATCCTCTGCAGTAGCGCTAGGAAGAGCCGGTAGGGGGCAGTGCTGGACAAGTCACATCTTTCGCTTTTGTCTCTTGCCTGATCTTCAAACTGTGTTATCTCTGAATCATTGAAGTGTTTCAGATAGTAATTTAACTTGCTGCAATCATGCAGCCAGGCTGCAATTCATGATGCCTGCAGTTTGGGCAGCATGAATTGTTTAATAGACTCCCTTTAATGTCTACGACTGCTTACTTGGAGATCTACAAGTACTTTGAAGGGGTGGCACTTTATCACGGCCAGTAAGACAGGGCCAGTAAGAAACATGGAGCTCTTGACAGCTACCACTCCCTCCATAACTCCCAAAGATAGAGCAGGAGTTATGGATGTTTGGTGCCCCTCAAACTCCAGCAAGAAGCTACAGGCACCACTGTTTCCTCAGCACCCAGCCTCCCACAAAGGATTCTAAAATTCATAGTGCAGGTAGATTACATATGCTCTCTGGTCAGTGTATAATAATGTGTTTCATCCACACACAGCACCGAGCTCTGGACTCACAGTCAGGACATCACTTCCAGTTTACTGCTTCCTGTTACAACATTATACTTCACACTCCTGTGACATCCCCCTTATTTGATAATCTGTTACATTGGGAAAAACACAATTAAATGACTTCTGTGTAAACTAATATCAATATGTTGAATTTATCTAGGCTGCCCTGACCTGTGATCTTTATTTCCTTCCACATCTGAAGCACTTAATTAATGGACTACCTGCATTAGGACAGATAATGTTTATTTCCTGCTTATACATATCTGGCCTTAAACCACTTTCCCCCATAGACAATAGAAAGTGTTGGTTGATAGTTTGGCTGACAGCTATCTCTCACATCTTCTCCACACTCAGGAGCACTTGGGATTGACTTGCACTTTTCTCGCGATGGCTTATCTCAATGAAAAGTAAAGGATAAGCAACTAAAAGTCGAACATTCTGGATCCTTATCTCACTCATCATCTTACAGGGTATAGTTGGAATATGCCCATGTGCATTCAATTCTTGGCCAAGTGTGACAATATTGATGGGTTCAGTTAACATTATTGTAATGTGAATGGGCACCTGTACTGAAGCTGAAATATACCCTTAGATGTTTGTACCCTAAAACACCAGCATACTGTTATACTGCTGAGATTTATGGCTCGTCTATCACAGCTCTATATTTCAGCATTATGCTTAAACAATTGGAGCAGGCAGGGAGAAGCTACCCAGGGACCGGCCTTTTTTGACTAGTGATCCGTGCAGCATAGTCCCCAGACGTAATCCGAAGACAGCAAGAGGTAGGGGTTAAAACACTGAATTCAGCGATGTGTCATTTATCAGGCTGTGTGCTGTTGCTTAGTTACAACAAAGACTTTATCACCAGGGCATTATCAATATCCAGACTAGCTGCCTTTTGCCAAGACGTCTGGCCATGCCCCCTCCTCTGATAAGCAGCTCACTGTCTATAGACAATATACATAGAATGCTATGGTGTGGGCGGTGTTAGCTTTCTCAGCTCTGCTGCATTGTATATCTAAATCCTCTATGACACAACTGTTCCACTCAGTAAACTAAGTGATACTTCATTGGAATCAGGGTCTCATTTCCCACATAATGGTGCTCTGAGATGAGAAGGCAAAAAACCTGGTGACAAATTCCCTTTAATAAATCCAGTTTGCATATGTTTCAGTGGAACACATAACCATGGTATACTCTTTTCTTACATTGAGAGTTGACATTTTTTGCTATAGTTTAATACTTTGTAACTATACATTACAAAATTACTTTTAGTGGTTTTCTTGTTGTTCTCTGTAAGCCAAAATTAACAGATCATACACATATTTTCCAATAAAAGTTTTCTTATATGGATGTTAAAATGGCACATATCAGTATCTGCATAGCTATGTTACCTTTGTTATCAAGTACCAGAATGCAGAACAACTGACGTCCAGGAAATAAGACTGCAGCCACCTTCCATCTTGTTACACTACAGTGTGATTGTTTTAATGTATCAGCAAAAAATGGAGCTTTTACTTAATTAACATCCTTACAGAGGGAATGTGTAGTAAAGCGATCCACATTGCTCGGGTGTTTGTATTTTGATCTAAATGGACTATATGGGAGGCAAGAAATAAGCAATTATTCATCACTTCCACGTTCGGTCTCATAATTCTATATTAAGGTAAATGGTGGAAGGTTATAAAATATTCAGGTCTCTCCTTATCTCTCCTCCTCCCTCTTATTAGAAGCTGCAGAGGAATTTGCATAGAATAAACTCAACTCATAAATCAAAGCTGGGATGTTGGAACATTTTGTGCAAGTCTGAATTTAGGGTTAAGTGTGGCACATGTTTGGCTTAGCGTATTATTAATGGCTTTGGTCAATATCTGAAAAGGCTGCATAATACTAATGTTAATAATAATATTAATAATTGCCTGGAGAGAAAACTGAGCTCCTAATCAATGTTGGAATGTGAGAGTTGGAATAAACTTGATAAACATAAAGAAGAAATATTGTGGACACGCTGCAAAAGTTCCTTACTCAGGGCTCGACATCTTTAAGGAAAGTTTTGCAGGAAAATATTTCCCACTGGGTTTGTAATAAGCACTGTGAAGTGCAGGACAAAATGAATTATATGGATTCTTTGAAATGCAGTAAAACTATATTTTTTCCAATTCCCTTCAGAAAAAAAAAACGTTTTCTTAAAGTCAGAAACTTGGGTTAAATATAAAAGTTGAAAGAGCTGCTTCCTTATGTTTCGTCTACTTCTCCTTCTTCTCCATGAATTGAAGGCATTTAACTTTGTTCTTCAACCCCCTACCTTTGGAAAATTACTGAGCCTGTTTAACCCCTTAACGTCCAAAGACGGGCATAGTCCGTCGTTGGATGCCTCCCCCCTGTATGGTGCGGGCACCGGCGATGAGCGCGCACCTTTTCCAACACGTCAGCGGATCTGATCAGCTGACATGTGCCTAGAATAGCCGCGGGTGTGAACATGCTAAATGCCGCTGTGAAACTCCGACAGCAGCATTTAACATGCATGCGCATGAAACGCGTCATTACCTCCTTCCGTTGGCGCCAGTGTCACATGACCGCGGGTCGCCGACGGGTTGGCATGACAACTTTGGGTCAGAAGGAGAGCCCTGTGGTTGTCATTGCTGGATCAATATGACAACTGCATTCAATATGACACTATTGAAGCAAGTGAAAAGTTAAAAAAAAATTTTTTTAGAAATATTTTAAAAATATAAAAGTTCAAATCATCCCCCTTTCGCCTCATTCAAAATAAAACAATAAAAAATCAAATATACACATATTTGGTATTGTCGCATTCAGAAGCCCCCGATATATCAATATACAGTATGTGTGTTTGCTACTGACATGTGATATGGAAATTTGGGTCGGATAAATCTATCCCGTGTGTGCTGCGGCCGTTCCCAATAAGACTGAGTATTTTGAGCGCTTATCAAGAATGAGTCTGTACACGATTGTGACAGGAAAGCATTCCATCAATACTGATCCTTTATTTCCTGATACATAGTTTTATAATTGCATATAGAAAGGAGTGGTTAGGGGTGGTTAGTTAATTAAAATATTGTCTAGCTCCTCTGTTATTGGTTATCTGAATATATATGGAATATTGTGATTAATGCACATATGACTGTTGATTAAGCAACTAAAATGAAGTTCTCTGCATCTGAGACAAAGTTGAGACATCTCATCAGCACTTAATACATCTGGAGTTCTTCTGCTTTTTGGGTGGAAAACACCGAACAGTCTGTCTGGCTTATATTAGTTTATGTCAGCCATTTTAAGCCATTGATTATAATGTATATAGATATATTTGCGTTTATATGAGTATATATGATTATAGAGGAGTATACATGCAAGTGAGATCTACATGATATAAATATTTCTATCACAAGCCCCCCTTAGATATCACTTGCCCTAAACCTAGCCTCCTGTCCCAAAGCGCTGCAACTCTTTTGTGCTGCCGGCGAACTGACGCAAGCCTAGTGCCTACGCCCTACACCGTACAGACTTTTCGCAAATGGGCGATCAGGAGATCTGTCCCTAACGGGGGTTAGTTGCAATCAGTCTCTTAGTCAATAGCATGTGTAGTGTATTCTTTATGAGGTACGTCATCTATTCGGTCAGGCAGGGCATCCACAACATCGTTCTGGCTTGGGTGTCAACTTCTGGTCGTGGAGCTTAATTGCAATGCGATGCGTGGATCCAAGTGGGTGTTCCCTCCAGCTTCACAGAGGTTGGTGTCATCAGCAGCACTTGGACAGGACCATCAGATCTGGGATCGAGTGGTGTTCTCCTTACAAACTTTTTTCACCAACACCCAGTCTCTTGGCTTCAAGGAGTGCGTACCGGACACTGAATCTGGATCTGGCAATGAAGAAAAAACTCGAGAGTGGATGTTAGCAAGTTTCTTGGAGAGTTCAATTACATAAGCAGACAAAGTATCATATTACATAGTCAGCTGCTGAGGGAAGAATACCCCTAACCTGGGACTAGATCCAAACAAAATTTCATATGGTGACAGCTTTTCTAGGCCTCTGGGAGTGTGCCTTACACTAAGTAGTGTGATTGGGAGTGTGTCCTGCCATGGTTTGTTTGTTTCTTGAGCAACTTTCAACATCCTGTTCTTAAGTGTCCCATTCAGTCTATCCATTTTCTCGCTACTCTGGGGATTGTAAGAAGTGTGTAGGCTAAATCTGACCCTACTGCTGACCAGATCTCCCATGTGAGATTTGCTGTGAATGTGGGTCCCTGGTCACTCTCTATCACTTCTGGGACCCCATGTCTGCGTATCTCATCTCTGAGGGTAGTCTCTTTGCAGTAGTCTTTGCTGACTGGTTCCTCACTGGGAAAAACTTCTGGCCATCCTGAGAACACGTCCACGACCACAAGGGCATATTTAAAACCTCCACTTAGCGGCATCTGGATGTAGTCTATCTGGATCCTCTGGAAGGGGTACAGCAGGCTGGCAAGATGATGTGTGGGAACTTTCTTCATTCTTCCAGGGTTGCATTTGCCGCAGGTCAGACAGCTGCTGGTGAACTTGGCTGTTAGGGTGGAGATCCCTGGAGCGAACCAGTAAGCACCAATCAGATCATTCATCTGTGTCTTTGATCTGTGTGTGGGCCCATGTGCCCACTGGACCACCATAGGATACATGCTTCGGGATAAACAGGGTTTGTAGTCCATTGTGTATACCCTTCCTTCTTCATGTGTTGCTCCCTTCCGCATCCAGCATTCCTTCTTGTGCTTTTTTGGGGCTTGCTCTTGCAGCTTTTTGAGCAGATCCCAGGAAGTCATCTGGTCAGGTTCCTTGTCTTCAGTCGTCATGTAGTAGCCGTCCGGCTCTGCGACCTCTCCCACTTCTCCATTTTGCCTTCCTTTGGCTGCTTCTTTGGCTGCTATATCCGCCATGTTGTTACCACGTGCCTCTACTGTGTTCAATTTTCCATGTGCTTTGACTTTTAGTACTGCCACCTTTTTTTTTTTTTTGGGAAGTTGGAGTGCATCCAGCAGGTCCTTGATGGCACCATGATGCTTCACGGCTGTTCTGCTTGCTGTGATGAAGTCTCTTGCAGTCCAGACGGGTCTAGAGTTGTGTGCTATGCCATGTATTTTGAATCGGTGTATATGTTCGCAGTTTTGCTTTCTGCAATCTGGCAGGCCTTCGTCAGCGCTATCAGTTCTGCTTCCTTATTGCAAATCTACAGACTGTAATAGTCTGCTTCTTTACACTAGCTGTCATCCACGCTCATTGAAAGATAGCCTACCACGCTCCCAGCTTAGTAGAGTAGCACGCATTGTTTCTGACCCCAGAACACTTAATGACAGATTGGATGAAATGACTTCCAAATTCCGAGCTAGACATTATCCTCCAAAACTACTTATTACTTATAGAAGAAAAAGCACGTATTCTTTCGCCCCCGTCACCTAGACCTCCGAGAAACACACAAGAAAGGATTCCATTTGTACATGGATTTCATCCATTAGTACCAAAAGTTCATTCCATCATTAGGAAACACTGGCCTCTTTTAAACAAATCATACCCTTCCATCCCTCCTTTCGAAGAACCAGTCCTGATGTGCAATAAAAGACCCCCCAACATTAAGGATAAACTCGTGAGGGCGGATATTGGCAGCAAACGACCCACTACCACGCAGAGACTATTGGGCACTAGACGTAACGGTACCTTTCCTTGCCTCAATTGTGCTAGCTGCTCAAATGTCATCAAAACAGATACCATCACTCACCCAAGGACAGGTAAATCTTATCCAATACGGGGCTTTCATACATGTGACTCGAATTTTGTTGTGTACCTTATAAAATGCCCATGTGGCCTCCTATATATAGGGGAAACCACGCAGCACATCAGGGACAGAATTGCCAGCCACAAGTCTACAATCAGATGCGGCAAAAACTGGCTACCTCTACCAGATCACTTTACAAAATTCAGACACACAGTAGCCCAACTAAAATTTCAAGTCATCGAACATGTCCCTCGCCCCAGAAGAGGGGGCGACCATATCAGACTTCTTAGAGCACGCGAGACCTACTGGATATATAAGCTAGATACCCTGACTCCTAAAGGACTCAACAGAGAGATTGACTGGTCAGCATGAGCCTTGTTAATTGAATTTATCTCACTTTGATATTCCCTCTTTTTCAGACCCGCTAACTCATGACTACACAAGATCTATTACTATATTGGGTGAGTTGCCCTGGGCCCTCTAACTTGTTAATACTTGTAAATAGTTTTCCCCTTATTTTCCCTGATTTTTTCATTTTCTTTCCCTTTAGTTTCTTAATTTTAGTACCGATAGATAATATTATCCCATTGATCATATTATCCTGCAGGTGATAATTCACACTTGGTATGTCCACTACACATTCATTCCCTGTCGGAGCCTTCACCGGGGCTGTATTCTCAGCCACACACAGCACACAGTCAGTCACGGAGGTGGCGCATGCGCTTTAGGACCCTATTCAGTAGCGGTATGTCATTTCCGGTCCGCACCGCTCACTTCCGGTGCGGCGGATATTTACCTCACACACGCCGTCCTAGCTGCAGACCGGACACACGCGGCATTGGAGCACAGCGCGGGAGCGCCGCTCTTTCTCAGGTAAACTACAGACGCCACTAACATCCTCCTTGGCAGGCAGTATACTCATTTTACAAGGATACATCGATATTATTTACTCTATACAGGTCCATACCATCCACCAGTGAAAACACAGCAATCACATTACTTTAAGGTACTCAGGCAGTTCCTACGGGCACGGCTATCTACACTATCCCATGTACCCTTATGCACTATTCCTTCCTGTATTACTTAAAGGTATCACCAACATCCCTTTTACGCTACACAGGTCCACATTTCCATAAGGGAGCCTCTGCTTACTTACTAAAGATATTGCTCAAGGTATATTTTTTCAGATTCTATGGGCACGGCCTTTACAACTTGTCCAAGCTAATTTCCATCTAATGTTTTCTACAGAACTGACACTCCATTGCTGGGATTTTTTCCTGTCTGCACTATATTCCATCATTGGAATAAGATAACTACCTATGCTACTATTTCTGAGTATGGGCTTGAAACCCTTTGGTCTATACTACCACTGTGATATTGTATATCAGCTGCATTTTATCTGGATTTTCTCCTTTCTCCGACGTATGTTAATGTTGAAGTATACTCACTATAATATCCCTACCCGCAGGATACGCAGGACCCTTTTGCACCCTATCCTGACACTCGATCCCTGATCCATCACTTCCTTTGACGTCCCTGTATGTCTGTTGGTAGACATGTATCTCTTGATCTCTAGGACGACCCATTGTTTGTTTTGTTATTTTATTCTAGTTATCTTACTTATGTTGTTTATTTTATTGTATTTTTCTTTGCATATTTTTCCACAGCGATACGTGATCAAGGCTTAGGTTAAGCCGAAACGTTGTGTTCATCGCATATACTGCAATATTCTGTTGTGCTCCTAGTTTACACTAATAAATGTACAGAACCTTTGCATAATTAATCAAAAGAGAGTGCGGTGAAATTTGTTACTTTACTGCTATTGGGCCATTGGCCCATTACACCAGCACCTCGCCTCTAACTGGCTGAGTGCACGCCAAATAACCCCTCTCTGCTTCCTGAGCTGACAGACTAGGCGGCAGACTCATGGACCACAGGATTTCTTGATTGCTGGTCACTGCACATCCCGTGTGGAATCTTTCTTCATCATCTGCAAATCTGGAGCCATCCATGTAGAGGATCAACTCTGGTTTGGTCAGTGGCTCTTCTGCCACCTTAGTTAGTCTTGCTGTTTCCTGTTGCATGATGCTGAAGCAATCATGGTCATCCGTCCGGAGCAAATCCAGATCCCTGCGGAAGGTATCATGCAGATTTTTGATCAGAATTTTGATCTGAGGGTCCATATCTGTATCCCCCCTTGGGAGTGGGAGTGAGTGGACGGGTTGAGGACTGTGCATCTCGAGACGAAGATGCCTGGCGGTGGAGAGATGTTTTGGCTGGGTTTGGTTGAGGATTTCTGAGATGTCATGCGGAGCCAGGATTTCCAATCTGCAATCCAAGAATGATGTCAGCAGTCTTGTCCAGGAGGCCCGGTGCTGCAAATGCTTCTCTCATGCAGGAGGGGGCTTCCCTTGCAACTGGATCCAAGCAAGCTGAAAATTAGCCCAAAGGCCTCGGCTTTCCCCCCTGAAGCTGTGTCAGGACTCCAGCAGCAAGGCCTTCTTTTTTCATCAGGTAGAGACGGAATGGCTTCTCGTAGTCAGGTAAGCCTAGTGCTGGCGCTGAGACTACAGAGTCTTTTAACTTCTTGAACGAGCTGAAGGCTGCATCTGTCAGGAGGAATGGGGTTATGTTGACACAGTCATACAGAGGCTGCATTGGGACTGAAGCATCAGGGATCCAGGCTCTGCAATATGAAACTAGACCAAGGAAAACCTGTAGTGCCCTTGGAGTTGTTGGAGGAACCGTCTTCTCCACTGTGGTCTTCCGGTTATCCGTCAGATGTTTCGTCTGGTGAGCAATACAGTGTCTCTGGAATGTAACTCTTTTCAGACACCACTGGACTTGGTTCTTTGAGACCTTGCAGTGCTGCTCCGCCAGGTAGAGTAGGAGAGACAAGGAATGGGCTTTACACGTGTTAATGTCAACTGCACAAAGGAGCAGATCATCCATGTATTGTAGCAGGGTTACTTCTGCATGTTCTGTGACCCAGTTGGTAAGGACTGTGGACATTGCTTTGCTGAACTGTGAAGGGCTGTTCTGGGCCCGCTGTGGCATAACTGTCCATGTGTGCTGTCCCCCCTGGTGCGTTAAGGCACTGATCTTCTGGATGAAGTGAACACTGGAGAAAGCATTAGCCAGGTCGGTCACTGTGAACACTTTTGCTGTGGAAGGCACATTTTGAGAGCAGAGTGTGTGGATTCAGAACAATTGGAGTTTTAAACACCGTGGCGTCATTCACATCTCTCAGGTCATGTACCATTTTGAACTTGGCTGGCTCTTCTTGTACAGTCTTTTTCTTGACCGGGAAAAGCAGGGTATTACAAGGCGATGTGCAAGGAACAATGATTGCTATTTCCAGGTAGACCTACAGTTGGTCAGAGGCAGCTTGACTCTAGGCTTGGCCTGGGCCTTATGAGGGTACGGGGTACCTGGCTTGAGTGACAGCCGTACTGGGGCAACTTGAGGTTTTCCCACGGGTCCTTTAGACCATAGACTCTCTGGTATTACGTCCAGTACCTCCTTGGGTAGGCCTCATTGGTTGTTTTGAGGTTCTTGTAGGGCCGCCAGCATGACCATGATTCCTCTTGGGTCAGGGATGAAGAAAGTGTCATGGTCCCATCTTCCTGGAACACTGTGGTTGCCTTCAGCTTCTGCAGTAGGTCCGCTCCCAGCAGGTTGAGTGGCAGGTTCTTGACACCAAAAACTGGGACAGGATAGAGTGTCCTTGTTGAGTGCACACGCTCAGAGGCTTTGTAAGCTGAGAATGTCTGACTTGACCATCAATGCCCATGCGAGACACAGAGGATTCTGATAGGCAGGTGGGATCAGCGAGTTCCGCAGGTCTCATCAGACTTCTGGCTGCACCGGTGTGCAGAAGAAAAGATCTGACAACGCCATCCACTTTCAGGGCAATTTGAGGTATTGGTCCTGCAGACGGGGTTTATACATGTCAGGAGCGTAGTGTCTTGCAGACCTGACTTACTTATCCCTGTTCCATGGATGGGGTACTTCACTGCCTTCTGCACTTCTTCCTTGACCTGTTTATCTGGACCAACTCTTGGGTTGCATGGGTGCTCTGCACTGGTTCCAGAAATGGCCAAACTTGCCTTAGATGTAACACTTGACACTTCTTCTGTCTTTGTAGGGTGGTTGCGCTTCTAGGTCAGTGGTCACCATGAGAGGGGCTGTCTTCTGCACTCCTGGTTGGGACTCAATCCCTTTGGCTACTGTGGACAACGGCATGATGGACACTGTAGCGGCAGCGGGGTCCGGCCTGCTGATTGAAGCTGCGGTGGTAAGATGGGGCCTGCAGGTGCGTCCGTGGCAAGGCCCAGGGGTGCCATGAGACCGTTGGCTGCGTCCAACCCAAGGTCTTGGGGCATTGCAGGGGCTGCGGCTGCATCTGCCATCATTTCTTCCCCCTGCTTTGATATAGCTTCTCCCCTTTGCTAACCTTATTAAGGTCGGTGTCTCCTCTCTGGAGTCTGCAGCGGTTCTTCCGGCGTGTCGCTTGACACTTTGCAGCGTCTTCACTTCTGGTTCCCCTTCCAGCGTTCTCAGCAGCACGGCACCCGTTTCCTTCTTCGCGCGCTTTGTGGCACTATAATGGCAGCAGTTTTGGCGACAATTGGCAATGAACAGTCTCCCAGGCGCACGTAACTCATTTTGCTGGGTCAGTCCACTGCTATTGACCTGTTCTTGGGCCTAGCCACTATCAGTGGTTTCCTGATTGGCTGTCTCAGTCCATGCACAAAGGTCTGTGCCAACATTTGCGTGTGTATCTGGTCATGAATGGTGAATCCTAAGTCTTGGAATACTTGCATTACTCTGCCATGAAAACTTCTTTACAGACTCTGTCTTGTCTTGACTCATGTCATGTAAGCTGAGGGCTTGTCCTGCCAATCTGCCTTTGGCCCACTCTCTGAGCTGTTCAATTAGCTGTGGCCCTGACTCCCAAGCGTGTACATCTAATTCTGCTGGAAGTTTGAATTGTTCCTTCATGATTGGCCAGAGTGCATCACCTGTTTTTCAGTTCCATTTATGGCCCAGAGATCATTCCAGGTGGCCATATATGTTCCCTGGTTCTGCTACATTCTTCAGTAAAATGGCATGGGATGCATCCCTGGGTCTGGAAGATTGTCACCTGACTTGAAGTGCACATAGTGTAATGGTGGTGCCTCTATCTGCCCCTGCATTCTTGGTGCCTGTGGGTTTCTTTTCCTAGTACTGGGCAGCATGTATGATGTTCCCTCCACATCTTCATTAGAGGAATTCTTGTGATAGCATGTGCTGGGGTCATACACTGGCTGATTTTTGGACTTAGAAAGAAGCTGCCTTTTTGTGTGAGGATGTCTCCCCCCTTGCTGAAGTTGTGGTGGACTAGGCTTATAGCTCTATGTTGATGTGAATTTAGGCAGCTCTGACCTGTGCTGAAGTCGCACATTATCAACAGATGATGATGATGTCAGTCCTCCCCCCTCTGCACCCAGGGCTGAGCTGTCTGCCGCCTACTGCAGTTTGGGGGGTGCCTTCTACCGGGGGATCTCCACCTTCCTCCCCCAATACCATGACTGTCAGAGGCTGGGCTGTATTGGGAACATATAATGCGCCTTGTGCTGTGAGCACTGGATACAGCGACACATCACTGCTTGAATCTGGCATCTGCCCAACAGGCAACAAAGCAGGAGGAGAGTGTGAAACAGGAAGAGATACATGGTACAGAGGAAAAGGAGGTAGAGATGTAAGGTGCGCAGAAGGCGGGACGTGCGGAGGTGAAGAGTGAGGGAGGGGAGCTGATAGAGCAAAAGATGGGTGGTTTTAGAGAAGGGGGAGAGAGAGAAGGAGGTAAAGGGTGTGGTGAAAGAGAAGGAGGAGGTGTGGAGTGTGATGTAGAAGGAGGGAGGAGAATAGAAGGAGGAGAGAGAAGATGGGAGGTGTGGAGGAGAGAGAGGAGGAGGAGAAGAGGCGTGGAGATGGGTGTGGAGAAGGAAGAGCAGGAGGAGATGGTGTGGTTGGGGAGTGAAGGAGGAGAGAAGGAGGGTGAGTGAAGGAGGAAAGAGGTGTGGAGAAGAAGGAGGAGTAGATGTGTAGAGGAGATAGAGAGTGAGAGAGGAGAAGGAGGAGAGAAAGAGTGACAGAGAAAAAGGAGGAATGAGAGAAGAAAGATGGAGGAGAAAGACAAGAAGAAAATTCCTTCTTCTTTGATGGCAGATGCAGCCTGAGACTGCATGGTCAGAGCAAAAGCGCCATCTCCATGTACAAAGGTTGGGCGGGGCGCACCACATACTGTGCAAAAAACTCCCTATACCATGGAATCTTCTGAGAGCAGACTGCGCAGATCCAATATCTCCCATCTTATACACACAAAAATCACTTCCTGGTTTGCTCACATATCTCTCTGTACCACCTAAACGATGTAAGCTCTGCTGCTACTGTATACCATGTATCAGCATTGAGCAATGTAACATCAGCTAACTTCCCTTATTTTCTTTCTATGTCATGCCATTCCGCAGCTTGAAGTCTGCCATTCTTATGGATTTCACATACTATATACCTTCTAAAATTCTTCACTATCTGGGGGGCCGTTTTCTCATCAGGAAGCAAAAGGCTATCCTGTTGCTCAGCCACTTTATTCCCCATTGCAAAAATAAAAAAACAAATTAAAAAAAAAGGAAAAAAACAGCAAAAAAACTGCAGAAAGATTCTTTCTTTTTTCAAAAAAAAACCAAAGAGATAGAAAGGAAAACTTTTGGAAACTAAAAAAATAATAAAAAAAACTTTAAAATGGAAAAAGACAGAAGTAAAATTTTAAGAAAAGTAAAAATTTAAAACGGCTTCTCTCTCTTTTTTTTTTTTCCCTAAACTGTCTGCGCTCAAACACAGACACACACACTTCCTCTTTTCTTATGCTGCTGTATCCAATGTCTAAGATCACGTATGTCACATCAAAAATGATCTAGTTTCACCTCTTCCAATAAATGCTATACTATAGCCAGATATATGCAAAAACAGGAAACTTAGCAAAAAGGAAAAAAAAAACAGATATGACAGTGTGATTTACAATGGTTATATCTCTGCTTGCGGCGTGGAAAGGGAAAAAGAGGAAGAGAAAAAAAACTTCTCTATACAATTATATGCTCTTAAAGCAGCGATACATGAATCGAACCAAACAGATAGACGTCCGGGAGATGCCCCTTTTAATTCGGTGACACGTGCAGGTTGTGCTGGGAACAGACTACTGCCAATCACACTGGGCACACCTGTTCCCAGTGCCACCTGAGTGAGAAACACAACAGGTGGGAATTCTACCACCCCGGTCCATTATCCTAACTGGATAGCCGGCACTGCGGGAATCTGCAGTAGCCCTCTAAGTTATCACTACCCGTGCCTGGAGCCTGGGACCACCTGCCCTGGGACTACCTGTCCCTCCTATGCACGGGAATCCTGCAATAACTTATCGAGGATTTGACCTCCTGCAGTCTGTTACCCAGCAACCACAAGCAGTTACTGTTCCATCCAACTGTCTCCTGGATCTTACACAAACGCAGAACACAAACACGGCACACAGTAGACACCTTGATCCCAGGGTTTTGGGTACAGGCTTTGGACTTTTTACACTACCTGGGAATGCGGTGGTGACCACACCTGACGGGCAAGAGGTATAGACCCGGACTGGGCACAGGGGACTTTCAGGTAAGATGATAACATTTTCTTACCTTACTTATGGAGCTGTGCAGTCTCCGTCCCGTGAACCAAGGCCGTGGCCAACACTTCCATCTCTCCGGTCAGCGGGGTCGCCGTGTGTTTCATCCATGCCTCGTTGGGCGCCATTTGATATGGAAATTTGGGTCGGATAAATCTATCCCGTGTGTGCTGCGGCCGTTCCCAATAAGACTGAGTATTTTGAGCGCTCATCAAGAATGAGTCTGTACACGATTGTGACAGGAAAGCATTCCATCAATACTGATCCTTTATTTCCTGATACATAGTTTTATAATTGCATATAGAAAGTAGTGGTTAGGGGTGGTTAGTTAATTAACATATTGTCTAGCTCCTCTGTTAATGGTTATCTGAATATATATGGAATATTGTGATTAATGCACATATGACTGTTGAATAAGCAACTAAAATGAAGTTCTCTGCATCTGAGACAAAGTTGAGACATCTCATCAGCACTTAATACATCTGGAGTTCTTCTGCTTTTTGGGTGGAAAACACCGAACAGTCTGTCTGGCTTATATTAGTTTATGTCAGCCATTTTAAGCCATTGATTATAATGTATATAGATATATTTGCGTTTATATGAGTATATATGATTATAGAGGAGTATACATGCAAGTGAGATCTACATGATATAAATATTTCTATCACAAGCCCCCCTTAGATATCACTTGCCCTAAACCTAGCCTCCTGTCCCAAAGCGCTGCAACTCTTTTGTGCTGCCGGCGAACTGACGCAAGCCTAGTGCCTACGCCCTACACCGTACAGACTTTTCGCAAATGGGCGATCAGGAGATCTGTCCCTAACGGGGGTTAGTTGCAATCAGTCTCTTAGTCAATAGCATGTGTAGTGTATTCTTTATCAGGTAGGTCATCTATTCGGTCAGGTAGGGCATCCACAACATCGTTCTGGCTTGGGTGTCAACTTCTGGTCGGGGAGCTTTTTTGCAATGCGATGCGTGGATCCAAGTGGGTCTTCCCTCCAGCTTCACAGAGGTTAGTGTCATCAGCGGCACTTGGACAGGACCATCAGATCTGGGATCGAGTGGTGTTCTCCTTACAAACTTTTTTCACCAACACCCAGTCTCCTGGCTTCAAGGAGTGCGTACCGGACACTGAATCTGGATCTGGCAATGAAGAAAAAACTCGAGAGTGGATGTTAGCAAGTTTTTGGTGAGTTCAATTACATAAGCAGACAAAGTATCATATTACATAGTCAGCTGAGGAGTATACATGCAAGTGAGATCTACATGATATAAATATTTCTATCACACATGTGTATATATATATCTATGTATTCTATGTCTATATTTCTATTCTATCTATTCTATTCTAACCTGTAGAATTCTATTCCTGTAGAATGTAAGCTCGGAAGGACAGGGTCCACTTCCCTCTGTACCAGTCTGTCATTATTAGTTTACTGTAAGTGATATCTGTAATTTGTATGTAACCCCTTCTCATGTACAGCACCATGGAATTAATGGTGCTATATAAATAAATAAATAATAATAATAATAACCTGTCAGTGTGATTTTACTGTACACTGCGCATGAAGTACCAACTTTTCCAAGGACACCGGTGCTGAAAAAATGGACAGCACTCACATGATGCGAGTGCAGTGCGTATTTTTCTCGCATCCACTGACTTGCATTGGTGAGTCTTGTCTGTGATATGCTGTAAATCACAGCATGTTGTGATTGTTTTCGGATGTGAGATGTAACTCATTGAATAACATTGGTCAGAGTGCAATCTGATTTTTTATCAGCTTGCACTCATCAGTTTTTCTAACATATGGGTACCTACCCTTAGAAGAAGACAGTATTGGTTTGTTATAAAAATTAGTGTGAGTACTGCATGACTGCTTGGAGGCGTAGAGGCACAGGTGGTTGCCAATTTGAGTTTTTTTGTTCATCCCTTTCCTGGCCAAATATATTTCAGATGATTAATAGTTATGCTAATGCCAGAGGGGCCTTTTGGTTCATGTGCCCTCTGACAACACTGCACCCCTTAGGGTATGTTCCCACGGTCAGTAAACTCTGCATCCAACCTGCAGTGGCCAGATGTTACAGCATAGTGGATGGGATTTCAAGAAAGCCCCAAAAAAGTGAGAATCAAATTATCACAAAGTAGATATATTTCAGTCCTGTTAGTTTGTGGTATATCAGCCAGCCACTTTCTGCCACTTACATTGTGTTATTTTATGCACAGGGCCTGAGGTTTGGTTTAGTCTCCCCCCAAAAAAAGTGAGATTCAAATTCTCACAAAGTGGATATATTTCAGTCCTGCTAGTTTGTGGTATATAAGCCAGCCACTTTCTGCCACTTACATTGTGTTGTTATATACCCTGGGCCTAAGTTGCGGTTCAGTCTCCCCCAAAAAAGGGGAGATTCAATTTCTCACAATGTGGATATACTTCTGTCCTGTTAGTTTGTCGTATATCAGCCAGTCACTTTCTGCCACTTAGATTGCATTGTTATATACACTGGGCCTAAGTTGTGGTTCAGTCTCCCCAAAAAAAGGGGAGATTCAAATTCTCACAATGTGGATATTCTTCTATCTTGTTAGTTTGTCGTTTATCAGCCAGCCACTTTCAGCCACTTACATTGTGTTGTTTTTTGCACAGGGCTTGATTTTTTGTTCAGTCTCCCCCAAAAAAGGGAGATTTAAAATCTCAACACATTTATATACACCTTCTACCTTGCTTTACAGTACCTTATAACGATTGTTATTTTGGTTAGATTTTCCAAAAAATGAGGAAGTCAGGTGGAAGAGGCTGTGGGCGATGGTTGCGAGCTGATACTGATGGTGGTGGAGGTGCATCTGGTGGTAGTGGCAAAAGCACAATTGTCAGGAACCTGTCAGCACTGGCACACTGCCACGGCTGAACAAGGTGACTCACCCACACTGCTGGGGAGCCCAGAGTCAGATACTACAAGGAAAACTCAGACAGACGGGACCTGCACAGCATGCTGAGTATGGTAGAGAACAGAAGGTCCTACGATCATGTGACCACAGGGGGCGGGGCTTAGCGTCCTGCTGCTGGGGATGAGTGCAGGATTTTACAGGGAATCTGAAATAGAGGAGAGGGGAACTCAGGTCGGACAGGTGGGGGTCATACACGAAGAGGGCGGCGCGGTACAGAAGGGGCGAGCAGAGAATAGTCAGAACGTAGCCAGAGATCAGAAAACCAGAACGGGCAATAGACGGTACAGAAACAGCAGGCAGAAATCACAACAGGGACAGGACCAGATCAGAAACCAAACAGACAGACTAGTACTTGCACAAAGCAGAGGCACACCAGAGTCAGACACACTCAGCCAAGGGTCAGAGTATAAACGACAAGGATTGACCTCACAGTGAGGCTATAAAAAGCCTCCCAGGATCCAGAAAGAGGCCATTCCAATTAACCCTGCAACTACCTGTAGAAGGACGTAGATCTGGGGATTTATTATGATGGAATATAGGCTGAACTGGATGGACAAATGTCTTTTTTCGGCCTTACTATGTTACTATGGTACTATTTTACTATGTTACCTGACCCGAGAGCACAGTAAACCATGACAACAATAGCACCTAAGGCTGAAGGTGTTGAGCCAGCGTCATCATCTGGCTACACAAAGCTTTGAAGGCTCCCTTATTTGGGAGTAGGAAAACGGCTTTTAAAGCCGGAGCAGCAGAAAAAAGTTTTGGCTTTCCTTGCTGACTCAGCCTCTAGCTCTTTTGCCTCCTCTTCAGAAATTCCAAATATAAAAGCAGCGAGTCGTCAGTGGATGCTCCCGGTCAGGAACAAGATGTTTTCTTGTGTTCTTCACCCAAACCAAAAGTGAAGGATGCGGCAGGCAACACTACAGGTTACTCCATGGAGCTCTTTACACATACCATGCCTGGGTTAGAACGGGAAATTGTTAACTGCCCATTACAAGATGAATCGGACATGGAGTGCACTGATGAACAGCCACAGCTAGATTATAATGCTGTTCCATTGACTCAGATCATTGTCCTCGCAGTGTACTGAGCCAGAATCTGACCCTGATGAGACTATGGTGCCCCGTCCCAAATGCTATAGCACCTTACATGGTGACACAGAGGAAGATGCATATGGCATTGATGAGGAAGTGATAAATGACCCAGTTGTTGACCATGATTGGCAGCCATTGGGGGAAGAGGGTGCCGCTGCCTGTAGCTCAGAAGCGGAGGAGGATGATCTGCAGCAGCCATCTACATCGCAAAAGCTGTCATCTGGCAGGCCCCTATCAGGCCAAAAGCGTGTGTCAAAAACCACAACAGGTGTAGGACAGCGTGGCCATCCGGTGACAGTAGCTCAGCGTGCAAAGCCTGAAAATGTATTCCATAGTAGGACGAGTGCAATGTGGCAATTTTTTATCCACGATCCGAATGATCAGTCCAAAGTTATATGTAAGAAATGCTCCAAGACCTTTAGCAGAGGGAAGAATGTTCAAAATGTAAATACAACCTGCATGCGTAGACATTTAACCTGCAGGCACTTGGAAGCATGGACTAACTACCAAACGTCCCGAGGAGAAGGGAAGCCTTGATTACAGTCAGCCATTGTCTGCTCAGGGAACTCTCCTGGACGAGGTGGCGGACGAAGAGGAGGAGGATGATGGGAATGAATACTTATGGGAGGAGGATGCTTCACAGGGGGCAATAGAAACTGGTGGCATTACAAGGTCAGGCACAGGGTTTTTGCAGGAGACAAGTGATGTTGATTTGTAAGAAAGTGCTCCTCAACCCAGCACAAGCAGTGAATTGACACCTGGAACATTGGCCCACATGGCTGAGTATGCCTTGCGTATCCTAAAAAGGGACCCCCGCATTATCAAAATGATGACCGATGACGATTACTGGTTGGCCTGCCTCCTGGATCAACGATATAAAGGAAAACTCTTGTAGACCGTTTGGTTCAGGCATCCCCAGCACACAGCGGCGGTGAAGGTTCTCACACGAGCCGTAGGGGGCAACATGGCAGAGGTGTTAAAGGTTCACAAATCTGAAGTGGCGTTGGACAGAGGGGTTTTCTGACCAGGTTGTGGAGTGATTTTGCAATGACCTCTGACACGACAGGTAGTGCTGCATCGATTCAAAGTGACAGGAGACAGCATTTGTCCAGTATGGTTACGAACTACTTTTCCTCCCTTATCGATGTTCTCCCTCACAGGTCATTCCCCTTTGATTACTTGGCATTAAAAATAGACACCTGGCCAGAATTTGCAGAATATGCATTACAGGAGCTCGCTTGCCCTGCTGCTAGTGTGCTATCAGAAAGAGTCTTCAGTGCAGCTGGTTCAATACTGACCGAAAAAAGGACACGTCTGGCTACCCAAATGTTGATGATCTAACCTTCATTAAAATGAACCAATCATGGATTTCAAATTATTTTGCCCCACATTTTTATACCTCCCTAAATGGGCTGACTCCCCCCACAGGGCCGTGGTCACCACCTGGCGCAAGCACCCGTGCGAGTGCTGTTTGCCTGGACAGCTGGGTGCGCCCACTCTTGGGCGATGGCACTGGCACAGGGTCCCTCATAGTACAATGAAGTGTCTCTGACGGTGGTGGTGCACAACCAATGTCAGACACACTGTCGTATTATGAGAGGCCCTGTGCCAGTACCACCACCCACGAGAGAGTGTTCCCCCCAGCTTGAACAGTGCTCTACCACTTGGAATACTTACCTCTCCCTGCTCCACCACTATGTAGTCTGTGCTGTTAAATCCTTCAATGGCACTGCCAATACAAATTTGTTGAAATGATAGATGATAGCTAAAATATACAGGGGCCCTGGCCTCCATTTAGATCAGTTAATACTTTGCGCCTACTACCACTGTCTGCTACTCAGCAGAGGAGCCCAGCCCAGTACCTAGCTATGCGCCTGTTTAGTCTTGTTACCAATTTTGAACTGCTTTTAGCCTAATTTTGTATTTGGGCCTACTAACCGTGTCTGCGCCACTCATTACAGTTGTCCTCCACTGAACAAAGCAATGCCGCCTGTTTAGTCCTGTTACCAATTTTGAACTGCACTTGGCCTACTTTTTTATTTTGGGCCTACTAACTGTGTCTGCACCACTCATTACAGTTATCCTCCACTGAACAAAGCTATGCCGCCTGTTTAGTCCTGTTACCAATTTTGAACTGCATTTAGCCTACTTTTGTATTTAGGCCTACTAACTGTGTCTGAGCCACTCATTAGAGTTGTCCTCCACTGAACAAAGCTATGCCATCTGTTTAGTCCTGTTACCAATTTTGAACTGCATTTAGCCTACTTTTTATTGTGGGCCTACAAACTGTGTCTGCGCCACTCATTACAGTTGTCCTCCACTGAACAAAGCTATGAAGCCTGTTTAGTCCTGTTAACAATTTTGAACTGCATTTAGCCTACTTTATTATTTGGGCCTATATCTTTGTTTCCTCCTCATCCTGCCCATTGCCCAGCGACTGCTAGATGAATCTGCTGGTACATTGACCCAAACCACTACATTCCCCTTGCACTCTACACAGCCAGAATCTGACCCTGCTGAAAGTCAGGTTCCCCTTCCCGCATACTATACCACCTTACACGGGGACAAAGAGGAAGGTGCAGATGAAAGTGCAGGTTCCTTCATCAGGTGTGGAGGGCATACTCATTGGCGACGTCACTGGCACAGGGCCCCTCATAGTACCCAAAAGTGTCTCTGGCAGTGGGAGGCGCCACACGCCGTCAAACACACCGCCATACTATGAGGGGCCCTGTGCCAGTGCCAGGTGCCAATGAGTGGGCCCCCCGCTTGCTCAGGATCACAGCACTTGCAAAGTTGAAATACTTACCTCTCCCTGCTCCACCGCCATGACGTATTCCGCGTTTCCTGGGCCCACGAAAATCTTGAGCCAGCCCTACCCCCCCCCCACAATTTTAGCCAATTGACGCCCTCTTTTCAATGCCTAACTATTATTATAAAGTAAGTTAAGGTTGACAAGCTTAAGAAATAAGAATTGATGTTTTTGGCATTAAAATGGACACTGTAGGTGTTTTCCTGTCCTCCACTCACTGCCGACTTTGATTCACCATTGACGTACATTGGGTTTCGTGTTTCGGTTGGCCCCCGACTTTTCGCAATAATCGGCCGATTTCACCCGACCTGACTTTTGACAAAGTCGGGTTTCACTAAACCAGACTCGATCCTAAAAGAGTAAAAGTCGCTCAACTCTAGTTAACAGGTTTTAATAACAAGGTCATACTCCACTCAGGGAGATGGAGAAAATGTGAGTAGGGTTTAGCGAAACAGATTGGCCAATTTCAAAAGTCGCCGACTTTTGGCAAAGTTGGGTTTCGTGAAACCCGACCCGATCCCACTGTGGGATCGGGTCGGCGGTCGACGATCTTCGCTCTAAAGTCAGGTTTCATTTTTTATATATATATGTCATTGAGACACATATATATATATATTTATATTTACTTCAGCGCGATATTGCAGAAAAGCTGGTAATTCAATTGCCGGCTTTTCATTTCTTCTTCCTAAACCCGACATGATATGAGACATGGTTTACATACAGTATGTTTAGGAAGGAGAAATGAAAAGCCGGCAATTGAATTACTGGCTTTTTTGCCATATCGCTCTGCAGTAAATATAAATATATAGAGATTTCCCATTGACTTGCATTGGGTTTGGTGTTTCGGCCGATCCCCCGGCTCCGACTTTTCAAGATAATCAGCCGATTTCACTCGCGAAACCCGACTCGACCTCAAAAAAGGAAAAGTCGCTCAACCCTAAATGTGAGGTACAATGTAGGCAGAATAGGGAAAATGTGAGGAAAAATGAACATAGGAGAGTTCAAGAATAAGAATGATGGTTCTGGAAACAACAGTTCCTGTGACGAAGTTGTGTCAGAAGCTCAGCAGACTATCACTCCTACTGAGGACTCAATGGCACTGATAATGGCTGGCACAGTGTCTTTACTAATGGGGTTCAGCAAACAACAATACCCTGTCTTCTGGTGACAATAGTTGGTCCTTGGAACCTTCCACTGCCCCTAGTCCATATACTGTAGTGGCTACTTAGCAGTGAAGGCCACAGTCCTGTACGAGCCCAGCGTGGCTCTGCTGACATACGCTGGCGAAGTCAGGTCACAAGTCTCTGGGCTGACATTCATTAGTACAGTTGGGATGTAAATAATGGTTATGCTCCTGGTACTCGTGATCCTGTAACATCTGGCACCTGGCTTTATAATAGTCACAGGGCAAACAATGCCAGTCTCTCTCTCTGGTCCCTGTTGTTGACAGGGGCAATAGCGGTCGCTGGTCTGTGTGGCTCTGATGCTCTGCGGACAGAGTACTCCTCTCTCTGACTGCTGCAGCATCCGGCTTGGCTCTGCTCTGCGGGCATGGCTCTGCCCACATGGCTATGCTCTGCAGGCGATGGGGGTTCCATCTATATGTCCCATACCCACGCCAATACTCTCTGAAGGGGGAAGCAAAGCGTGCTGCTTACCATTTTGCACGCTGCTCCCTTTGCTGCCCAACTCATTGCTCTGAGTCGGCACCTGACTGACTTGCTTCGCGCACTTTTTCTTTTTATGTCTTCATTGCTGCGCGCCCTTTTCTGGCTCCGTCGTCCCTCTAGGGTTCAAGCATTGGTCCAGCTCCCTCAGGCTTCCCCCCGGCAACCGGGGAAGGTCCGACTTTGTCAAGCCTTCCCTGGAAACAGATGATGCAGCACCTTCAGTTCTGGACCTGTCATGCAGGTACCCACTGCCTCTTCAACTCCCTTACATTGCCCCTCTCTTTTAGCTCGCCATTTCATGGGCAAAAACTCTTCATATTCCACTATGCTCTTCTGAGGGCTAATAGATGCCCATAATTTTCGCAACCACTCCTGCCTCTTTCTTTTGCCAGTAAGGCTGGCTATAGGTACTCAAAACTTCGCGTTGAGGGGCAGATAATGGGAGTACATGTGGGTTTCATGGAGCAGCAATCTCCGAGGTCTGTTCCTTTTCTGGGTCAACATATGGCGGGTTGAGAGATTCCCCCACTTCATTATCCATAGCTGCCGGAGGCAATGTCTCAGTACCTCCTTCTTCTTCAGAGTCCACTACTTCTGACTGGGGTACCTCAAGGGCATCTCACAATTCTTTCAATGGATCAGGGACCATGAGCTGGCAGGCAGCGAAATTTCCACTGCAGAGGACGAGATTAATGACTCTTCCTTCTCATAAACGGGAACTGTAGGAGTGGGCGTCTCAGGAACACATGTCACCTTCTCTCCTCTGTCAAGAGCTTGAGGTGGGCAAGGTAGCAATTTACTCCAGTGGACCACTCGGGCAGACGTCCCTTCTCCTTCGGGTCAAATCTCACAGACTGGACCTTCGGATCCAGGTTGGAGTTCAACCAGACTTGTCTTCACGCACCTGGACAGTGCAGACGTCTCGCTGTGGTCAGTAACACCTTCTCCATCTCTTCTCGGCATCCATTTTTGTGGCTCTGTATGGCTCTATGTGCAGCTCCTCTCGCCATACCATTTCTCCAAGGGGTGGCGTTCTCTCCAATTATCAGTACCTTTGAAGGGGTGAGCGGTCCTCAACCGTCGTCAGTCCCAGGTAGGACAACTTCTGGACAGGTGTCCCACTCTTCTGCATGTCCATCACTCACTTCTGCGCCTGTCTGGTTGGTGCTTCCTTCTGGATCATTGTACTCTGCTTGAAAAAGACCTTTGTGGTTGAAACGTTGCACGTGGCAAATAAATAAATTTGATTTGGATATTTCACCTGGATTGGATGCTGTCCTTCATTGCTTTTTTGGTATGTACGCTGTCCATGGGGGTCCAGTGGAACTAGGACTTGCATCTATGTGTCTGATGTGCTGTCAACTATTTGCTGTTTTTTGATTCTGCTGGAAGCATATCCCATCTGTGTATGCTCTTCATTCCATGTCCTCGAAGCAAATTTTGGGGTGACTGTTGGGGTACTCCTGATGCTACGCACCTCTCCTCTAATTGCTTCCATTCTTCACCCTGAATTACCTTGAGGTATGATGCTAGGCTTCATGACTGCAGCAAGGGCTTTCTTCAGGCCTTGGATTTCTTCCCATATTCTTTGTATTCCTTACTGTAATTCACGGGACCACTTTGGCTCTTCCTTGTTCGGGGTGGGTACTCTGCAACACCGGACCATCCCTGACAAGGCTGCAACCCCTTGTTCCTGCTCTCGCATGCATGCTTCGCTTTCCACTTCAACAAACATCATGCGCCAGTTTGTCCGCAAGTACTCCCACAAAGCCAGCCTTAACAGCATGTCTCACTAGCCTGTCACCAACTATTCTCGCAGCACTAGGTCAGGGGGTCCTACGCCCGCGCCGTCTTTCTTAATAATGGCAGTGTGGATTTCCTGTAGTACATTCATTTACTGCATCACAGTCTCCCCCTCTCTATGAATACGCCTAAATAAGCAGATGCATAACTCCCATATGTCCGTGGGGTCACCATGTGTCCTTGTCAAAAGTGTCTCGCTCATGGGGAGGTTATTATTATTATTATTATTATTTATTATTATAGTGCCATTTATTCCATGGCGCTTTACATGTGAGGAGGGGTATACATAATAAAACAAGTACAATAATCTTGAAAAATACAAGTCACAACTGGTACAGGAGGAGAGAGGACCCTGCCCGCGAGGGCTCACAATCTACAAGGGATGGGTGAGGATACAGTAGGTGAGGGTAGAGCTGGCCGTGCAGCGGTTTGGTCAATCGGTGGTTACTGCAGGTTGTAGGCTTGTCGGAAGAGGTGGGTCTTCAGGTTCTTCAGGTTGCAGCATGACGGAATCCCTTGCTTTTCTGTCTAGGGCCATCAAAGCAATATCCGCCTCTAATGCAGGGGTCATAGGGCACATCCTCATCATCCTTCTGACCCGCTCAGTCCAGCTCCACAACATGGAGTTAATTCCAGTAAACTTTGCAAGGTTGCTCCATACTGCCCCTAGGGGCATACTGGCCCTTGGGGCACCCCTGACGGCTTAGTCTGTCACCACCGCGCCCATAGATTGCATCCTGCCAACTATGCCAGGTGTAAGCAGGTTGTGGGATGCGGTGATGGACAAAAGGCAGATCAAGGGTTAACAGGTTTTAATAACAAGGTCTTACTCCACGCAGGGAGATAGGGAAACATGAGGTAAAACGTAGGCAGAATAGAGAAAATGTGAGGTAAAATGTAGGCAGAATAGGGAAAACGTGAGGTAAAATAAATATAGGAGAGTCCAAGAATAAGAATAATGGCTTTGGTAACAACAGTTCCTGTGACAAAGTTGTGTCAGAAGCTCTGCAGACTAAAACTCCTACTGAGGACTCAATGGCGCCGACAATGGCTGGCGAGGTGTCTTTACTAAAGGGGTTAAGCAAAGAACAATACCCCATCTTCTGGTGACAGTGGTCAGTCTCCGGTACCTTCCACTGCCCCTAATCCATATCCCGTAGCGGCTACTTAACGGTGAAGGCCACAGTCCTGTACGAGCCCAGCGTGGCTCTGCTAACATACGCTGGCAAAGTCAGGTCATAAGTCTCTGGGCTGACATTCACTAGTACAGTCGGGATTTAAATAATGGTTATGCTCCCGGTCTCTTTCAAGTGGCACGCGCTCGGTACTCGTGATCCTGTAACCTCTGGCACCTGGCTTTAAAATGGTCACCAGGCACAACCTGCCCGTCTCTCTCTCTTTGGTCCCTGCTGTTGATGGGGGGGTGACAGTGTGGCTCTGATGCTTTCCGGATGGAGCACTCCTCTCTATGACTGCTGCAGCACCTCACTTGGCTCTGCTCTGCGGGCACGGCTGTGCCCCACACGGCTTGGCTCAGCAGGCGATGGGGGCTCCTTCTATATGGCCCATTGTCACACCGATACTCTCTGAAAGGGGAAGCAGAGCGTGCCGCTCACCGTTCTGCACGCTGCTCCCTACTCTGCCCTCCTCACTGCTGTGAGCCGACACCTGACTGACTTGCTTTGCGCGCTTTTTCTTTTTATATCTCCATCACTGCGCGCCCTTTTCTGGCTCCGCCTTCCCTCCTGGGTTCAAGGGTTGGTTCGGGCTCTCTCAGGCTTCCCCCTGGCAACCAGGGAAGGTCTGGCTCTGTCAAGCCTTCCCCCGGAAACAGAGGATGCAGCACCTTCAGTTCCGGACCCGGCATGCAGGTACCAGCTGCCTCGTCAACCCCCTTACATATCCACCATGGTTTTTCATTATGTTACGTCATAAACTAAATGCAGTTACTAAATAAACATAATACCATAGTTTTACATTCATCACGGGATTTGATTTTTTCATTTTAACCTTTTCACACTATAAATGAGTAAAAGAAGATCTCAGACATAAGACGCAGCAGAGAGGGCAAGCAAAGTGCGAATGGACACATATAAAAAATACATAAAGTTAAAGCAATGTTTAATGGTAATTACAATGATAAAAATGCTAGATAGACTGAATTTCAATGGTATAAAAAGTGGCTGAAGCCAAGTAAATTAAAATGCATGTTTTATGTATCTCTCAAATGCTGTGTGTATATTTATTTAATGCATATGGAGGAAATTCGACACAAGGCAATGCTGCCTTACTAATCTTTATCCTTATAAAATCCCTTGCTCAGCTTTTCCATTTCGCTCTATGCTTTGAAATGCAAAGCAAAAATGGACACTCTGGAATTTGGACAATGCTGAATGTGCAGACTCGTAACCAGACCTTATATCTTTGGGGTAAAATAATAACTACTTCCTTTTGTAATTTAAATTACCTTGTATTCAGTGTTCCAATGATGTAGTAAAGTATTGTTACTATGGAAGAAAAGATCACTAACACAGCAATAATGTGAATCAGTACCTTGGTCTGGTCATGAAGCACTGCTGAGTCTGATGTTATCTTAAGGTGAGATTTTGAAGTTCCACATTCATCCTCAATGAAGGGGTTTTCTGGTTTCAGCAAATAAGTTTATTCATTGTATCATGAGAAGTGATTCATTTTTATGTTTATACATGGTACATTAACTGTGGATTAGTTGCAACAAAAGTAGAACCCCATACACGTGCATCAAAATAAAAATTGTGGGGAAAAAACATTCAGATCTGTGATATCATGAAGTTTGTAATATGCTTCAAGTCACTCCACATTGTATTGAATTGGAGTATATATAGTAGCTTAATTTTGGTTTGAAATGCAGTATTGTAAGCATTTTTGGTTCTGTTTCTGTGTAAGGGAGAATTAGGGGGATCTGCATGGGAAAGAATGAATAACTATGTAAGCCTGTTTGTTTGTTTATGGTATCAACCAAAGATAAGTAGATTGATCTGTGGAAGATTAATCCCTTATCGACCGCCGATACGCCTTTTAACGGCGGCAGTTAAGGGTACTTAAACCACAGCGCCGGTAATTAACGGCGCTGTGGAAAAAGTAAATAGCGCCCCCCAGAGTTTGATTTTCTCTGGGGTCTCGGTTACCAGGGGTAGTCGAGACCCCAGAGAACATGATTCAGGGTTTTTTTACCGACCCCCGGGTTGCGATCGCCGGTAACTAACCGTTTACCGGCGGCCGCAAAAAAACCAAAAAAACGCGATTTCCCATTTAATTTCTCTGTCCTCCGATGTGATCGCACATCAGAGGACAGTGAAATGGGGTCCCCGATTGCCCCCCGATACTCACCTGTCTCCCCCGGTGCTCCTCATGGCTCCCGATGGGCGCCGCCATCTTGTTCCAGCCAAAAAATGGCAGGCGCATGCGCAGTGCGCCCACCGGCCGGCACTCAGAAGATCTTTGGGGTCTCAGCTGCTGACCCCAAAGAACATGATCGGGGTCGGTTTTTACCGACCCCTGCTTTGCGATCGCCGGTAATTAACTGTTTACCGGTGACCGCAAAAAAAAAAAAGCGGTGTGTTATTCTCTGTCCTCTGATGTGATCGCACATCAGAGGACAGAGAAATAGGGGGATTCGGGGACCCTGTTATACTTACCGGTGTCCCTGGATCCTCCTGCGTCCCCTCCTGCCCGGTAAGACAACGGCAGACGCATGCGCAGTGCGCCCGCCATGATCTGCAAGCCGGCAGCTAGAGGAGCTGGGGCTAAAATTAGGGATAGGGTTAGGGTTGGGGATAAATTTAGGGTTAGGGTTAGGGTTGGGGCTAAATTTAGGGTTAGGGTTGGAGCTAAATTTAGGGTTAGGGTTGGGGCTAAATTAAGGGTTAGGGTTGGGGCTAAATTTAGGGTTAGGGTTAGAGTTGGGGCTAAATTTAGGGTTAGGGTTCGGGCTAGGGTTAGGCTTCTTTCACACTTGCTTCGGTACGGGGCCATCGCAATCCTTTGTCCCGACGTACCGACGCACGTTGTGAAAATTGTGCACAACGTGGGCAGCAGATGAAGTTTTTCAACGCACTTGGGCATTCAAAGTTCTCACCACACATCTATATAAGTTCCTTAAGGGGTCTAGTTTCCAAAATGGGGTCACTTGTGGTGGGTTTCTACTGTTTAGGCACATCAGGGGCTCTCCAAATGCGACATGGCGTCTGATCCCAATTCCAGCCAATTCTACATTGAAAAAGTAAAATGGCACTCCTTCTCTTCCAAGCTCTGCGGTGCGCCCAAACAGTGGTTTACCCCCACATATGGGGTATCGACGTACTCAAGAGAAATAGCAAAACAACTTTTGTGGTCTAATTTCTCCTGTTACCCTTGTCAAAATAAAGATTTGGGGGCAAAAAGATTATTTTTGTTGAAAAAATGCGATTTTTTATTTTCACGGCTCTACGTTATAAACGTCTGTGAAGCACCTGGGGGTTTAACCCCTTAGTGACGGAGCCAATTTTTTAAAATCTCACCAGTGTCAATTTATGTGGTAATAACTCTGCAACACTTCAACAAATCCCAATGATTTTGAGATTGTTTTTTCGTGACACATTATACTTTATGATAATGGTAAACTTAGTTCAATATGTTTTGTGTTTACTTAGAAAAATATCAAAAGTTTGAGAAAAATGGTAAAATATTAGCAATTTTCAAAATTTGAATGATTATCCCTTTAATCCAGATGGTCATACCACAGCAAACCATTATTAAATAACATTTCACACATGTCGGCTTTACATCAGCACCATTTGTAAAACATTATTGTATTTTGTTAGCATTTTAGGAGGTTTAAAAATGTAGCAGCAATTTTTCATTTTTTCAAGGAAATTTACAACATTTATTTTTTTAGGGGACTATCCAGGTTTGAAGTGCCTTTAGGGGTCTCCTATATTGGGAAACCCCCAAACGTGATACCATTTTAAAAACAGCACCCCCTGACACATCTCTTCAGGAAAGCCTACAGCCTGCACTGACACCGCTGCCGCCTCATCACTATCGAAGCTACCGCCTCGCCAACACCGGAGCCCCTGCAACCCTCAACCTACTGTCTCCTTCCCCATAATCCTGTAGAATGTAAGCCCACAAGGGCAGGGTCCTCGCCCCTCTGTATCAGTCTGTCATTGTTAGTTTGTTTACTGTATGTGATATCTGTAACTTGCATGTAACCCCTTCTCATGTACAGCACAATGGAATCAATGGTGCTATATAAATAAATAAATAAATAAATAATAATAATAATATTGAAAACTGCAGTCAGGTAGTTTATTAACCCTTCAGGTGATTATCAGGAAATAATGCAAAGTGGCATGACAGAAATGAAAAAGTGTATGTTTACCACATAAATGCCGGTAACTTCTGAACAGGTTACAACAGCCGGCAGACTCTAAGGCCGCTATTTGGTCGTGAATTGCCATCGCAAACATCAGGACCACAATATCATGATCTGAGGACACCAATTGGGATAAAGAGGAAGCCCCCACACTCTGTTAACCATTTATAATGATGTAGTCACTATTGACAGCAGCATCTAAGGGGTTAAACAGATATGGATGGCGCAAACACTGATCGTGGCTGATGCAGGAGGTTGTCAGCTATAGTGTACAGCTGACAGCAGCCGGATTGTCACCTGTATGTGGATACTATTCTCTTATATGTCAGGTCAGTTAAAAGACATATTGGCTGTCATTAAGGGGTTAAAGTGCTCACCACACATCTAGATAAGTTCCTTAAGGGGTCTAGTTTCCAAAATGGTGTCACTTGTGGGGGGTTTCCACTGTTTAGGCACATCAGGGGCTCTCCAAACGCGACATGGCGTCCGATCTCAATTCCAGCCTATTCTACATTGAAAAAGTAAAACGGCGCTCCTTCTCTTCCAAGCTCTGCGGTGCGCCCAAACAGTGGTTTACCCCCACATATTGGGTATTAGCGTACTCAGGAGAAATTGCCCAACAACGTTTGTGGTCTGATTTCTCCTGTTACCCTTGTGAAAATAAGAATTTGTGGGTGAAAAATCATTTTTGTGTAAACAAATGCGATTTTTTATTTTCACGGCTCTACGTTATAAACTTCTGTGAAGCACTTCAGGGCTCAAAGTGCTCAGAACACATCTAGATAAGTTCCTTAAGGGGTCTAGTTTCCAAAATGGTGTCACTTGTGGGGAGTTTCCACTGTTTAGGCACATCAGGGGCTCTCCAAACGTGACATGGCATCCAATCTCAATTCCAGCCAATTCTACATTGAAAAAGTAAAACGGCACTCCTTCTCTTACAAGCTCTGCGGTGTGCCCAAACAGTGGTTTACCCCCACATATGGGGTATCGGCATATTCAGGAGAAATTGCACAACAAAATTTACACTTTTGAAAATTAAAAAAAAATGGTTCTGAAGTCAAATGTTTGAAAAAAAAAGTTAAATGCTCATTTTTTCCTTCCACATTGTTTCAGTTCCTGTGAAGCACGTAAAGGGTTAATAAACTTCTTGAATGTGGTTTTGAGAACCTTGAGGGGTACAGTTTTTAGAATTGTGTCACACTTGGTTATTTTCTATCATATATACCCCTCAAAATGACTTCAAATGTGATGTGGTCCCTAAAAAAAATGGTGTTGTAAAAATGAGAAATCGCTGGTCAACTTTTAACCCTTATAACTCCCTAACAAAAAAAATTTTGTTTCCAATCTTGCCTTGTGCAGGCGTGTACTATGGAGGACAGAGAATGAACTTCAATCCAATATTGCAGCCAGCATGCAGCCAGCGGGTAAGGAAAGGGTGAATCAAAAACCCCAAAACCCCGCCTCCATGGCTGAAGATTGTTCCCTCCAAATTCAGGTGACAGTGTCCCTTTAAACTAAATGGTAATAGCTAGAGTTGAGCGACCTTGACCTTTTTAGAGTCGAGCCGGGTTTTGCGAAACCCGACTATGTCCAAAGTCGGGTCGAGTGAAATCGGCCGATTATGACGTAAAGTCGGGATCGACCGAAACACGAAACCCAATGCAAGTCAATGGGGCAGCATAGTCGGCAGTGAGTGGGGGCCAGGAAAACACCTAGAGTGCCCATTTTAATGTCAAAACCATCCATTCTTCTTAATGAAGCTTGTCAAGCGTAATTTACCTTATAATAATTGGAAGGCATTTGAAATTGGGGGTCATTTGGCTAAAGTTGTGGGGGGTAGGGCTGGTTCAAGTAATTAGTGGGCCCAGGAAATCTGGACCACGTCACGGCAGTGGAGCAGGGAGAGGTAAGTATTTCAACTTTGCAAGTGCTGTGAACCTGAGCAAGCAGGGGGGGCCCACTCGTTGGCATTGGCACTGGCACAGGGCCCCTCAAAGTACAGCGGTGTGTTTGCACGGCGGGGGCGCCTCCCACCGGCAGCAACACTTTTGCGTACTATGAGAGGCCCTGTGCCAGTGACGTCGCCAACTAGTATTCCTCCCTCCACCTGATGAAGGAACCTGCACTTTCATCTGCACCTTCCTCTTTGTCCCCGTGTAAGGTGGTATGGTATGCGGGAAGAGCAACCTGACTTTCAGCAGGGTCACAATGTTGTTGTGTAGCGTGCACGGGGAATGTTGCGTTATGGGTCAATGTACCAGCAGACTCATCTATCACTGGCTGGGCAATGGGCACGATGAAGTGGAAACACAGATATAGGCCCAAAGAAGAAAGTGGGCTAAATGCAGTTCAAAATTGGTAACACAGGAATAACCAGGGGGCATTGCAGTGGAGGACAACTGGAATGAGAGGCTGACACAGAGAGTAGGGCCAAATCAGTAAGTAGTCGAAATGCAGTTCAAAATTGGCAACCGTAGTAAACAGGCGGCACAGCTTTGTTCAGTGGAGGAGAACAGCAAGGAGTGGCAGACACCGATAGTAGGCCCCAACCCAACTAGTAGGCCAAATGCAGTCTAACATTAACAACTACTTAACGAGAGGCTGAAAATGGTATTTCAGGACAGGAAACCAGGAGAACAGCAAGGAGTGGCAGACACCGATAGTAGGCCCCAAACCAACTAGTACGCCAAATGCAGTTGTTCCATTTAACCACAATTTAATGAGAGCCTGAAGATAGAAGCTCAGGAAAGGCAACCTGGGGAACACCTTGGAGTGTAACACACCATCTCTCTCCACCCCATACCCATTTTGTAGGCCTAATGCTGTGTACTTTTCTACAACTACTAAACGAGAGTCGGAAGACCGAAGCAATGGCAAGGAAACCTGGGGAACACCTTGGAGTGTAACACACCATCTCTCTCCACCCCATACCCAATTTGTAGGCCTAATGCAGCCTACTTTCCGACACCTACTAAACGAGAGCATGAAGATCGAAGCTCAGGAAAGGCAACCTGGGGAACACCTTGGAGTGTAACACACCATCTCTCTCCACCCCATACCCATTTTTTAGGCCTAATGCAGTGTAGTTTTCTACAACTACTAAACGAGAGTCGGAAGACCGAAGCAATGGCAAGGAAACCTGGGGAACACCTTGGAGTGTAACACACCATCTCTCTCCACCCCATTCCCCATTTTTTAGGCCTAATGCAGCCTACTTTCCGACACCTACTAAACGAGAGCATGAAGATCGAAGCTCAGGAAAGGCAACCTGGGGAACACCTTGGAGTGTAACACACCATCTCTCTCCACCCCATACCCATTTTGTAGGCCTAATGCTGTGTACTTTTCTACAACTACTAAACGAGAGTCGGAAGACCGAAGCAATGGCAAGGAAACCTGGGGAACACCTTGGAGTGTAACACACCATCTCTCTCCACCCCATACCCAATTTGTAGGCCTAATGCAGCCTACTTTCCGACACCTACTAAACGAGAGCATGAAGATCAAAGCTCAGGAAAGGCAACCTGGGGAACACCTTGGAGTGTAACACACCATCTCTCTCCACCCCATACCCATTTTGTAGGCCTAATGCTGTGTACTTTTCTACAACTACTAAACGAGAGTCGGAAGACCGAAGCAATGGCAAGGAAACCTGGGGAACACCTTGGAGTGTAACACACCATCTCTCTCCACCCCATACCCAATTTGTAGGCCTAATGCAGCCTACTTTCCGACACCTACTAAACGAGAGCATGAAGATCGAAGCTCAGGAAAGGCAACCTGGGGAACACCTTGGAGTGTAACACACCATCTCTCTCCACCCCATACCCATTTTGTAGGCCTAATGCTGTGTACTTTTCTACAACTACTAAACGAGAGTCGGAAGACCGAAGCAATGGCAAGGAAACCTGGGGAACACCTTGGAGTGTAACACACCATCTCTCTCCACCCCATACCCAATTTGTAGGCCTAATGCAGCCTACTTTCCGACACCTACTAAACGAGAGCATGAAGATCGAAGCTCAGGAAAGGCAACCTGGTGAAAACCTTGGAGTGTAACACAACCTGTCTCTACACCCCATACCAAATTTGTAGGCCTAATGCAGCGTAGTTTCCACCAACTACTAAACGAGAGCCGGAAGATCGAAGCTCATGAAAGGCAACCCGGGGAACACCTTGGAGTGTAACACAACCTCTCTCTACACCACGGAAGGGATGATTCTTAGGAAGGAAGGCTGTTGTAAATAAGCATTGCGCGTCCGAGGGTGATTATATTCTTATTCGGTATCTACTCACCCTCGGACGCGCCATGCTTCTTGATTTGTAATTAATGTTTATTTGCAATGTGCTTTTGACTTACTCAATTATTTTTTTAATTATTGATTTTATTAAATTAATAGTTTAACATCTTATTGGAAATAATTTAAAGGAGACGCGACAGGGCAACACTCGGTGGATGCCATATCTGTGTTAACAACTCCAAAAAACTTTCAGTTAACTTCTTGCAGGAGAAAGAAATTGTAGCTGTTGGACCTTTGTAGTACAGTTCCAGATATTTGTTGTGTGTTTGTTTTGATTGTTAAAATGTCTGCATTTGAGATCTCAACACGATCTTATTTTTTATAATCAAATTAATTTTTTAAATATTTTATTAGGTTGGTTCAAGGGGTACACGGGCCGCAGTAGACAGGTCAGTGGAGGCCTAGTGGAAGGAGGGACCGCAGATGCGCCACTGTTTCACCCATACACAATTAGTAGGCCTAATGCAGCGTAGTTTCCAACAGCTACTAAACGAGAGCCGGAAGATCGAAGCTCAGGAAAGGCAACCTGGGGAACACCTTGGAGTGTAACACAACCTCTCTCTACACCACGGAAGGGCTGATTCTTAGGAAGGAAGGCTGTTGTAAATAAGCATTGCGCGTCCGAGGGTGATTATATTCTTATTCGGTATCTACTCACCCTCGGACGCGCCATGCTTCTTGATTTGTAATTAATGTTTATTTGCAATGTGCTTTTGACTTACTCAATTATTTTTTTAATTATTGATTTTATTAAATTAATAGTTTAACATCTTATTGGAAATAATTTAAAGGAGACGCGACAGGACAACACTCGGTGGATGCCATATCTGTGTTAACAACTCCAAAAAACTTTCAGTTAACTTCTTGCAGGAGAAAGAAATTGTAGCTGTTGGACCTTTGTAGTACAGTTCCAGATATTTGTTGTGTGTTTGTTTTGATTGTTAAAATGTCTGCATTTGAGATCTCAACACGATCTTATTTTTTATAATCAAATTAATTTTTTTTATATTTAATGATGTTGGTTCAAGGGGTACACGGGGAGCAACAGACAGGTCAGTGGAGGCCTAGTGGAAGGAGTGACGGCAGACAGGCATCAAAGGCCTAACATTGGGCTGGCTGTAGGCAAGTTAAAATTGGTTCCAGGGGAACACGGCCATCAGTGGCCTGGTCAGTGTAGTTGTAGTTGAAAGAACGGGATGCAGACAGGCTTCGAAGGCCTAACATAATAACATAGGGCTGGCTGTAGGCAAGTTAAAATTGGTTCCAAGGGAACACGGCCATCAGTGGCCTGGTCAGTGTAGTTGTAGTTGAAAGAACGGGACGCAGACAGGCTTCGAAGGCCTAACATAACAAACTTGGGCTGGCTGTAGGCACTTTTAAATTTGTTCCAGGGGTACATGGGCAGCAGTGTATGGTCAGTGGAAGTCTAGTGGAAGGAGTGACCGCAGACAGGCTTCCAAGGCCTAACATAACAAACTTGGGCTGGCTGTAGGCACTTTTAAATTGGTTCCAGGGGTACACGGGCAGCAGTGGTCTGGTCTGTGGAAGTCTAGTGGAAGGAATGACCGCAGACAGGCTTCGAAGGCCTAACATAACAAACTTGGGCTGGCTGTAGGCACTTTTAAATTGGTTCCAGGGGTACACGGGCAGCAGTGGTCTGGTCAGTGGAAGTCTAGTGGAAGGAGTGACCGCAGACAGGCTTCCAAGGCCTAACATAACAAACTTGGGCTGGCTGTAGGCACTTTTAAATTGGTTCCAGGGGTACACGGGCAGCAGTGGTCTGGTCAGTGGAAGTCTAGTGGAAGGAGTGACCGCAGACAGGCTTCCAAGGCCTAACATAACAAACTTGGGCTGGCTGTAGGCACTTTTAAATTGGTTCCAGGGGTACACGGGCAGCAGTGGTCTGGTCTGTGGAAGTCTAGTGGAAGGAGTGACCGCAGACAGGCTTCGAAGGCCTAACATAACAAACTTGGGCTGGCTGTAGGCACTTTTAAATTGGTTCCAGGGGTACACGGGCAGCAGTGGTCTGGTCAGTGGAAGTCTAGTGGAAGGAGTGACCGCAGACAGGCTTCCAAGGCCTAACATAACAAACTTGGGCTGGCTGTAGGCACTTTTAAATTGGTTCCAGGGGTACACGGGCAGCAGTGGTCTGGTCTGTGGAAGTCTAGTGGAAGGAGTGACCGCAGACAGGCTTCGAAGGCCTAACATAATAACATAGGGCTGGCTGTAGGCAAGTTAAAATTGGTTCCAAGGGAACACGGCCATCAGTGGCCTGGTCAGTGTAGTTGTAGTTGAAAGAACGGGACGCAGACAGGCTTCGAAGGCCTAACATAACAAACTTGGGCTGGCTGTAGGCACTTTTAAATTTGTTCCAGGGGTACATGGGCAGCAGTGTATGGTCAGTGGAAGTCTAGTGGAAGGAGTGACCGCAGACAGGCTTCCAAGGCCTAACATAACAAACTTGGGCTGGCTGTAGGCACTTTTAAATTGGTTCCAGGGGTACACGGGCAGCAGTGGTCTGGTCAGTGGAAGTCTAGTGGAAGGAGTGACCGCAGACAGGCTTCCAAGGCCTAACATAACAAACTTGGGCTGGCTGTAGGCACTTTTAAATTGGTTCCAGGGGTACACGGGCAGCAGTGGTCTGGTCTGTGGAAGTCTAGTGGAAGGAGTGACCGCAGACAGGCTTCGAAGGCCTAACATAACAAACTTGGGCTGGCTGTAGGCACTTTTAAATTGGTTCCAGGGGTACACGGGCAGCAGTGGTCTGGTCAGTGGAAGTCTAGTGGAAGGAGTGACCGCAGACAGGCTTCCAAGGCCTAACATAACAAACTTGGGCTGGCTGTAGGCACTTTTAAATTGGTTCCAGGGGTACACGGGCAGCAGTGGTCTGGTCAGTGGAAGTCTAGTGGAAGGAGTGACCGCAGACAGGCTTCCAAGGCCTAACATAACAAACTTGGGCTGGCTGTAGGCACTTTTAAATTGGTTGCAGGGGTACACGGGCAGCAGTGGTCTGGTCAGTGGAAGTCTAGTGGAAGGAGTGACCGCAGACAGGCTTCGAAGGCCTAACATAACAAAATTGGGCTGGCTGTAGGCACTTTAAATTGGTTCCAGGGGTACATGGGCAGCAGTGTATGGTCAGTGGAAGTCTAGTGGAAGGAGTGACGGCAGACAGTCTTCGAAGGCCTAACATAACAAAATTGGGCTGACTGTAGGCACTTTTAAATTGGTTCCAGGGTAACACGGCCAGCAGTGGCCTGGTCAGTGTAGTAGTTGTAGAAAGATGGGACCGCAGACAGGCTTCGAAGGCCTAACATAACAAAAATGTCAAAACAATGGTATTGTCAGTGCCAGGCATTGAAGGATGTCAGCGCCTAGACTACACATTGGTGAAGCTGTGAGAGATAATTTTGCTAGTGGTAGAGCACTGTTTGAGCTGGGGGGGGGAACTGTCTTGTGGCCGGCGGTACAGGCACAGGGCCCCTCATATTACAACGGTGTGTCTGACGTTGGGTGCGCACCACCACCGCCAGAGACACTTTATTGTACTATGAGGGACCCAGTGGCAGTGCCGTCGACCAAAAGCGGCCACACCCACCTCTTCAGACAAACAGCACTCTCAAGGGTCCAAGCGCAAAGTGGCGATAGCACGGCCCCGTGTGGGGAGTTTGGCCATTTCGTGAGGTGGAAACATGTCGTATGCTGGACAATCAGGTGAAGAAAATTACGAGATTGGAAAAGTCATTCAGAATAGTCCACAGGCAAGACCTTTTCATAGGAAAGCTAGGTGTCAGCCGGGCAGGGTGGGGCAAAAGATTTTGAAATCCAGTTGTGGTTCATTTTAATGAAGGTTAGATCATCTACATTTTGGGTAGCCAGACGAGTCCTTTTTTCTGTTAGTATTGAACCTGCAGCACTGAATACTCTTTCTGATAGGACACTAGCTGCCGGGCAAGCAAGCTCCTGCAATGCATATTCTGCCAATTCTGGCCAGGTGTCTAATTTGGATGCCCAGTAATCAAATGGGAATGACGGTTGAGGGAGAACGTCGATAAGGGATGAAAAATAGTTTGTAACCATACTGGACAAATGTTGTCTCCTGTCACTTTGAATTGATGCTGCAGTACCTGTCCTGTCTGCGGTCATAGAAAAATCACTCCACAACCTGGTCAGAAAACCCCTCTGGCCAACGCCACTTCTGATTTCTGCCCCTCTAACACCTCGGGTCTGCTGGCCCCTGGAGCTCGTGTGAGAACGATCACGGGCGCTGTGTGCAGGGAATGCCAGAAGCAATTGGTCAACAAGAGTTGATTGTTTTGTTGCTAATATTAGTTCCAAGTTCTCATGTGGCATAATATTTTGCAATTTGCCTTTATAGCGAGGATCAAGGAGGCAGGCCAACCAGTAATCGTCATCGTTCATCATTTTTGTAATGCGTGTGTCCCTTTTGAGGATACGCAAGGCATAATCCGCCATGTGGGCCAAAGTTCCCGTTGTCAAATCTGCGGTTGTGCTTGGTTGAGGGGCAGTTGCAGGCAAATCTACGTCACTTGTGTCCCTCAAAAAACCAGAACCCGGCCTTGCCACGCCACCAATTTCCCGTGCCCCCGGGAAAGCTTCCTCATTAAAAATATACTCATCCCCATCATCCTCCTCATCCTCCACCTCCTCTTCGCCCGGTACCTCGTCATGTACACTGCCCTGACCAGACAATCGCTGACTGTCATCAAGGCTTTCCTCTTCCTCTGGTGCAGACGCCTGATCCTTTATGTGCGTCAAACTTTGCATCAGCAGACGCATTAGGGGGATGCTCATGCTTATTATGGCGTTGTCTGCACTAACCAGCCGTGTGCATTCCTCAAAACACTGAACGACTTGACACATGTCTTGAATCTTCGACCACTGCACACCTGACAACTCCATGTCTGCCATCCTACTGCCTGCCCGTGTATGTGTATCCTCCCACAAAAACATAACAGCCCGCCTCTGTTCGCACAGTCTCTGAAGCATGTGCAGTGTTGAGTTCCACCTTGTTGCAACGTCTATGATTAGGCGATGCTGGGGAAGGTTCAAAGAACGCTGATAGGTCTGCATACGGCTGGAGTGTACAGGCGAACGGCGGATATGTGCGCAAAGTCCACGCACTTTGAGGAGCAGGTCGGATAACCCCGGATAACTTTTCAGGAAGCACTGCACCACCAGGTTTAAGGTGTGAGCCAGGCAAGGAATGTGTTTCAGTTGGGAAAGGGAGATGGCAGCCATGAAATTCCTTCCGTTATCACTCACTACCTTGCCTGCCTCAAGATCTACAGTGCCCAGCCACGACTGCGTTTCTTGCTGCAAGAACTCGGACAGAACTTCCGCGGTGTGTCTATTGTCGCCCAAACACTTCATAGCCAATACAGCCTGCTGACGTATGCCAGTAGCTGCCCCATAATGGGAGACCTGGTGTGCAACAGTGGCAGGTGCGGATGGAGTGTTTGTGCGACTGCGGTCTGTGGACGAGCTCTTGCTTCTGCAGGAGGACGAGGAGGAGGAGGAGGAGGAGGGGGTGCGAACGGCTACAGACAACTGTTTACTAGACCGTGGGCTAGGCAGAACTGTCCCAAACTTGCTGTCCCCTGTGGACCCTGAATCCACCACATTTACCCAGTGTGCCGTGATGGACACGTAACGTCCCTGGCCATGCCTACTGGTCCATGCATCTGTTGTCAGGTGCACCTTTGTGCTCACAGATTGCCTGAGTGCATGGACGATGCGCTCTTTAACATGCTGGTGGAGGGCTGGGATGGCTTTTCTGGAAAAAAAGTGTCGACTGGGTAGCTCGTAGCGTGGTACAGCGTAGTCCATCAGGTCTTTGAAAGCTTCGCTTTCAACTAACCGGTAGGGCATCATCTCTAACGAGATTAGTCTAGCTATGTGGGCGTTCAAACCCTGTGTACGCGGATGCGAGGCTAAGTATTTCCTTTTTCTAACCATAGTCTCATGTAGGGTGAGCTGGACTGGAGAGCTGGAGATCGTGGAACTAGCGGGGGTGCCGGTGGACATGGCAGACTGAGAGACGGTGGGAGATGGTATTGTTGCCGCCGGTGCCCTAGATGCAGTGTTTCCTACTACGAAACTGGTGATTCCCTGACCCTGACTGCTTTGGCCTGGCAAAGATACCTGCACAGATACAGCAGGTGGTGCGCTAAATGGTGGTCCCACACTGCCGGAAGGGATGTTGCGTTGATGACTAGCTTCATTGGCCGAGGGTGCAACAACCTTAAGGGACGTTTGGTAGTTAGTCCAAGCTTTCAAATGCATGGTGGTTAAATGTCTATGCATGCAACTAGTATTAAGACTTTTCAGATTCTGACCTCTGCTTAAGGAAGTAGAACATTTTTGACAGATGACTTTGCGCTGATCAATTGGATGTTGTTTAAAAAAATGCCAGACTGCACTCTTTCTAGCATCGGATACCTTTTCAGGCATTGCAGACTGAGCTTTAACCGGATGGCCACGCTGTCCTCCACCAGGTTTTGGCTTTGCCACGCGTTTTGGGCAAGATACGGGCCCGGCAGATGGAACCTGTGGCGATGTTGATGCCTGCTGCGGCCCCTCCTCCTCCTCTGCTTCAGAACTGCTGCCGCCTGCACCCTGTTCCCCCAATGGCTGCCAATCGGGGTCAAGAACTGGGTCATCTAATAACTCTTCTTGTACCTCCTGCGCAACTTCGTCTGTGTCACCGTGTCGTTCGGTGGTATAGCGTTCGTGATGGGGCAACATAGTCTCATCAGGGTCTGATTCTTGATCAGCACCCTGCGAGGGCAATGTTGTGGTCTGAGTCAAAGGACCAGCATAGTAGTCTGGCTGTGGCTGTGCGTCAGTGCACTCCATGTCAGATTCAATTTGTAATGGGCATGGACTGTTAACTGCTTCACTTTCTAAGCCAGGGACGGTATGTGTAAAGAGCTCCATGGAGTAACCCGTTGTGTCGCCTGCTGCATTCTTCTCTGTTGTTGTTTTTGCTGAAGAGGACAAGGAAGTGACTTGTCCCTGACCGTGAACATCCACTAACGACGCGCTGCTTTTACTTTTACCAGTTTCACGAGAGGAGGCAAAAGAGCTAGAGGCTGAGTCAGCAAGATAAGCCAAAACTTGCTCTTGCTGCTCCGGCTTTAAAAGCGGTTTTCCTAATCCCAGAAAAGGGAGCGTTCGAGGCCTTGTGTAGCCGGACGACGAACCTGGCTCCACAGCTCCAGACTTAGGTGCAATATTTTTTTCCCCACGACCACCTGATGCTCCACCACTACCACTACCCTCATTACCAGCTGACAATGAACGCCCCCGGCCACGACCTCTTCCACTAGACTTCCTCATTGTTTTAAAAACGTAACCAAACTAACGTTATTTGTTGCAGTCACACAACTTACACGGTGAGCTATAACTTCAGTATGATTTAGCTACCCCTTTACAGGTTGGTGAGACCACAGCGAAAATCAGGCCCAATGTTACACACTCTTTTTTTGGTGGCTGCAAATTAGAGAGATGCCCCACACGCAGGACTGTCACTGAAGCACAAATGTTAATATTAATGTCACACTATTATTTTTTTTTTATTTTTATTTTTTTCAGGAACACTTTAGAAACCCCCCAAAAAAAAAAAAATAGATTTTTGCAGGGAGAATTTAGAAAACAAATGTAACAAACTATATGCTTTCTATGGGCCACTGAGTGAGAGATGACGCACACAGGAATCAGGAGTGGCACACAAGCCCAGAGGCCAATATTTTTCTACCAATGATTGATGGAGTTATTTTCTCTGGTAGATTTTGGAACCCAAATCAAGGAAAAAAAATATAGGCTTTCTATGGACCACAATTGGAGAGAGAGAGAGAGAGAGAGAGAGAGAGAGAGATGGCACACCCAGGAGTCAAGACTGGCACACAAGCAGAAAGGCCAATATTAATCTCCCATTTTTTGGGGGGGTTTGTTTTTTTTTTTTTTTTTTTTTTTTCAGGGAGACTTTAGAAAAAAAAATAATAAAAAAAATATGATTTTATCAGGAAGAATTTAGAAACCAAATAAAATAAAATTATTTTTTCAGGGAGAATTTATAAAACAAATAAAAACAAAAATAGGCGTTCTATGGCCCACTGACTGAGAGATGACACACACAGGAGTCAGGAGTGGCACACAAGCCCAGAGGCCAATATTTTTCTACCAATGATTGATGTAGTTATTTTCTCTGGTAGATTTTGGAACCCAAATCAAGGAAAAAAAATATAGGCTTTCTATGGACCACAATTGGAGAGAGAGAGAGAGAGAGAGAGAGAGAGAGAGGGCACACCCAGGAGTCAAGACTGGCACACAAGCAGAAAGGCCAATATTAATCTCCCACTGTTTTTTTTGTTTGTTTTTTTTTTTTTTTTTCAGGGAGACTTTAGAAAAAAAAATAATAAAAAAAATATGATTTTATCAGGAAGAATTTAGAAACCAAATAAAATAAAATGATTTTTTCAGGGAGAATTTATAAAAAAAATAAAAACAAAAATAGGCGTTCTATGGCCCACTGACTGAGAGATGACGCACACAGGAGTCAGGAGTGGCACACAAGCCCAGAGGCCAATATTTTTCTACCAATGATTGATGTAGTTATTTTCTCTGGTAGATTTTGGAACCCAAATCAAGGAAAAAAAATATAGGCTTTCTATGGACCACAATTGGAGAGAGAGAGAGAGAGAGAGAGAGATGGCACACCCAGGAGTCAAGACTGGAACACAAGCAGAAAGGCCAATATTAATCTCCCACTGTTTTTTTTGTTTGTTTTTTTTTTTTTTTTTTCAGGGAGACTTTAGAAAAAAAAATAATAAAAAAAATATGATTTTATCAGGAAGAATTTAGAAACCAAATAAAATAAAATGATTTTTTCAGGGAGAATTTATAAAACAAATAAAAACAAAAATAGGCGTTCTATGGCCCACTGACTGAGAGATGACGCACACAGGAGTCAGGAGTGGCACACAAGCCCAGAGGCCAATATTTTTCTACCAATGATTGATGTAGTTATTTTCTCTGGTAGATTTTAGAACCCAAATCAAGGAAAAAAAATATAGGCTTTCTATGGACCACAATTGGAGAGAGAGAGAGAGAGAGAGAGAGAGAGAGATGGCACACCCAGGAGTCAAGACTGGCACACAAGCAGAAAGGCCAATATTAATCTCCCACTGTTTTTTTTGGTTGTTTTTTTTTTTTTTTTTTCAGGGAGACTTTAGAAAAAAAATTAATAAAAAAAATATGATTTTATCAGGAAGAATTTAGAAACCAAATAAAATAAAATGATTTTTTCAGGGAGAATTTATAAAACAAATAAAAACAAAAATAGGCGTTCTATGGCCCACTGACTGAGAGATGACGCACACAGGAGTCAGGAGTGGCACACAAGCCCAGAGGCCAATATTTTTCTACCAATGATTGATGTAGTTATTTTCTCTGGTAGATTTTGGAACCCAAATCAAGGAAAAAAAATATAGGCTTTCTATGGACCACAATTGGAGAGAGAGAGAGAGAGAGAGAGAGAGATGGTACACCCAGGAGTCAAGACTGGCACACAAGCAGAAAGGCCAATATTAATCTCCCACTGTTTTTTTTGGTTGTTTTTTTTTTTTTTTTTCAGGGAGACTTTAGAAAAAAAAATAATAAAAAAAATATGATTTTATCAGGAAGAATTTAGAAACCAAATAAAATAAAATGATTTTTTCAGGGAGAATTTATAAAACAAATAAAACCAAAAATAGGCGTTCTATGGCCCACTGACTGAGAGAGAGAGAGAGATGGAACGCTTAGTACTGGCACACAAGCCCAAAGGGCAATATTAATCTCCCTTTTTTTTTCCAGGGAGAATTTCTAAAACCCAAAAAAAAAAAAAAATAGGCTTTCTATGGCCCACTATTTGTGAGAGAGATGGGACGCTCAGGACTGGCACAGATGGCACGCTCAGGACTAGCACAGAAGCCCAGAGGCCAATATTAATCTCCCTTTTTTTCTGGGAGAATTTATAAAACCAAAAAAATATTTAAATAGGCTTTCTATGGCCCACTATTTGTGAGAGAGATGGCACGCTCAGGACTGGCACAGATGGCACGCTCACAACTGGCACACAAGCCCAGAGGCCAATATTAATCTCCCTTTTTTCAGGGAAAATTTATAAAACCAAAAAAAAAATTAAATAGGCTTTCTATGGCCCACTATTTGTGAGAGAGATGGCACGCTCAGGACTGGCACAGATGGCACGCTCACAACTGGCACACAAGCCCAGAGGCCAATATTAATCTCCCTTTTTTTCAGGGAGAATTTATAAAACCAAAAAAAAAATTAAATAGGCTTTCTATGGCCCACTATTTGTGAGAGAGATGGCACGCTCAGGGCTGGCACAGATGGCACGCTCAGGACTGGCACACAAGCCCAGAGGCCAATATTAATCTCCCTTTTTTTCAGGGAGAATTTATAAAACCCCAAAAAAAATAAAATAGGCTTTCTATGGCCCACTATTTGTGAGAGAGATGGCACACTCAGGACTGGCACACAAGCCCAAAGGCCAATATTAATCTCCCACTGTATTTTTATCAGGGAGAATTTATACACCCCACAAAAAAAAATACAGAAAAATGAAAAGGCTTTCTATGGCCCACTATGTGAGAGAGATGGCACACACAGGGATGGCACTCTAGCAGAAATGCCAAATTGCCAATCTTAATCTCCCACCAAAAAAAAAAAAAAAAAAAAAACAGGGAATGTCCTACAATTACTATCTCCCTGCCTGCAGTAATCTCAGCCAGGTATGGCAGGCAGCAATAAGGAGTGGACTGATGCACAAATGAAATAAAAAGTGTGGACAAACAAAAAAGATAGCTGTGCAGAAAGGAAGGAACAAGAGGATTTGTGCTTTGAAAAAAGCAGTTGGTTTGCACAGCGGCGTACACACAGCAATGCAGCTATCAGGGAGCCTTCTAGGGCAGCCCAATGAGCTACAGCGCTGAGGGGAAAAAAAAAAAAACTTCCACTGTCCCTGCACACCGAGGGTGGTGTTGGACAGTGCAAATCGCTGCAGCACAAGCGGTTTTGTGGTTAATGGACCCTGCCTAACGCTATCCCTGCTTCTGACAAAGCGGCAGCAACCTCTCCCTAAGCTCAGATCAGCAGCAGTAAGATGGCGGTCGGCGGGAACGCCTCTTTATAGCCCCTGTGACGTCGCAGACAGCAAGCCAATCACTGCAATGCCCTTCTCTAAGATGGTGGGGACCAGGACCTATGTCATCACGCTGCCCACACTCTGCGTTTACCTTCATTGGCTGAGAAATGGCGCTTTTCGCGTCATTGAAACGCGACTTTGGCGCGAAAGTCGCGTACCGCATGGCCGACCCCGCACAGGGGTCGGATCGGGTTTCATGAAACCCCGACTTAGCCAAAAGTCGGCGACTTTTGAAAATGTTCGACCCGTTTCGCTCAACCCTAGTAATAGCATGAAGAAGATGCATGCATGCCTTTCTGACTCACATATGGTATCTGGGAATAATGTTGTCAGACTATTGTGCCGGTTTTACCAATTTTTTAAAATATCTACCAAACCAAAAAAATTTTTTAAGTAAAAATGCTAAGAAACATGATTCCCTTCATAATTACATGTATATAATGCAAAATAAAATTTTAACATTTAAAAAAAAATTATAACTCCCCTTTAGCACATGTTCACACAGAGCATTTTGGCTTTAATTTTATCTTTAATATTTGTGAGAGTTCTCAATCCTATATTTGGGAGGACCCGCCCTCATACCAAATAGCAAGATAGTGTAATAAATATTCCCGATCCCTTTACGATGCCATTTCAAACATGCTCATTTGAACTTTGGGTTTTGCCTGCCACCACCATGTCAACCACCATGTCATTATGTGGCCCCCGCTTACAATTTGTAGAGTATCAGCAGGTGCCGTGAAACCAGAGTTTGGTAAGGGCCCTCAGGTGGCCCTGAATCATACATTTGGGAGAGCTCTCACTCCTACTTTCGGAAGGTCCCTCCCTCATGCCTCCCAATACTTAGCCAGATAGTGGAATACATTATTCCCCATCACTTTACAATGCCAGCTAAAGCATGCCCATTTGAACTTTGGGCTTGCCCGCCATCACCACCATGTCCATCACCATGTTATTATGTGGCCCTCACTGACAATTAGCAGAGTGCCAGCAGGTGTGGTGAAACCTGAGTTTGGTAAGGGCCTTTAGGTGGGCTTGTATCATACATTTGAAAGAGCTCTTACTCCTACATTTGGTGAGGTCCCTCACTCATGCCAAATAGTTAGCCAGCTAAAACTTGCCCATTTGAATTTTGGGCTTTGCCCGCCACCACCACCATGTCAACCGCCATGCCATTATGAGGTTCTCGACTTTAATTTTCAGAGGACCACCAGGTGCGTCTAATCTGCATTTTATAAGGCCCACAGTTCATTTTTGCCACCTGATCCCAATGAAACTGGCATAGCAGGAGAAGCCACTGTAAGGTGAATAATACAGGAGAGAAAACACGAGAGAATATTTGAGAGCTTAATTCTCTGTTCAAAGTAGAAGATAATTGTGGAGTGTATTTGGAATAAATTTCTTGTTTTATAACAAGGTACCTAGTGTTGTCTACTATATAATTGTCTAAGGGTCACTTCCGTCTTTCTGTCCTTCTCTCTGTCTGTCTTTCTGTCTGTCACGGATATTCATTGGTTGCTGCCTCTGTCTGTCATGGAATCCAAGTCGGTCCCCAATCAGGGACGGGCACAGTCCGGAAGAAAATGGCCGCTCCTTCCTCCCTGCAGTCACTGCCCGGCGCCCGCATACTCACCTCCAGTCACAGCTCACATAGGGTTAATGCCGGTGGTAACGGACCGTGTTATGCCGCGGGTAACGCACTCCATTACCGCCGCTATTAACCCTGTGTGTCCCCAACTTTTTACTATTGATGCTGCCTATGCGGCATCAATAGTAAAAAAGTGTAATGTTAAAAATAATAAAAAAACAAATACCTGCTATACTTACCCTCCGTACTCCGCCGAGCCACTCGCGCCTGCCGCCATATTCCGTTCCCAGCGATGCATTGCGAAATTACCCAGAAGACTTAGCGGTCTTGCGAGACCGCTAAGTCTTCAGGGTAATTTTGCAATGCATCTTGGGAACGGAAGATGGCGGCAGCCGTGCGCCCATCGCCACAGCGCCGTTGGATCCTAGGGGGTGAGTATGTAACTGTTTTTATTTTAATTATTTTTTTTAACAGGGATATGTGCCCACACTGCTAAATACTGCGTGGGCTACATGGCTGCTAGATACTACTTGGGCAGTACTTTATACTACTTGGCTGCTATATACTACGTGGGCAGTACTATATACTACATGGTTGCTATATACTACGTGGGCAGTACTATATACTACGTGGCTGCTATATACTATGTGGACAGTACTATATACTACATGGCTGCTATATACTACGTGGGCAGTACTACCGTGTTTCCCCGAAAGTAAGACCCCCCCGAAAGTAAGGCAGGGTGGGGGGTTTCGGGGGGTCCGCCAATGTAGGGCACCCCCCGATTGTAAGGCAGGGTAGCGGGAGGGGGGGGGGCCGGGGAATGTAAGGCTGATTGGCCGATCAGCCTGTTCGTCACAGGCTCCCTAGTCCCTGCTGGCCATCAGCTCGAGCTGTGATTGGCAGTAAGCCGGCTCGCAGCTGATTGGCCGAATCAGCTGCGACGTCACGGCCTGCAGGCTCGCTCCGATTGGTCCAGCTTCCCCGGCATCCGAATCGTCAGCCCGGCACCGCAGAGGAGATCGAAACAGAAGGAAAGTAACGTTAAGTTCCGAAACTCTCTCTGTGTGTGCGTGTGTGTACGGTATGTGTATGGGTGCCGTATGGGGCTGTATGTGTCAGTGTGTGTACGGTACCGGTACGATATGTGTGTGGGTGCCGTGTGGGGCTGTACCGGTACCGTATGTGTCAGTGTGTGTGGTGGCAGAGTGGGGGGCAGAACCACTGTATGGGGAGGCTGCAGGAGGGAGGATGGGGTGGATGCCGGACTCTCAAACAATGGGGATGCTGCAGGGGGGAGGATGGGGTGGATGCCGGACTCTCAAACAATGGGGATGCTGCAGGGGGGAGGATGGGGTGGATGCCGGACTCTCAAACAATGGGGAGGCACCAGGGGATGCCGTACTGTACCATACAACAATGGGTAGGCTGCAGGGATACTGTATGGGGAGGGATGTCGGACTGTACAACAATGGGGAGGCTGCAGGGATTGCTTGCTTGTTGAACAGTCTACCGTAATGTAAAGTACCGTACTGTAAAACAGATACGGAACCAGAAACAATGCTGATACCGTATATTTTTACCCCCAGATGAGCTCTTCCGGTCCCGGTAAAAGAAAAAGCTACTCTGTGGAGTACAAAAAAGGGATAGTGGAGGAATCTCGGGGCAAGAATCTTGCGGAATTCTGCAAACAAGATATTCTTGAGACATTTGTTTGATTATTTGTTTGACCATACTGTTCAGCCTGTTAATAAATGTTAATTTTATTGTTAAAAAAAATTGTAATTTTTTTTCCCCAATGTAAGGCCTCCCCCGAAAGTAAGGCAGGGTGGGACTTTTGGGGGTAAAATTAATGTAAGACAGGGCCTTACTTTCGGGGAAACACGGTATATACTACATGGCTGGTATATACTACGTGGACAGTACTATATACTACATGGCTGCTATATACTCCTTCCCAGAGCCATAACTTCAATATGGCCATGCGAGGGCTTGTTTTTTGCTCGTTTTTTGCGGAACGAGTTGTGCTTTTGAACGACACCATTGGTTTTACCATATCTTGTACTATGAAACGGAAAAAAAATTCCAAGCATGGTGAAATTGCAAAAAAAGTGCAATCCCACACTTGTTTTTTTGTTTGGCTTTTTTGCTAGGTTCACGAAATGCTAAAACTGACCTGCCATTATGATTCTCCTGGTCATTATGAGTTCATAGACACCAAACATGTCTAGGTTTTTTTTTTATCTAAGTGGTAAAATAAATTCCAAACTATGCCATAATAAAAAATTGTGCAATTTTCTAATACCCATAGTGTTTCCATTTTTCGGGATCTCGGGTTGGTTGATGGCTTATTTTTTGTGCTCCAAGCTGTTGTTTTTAATACTACAATTTTGGTGCTGATACATTTTCTCGATCATCCATTATTGCATTTTAACCCCTTAGTGACAGAGCCAATTTGGTACTTAATGACCGAGCCAATTTTTACAATTCTGACCACTGTCCCTTTATGAGGTTATAACTCTGGAACGCTTCAACGGATCAGGCTGATTCTGAGATTGTTTTTTCGTGACATATTGTACTTCATGTTAGTGGTTATATTTCTTCGATATTACTTGTGATTATTTATGAAAAAAACGAAAATATGGCAAATTTGTAAAATTTTGCCATTTTCAAAATTTGTATTTTTATGCCCTTAAATCAGAGAGATATGTCACGAAAAATAGTTAATAAATAACATTTCCCACATGTCTACTTTACATCAGCACAATTTTGGAAACAAAATTTTTTTTTGTTAGGGAGTCATAAGGGTTAAAAGTTGACCAGCAATTTCTCATTTTTACAACACCATTTTTTTTAGGGACCACATCACATTTGAAGTCATTTTGAGGGGTCTATATGATAGAAAATAATGAAGCGTGACACCATTCTAAAAACTGCACCCCTCAAGGTTCTCAAAACCACATTCAAGAAGTTTATTAACCCTTTACGTGCTTCACAGGAACTGAAATAATGTGGAAGGAAAAAATAAACATTTAACTTTTTTTTCCAAACATCTTAATTCAGAACCATTTTTTTTATTTTCACATGTGTAAAAACAGAAATGTAACCATAAATTTTGTTATGTAATTTCTCCTGAATACGACAATACCCCATATGTGGGGGTAAACCACTTTTTGGGCGCACCGCAGAACTTGGAAGTGAAGGAGCGCCGTTTGACTTTTTCAATACAGAATTGGCTGGAATTGAGATCGGACGCCATGTCACGTTTAGAGAGCCCCTGATGTGCCTAAACAGTGGAAACTCCCCACAAGTGACACCATTTTGGAGACTATACCCCTTACGGAACTTATCTAGATGTGTGGTGAGCACTTTGAACCCCCAAGTGCTTCACGGAAGTTTATAACGTAGAGCCGTGAAAAAAAAAAAATCGCTTTTGTTTACACAAAAATCATCTTTTCACCCATAAATTCTTATTTTCACAAGGGTAACAGGAGAAATTAGACAACAAAATTTGTTGTGCGATTTCTCCTGAATACGTCGATACCCCATATGTGAGGGTAAACCACTGTTTGGGCGCACCGCAGAGCTTGGAAGGGAAGGAGTGCCGTTTTACTTTTTCAATGTAGAATTGTCTGGAATTGAGATCGGACGCCATGTTGCGTTTGCAGAGCCCCTGGTGTGCCTAAACAGTGGAAAACCCAGACAAGTGACACCATTTTGGAAACTAGACCCCTTAAGGAACTTATCTAGATGTGTGGTGAGCACTTTGAACCCCCATGTGCTTCACATAAGTTTATAACGTAGAGCCGTGAAAATAAAAAATCGTATTTTTTCTACAAAAATGATCTTTTTGCCCCCAAATTTTTATTTTCACAAGGGTAACAGGAGAAATTAGACCACAAAAGTTGTTGTGCGATTTCTCCGGAGTACGTCGATACCCAATATGTGGGGGTAAGCCACTGTTTGGGCGAACCGCAGAGCTTGGAAGAGAAGGAGTGCCGTTTTACTTTTTCAATGTAGAATTGTCTGGAATTGAGATCGGATGCCATGTCGCGTTTGGAGAGCCCCTGATGTGCCTAAACAGTAGAAATCCCCCACAAGTGACCCCATTTTGGAAACTAAACCCCCCATGGAACTTATCTAGATGTGTGATGAGAACTTTGAATGCCCAAGTGCTTCACAGAAGTTTAGAATGCAGAGTCGTGAAAATAAAAAATATTTTTTTTTCCACAAAAAAGATTTTTTAGCCCCCAAGTTTTTATTTTCACAAGGGTAACAAGAGAAATTGGACTCCAAAAGTTGTTGTCCAATTTGTCCTGAGTATGCTGGTACCCCATATGTGGGGGTAAACCACTGTTTGAGCGCACGGCAGAGCTCGGAAGGAAGGAGCGCCGTTTTGGAATGCAGACTTTGATAGAATGGTCTGTGGGCGTTATGTTGCGATTGCAGAGCCCCTGATGTACCTAAACAGTAGTAACCCCCCACAAGTGACCCCGTTTTGGAAACTAGACCCCCCAAGGAACTTATATAGATGTGTGGTGAGAATTTTGAATGCCCAAGTGCTTCACAGAAGTTTATAATGCAAAGTCATAAAAATAAAAAATATTTTTTTTTCCACAAAAAAGATTTTGTAGCCCCCAAGTTTTTATTATCACAAGGGTAACAGGAGAAATTGGACCCCAGAAGTTGTTGTACAATTTATCCCGAGTACGCTGATGCCCCATATGTGGGGGTAACCCACTATTTGGGCGTACGGCAGAGCTCAGAAGGGAGGGAGCACCATTTGAATTTTGGAGCGCAAAATTGGCTGTCGTGTTTGGAGACCCCCTGATGTACCTAAACAGTGGAAACCCCCCAATTCTAGCTCCAACCCTAACCCCAACACACCCCTAACCCTAATCCCAACCTGATCCATAATCCTGATCACTAACCCTAACCATAATCACAACCCTAATGTCAACCCTAACCATAACCCTAATCAAAACCCTAAATCCAACACACCCCTAATCCTAATCTCAACCCTAACCTCAAACCTAACCCTAATCCCAATACACCCCTAATCACAACCCTAACCTTAACTCTAATCCCAAACCTAACCCTAATCCCAAGCGTAACCCTAATGCCAACCCTAACCCTAATACCAACCCTAATCCAAACCCTAACCCTAATCCCAACTCTAACCCTAACTTTAGCCCCAACCCTAGCCCTAACTTTAGCCCCAACCCTAACCCTAGCCCTAAGGCTACTTTCACACTTGCGTCGTTTGGCATCCGTCGCAATCCGTCGTTTTGGACAAGAAACGGATCCTGCAAATGTGCCCGCAGGATGCGTTTTTTGCCTATAGACTTGTATTGCCGACGAATCGTGACGGATGGCCACACGTCGCATCCTGCCTGTAAAATATTTTAACCCCTTCAGATGGATTTACATCATGGGACGTTACAGATCTGCGGAAGGTATGTATATAGTTGGTTTATTATTTTTAATTTGTTACAGGTCGAGGGTCTTCAGGTGGATTGAGAGAGCAGTAAAATATTACAACAACCTGTGTGTTTATTTCATTAAAAGACTTTGTAATAATGTGTGTGTGTTTTTTTAACCATTTCAGACAATTGGATTAATAATTGATATGTGTAATAATTGACGCCTCTGCATTATTAATCTGGCTTAATGTCACCTTACAATAGCAAGGTGACATTAACCCTTCATTACCCCATATCCCACCGCTACACGGGAATGGGAAGATTGTGGCCAAGTGCCAGAATAGGCGCATCTTCCAGATGTGCCTTTTCTGGGGTGGCTGGGGGCAGATGTTCTTAGCCAGGGGGGGGCAATAACCGTGGACCCTCTCCAGGCTATTAATATCTGCCCTCAGTCACTGGCTTTACCACTCTGGCGGAGAAAATTGCGCGGGAGCCACTTTTTTCCGTGATTTAACCCTTAAATTTAATAGCTAGAGCGCCGAAATTTTGCACATACACACTACTAACATTAGTAGTGTGGAATATGCAAAAAAAGGTGGATATGACATGGTTTACTGTATGTAAACCCTGTCTCATATCATGTCGTGTTTAGGCAGGAGAAATGAAAAGCCGGCAATTGAATTATCAGTTTTTCTGCTATTTTGCGCTGAAGTAAATATAAAAATATATAGATTTCCCATTGACTTGCATTGGGTTTCGTGTTTCGGTCGATCCCCCAACCCCGACTTTCAAGAAGATCGGCCGATTTCACTCGACTTGACTTTTGAGAAAGTCGGGTTTCGCGAAACCCGACTTGACCTCAAAAAAGGAAAATTCGCTCAACCCTAGTGGTGACCGTCAAGGCCGTATTACAGAGCAGAAGGTGACTGGATTTTATTCTAATTTCCTGTCAAAATGTGGTCAGCGCTCTATACTACTAACAAACCCAGACAATTGCCAAGATTTTGTGGGTTGGATGGCAGACAAAGGCTCCAGTGTGTTTACAAGCAGCACCACAAAGTCTTCCACATGATTCAGTCTCAGTAGCTAAGAGGCTGGGCCCCCGAATCCTCAAACTGATCCTCCCTCCTCCCACCATCAAGAGACCCAGGAGACATATGACCCCAATTCTGGTCACTCTGAAAAACTGTTTATGTTTCCTTGTAATTTGTCAGGCTTTTCAATGTGCACCATTAAAGAGGGTCATGAGGAGGTTGAGTGCAGTGATGCCCAAACATGTGAGCAACCAGGTCCAGGAGACATGTTGGGGAAGATCAATTCATGTCTGAAGAAGTGGAGGATAATCATGACACACAGTTGCCATCAGGTCAGCCTAAAATCGCAACTCAGAAGGAGGATCCGATTGAGGAATTGGAAGATAATGTGATCAATAGTGTTGAGCGATACCGTCCGATACTTGAAAGTATCGGTATCGGATAGTATCGGCCGATACCCGAAAAATATCGGATATCGCCGATACCGATATCCGATACCAATACAAGTCAATGGGACATCAAGTATCGGAATGTATCCTGATGGTTCCCAGGGTCTGAAGGAGAGGAAACTCTCCTTCAGGCCCTGGGATCCATAGTGAGTTGTAAAATAAAGAATTAAAATAAAAAATATTGATATGCTCACCTCTCCGGCGGCCCCTGGACATCACGCTGGTAACCGGCCGGCTTCTTTGTTTAAAATGAGCGCGTTTAGGACCTGCGAATGACGTCGCGGCTTCTGATTGGTCGCGTGCCGCTCATGTGACCGCCACGCGACCAATCAGAAGCCGCGACATCATTCACAGGTCCTAAATTCCTAGAATTAGGAGTTTAGTGAATGAGAATGACGTCGCGGCTTCTGATTGGTCGCGTGGCGGTCACATGAGCGGCACGCGACCAATCAGAAGCCGCGACGTCATTCGCAGCTCCTAAACGCGCTCATTTTAAACAAAGAAGCCGGCCGGTTACAAGCGTGATGTCCAGGGGCCGCCGGAGAGGTGAGCATATCAATATTTTTTATTTTAATTCTTTATTTTACACATCCCTATGGATCCGATACCGATACCCAATACCACAAAAGTATCGGATCTCGGTATCGGAATTCCGATACCGCAAGTATCGGCCGATACCCGATACTTGCGGTATCGGAATGCTCAACACTAGTGATCAATGATGAGTCCACTGATCCAACCTGGTACGGCAGTGCAGACAGGGATTGGTCCGCAGCACAAAAAAGGCAAGAAGAGGTAGTGGTATGACTAGAGGGAGAACTCGGTCAACTGTTCCACAGAGCTCCCCCACACTTCGCTAGAAAACAGGCCAAGGGTGCATTGTTCACCTGTATGGCAGTTTTTTCTGATATTACTTCAGATAAAACAACTGTAATTTGCATCATCTGCCAAGCTAAGCCAAGCTAAGGGGAGGTAAGAACAATGCCAACCTGAGCACCACAAGCATGCAAAAGCACATGACAGCTACGCACCCCTGTAGTTGGGCTGAATGTTTGGGTACAAAATCTTTTTCTGATGGTGAAACCTATGTCCCTTCCCCTGTGTTATGGCCTTCCCAATCTGCTGTCCATGAAGCAGGCGGTGATGCCTCCTGCCCCAATCTGCAGTTGCACAAACACAACAGTCAGCAACTACATCCAGTTCACTGTCCCAGCGCGGCGTTCACTGGTCTCTGCCCCAAATGTTTAACAGAAAGCAGAAACATCGACTCACCCAAAGGCCAAAATGCTAAACACCCACATAGCCTTACTGGTAGCCCTGGAAATGTTACCATTTCGACTTGTGGGAACTGAGTCTTTCCGTGGTCTCTTGGCGGTGACAGCCCCATGGTACTCGATTACCATTCAAGACTATTTTTCCCAGTGTGCCGTCAACTCATCATATAAGCAGTCATCTCACACAATATCAGTCATGATCTGGCCAATTCAGTCACAGGGAAGGTCTGTTTTACCACAGACATGTGGACAAGTTCTTGTGGACTGGGATGCTACATTTCCCTTATGGCACACTAGCTGAACCTGGTGGAGTCTGGCACAAAGTCAGAGTAGGGAACATCACACATCTTACCCACACCAAGAATAGTGGTCTCAACTTCCATCAAGGTTTCAGTCTCCTCGTATTATAGCTTCTATGTCTCCTAAAACTCCTCATCAAAAGTAGCCTCCCAATCACTCCCCAGCTGGGAGGTCTGCAGCACTGCCTTGGCAAAGCGACAGCACGCTCTGCTGATGCTCATCTGTTTAGGTGATAAAGCTCACAACACAGCTGAGCTGTTGAAGGTGATAAAAGAACAGACCCATCAGTGGCTCTCCCAGCTGAACTTGATCTGGTTGTGTGCGACAATGTATGCAACTTGATGGCAGCTTTAACCTCTTAAGCCCCGAGGGTGGTTTGCACGTTAATGACCGGGCCAATTTTTACATTTCTGACCACTGTCCCTTTATGAGGTTATAACTCTGGAATGCTGCAACGGATCCTGGTAATTCTCACATAGTTTTCTCGAGACATATTGTACTTCATGATAGTGGTAAAATTTCTTTGATATTACCTGCGTTTATTTGTGAAAAAACTGAAATTTGACGAAAATTTCGCAATTTTCCAAATTTCAATTTTTATGCCCTTAAATCACAGAGATATGTCACACAAAATACTTAATAAGTAACATTTCCCATATGTCTACTTTACATCAGCACAATTTTGGAATCAATATTTTGTGGAATAACTATAATTTTTAACCCCTTTACCCCCAAGGATGATTTGCACGTTAATGACCGGGCCAATTTTTACAATTCTGACCACTGTCCCTTTATGAGGTTATAACTCTGGAACGCTTCAACGGATCCTGATGTTTCTGATACTGTTTTCTCGTGACATATTGTACTTCATGATAGTGGTATAATTTCTTTGATATTACCTGCGTTTATTTGTGAAAAAATGGAAATTTGGAGAAAATTTTGAAAATTTTGAAATTTTCCAACTTTGAATTTGTATGCGCTTACATCACAGAGATATGTCACACAAGATACTTAAAAAATAACATTTACTACATATCTACTTTACATCAGCTCAATTTTGGAACCCAAATTTTATTTTGTTAGGGAGTTATAAGGGTTAAAAGTTGACCAGCAATTTCTCATTTTTGCAACACTATTTATTTTAGGGACCACATCACATTTGAAGTCATTTTGAAGGGTCTATATGATAGAAAATAACAAGTGTGACACCATTCTAAAAGCTGCACCCCTCAAGGTGCTCAAAACCACATTCAAGAAACTCATTAACCCTTCAGGTGTTTCACGGGAATTTTTGGAATGTTTAAAAAAAATAAACATTTAATTTTTTTTACAAAAAATTTACTTCAGCTCCAATTTGTTTTATTTTACCAAGGGTAACAGGAGAAAATGGACCACAAAAGTTGTTGTACAATTTGTCCTAAATACCACGATACCCAACATGTTGGGGTAAACCACTGTTTGGGCGCATGGCAGAGCTCGGAAGGGAAGGAGCACCATTTGACTTTTCAAAGCAAAATTGGCTGGAATTGAGATGGGACGCCATGTTGCTTATGGAGAGCCACTAATGTGCCTAAACATTGAAACCCCAAATAAGTGACACCATTGAGAAAAGCAGACCCCTAAGAAACTTATCTAGATGTGTGGTGAGCATTTTGACCCAAAAAATGCTTCACAGAAGATCATAATGTAGAGGCGTAAAAATAAAAAATAATATTTTTATCAAAAATGAATTTTTTTGCCACCAATTTTTTTATTTTCCCAAGGGTACTAGAAGAAATTGTCCCCAAAAGTTGTTGATCAGTTTGCCATGAGTACGCTGATACCCCATATGTGGGGGGAACCACCATTTGGGCGCATGGCAGAGCTCGTAAGGGAAGGAGCGCCATTTGGAAAGCAGATTTATATGGATTGGTCTGCAGGTGTCTCATTGCATTTGCAGATCTCCTGATGTACCTAACCAGTAGAAACCCTCCACAAGTGACCCCATTTTGGAAACTAGACCCCCCAAGGAACTTATCTAGATGTGTGGTGAGAACTTTGAATGCCCAAGTGCTTCACAGAAGTTTAGAATGCAGAGTCGTGAAAATAAAAAAAATTTTTTTTCCACAAAAAAGATATTGTAGCCCCCAAGTTTTTATTTTCACAAGGGTAACAGGAGAAATTGGACTGCAATAGTTGTTGTACAATTTATCCCGAGTACGCTGATGCCCCATATGTGGGGGTAACCCACTGTTTGGGCGTACGGCAGAGCTCAGAAGGGAGGGAGCACCATTTGATTTTTTGAGCGCAAAATTGGCTGTCGTGTTTGGAGACCCCCTGATGTACCTAAACAGTGGAAACCCCCCAATTCTAGCTCCAACCCTAACCCCAACACACCCCTAACCCTAATCCCAACCTGATCCATAATCCTAATCACTAACCCTAACCATAATCACAACCCTAATGTCAACCCTAACCATAACCCTAATCAAAACCCTAAATCCAACACACCCCTAATCCTAATCTCAACCCTAACCTCAAACCTAACCCTAATCCCAATACACCCCTAATCACAACCCTAACCTTAACTCTAATCCCAAACCTAACCCTAATCCCAAGCGTAACCCTAATGCTAACCCTAACCCTAATACCAACCCTAATCCCAACTCTAACCCTAACTTTAGCCCCAACCCTAGCCCTAACTTTAGCCCCAACCCTAACCCTAGCCCTAAGGCTACTTTCACACTTGCGTCGTTTGGCATCCGTCGCAATCCGTCGTTTTGGACAAGAAACGGATCCTGCAAATGTGCCCGCAGGATGCGTTTTTTGCCCATAGACTTGTATTGCCGACGGATCGTGACGGATGGCCACACGTCGCGTCCTGCCTGTAAAATATTTTAACCCCTTCAGATGGATTTACATCATGGGACGTTACAGATCTACGGAAGGTATGTATATTGTTGGTTTATTATTTTTAATTTGTTACAGGTCGAGGGTCTTCAGGTGGATTGAGAGAGCAATAAAATATTACAACAACCTGTGTGTTTATTTCATTAAAAGACTTTGTAATAATGTGTGTGTTTTTTTTAACTATTTCAGACAATTGGATTAATAATTGATATGTGTAATAATTGACGCCTCTGCATTATTAATCTGGCTTAATGTCACCTTACAATAGCAAGGTGACATTAACCCTTCATTACCCCATATCCCACCGCTACATGGGAATGGGAAGAGAGTGGCCAAGTGCCAGAATAGGCGCATCTTCCAGATGTGCCTTTTCTGGGGTGGCTGGGGGCAGATGTTTTTAGCCAGGGGGGGCAATAACCGTGGACCCTCTCCAGGCTATTAATATCTGCCCTCAGTCACTGGCTTTACCACTCTGGCGGAGAAAATTGCGCGGGAGCCACTTTTTTCCGCGATTTAACCCTTAAATTTAATAGCTAGAGCGCCGAAATTTTGCACATACACACTACTAACATTAGTAGTGTGGAATATGCAAAAAAAGGTGGATATGACATGGTTTACTGTATGTAAACCATGTCTCATATCATGTCGTGTTTAGGCAGGAGAAATGAAAAGCCGGCAATTGAATTACCGGTTTTTCTGCTATTTTGCGCTGAAGTAAATATAAAAATATATAGATTTCCCATTGACTTGCATTGGGTTTCGTGTTTCGGTCGATCCCTCAACCCCGACTTTCAAGAAGTTCGGCCGATTTCACTCGACTTGACTTTTGAGAAAGTCGGGTTTCGCGAAACCCGACTTGACCTCAAAAAAGGAAAATTCGCTCAACCCTAGTGGTGACCGTCAAGGCCGTATTACAGAGCAGAAGGTGACTGGATTTTATTCTAATTTCCTGTCAAAATGTGGTCAGCGCTCTATACTACTAACAAACCCAGACAATTGCCAAGATGTTGTGGGTTGGATGGCAGACAAAGGCTCCAGTGTGTTTACAAGCAGCACCACAAAGTCTTCCACATGATTCAGTCTCAGTAGCTAAGAGGCTGGGCCCCCGAATCCTCAAACTGATCCTCCCTCCTCCCACCATCAAGAGACCCAGGAGACATATGACCCCAATTCTGGTCACTCTGAAAAACTGTTTACGTTTCCTTGTAATTTGTCAGGCTTCTCAATGTGCACCATTAAAGAGGGTCATGAGGAGGTTGAGTGCAGTGATGCCCAAACATGTGAGCAACCAGGTCCAGGAGACATGTTGGGGAAGATCAATTCATGTCTGAAGAAGTGGAGGATAATCATGACACACAGTTGCCATCAGGTCAGCCTAAAATCGCAACTCAGAAGGAGGATCCGATTGAGGAATTGGAAGATAATGTGATCAATAGTGTTGAGCGATACCGTCCGATACTTGAAAGTATCGGTATCGGATAGTATCGGCCGATACCCGAAAAATATCGGATATCGCCGATACCGATATCCGATACCAATACAAGTCAATGGGACATCAAGTATCGGAATGTATCCTGATGGTTCCCAGGGTCTGAAGGAGAGGAAACTCTCCTTCAGGCCCTGGGATCCATAGTGAGGTGTAAAATAAAGAATTAAAATAAAAAATATTGATATGCTCACCTCTCCGGCGGCCCCTGGACATCACGCTGGTAACGGCCGGCTTCTTTGTTTAAAATGAGCATGTTTAGGACCTGCGAATGACGTCACGGCATCTGATTGGTCGTGTGCCGCTCATGTGACCGCCACGCGACCAATCGGAAGCCGCGACGTCATTCGCAGGTCCTAAATTCCTAGAATTAGGAGTTTAGTGAATGAGAATGACGTCGCGGCTTTGATTGGTCGCGTGGCGGTCACATGAGCGGCACGCGACCAATCAGAAGGCTGCGACGTCATTCGCAGGTCCTAAACGCGCTCATTTTTAACAAAGAAGCCGGCCGGTTACCAGCGTGATGTCCAGGGGCCGCTGGAGAGGTGAGCATATCAATATTTTTTATTTTAATTCTTTATTTTACACATCCCTATGGATCCGATACCGATACCCGATACCACAAAAGTATCGGATCTCGGTATCGGAATTCCGATACCGGAAGTATCGGCCGATACCCGATACTTGCAGTATTGGAATGCTCAACACTAGTGATCAATGATGAGTCCACTGATCCAACCTGGTACGGCAGTGCAGACAGGGATTGGTCCGCAGCACAAAAAAGGCAAGAAGAGGTAGTGGTATGACTAGAGGGAGAACTCGGTCAACTGTTCCACAGAGCTCCCCCACACTTCGCTAGAAAACAGGCCAAGGGTGCATTGTTCACCTGTATGGCAGTTTTTTCTGATATTACTTCAGATAAAACAACTGTAATTTGCATCATCTGCCAAGCTAAGCCAAGCTAAGGGGAGGTAAGAACAATGCCAACCTGAGCACCACAAGCATGCAAAAGCACATGACAGCTACGCACCCCTGTAGTTGGGCTGAATGTTTGGGTACAAAATCTTTTTCTGATGGTGAAACCTATGTCCCATCCCCTGTGTTATGGCCTTCCCAATCTGCTGTCCATGAAGCAGGCGGTGATGCCTCCTGCCCCAATCTGCAGTTGCACAAACACAACAGTCAGCAACTACATCCAGTTCACTGTCCCAGCACGGCGTTCACTGGTCTCTGCCCCAAATGTTTAACAGAAAGCAGAAACATCGACTCACCCAAAGGCCAAAATGCTAAACGCCCACATCGCCTTACTGGTAGCCCTGGAAATGTTACCATTTCGACTTGTGGGAACTGAGTCTTTCCGTGGTCTCTTGGCGGTGACAGCCCCATGGTACTCGATTACCATTCAAGACTATTTTTCCCAGTGTGCCGTCAACTCATCATATAAGCAGTCATCTCACACAATATCAGTCATGATCTGGCCAATTCAGTCACAGGGAAGGTCTGTTTTACCACAGACATGTGGACAAGTTCTTGTGGACTGGGATGCTACATTTCCCTTATGGCACACTAGCTGAACCTGGTGGAGTCTGGCACAAAGTCAGAGTAGGGAACATCACACATCTTACCCACACCAAGAATAGTGGTCTCAACTTCCATCAAGGTTTCAGTCTCCTCGTATTATAGCTTCTATGTCTCCTAAAACTCCTCATCAAAAGTAGCCTCCCAATCACTCCCCAGCTGGGAGGTCTGCAGCACTGCCTTGGCAAAGCGACAGCACGCTCTGCTGATGCTCATCTGTTTAGGTGATAAAGCTCACAACACAGCTGAGCTGTTGAAGGTGATAAAAGAACAGACCCATCAGTGGCTCTCCCAGCTGAACTTGATCTGGTTGTGTGCGACAATGTATGCAACTTGATGGCAGCTTTAACCTCTTAAGCCCCGAGGGTGGTTTGCACGTTAATGACCGGGCCAATTTTTACATTTCTGACCACTGTCCCTTTATGAGGTTATAACTCTGGAATGCTGCAACGGATCCTGGTAATTCTCACATAGTTTTCTCGAGACATATTGTACTTCATGATAGTGGTAAAATTTCTTTGATATTACCTGCGTTTATTTGTGAAAAAACTGAAATTTGACGAAAATTTCGCAATTTTCCAAATTTCAATTATTATGCCCTTAAATCACAGAGATATGTCACACAAAATACTTAATAAGTAACATTTCCCATATGTCTACTTTACATCATGTGCCATGTGGCTCTGGGCTTCATTTACTATAAGGGTTATTTAATTTCTATGTTTTTAATTGTATATAAATAATGTACATCATTTTGGAATCAATATTTTGTGGAATAACTATAATTTTTAACCCCTTTACCCCCAAGGGTGATTTGCACGTTAATGACCGGGCCAATTTTTACAATTCTGACCACTGTCCCTTTATGAGGTTATAACTCTGGAACGCTTCAACGGATCCTGATGTTTCTGATACTGTTTTCTCATGACATATTGTACTTCATGATAGTGGTATAATTTCTTTGATATTACCTGCATTTATTTGTGAAAAAATGGAAATTTGGAGAAAATTTTGAAAATTTTGAAATTTTCCAACTTTGAATTTGTATGCGCTTACATCACAGATATATGTCACACAAGATACTTAAAAAATAACATTTACCACATATCTACTTTACATCAGCACAATTTTGGAACCCAAATTTTATTTTGTAAGGGAGTTATAAGGGTTAAAAGTTGACCAGCAATTTCTCATTTTTGCAACACTATTTATTTTAGGGACCACATCACATTTGAAGTCATTTTGAAGGGTCTATATGATAGAAAATAACAAGTGTGACACCATTCTAAAAGCTGCACCCCTCAAGGTGCTCAAAACCACATTCAAGAAACTCATTAACCCTTCAGGTGTTTCACGGGAATTTTTGGAATGTTTAAAAAAAATAAACATTTAATTTTTTTTACAAAAAATTTACTTCAGCTCCAATTTGTTTTATTTTACCAAGGGTAACAGGAGAAAATGGACCACAAAAGTTGTTGTACAATTTGTCCTAAATACCACGATACCCAACATGTTGGGGTAAACCACTGTTTGGGCGCATGGCAGAGCTCGGAAGGGAAGGAGCACCATTTGACTTTTCAAAGCAAAATTGGCTGGAATTGAGATGGGACGCCATGTTGCTTATGGAGAGCCACTAATGTGCCTAAACATTGAAACCCCAAACAAGTGACACCATTGAGAAAAGCAGACCCCTAAGAAACTTATCTAGATGTGTGGTGAGCATTTTGACCCAAAAAATGCTTCACAGAAGATCATAATGTAGAGGCGTAAAAATAAAAAATAATATTTTTATCAAAAATGAATTTTTTTGCCCCCAATTTTTTTATTTTCCCAAGGGTACTAGAAGAAATTGTCCCCAAAAGTTGTTGATCAGTTTGCCATGAGTACACTGATACACAATATGTGGGGTAAACCACTGTTTGGGTGCATGGCAGAGCGCGGAAGGGAAGGAGCGCCATTTGACTTTTCATTACAAAATTGGTTGGAATTGAGATGGGTTGCCATGTTGCTTATGGAGAGCCACTAATGTGCCTAAACATTGAAACCCCCCACAAGTGACACCATTTTGGAAAGTAGACCGCCCACAAGTGACCCCATATTGGAACGAAGACCTCCCAAGGAACTTATCTAGATGTGTTGTCAGAACTTTGAACCCCCAAGTATTTCACTACAGTTTATAACGCAGAGCCATGAAAATAAAAAATCATTTTTTCCTACAAAAATGTTTTTTAGCCCCCCAAATTTTTATTTTCCCAAGGGTAACAGGAGAACTTGGACCCCAAAAGTTGTTCTCCAATTTGTCCTGAGTACGCTGATACCCCATATGTGGGGGGAACCACCATTTGGGCGCATGGCAGAGCTCGGAAGGGAAGGAGCGCCATTTGGAAAGCAGATTTATATGGATTGGTCTGCAGGTATCTCATTGCATTTGCAGATCCCTTGATGTACCTAAACAGTAGAAACCCCCCACAAATGACCCCATATTGGAACCTAGACCTCCCAAGGAACTTATCTAGATGTGTTGCGAGAACTTTGAACCCCCACGTATTTCAATGCAGTTTATAAAGCAGAGCTGTGAAAATAAATCATTTTTTTCCTACAAAAATGTTTTGTTTACCCCCCCAATTTTTTTTTCCCCAAGGGTAACAAGAGAAATCGGACAAAAAACTTGTTGAAAAATTTGTCCTGAGTAAACTGATACTCCATATGTGGGGGGAACCACCGTTTGGGCGCATGGCAGAGCATGGAAGGGAAGGAGCGCCATTTGGAATGCAGACTCAGATAGATTGGTCTGCAGGTGTCATGTGGCATTTGCAGAGCCCCTGATGTACCTAAACAGTACAAACCCCCCACAAGTGACCGCATATTGGAACCTAGACCTCCCAAGGAACTAATCTAGATGTGTTGTGAGAACTTTGAACCCCAAGTATTTCACTACAGTTTATAAGGCAGAGCCATGAAAATAAAAAATCATTTTTTCGTACAGAAATGTTTTTTTAGCCCCCCAAATTTTTATTTTCTCAAGGGTAAGAGGAGAAATTGGCCCCCAAAAGTTGTTGTCCAATTTGATCTGAGTACGCTGATACCCCATATCTGGGGAGAACGACCGTTTGGGTGCATGGCAGAGCTCAGAAGGGAAGAAACACCATTTGGAATGCAGATTTAGATGGATTGGTCAGCAGGCATCATGTTGCATTTGCAGAGCCCCTGATGTACCTGAACAGTAGAAACCCCCCACAAGTGACCAGATATTGGAACTTAGACCCCCCAAGGAACTTATCTAGATGTGTTGCGAGAACTTTGAACCCCTAAGTATTTCACTACAGTTTATAACGCAGAGCCATGAAAATAAAAAAAAATTTTTTTTCCTACAAAAATGTTTTTTTAGCCCCCCAAATTTTTATTTTCCCAAGGGTAACAAGAGAATTTGGACCACAACAGTTGTTGTCCAATTTGTCCTGTGTAAACTGACACTCCATATGGGGGGAACCACTGTCTGGGCGCAGGGCAGAGCTCGCAAGGGAAGGAGCACCATTTGGAATGCAAACTTAAATGGATTGGTCTGCAGGCATCACGTTGCATTTGCAGAGCCCCTGATGTACCTAAACAGTAGAAACCCCCCACAAGTGACCAGATATTGGAACCTAGACCCCCCAAGAAACTTAACTAGATGTGTTGTGAGAACTTTGAACCCCCAAGTATTTTACTACAGTTTATAAAGCAGAGCCGTGAAAATAAATCATTTTTTTCCTACAAAAATGTTTGTTTAACCCCCCAATTTTTTTTCCCAAGGGTATCAAGAGAAATCAGACCCCAAAAAAATTGTTGTAGAATTTGTCCTGAGTAAATTGATACCCCATATTGGGGGGAGAACCACCGTTTGGGCACATGGCAGAGCTCGGAAGGGAGGGAGCGCCATTTGGAATGCAGACTTAGATGGATTGGTCTGCAGGCATCACGTTGCATGTGCAGAGCCCCCAATGTACGTAAACAGTAGAAACCCTGCACAAGTGACTCCATATTGGAACCTAGACCCCCAATGAACTTATCTAGATGTGTTGTGAGAACTTTGAACCCCCAAGTATTTCACTCTAGTTTATAACGCAGAGCCGTGAAAATAAAAACTCTTTTGCTTCCTACAAAAATGTTTTTTTAGCCCCTTAAATTTTTATTTTCCCAAGGTTAACAAGAGAAATTGGACCCCAAAAGTTGCTGTCCAATTTGTCCTGAGAATGCTGATACCCCACATGTAAGGGAAGGAGCACTGTTTTACTTTTTCAACGCAGAATTGGCTGGAATTGAGATCGGATACCGTGTCGCGTTCGGAGAGCCCTGATGTGCCTAAACAGTAGAAACCCCCAATTTAACTGAAACCCTAACCAAAACACACCCCTAACTCTAATCCCAGCCATAACCCTAACCACACCCCTAACCCTGACACACCCCTAACTCTAATCCAACCATAAATGTAATCCAAGCCCTAACCCTAACCCTAACTTTAACCCTAGCCCTAACCCTAGCCCTAACCATAATGGGAAAATGGAAATAAATACATTTTTTTAATTTTTTTTATTTTTCCCTAACCAAGGGGGTGATGAAGGGGGGTTTGATTTACTTTTATAGTGGGTTTTTTAGCGAATTTTTATGATTGGCAGCCGTCACACACTAAAAGATGCTTTTTATTGCAAAAAATATTTTTTGGTGTTGCCACCTTTTGAGAGCTATAATTTTTCCATATTTTGGTCCACAGAGTCAAGTGAGGTCTTGTTTTTTGCAGGACGAGTTGATGTTTTATTTTGTAACATTCATGGGCATGTGATATTTTTTATCACTTTTTATTCCGATTTTTGTGAGGCAGTATAACCAAAAATCAGCTATTCATTAATTTCTTTTGGGGGGGTGTTTATACTGTTCCGCGTTTGGTAAAATGGATAAAGCAGTTTTATTCTCCGGGTCAGTACGATTACAGCGATACCTCATTACCTCATTTATATCATTTTTTTATGTTTTGGCACTTTTATACAATAAAAACTATTTTATAGAAAAAATAATTATTTTGCATCGCTTTATTCTGAGGACTATAACTTTTTTATTTTTTTTGCTGATGATGCTGTGTCATGGCTCTTTTTTTGTGGGACAAGATGACGTTTTCATCGGTACCATGATTATTTATATCCGTCTTTTTGATCACGTGCTATTCCACTTTTTGTTTGGCGGTATGATAATAAAGAGTTGTTTTTTACCTCTTTTTTCTATTTTTACAGTGTTCACTGAAGAGGTTAACTAGTGGGACAGTTTTATAGGTCGGGTTGTTACAGATGTGGCAATACTAAATAAGTGTATACAAATACAAGGAACGTACAGTTATATGAAAAAGTTTGGGCACCCCTATTAATCTTAAGCTAAATGTTTTATAAAAATTGCTTTTTTTGCAACAGCTATTTCAGTTTCATATATCTAATAACTGTTGGACACAGTAATGTTTCTGTCTTGAAATGAGGTTTATTGTACTAACAGAAAATGTGCAATCTGCATTGAAACAAAATTTGACAGGTGCATATGGGCAGCCCACCAGAAAAGTGACATTAATATTTAGTAGATCCTCCTTTTGCAAAAATAACAGCCTCTAGTCGCTTCCTGTAGCTTTTAATGAGTTCCTGGATCCTGGATGAAGATATTTTTGCCCATTCCTCTTTACAAAACAATTCCAGTTCAGTTAAGTTTGATTGACGCCGACCATGGACAGCCTTCTTCAAATGATGTTCAATGATATTCAGGTCTGGGGACTGGGATGGCCATTCCAGAACAGTGTTATTGTCCCTCTGCATGAATGCCTGAGTAGATTTGAAGCGGAATTTTGGATCATTGTCTTGCTGAAAGATCCATCCCCTGCGTAACTTCAACTTTGTCACTGATTCATGAACATTATTGTCAAGAATCTGCTGATACTGAGAGGAATCTATGCGTCCCTCAACTTTAACAAGATTCCCAGTGCCAGCATTGGCCAAACAGCCCCAAAGCATGATGGAACCTCCACCAAATTGTTTTGTGGGTAGCAAGTGTTTTTCTTGGAATGCTGTGTTTTTAGGCCGCCGTGCATAAAGCCTTTTTGCATGACCAAACAACTCAATGTTGGTTTCATCAGTCCACAGGACCTTCTTCCAAAAAGAAATTGGCTTCTCCAAATGTGCTTTTGCATACCTCAGCCGACTCTGTTTATGGCGTGCTTGCAGAAACGGCTTCTTTCGCATCACTCTCCCATACAGCTTCTCCTTGTGCAAAGTGCGTTGTATAGTTGACCGATGCACAGTGACACCATCTACAGCAGGTTGATGCTGCAGCTCTCTGGAGGTGGTCTGAGGATTGTCCTTGACTGATCTCACCATTCTTCTTCTCTGCCTTTCTGATGTTTTTCTTGGCCTGCCACTTCTGGCCTTAACAAGAACTGTACCTGTGTTCTTCCATTTCCTTACTATGTTCCTCACAGTGGAAATTGACAGGTTAAATCTCTGAGATAGCTTTTTGTATCTTTCCCCTGAACAACTATGTTGAATAATCTTTGTTTTCAGATCATTAGACAGTTGTTTTGAGGAGCCCATGATGCCACTCTTCAGAGGAGATTCAAACAGGAGAACAACTTGCAAGTGGCCACTTTAAGTAGCTTTTCTCATGATTGCATACACCTGGCTATGAAGTTCAAAGCTCAATGAGGTTAGAAAACCAAAAAAGTGCTTTAGTAAATCAGTAAAAAGTAGGTAGGAGTAGGGTTGAGCGACCTTGACCTTTTTAGAGTCGAGCCATGTTTCGCGAAACCCGACTATCTTAGAAGTCGAGTCGAGTGGAATCGGCCGATTATCGCAAAAAGTCGGGTATCGCCCGAAACACGAAACCCAATGCAAGTCAATGGGGGAGCATAGTCGGCAGTGAGTGGAGGCCAGGAAAACACCTACACTGCCCATTTTAATGGCAAAAACATCCATTCTTGTTACAGAAGCTTGTCAATCGTAATTTACCTTATAATAATTGGAAGGCATTTGAAATTGGGGGTCATTTGGCTAAAGTTGTGGGGGGTAGGGCTGGTTCAAGTAATTAGTGGGCCCAGGAAATCTGGAACACGTCACGGCAGTGGAGCAGGGAGAGGTAAGTATTTCAACTTTGCAAGTGCTGAGATCCTGAGCAAGCAGGGGGGGGCCCACTCGTTGGCATTGGCACTGGCACAGGGCCCCTCAAAGTACAGCGGTGTGTTTGCACGGCGGGGGTGCCTCCCACCGGCAGCAACACTTTTGCGTACTATGAGAGGCCCTGTGCCAGTGACGTCGCCAACTAGTATTCCTCCCCTCACCTGATGAAGGAACCTGCACTTTCATCTGCACCTTCCTCTTTGTCCCCGTGTAAGGTGGTATGGTATGCTGGAAGAGGAACCTGACTTTCAGCAGGGTCACAATCTTGCTGTGTAGCGTGCACGGGGAATTTTGCATTATGGGTCAATGTACCAGCAGACTCATCTATCACTGGCTGGGCAATGGGCAGGATGAGGAGGAAACACAGATATAGGCCCAAAAAATAAAGTGGGCTAAATGCAGTTCAAAATTGGTAACACAGGACTAACCAGGGGGCATTGCAGTGGAGGACAACTGGAATGAGAGGCTGACACAGAGAGTAGGCCCAAATCAGTAAGTAGTCAAAATGCAGTTCAAAATTGGCAACCGTAGTAAACAGGCGGCACAGCTTTGTTCAGTGGAGGAGAACAGCAAGGAGTGGCAGACACCGATAGTAGGCCCCAACCCAACTAGTAGGCCAAATGCAGTCTAACATTAACAACTACTTAACGAGAGCCTGAAAATGGAATTTCAGGACAGGAAACCAGGAGAACAGCAAGGAGCGGCAGACACTGTTAGTAGGCCCCAAACCAACTATTACGCCAAATGCAGTTGTTCCATTTAACCACTATTTAACAAGAGCCTGAAGATAGAAGCTCAGGAAAGGCAACGTGGAGAACACCTTGGAGTGGAAGACACCGTCTCCACACCCCATACCCAATTTGTAGGCCTAATGCAGTGTAGTTTCCAACAACTACTAAACGAGAGCATGAAGATCGAAGCAATGGAGAGGAAACCTGGGGAACACCTTGGAGTGGAACACACCATCTCTCTACACCCCATACCCAATTTGTAGGCCTAATGCAGTGTAGTTTTCTACAACTACTAAACGAGAGCATGAAGATCGAAGCAATGGAGAGGAAACCTGGGGAAAAACTTGGAGTGGAACACACCATCTCTCTACACCCCATACCCATTTTGGAGGCCTAATGCAGCGTAGTTTCCAACAACTACTAAACGAGAGCATGAAGATCGAAGCAATGGAGAGGAAACCTGGGGAACACCTTGGAGTGTAACACACCATCTCTCTACACCCCATACCCATTTTGTAGGACTAATGCAGCGTAGTTTTCTACAACTACTAAACGAGAGCATGAAGATTGAAGCAATGGAGAGGAAACCTGGGGAACACCTTGGAGTGGAACACACCATCTCTCTACACCCCATACCCAATTTGTAGGCCTAATGCAGTGTAGTTTTCTACAACTACTAAACGAGAGCATGAAGATCGAAGCAATGGAGAGGAAACCTGGGGAACACCTTGGAGTGGAACACACCATCTCTCTACACCCCATACCCAATTTGTAGGCCTAATGCAGCGTAGTTTTCTACAACTACTAAACGAGAGCATGAAGATCGAAGCAATGGAGAGGAAACCTGGGGAACACCTTGGAGTGTAACACACCATCTCTCAACACCCCATACCCATTTTGTAGGCTTAATGCAGTGTAGTTTCCAACAACTACTAAAAGAGAGCATGAAGATCGAAGCAATGGAGAGGAAACCTGGGGAACACCTTGGAGTGGAACACACCATCTCTCTACACCCCATACCCAATTTGTAGGCCTAATGCAGTGTAGCTTTCTACAACTACTAAACGAGAGCATGAAGATCGAAGCAATGGAGAGGAAACCTGGGGAACACATTGGAGTGGAACACACCATCTCTCTACACCCCATACCCATTTTGTAGGCCTAATGCAGCGTAGTTTCCAACAACTACTAATCGAGAGCATGAAGATTGAAGCAATGGAGAGGAAACCTGGGGAACACCTTGGAGTGTAACACACCATCTCTCTACACCCCATACCCAGTTTGTAGGCCTAATGCAGTGTAGTTTTCTACAACTACTAAACGAGAGCATGAAGATCGAAGCAATGGAGAGGAAACCTGGGGAACACGTTGGAGTGGAACACACCATCTCTCTACACCCCATACCCATTTTGTAGGCCTAATGCAGCGTAGTTTGCAACAACTACTAATCGAGAGCATGAAGATCGAAGCAATGGAGAGGAAACCTGGGGAACACCTTGGAGTGTAACACACCATCTCTCTACACCCCATACCCATTTTGTAGGCCTAATGCAGCGTAGTTTCCAACAACTACTAAACGAGAGCATGAAGATCGAAGCAATGGAGAGGGAACCTGGGGAACACCTTGGAGTGGAACACACCATCTCTCTTCACCCCATACCCATTTTGTAGGCCTAATGCAGCGTAGTTTCCAACAACTACTAATTGAGAGCATGAAGATCGAAGCAATGGAGAGGAAACCTGGGGAACACCTTGGAGTGTAACACACCATCTCTCTACACCCCATTCCCATTTTGTAGGCCTAATGCAGTGTAGTTTCCAACAACTACTAAACGAGAGCATGAAGATCGAAGCAATGGAGAGGAAACCTGGGGAACACCTTGGAGTGGAACACACCATCTCTCTACACCCCATACCCAATTTGTAGGCCTAATGCAGTGTAGTTTTCTACAACTACTAAACGAGAGTCGGAAGACCGAAGCAATGTGGACTAAACCTGGGGCACACCATGGGGCGGCAGACACCGTTAGTAGGCCCTACCAAAGTTGTACCCCCAATGCAATTTTAAAATTCCTAGAGTTTGAAAACAAGACTATTGACGCTCAGCTTTTTTCAAAGGAACACAGCTGAATTGAGTGGCGCAGACAGACACAGGTAGTAGGCCTTAAACCAAAAAAGTGGCTAACTGCAGCTTAAAAAAGTTACAGGGGTACACAGGCAGCATTGCTCTGGGCAGTGGAGGACAATTTCAATAGTGGACCGCAGACAGACTTTGTACGCCTACTATTAAAAAATGATGCTCTATGCAATTAAAAATAGGTTCCAGGGGTCCACGGGCAGCAGTGGTGTGGTCAGTGGACGAGTATTGGAAGGAGGGACCGCAGAGACAGGTGTAGTAGGCCTAACATAACAAAATTAGGCTGTAGGCACTTTAAAAATGGTTCCAGGGGTACACGGGCAGCAGTGGTGTGGTCAGCGGAGGAAAATTTGAATTAGGGACTGCAGACAGACTTTGTAGGCTGTCCCCTGTGGACCATGCATCCAACACATTAACCCAGTGCGCCGTAATGGACACGTAATTTTTTGTGGACATGCCTACTGGTCCATGCGTCTCTTGTCAGGTGCACCTTTCTACTGTTTGATTGCCTGAGTGCTATGACAATGCAGACTTTTTCATGCCGGTGGAGGGCTGGGATGGCTTTTCTCGCAAAAGAAATGTCGACTGGGTAGCTTGAACCGTGGTACAGCATAGTTCATCTGGGCTTTCTAAGTATAAAACAAAGAAAAAAAGGAGGCTCCATGCACTTTCAGCTGGGTTCCAGGGGTACACGGCCAGCATTGGTCTGGTCAGTGGAGAACTATTGGAAGGAAGGACCGCAGACAGGCTTCGAAGGCCTAACATAAAAAAAATTGGGCTGTAGGCACTTTATAATTGGTTCCAGGGGTACACGGGCAGCAGTGGCCTGGTCAGTGTAGTAGTAGTAGAAAGAACGGACCGCAGACAGGCTTCGAAGGCCTAACATAAAAAAATTGGGCTGGCTGTAGGCAATTTAAAATTGGTTCCAGGGGAACACGGGCAGCAGTGGTCTGGTCAGTGGAGGCCTAGTGGAAGGAGTGACCGCAGACAGGCATCGAAGGCCTAACATAATAACAGATGGCTGTAGGCAATTTAAAATTGGTTCCAGGGGAACACGGGCAGCAGTGGCCTGGTCAGTGTAGTAGTAGTAGAAAGAACGGACCGCAGACAGGCTTCGAAGGCCTAACATAAAAAAATTGGGCTGGCTGTAGGCAATTTAAAATTGGTTCCAGGGGAACACGGGCAGCAGTGGTCTGGTCAGTGGAGGCCTAGTGGAAGGAGTGACCGCAGACAGGCATCGAAGGCCTAACATAATAACAGATGGCTGTAGGCAATTTAAAATTGGTTCCAGGGGAACACGGGCAGCAGTGGCCTGGTCAGTGTAGTAGTAGTAGAAAGAACGGACCGCAGATAGGCTTCGAAGGCCTAACATAAAAAAATTGGGCTGGCTGTAGGCAATTTAAAATTGGTTCCAGGGGAACACGGGCAGCAGTGGTGTGGTCAGTGGAGGCCTAGTGGAATGTTATGTTTGCTAATGACAGGTGTTATGAAGGCAATCCAGAAACACAGTGTGCATAGCGATCAGAGCGCACACAGTGATCTGACAAATACCCAAAAATACAAGAACGAGCTCTGAGACGTGGAAACTCTGTAGACTGCACACCTGATCCTATCCTAAACACAACTAAAAGCGGCTGTGGATTGCGCCTAACAACTACCTAGGCAACTCGGCACAGCCTAAGAAACTAGCTAGCCTGAAGATAGAAAAATAGGCCTGACTTGCCCCAGAGAAATTCCCCAAAGGAAAAGGCTGCCCCCCACATATAATGACTGTGAGTAAGATGAAAAGACAAAACGTAGGGATGAAATAGATTCAGCAAAGTGGGGCCCGATATTCTAGAACAGAGCGAGGACAGTAAAGCGAACTTTGCAGTCTACAAAAAACCCTAAAGCAAAACCACGCAAAGGGGGCAAAAAAACCCACCGTGCCGAACTAACGGCACGGCGGTACACCCTTTGCGTCTCAGAGCTTCCAGCAAAACAAAAGACAAGCAGGACAGAAAAAAAGCAACAAAAAAGCAAAAAGCACTTAGCTATACAGAGCAGCAGGTCACAGGAACAATCAGGAGAAGCTCAGATCCAACACTGAAACATTGACAAGGAGCAAGGATAGCAGCATCAGGCGGAGTTAAGTAATGAAGCAGTTAACGAGCTCACCAGAACACCTGAGGGAGGAAGCTCAGAAGCTGCAGTACCACTTGTGACCACAGGAGTGAATTCAGCCACAGAATTCACAACAGTGGAAGGAGTGACCGCAGACAGGCATCAAAGGCCTAACATAATAACATATGGCTGTAGGCAATTTAAAATTGGTTCCAGGGGAACACGGGCAGCAGTGGTGTGGTCAGTGGAGGCCTAGTGGAAGGAGTGACCGCAGACAGGCATCAAAGGCCTAACATAATAACATATGGCTGTAGGCAATTTTAAATTGGTTCCAGGTGAACACGGCCAGCAGTGGCCTGGTCAGCGGAGGATGATTGTAATGAGTGTTTCTGCCAGTTAGTAGTCCAAAACAATACATAAATGTGAATGTCTCACATTAAAATCCAGTGAAAACACTAAAGGGTGCAATCTTTAGGTACAGGGGTGGGATCCTCTGCGTTGTTTCTGACCTACTAATTTGGCGCAAAGTTTTTACTTGGGTAAATAGAGGACACTGCCCCTGACTATGTTAAGTACCATTATACATGTCAACACAATGGTATTGTCAGTGGCAGGAATGGAAGGATGTCAGAGCATAGTGGAAACATTGGTGGAAGTGTGAGAGATAATTGTGGAAGTGGCAGAGCAATGTTTGACCTGGGGGTGGGTGAACTCTCTTGTGGACGACGGTACAGGCCCAGGGCCCCTCATGTTACAACAGTGTGTCTGACATTGGGTGCGCACCACCACCGCCAGAGACAGTTTATTGTACTATGAGGGACCCAGTGGCAGTGCCGTCGACCAAAAGCGGGCACACCCACCTCTTCAGACAAACAGCACTCTCACGGGTGCTTGCGCCAAGTCGCGATACCACGTCCCCGTGTGGGGAGTTTGGCCATTTAGGGAGGTGTAAACATGTCGTATGCTGGACAATCAGCTGCAGCAAATTAGACATTCGAAAAGTAATTCACAGTAGTCCACAGGCAAGAGCATTTCGTAGGAAAGCTAGGTGTCTGCCGGGCAAGGTGGGGCAAAAGAATTCGAAATCCAGTTGTGGTTCATTTTAATGAATGTTAGATCATCAACATTTTGGGTAGCCAGACGAGTCCTTTTTTCGGTTAATATTGAACCTGCAGCACTGAATACTCTTTCTGATAGGACACTAGCTGCCGGGCAAGCAAGCTCCTGCAATGCATATTCTGCCAATTCTGGCCAGGTGTCTAATTTTGATGCCCAGTAATCAAATGGGAATAACGGTTGAGGGAGAACATCGATAAGGGATGAAAAATAGTTAGTAACCATACTGGACAAATGTTGTCTCCTGTCACTTTCAATTGATGCAGCAGTACCTGTCCTGTCTGCGGTCATAGCAAAATCACTCCACAACCTGGTCAGAAAACCCCTCTGTCCAACGCCACTTCTGATGTGTGCACCCCTAACACTCCTGGTCTGCTGCCCCCTGGAGCTCGTGTGAGAACGATCACAGGCGCTGTGTGCTGGGAATGCCTGAAGCAAACGGTCAATAAGAGTTGATTGTTTGGTTGCTAATATTAGTTCCAAGTTCTCATGTGGCATAATATTTTGCAATTTGCCTTTATAGCGAGGATCAAGGAGGCAGGCCAACCAGTAATCATCATCGTTCATCATTTTAGTAATGCGTGTGTCCCTTTTGAGGATACGTAAGGCATAATCCGCCATGTGGGCCAAAGTTCCAGTTGTCAAATCTGCGGTTGTGATTGGTTGAGGGGCAGTTTCAGGCAAATCTACGTCACTTGTGTCCCTCAAAAAACCAGAACCCGGCCCTGCCACGCAACCAATTTCCAGTGCCCCAGGGAAAGCTTCCTCATTAAAAATATACTCATCCCCATCATCCTCCTTGTCCTCCACCTCCTCTTCACCCGCTACCTCGTCCTGTACACTGCCCTGACCAGACAATGGCTGACTGTCATCAAGGCTTTCCTCTTCCTCTGGTGCAGACGCCTGATCCTTTATTTGCGTCAAACTTTGCATCAGCAGACACATTAGGGGGATGCTCATGCTTATTATGGCGTTGTCTGCACTAACCAGCCGTGTGCATTCCTCAAAACACTGAAGGACTTGACACATGTCTTGTATCTTCGACCACTGCACACCTGACAACTCCATGTCTGCCATCCTACTGCCTGCCCGTGTATGTGTATCCTCCCACAAAAACATAACAGCCCGCCTCTGTTGGCACAGTCTCTGAAGCATGTGCAATGTTGAGTTCCACCTTGTTGCAACGTCTATGATTAGGCGATGCTGGGGAATGTTCAAAGACCGCTGATAGGTCTGCATACGGGTGGAGTGTACGGGCGAACGGCGGATATGTGAGCAAAGTCCACGCACTTTGAGGAGCAGGTCGGATAACCCCGGATAACTTTTCAGGAAGCACTGCACCACCAGGTTTAAGGTGTGAGCCAGGCAAGGAATGTGTTTCAGTTGGGAAATGGAGATGGCAGCCATGAAATTCCTTCCGTTATCACTCACTACCTTGCCTGCCTCAAGATCTACTGTGCCCAGCCACGACTGCGTTTCTTGTTGCAAGAACTCGAACAGAACTTCCGCGGTGTGTCTGTTGTCGCCCAAACACTTCATAGCCAATACAGCCTGCTGACGCTTGCCAGTAGCTGGCCCATAATGGGACAACTGGTGTGCAACAGTGTCAGCTGCCGATGGAGTGGTTGGCCGACTGCGATCTGTGGAAAAGCTGTCGCTTCTGCAGGAGGACGAGGAGGAGGAGATGGGGGTGCGAACGCCTACAGCCAACTGTTTCCTAGACCGTGGGCTAGGCACAACTGTCCCGAAATTGATGTCCCCTGTGGACCCTGCATCCACCACATTCACCCAGTGTGCCGTGATGGACACGTAACGTCCCTGGCCATGCCTACTGGTCCATGCATCTGTAGTCAGGTGCACCTTTGTACTCACAGATTGCCTGAGTGCATGGACGATGCGCTGTTTAACATGCTGGTGCAGGGCTGGGATGGCTTTTCTGGAAAAAAAGTGTCGACTGGGTAGCTCGTAGCGTGGTTCAGCGTACTCCATCAGGGCTTTGAAAGCTTCACTTTCAACTAACCGGTAGGGCATCATCTCTAACGAGATTAGTCTAGCTATGTGGGTGTTAAAACTCTGTGTACGCGGATGCGAGGATAAGTACTTCCTTTTTCTAACCAGAGTCTCATGTAGGGTGAGCTGGACTGGAGAGCTGGAGAACGTGGAACTTGCGGGTGTGCCGGTGGACATGGCAGACTGAGAGACGGTTGGAGACGGTATTGTTTCCGCCGGTGCCCTAGATGCAATATTTCCTCCTACAAAACTGGTGATTCCCTGACCCTGACTGCATTTGGCTGGCAAAGAAACACAGATACTGCCGGTGGTGCGGAAAATGGTGGCCTTACAGTGACAGAAAGGATGTTGCGTTGCTGACTAGCTTCATTGGCCGAGGGTGCTACAACCTTAAGGAACGTTTGGTAGTTAGTCCAGGCTTGAAAATGCATGGTGGTTAAATGTCTATGCATGCAACTTGTATTGAGACTTTTCAGATTCTGACCTCTGCTTAAGCTAGTTGAACATTTTTGACAGATGACTTTGCGCTGATCAATTGGATGTTGTTTAAAAAAATGCCAGACTGCACTCTTCCTAGCATCGGATCCCTTTTCAGGGATTGCAGACTGAGCTTTAACCGGATGGCCACGCTGTCCTCCAACAGGTTTTGGCTTTGCCACGCGTTTTGGGCCAGATACGGGCCCGGCAGATGGAACCTGTTGCGATGTTCATGCCTGCTGCGGCCCCTCCTCCACCTCCGCTTCTGAACTACTGCCGCCTGCACCCTGTTCCCCCAATGGCTGCCAATCGGGGTCAACAACTGGGTCATCTATTACCTCCTCTTCTAGCTCATGTGCAACTTCGTCTGTGTCACCGTGTCTGTCGGTGGTATAGCGTTCGTGACGGGGCAACATAGTCTCATCAGGGTCTGATTGTGGATCAGTACCCTGAGAGGGCAATGTTGTGTGTTGTGAATTCTGTGGCTGAGTTCACTTCTGTGGTCACAAGTGGTATTGCAGTCTCTGGGCTTCCTCCCTCAGGTGTTTTGGTGAGCTCGTTGGCTGCCTTGCTATTTAGCTCCACCTGAGTCTGTCTTCCTTGCTCCTTGTCAATGTTCCAGTGTTGGATCTGAGCTACTGCATCTTTCCTTGGGCCTGCTGCTCTGCTAGATAAGTGCTTCTAGTTTGTTTTCTGTTTTTTTCTGTCCAGCTTGCTAATTTTTATCGTCGCTTCATCTGTAATTTTTCTAGCATTGCCAGACCATTGACCGATTTGACCAAGAAGGGTGCTGATTTGGTTAATTGGTCTTCTGCTGCCGTGGAAGCTTTTCAGGAGTTGAAGCGTCGTTTTTGCTGTGCCCCTGTGTTGTGTCAACCTGATGTTTCTCTTCCGTTCCAGGTCGAGGTTGATGCTTCTGAGATTGGTGCAGGGGCGGTTTTGTCACAGAGAGGTTCTGGTTGCTCAGTGTTCAAACCATGTGCTTTCTTTTCCAGGAAATTTTCTGCTGCTGAGCGTAATTATGATGTGGGCAACCGAGAGTTGCTGGCCATGAAGTGGGCATTCGAGGAGTGGCGTCATTGGCTTGAGGGTGCTAAGCATCGCGTGGTGGTATTGACTGATCATAAGAACTTGACTTATCTCGAGTCTGCCAAGCGCTTGAATCCTAGACAGGCCCGTTGGTCGTTATTTTTTGCTCGTTTTGATTTTGTATTTCTATCTTCAGGCTAGTCAGCTCCTCAGGCAGTGCCGAGTTGCATAGGTAGTTGTTAGGCGCAATCCACTGCTGCTTATAGTTGTGTGAGGATAGATCAGGTACTGCAGTCTACAGAGATTCCACGTCTCAGAGCTCGTCCTATTGTTTTTGGTTATTGCCAGATCTCTGTATGTGCGCTGATTACTGCACGCTGTGTTGCCTGATTGCCAGCCCTAACAGTTGTGGTCTGAGTCAAAGGACCAGCATAGTAGTCTGGCTGTGGCTGTGCATCAGTGCAATCCATGTCAGAATCTACTTGTAATGGGCATGGCCTGTTAAGTGTTTCACTTTCTAAGCCAGGGACGGTATGTGTAATGAGCTCCATGGTGTAACCCGTTGTGTCGCCTGCTGCATCCTTCTCTCTTGTTGTTTTTGCTGAAGAGGACAAGGAAGCGACTTGTCCCTGACCGTGAACATCCACAAGCGACGCGCTGCTTTTACATTTACCAGTTTCAGAAGAGGAGGCAAAAGAGCTAGAGGCTGAGTCTGCAAGGTAAGCCAAAACTTGCTGTTGCTGCTCTGGCTTTAAAAGCGGTTTTCCTACTCCCAGAAAAGAGAGCGTTTGAGGCCTTGTGTAGCCAGACGACGAACCTGGCTCCACAGCTCCAGACTTAGGTGGAATATTTTTTTTCCCACGACCACCTGATGTTCCACTACCACTACCATCATTACCAGCTGACAATGAACGCCCACGGCCACGACCTCTTGCACCAGACTTCCTCATTGTTTTAAAAACTTAACCAAAGTAACTTTATTTGTTGCTGTCAAACAACTTACACGGTGACCTATAACTTCAGTATGATTTCAATATCCCTTTACAGGTTGGTGAGACCACAAGGAAAATCAGGCACAATGTTACACACTCTGTTTTCTGTGGCACCAAATCACAGAGATGCCACACACGCAGGACTGTCACTCAAGCACAAATGTCAATATTAATCTCCCACTGTTTAATTTTTTTTTATTTTTTTCAGGGAGACTTTAGAAACAAATTAAACTAAAATGATTTTTTCAGGAAGAATTTAGAAACCAAATAAAATAAAATGATTTTTTCAGGGACAATTTAGAAACCAAATAAAAAAAAAAAAAAGGCTTTCTATGGCCCACTGAGTGAGAGATGGCACACACAGGAGTCAGGAGTGGCACACAAGGCCAGAGGCCAATATTTTTCTCCCACTGATTGATGTAGTGATTTTTTCAGGTAGATTTTGGAACCCAAATCAAGCAAAAAAATAAATAGGCTTTCTATGGCCCACAATTTGAGAGAGAGAGAGAGAGATGGCACACCCAGGAATCAAGACTGGCACACAAGCAGAAAGGGCAATATTAATCTCCCACTGTTTTTTTTTTTTTTCAGGGAGACTTTAGAAACAAATTAAACTAAAATGATTTTTTCAGGAAGAATTTAGAAACCAAATAAAAAAAAAAAAAAAAAAAAGGCTTTCTATGCCCCACTGAGTGAGAGATGGCACACACAGGAGTCAGGAGTGGCACACAAGCCCAGAGGCCAATATTTTTCTCCCACTGATTGATGTAGTGATTTTTTCAGGTAGATTTTGGAACTCAAATCAAGCAAAAAAAAAATAGGCTTTCTATGGCACACAATTTGAGAGAGAGAGAGAGAGAGATGGCACACCTAGGAGTCAAGACTGGCACACAAGCAGAAAGGGCAATATTAATCTCCCACTGTTTTTTTTTTTTTTTTTTTTTTCAGGGAGACTTTAGAAACAAATTAAACTAAAATGATTTTTTCAGGAAGAATTTAGAATCCAAATTAAATAAAATGATTTTTTCAAGGACAATTTAGAAACCAAAAAAAAAAAAAAAAAAAAAGGCTTTCTATGCCCCACTGAGTGAGAGATGGCACACACAGGAGTCAGGAGTTGCACACAAGCCCAGAGGCCAATATTTTTCTCCCACTGATTGATGTAGTGATTTTTTCAGGTAGATTTTGGAACCCAAATCAAGCAAAAAAATAAATAGGCTTTCTATGGCCCACAATTTGAGAGAGAGAGAGAGAGAGAGAGAGAGAGAGATGGCACACCCAGGAGTCAAGACTGGCACACAAGCAGAAAGGGCAATATTAATCTCCCACTGTTTTTTTTTTTTTTTTTTTCAGGGAGACTTTAGAAACAAATTAAACTAAAATGATTTTTTCAGGAAGAATTTAGAAACCAAATAAAATAAAATGATTTTTTCAAGGACAATTTAGAAACCAAAAAAAAAAAAAAAAAGGCTTTCTATGCCCCACTGAGTGAGAGATGGCACACACAGGAGTCAGGAGTGGCACACAAGCCCAGAGGCCAATATTTTTCTCCCACTGACTGATGTAGTGATTTCTTCAGGTAGATTTTAGAACCCAAATCAAGCAAAAAAATAAATAGGCTTTCTATGGCCCACTGAGTGAGAGATGGCACACACAGGAGTCAGGAGTGGCACACAAGCCTTGAGGCCAATATTTTTCTCCCACTGATTGATGTAGTGATTTTTCAGGTAGATTTTAGAACCCAAATCAAGCAAAAAAATAAATAGGCTTTCTATGGCCCACTGAGTGAGAGATGGCACACACAGGAGTCAGGAGTGGCACACAAGCCCTGAGGTCAATATTTTTCTCCCACTGATTGATGTAGTGATTTTTTCAGGTAGATTTTAGAACCCAAATCAAGCAAAAAAATAAATAGGCTTTCTATGGCCCACTGAGTGAGAGATGGCACACACAGGAGTCAGGAGTGGCACACAAGCCCTGAGGCTAATATTTTTCTCCCACTGATTGATGTAGTGATTTTTTCAGGTAGATTTTAGAACCCAAATCAAGCAAAAAAATAAATAGGCTTTCTATGGCCCACTGAGTGAGAGATGGCACACACAGGAGTCAGGAGTGGCACACAAGCCCTGAGGCCAATATTTTTCTCCCACTGATTGATGTAGTGATTTTTTCAGGTAGATTTTAGAACCCAAATCAAGCAAAAAAATAAATAGGCTTTCTATGGCCCACTGAGTGAGAGATGGCACACACAGGAGTCAGGAGTGGCACACAAGCCCTGAGGCCAATATTTTTCTCCCACTGATTGATGTAGTGATTTTTTCAGGTAGATTTTAGAACCCAAATCAAGCAAAAAAATAAATAGGCTTTCTATGGCCCACTGAGTGAGAGATGGCACACACAGGAGTCAGGAGTGGCACACAAGCCCTGAGGCCAATATTTTTCTCACACTGATTGATGTAGTGATTTTTTCAGGTAGATTTTAGAACCCAAATCAAGCAAAAAAATAAATAGGCTTTCCATGGCCCACTGAGTGAGAGATGGCACACACAGGGATGGCACTCTAGCAGAAATGCCAATCTTAATCTCCCACAAAAAAAAGAAAAAACAGGGACTGTCCTACAATTACTATCTCTCTGCAGTAATCTCAGCCAGGTATGGCAGGCAGCAATAAGGAGTGGACTGATGCACAAATTAAATAAAAAGTGTGGACAAACAAACAAGATAGCTGTGCAGAACAACAGGATTTGTGCTTTGAAAAAAGCAGTTGGTTTGCACAGCGGCGTACACACAGCAATGCAGCTATCACGGAGCCTTCTAGGGCAGCCCAATGAGCTACAGCGCTAAGGCTGGTTTCACACTTGCGTTTTTGTCTGCTGCGTTTTTTTTCAAAAAAACGCATGCGTTTTTTTTCTCCTATATTTAACATTGAAAACGCATGCGTTTTTTTTTGTATGCGTTTGGTCGCGTTTTGCAACGCATGCGTTTTTTTACTGCATGCGTTTTTTTCTAAAATGCTACTTGTAGTATTTTTAGAAGCGTTTTTTGGACCAAAAAAAACCGCATGCGTTTTCATGCGTTTTTTTTGTGTCAAAAAATGCATTGGAGTCAATGGGGACGCATGCGTTTTTTGGTGCATGCATTTTTTGCGTTAAAAACGCATGCGTTTTTTTATTAAAAACACTGAAAACACACTAATATGCCACCACCCAACGTAAAGGTGATAAAGGGATCCTAACCCTACCCCTAACCCCAACCCTACCCCTAACCCTAACCCTAAGGGATCCTAACCCTACCCCTAACCCTAACCCTACCCTACCCCTAACCCTAAGGGATCCTAACCCTACCCCTAACCCTAACCCTAACCCTACCCCTAACCCTAACCCTAACCCTACCCCTAACCCTAAGGGATCCTAACCCTAACCCTAACCCTAAGGGATCCTAACCCTACCCCTAACCCTACCCCTAACCCTAACCCTAACCCCTTTATGGTTAGGGGTAGGGTTAGGGGCAGGGTTAGGATCCCTTAGGGTTAGGGGTAGGGTTAGGGTTAGGGGTAGGGTTAGGGTTAGGGGTAGGGTTAGGGGTAGGGTTAGGATCCCTTAGGGTTAGGGGTAGGGTTAGGGTTAGGGGTAGGGTTAGGGTTAGGATCCCTTTAGGGTTAGGGTTATGGTCCTTACCCCTAACCCTACCCCTACCCCTAACCCTAACTATTTCTGTTTATAGTGGGTTTTTTACTTTTTTTTAATGATTGGCAGCTGTCACACATTTCTCAGCATGCGTTTAAAAAACGCAAACGCATGAAAAAACGCATGTAAACGCGGTAAAACGCCGCGTTTTTTACACACATGCAAAAACGCATGCGTCAAAAAAACGCAGTGTTTGCATGCGTTTACATGCGTTTTTTCACCATGCGTTTTTTCGCGTTTTTTACCGCAAAAACGCACCCAAAAAAACGCAAATGTGAAACCAGCCTGAGAAAAAAAAAAAAAAACATGTAGCTTCCACTGTCCCTGCACACCGAAGGTGGTGTTGGACAGTGGAAATCGCTACAGCACAAGCGGTTTGGTGGTTAATGGACCCTGCCTAACGCTATCCCTGCTTCTGACGAAGCGGCAGCAACCTCTCCCTAAGCTCAGATCAGCAGCAGTAACATGGCGGTCGGCGGGAACGCCCCTTTATAGCCCCTGTGACGCCGCAGACAGCAAGCCAATCACTGCAATGCCCTTCTCTAAGATGGTGGGGACCAGGACCTATGTCATCACGCTGCCCACACTCTGCGTCCACCTTCATTGGCTGAGAAATGGCGCTTTTTGCGTCATTGAAACGCGACTTTGGCGCGAAAGTCGCGTACCGCATGGCCGACCACGCACAGGGGTCGGATCGGGTTTTATGAAACCCGACTTTGCCAAAAGTCGGCGACTTTTGAAAATGAACGACCCGTTTCGCTCAACCCTAGGTAGGAGTATTTAAAACAAGAAAATGATGAGGTGCCCATACTTATGCACCTGTCAAATTTTGTTTGAATGCAGATTGCACATTTTCTGTTAGTACAATAAACCTCATTTCAAGGCAGAAACATTACTGTGTCCAACAGTTATTAGATATATGAAACTGAAATAGCTGTTGCAGAGTTTCTCTCTTCAAGTATGAAAGAAGGTGCCTTCTCCTTATGAAGGGCCACTCAGGGCAACTGGAGAACAGTTCTTTTCACTTGTTATTGGAGGAAATGCCTAGTCCAGGTAATTCTACATTGATGGAGGGACCTTCATTTGCTGGCTCTCTGTGGCAACTTACGAGTAGTATGGAGTTACTGCAGACACTGGCATTGCCATTCCCTATTGCAAGGTTAGAGTAGACAACATTCATGGTGTGAAAGTCACATTGAACTGATTTCATCTGGAAGTGCATAAGAAAATCAGTATTCGGAGAGTACTTTTCAGTCTTATCTCTCCTGGCCATATGAGCTGACTATGTGGAGAATGATGTCTCCTCAGCGTGGACTGGAATAGATTCAAGAATCAGTGGAACGTCCGTGCTGTTACTTGACTGGACTAAAAAGGACTGAATTGGTTTGAACTAGCTTCCAGGACATGTGTCAGCATTGAGCTGGTAGACTCCTCCCAGCCAATTCTGTGTGAGGATAGTAAAAACCTAACTATCAGATGCATGCATTGACCAGTAAATGCACAATTATGAGTCCTCAGTGTATGCACATGCAATGTATTATACATCTCCTACCTTACAGTGCTCGAAGTAGTTCTGGCACACTGGAACAAATCTACTGCCACATGAAAACTGTTTCCCACAGCAGCAGTAGACTGGGTCAAGGGATACAACATACTGATAGCACTTGTAAGAGAATTTTGGAGGTCTCAATGAGGCATTATAGTACACAATCTCAAGCCACAGCATTACTTAAAATTACTGGATAAAGTTCCTATTACTGAGTCAGACTACACTATTACCACAACCAGCTCTTCACCGCTACTCTAGTTTCTCTGTTTTAGCAGCATTGGTGACAACTACATTGCACCTTACTGCTCTAGCCAATCACTGAGCTCAGCGGTTCTGCTAGACATCATGAGCCACGGAGATTAGTGATTGGCTGCATTGGAACTAGAGAGAGTACAAAGGAGGGCAACAAAATTAATAGAGGGGATGGGAGAACTACAATACCCAGATAGATTAGCGAAATTAGGATTATTTAGTCTAGAAAAAAGACGACTGAGGGGCGATCTAATAACCATGTATAAGTATATAAGGGGACAATACAAATATCTCGCTGAGGATCTGTTTATACCAAGGAAGGTGACGGGCACAAGGGGGCATTCTTTGCGTCTGGAGGAGAGAAGGTTTTTCCACCAACATAGAAGAGGATTCTTTACTGTTAGGGCAGTGAGAATCTGGAATTGCTTGCCTGAGCAGGTGGTGATGGCGAACTCAGTCGAGGGGTTCAAGAGAGGCCTGGATGTCTTCCTGGAGCAGAACAATATTGTATCATACAATTATTAGGTTCTGTAGAAGGACGTAGATCTGGGGATTTATTATGATGGAATATAGGCTGAACTGGATGGACAAATGTCTTTTTTCGGCCTTAATAACTATGTTACTGTGTGATGAGAGCTATAGTCATGAGGTCACAACTGTACCCAAAACACAAAGAGTGAAGCCGTGGTGGAGGGCCATCACTGGACCTAGGGAGGGTAATTGCTGTCTGTGTTTGCTGTTTTTGAGCTATGCAATCGTTTAAGGACAACTTTTGTGAATGCGAAAAACCCCTTTTAATTGCTTTGGATGACTAATTTGATAAATTGTTGACTCTATCCATTTATAGCTTGGGAAATAAATGATTGTGTATGTACTGTAGATTATACTATATTTAAGATATCATAATTTAATGAGAAAAAAACATTCAATGCCAATTGTAAAGTCAAAGCCGTATGAATTAATTTTCTCCCAGGGACAATCAGGAGGGGATTTGACTTTTCTGCTACTACAACTTTGAGACAGAAGGTAACACACAGACAACCTGCATTGTCTACAGTTTAGTAATTTCCTCTCACAACAAGTAGAAATATATACAGATGGCAGCGTACCCAATTTCCAGAACATTGAATTGAGAACTATTTCCATGCATTCACTGAACTGTATAACATCAGACATTGTACCAGATGTAAATGCTACTTAAACAGTGCTGTGCACAACTCCTGCTGAGATGAAACTTCTACGTGCTCGCACTTAGAAAGCCATATGAATTAAGTATAAGCAGATGCTTACAGAGAGAGCGAACAGCTCTTAGGAAACAAGTAGCTCTTGAATGCAACATTGTTCAATTAATTTGCATGTGTAAATTCTTGTTTGTCAATGCAACTATATGACATCTTTACTCTGGATCTATAGGTAAAAAGTTACTATATATGTGTTGTCATGCTTGGCAAATGCAAAATATTCAGGATAGAATTGGTAGTACACATACTTTGTACAGATATAACCTTTACAGTACAAGAACTGGACCTTGGAATTGATTGCTCATGGAGCTTTATGCTATCCCCATGTTCTCCAGATGGGCAAGCTTTCTGAACCAGAATCAATATAAATTAAATTGGTCCTACTGTGTTTATGGCTTTGATAAGTAAATTAGATTTAAGGTCATTTCTAATCAAATAAACTAAAGTGCTGAAGTAAGGCGAATCTGGACTTAAACAGGAACCCCTACGCTGGGGCCACGGAATAAGCTGCTGTTCGATGTGGCAGGCTGGCAGGAATAGTCAAGTAGCTGGGTCAGAACCAAAAAGGAAGGGAAAGTACAAAACCAGTATACATAAAAATAGTCAGAAACAGAAGCAGAGAACAAAGCAAAGAAAAGTAACCATACAAGGAGCTAAACAGGCAGGACTAAGCCAGATGAGCAGAAAGTTATATCCGGCAGATTCCAGCAGTAAGCTGGAAAGTTACATAGGGTTTGATGCTCTCCAGTTGGTTGGAGCAGAAAGCTGATAACTACATCAGTACAGAGCACACACTCATAGTGACAGACTGGACAGCAGTACAGGCACCAGTAACCCTAAACTAAATGGCTGGGCAGAGCCTGCACCATCTAGGGCTTCTGGTTATGTCTCTTCTATCATCAATGCCATCTGCAGAATGCATAGTGTAATGCCTGCTGACAGACAGACGTCGTAGAAGCAGGTGCTGGTGGAATTATGACAATTTGCTATTAAAAGCAACAAACCAAAATTCTGCGTACAATGCCTGTAGTTTCATGGGAGATGGAGATCTTTCGAAGAGTTTTGGATCCGTCATCTTACCTTGTTAAGCCAATGAGCAGTAGAGATGTAACACTTGCCTCAAAGGCTGCAAGAGCTAATGGCTGAAACCAGGCTCACATTCCTCAAAATAGTGGTGCAAAAATGCTGGTATGTAGTGGGTGTGATTAGAGAAGGAAGAGAGCAAGATGAACCCTTCTTAAGGAGTAAACAGATGGGGTAGAGGCTGCTTGAGGTGGCTTAAGATGGTGCTACTGTTAACCCCTAGAGATCATACTGTCCTTGGGTTTCCCCACCTCCTAAGCGGGAGCAGGTAATGGTGCATGTGATATTGGAGGCTGTCGCCCATTTCTACTTGTCAGATTCTGGCACAACCTGAAGCTGGGTTACTTACAGCCCAGGCAACTGGGAATCAGGCTCCAGTTGGAGCCAGTTCTCCCAGCCTCCCAAGGAAGGAGAAGAAGTGGACACCTGGAGAGGATTACTGTATTACCCTCTTTTTTCCTGGCTTTGCACTTATTGCAAAACCTTTTTTAAGTGTAGTGGTACAGAAACTAAACTTTAACATTTTTTGAATGAGGCCTGACAGTTGTTAACATTCAGGGGTCTAATGATGATTGGTGACCCTCCTTTTTTTTTCCTGGCTTCGCACTTTCTGCAAAGACTTTATGAGTGTAGGAGTACAGCAACAACACTTTAAAAATATTAGAATGAGGCTTGCTAGTTGATCGGGTCTATAGATGGCCCTTCTTATAATTTTTATACTGCCTTTGCACTTTCTGCAAAGCCTTTATGAGTGTACGAGTACATCAATGAAAATTTCTAAATATTTAATTTCAAACATTTTTCATGGATACAATTAGTCATCCATACAGTTTAACATGGTTCATTTTATATTACGGTGGTATGTAACACTCAAGAAAAGCATTGAAAAAAATTTCTGGATTCAATTAGTCATCCATATATAGTGTTGAGCGATACCGTCCGATACTTGAAAGTATCGGATAGTATCGGCCGATACCCGAAAAGTATCGTATATCGCCGATACCGATACCCGATACCAATACAAGTCAATGGGACACCAAGTATCGGAAGGTATCCTGATGGTTCCCAGGGTCTGAAGGAGAGGAAACTCTCCTTCAGGCCCTGGGATCCATATTAATGTGTAAAATAAAGAATTAAAATAAAAAATATTGATATAATTACCTCTCCGGAAGCCCCTGGACATCACCGCTGGTAACCAGCAGCCTTCTTTGCTTAAAATGAGCGCGTTTAGGACCTGAGAATGACGTCGCGGCTTCGGATTGGTCGCGTGCCGCTCATGTGACCGCCACGCGACCAATCAGAAGCCGCGACGTCATTCTCAGGTCCTAAATTCCTAGAATGAGGAGTTTAGGACCTGAGAATGACGTTGCGGCTTCTGATTGGTCGCGTGGCGGTCACATGAGCGGCACGCGACCAATCAGAAGCCGTGACATCATAGAAGTCCTTAAACGCGCTTATTTTAAACAAAGAAGGCTGCCGGTTACCAGCGGTGATGTCCAGGGGCCTCCGGAGAGGTGAGTATATCAATATTTTTTATTTTAATTCTTTATTTTACACATTAATATGGATCCGATCCTGATTCCCGATACCACAAAAGTATCGGAACTCGGTATCGGAATTCCGATACCGCAAGTATCGGCCGATACCCGATACTTGCGGTATCGGAATGCTCAACACTATCCATATAGTATTAGGTGCTGAAAATTAAAAAAGCCAGGTCACCTATTGCGGTTATATGTGCAGGAGCACTGAAAGTTTGTACTAACCAGACATTAAATGTAGAAGATAGGTAAATATGAGCTTCAATTTAAGTTAAAAGTTGCCTTTATTTGAAAGCGCATTCATGCGTCTCGGCATGCTTTCCACCAGTCTTTCACACTGCTTGTGGCGCAAACATTTAAGCAGTTTTTCTTTGTTTGATGTCTTGTGACTATCCATCATCCTCTAGACTACATTCCAGAGGTTTTCAATGGGGTTCAGGTCCGGTGATTGGGCTGCCCATGACAGGGTTTTGATATGGTGGTCTCTTAATTTTTGCCAGAGCTGTACATAGTAACATCAGCATGAGCTGTGTCAAGTAACAAAAAACAGCATTCCTCCGTTTTACACTATCACACATCCTGTTAAAAGCATAGTGCAAACTTTTATTGGTTAAAAAAAGGGTTGCCTTGTCTGCTTACACTTGAAATCCCTCGAAGAACCTTCGAAATAAATAACAGTATTAAGGAAAGAAAAAAAATCATAATAATAAACACTGGAGATTTGATTTTAAAATAAATATTTATTTTCTAATTATGTGTTTTTCTATCACCAGAATTTTTGAGAGTTTGTGCACCTAATTATAATATTCTTTCAAAAAGGCGCATAGTCTTTCGAAAAGGGCAATGCTTTTAGCTTAACTGTTATAATTTTCAGTATGTTCTTATAGTTGAAAGGGTTTTTTTTATTTTGTGTAATGGGCACGAGAAGGTCAGAACATTCAATTACATTGAAGACTGGTAAGACCTTCATAGACATGGCATCATTACCACCGCTTTACTGCAATTCAGCTGTCAGACCTCAAAGTGCAATTTCCTTCTTTGCTGCAGAGACATTTCTCCCTTCATTTTAGAGAGGAAGCAAAATTAGTTAGATAGCATCTAATGGCTCCAAAATCGGGACAAGATATAAAGACAACACACCAAAAAGAATATTAAATAACAAAAATCAATTGAAAAATAATAAAAAAAATGTTAATTTTGCCTTGAAATTAGATGTTTAGAAAGCAAATTATCAAAAGTTATTGTACAGAAAAAGTTTATTTGAAATGCTCTGTTCACATCTGCATTGGATGTCTCAATGCAGATTTCATTATTTTGCAAAAAAAATGGAACTTGATGGGTAGTTCTTTAACCAGGCCAAATTACTGACATCCTAGGAGACCCCAACAGATCAATTTATCAATCAGTAAGGTTAATTGGGAGCATCTATTGTCAATCATGTGCCTGAACAGGCACTGACAGTTGGTTGAGAGTTAACTGACCACTAGTGATAGGCGAACTCCCCAATGTTCGGGATTGGCGGGTTCGCCAGAGTTTTTTGTAAAGTTTGAGTTTGGGGCGGGAGATGACACAAACTTGCTTCGGAACCCCAAATTCAGGCTTTACATATATGGAATGGGAAGAGGGAGCTGTAAAAAAACAAAATATCACTGCAAGTACACTGCTGGAAAAACCAAAGACTGCCAAGTACAGTGAATACTGCTGGCAGTTAAAGAGCAACCCAGGAAGCAGATGTGGCTGGGAGACAGCGGAACGGAAAAACGCGTCACTGGACAGGTAAGTATAATTATAATGTTTATTTAATTTTCTGTTTTTTTTTTACTGCCCGAACTGGACCCGAACTGTAACATGGGTTCCCCATGGAAACCCGTGTTCGGGACCATGTGACCGAACTCTATGTGTTCTGTACGGTCCCAAACTTTGCAGTTCAGGTTCGCCCATCCCTACTGACCACATGATTTTGATCAACTACTGCAGTTTTAATTATGAAAATGGGTTGTAATAAAAGAAGATAATAAAGTTAAAGGCAGCAACTAGGCTTGCATTTTTATGTATGCCCGCTTGTCATATTGATGGGTTTGTAATGTTTTGCATGCTTTGTGATGCTCTCTCCCTTTGAATTGGCACAACTTTGACAATCGCTTTACAGTCTTGGCCATATCCTGTTTTATCAGTTTGGTCTGGGTTTCATACACTTTCTGGTACATGTAGAGATTTAAAAAAGTTTCTTCACCTTTTCCTTACTGAATGTCTGTGAAAAGACATATTCAACTTTGATTTAAGGTTGGATCAAAATTGGCAATGCAAGTCAATGGGTCCATTACAAAACAGACCTCACTCAGATAACATCCAAGTGCAGTCTGAATTTTTTCATGGACCCATTGACTTGGATCCAACTCTGAGATCAAAATCGGATATACAGCTCTGGCAAAAATTAAGAGACCACAACATCAATATCCTGTCATGGGCAGCCCAATCTCCAGACCTAAACCCCATTGAAAACCTCTGGAATGTAATCAAGAGGATGATGTATAGTCACAAGACATCACACAAGAAGAACTGCTTAAATATTTGCGCCAGAAGCAGTATGAAGACTGTTGGAAAGCATGCCAAGACACATGAAAGCTTGTTAACTAGTGTTGAGCATTCCGATACTGCAAGTATTGGGTATCGGCCGATATTTGCTGTATCGGAATTCCGATACCAAGATCCGATATTTTTGTGATATCGGAAATCGGTATCGGAGTGTGCGGTGTGTATGGTTCCAAGGGTCTGGAGGAGAGGAAACTCTCCTTCAGGCCCTGGGATCCATATTAATGTAAAAGATAAAGAATAAAAATAAAAAATATGGCTATACTCACCCCTCCGAAGAACCCTGGCTGTCACCGCTGCGAGCGTCCGCCTCTGTTCCTTAGAATGTAGTGAGTGAAGGACCTTCGATGACGTCGTGGTCAGGTGAGCGGTCAGGTGACCTGTTACCTGACCGCAACGTCATCGAAGGTCCTTCACTCTCTGCAATTCTCAGGAACGGAGGCGGACGCTTGCAGCGGTGACAGCCAGGGTCCTTCGGAGGGGTGAGTATAGCCATATTTTTTATTTTTATTCTTTATTTTTTACATTAATATGTATCCCAGGGCCTGAAGGAGAGTTTCCTCTCCTTCAGACCCTGGGAACCATCGAGGATACATTCCAATATTTGTGTCCCATTGACTTTTATTGGTATCGGAACTCGGTATTGGAGACATCCGATATTTTGCCGGTATCGGCTGATACCATTCAATACCGATACTTGCAAATATCGGAAGGTATCGCTCAACACTATTGTTAACCCCTGGTAACCCCTTTCTACCATTGGACGTACTATTCCGTCCATGTGGGGTGGGCCCTACTTCCCATGGATGGAATAGTACGTCCAGCTTGATCAGCCATGCTCACGGGGGGAGGGCGGCCAATCGCAGCTGGGTGTCAGCTGACTATCACAGCTGACATCCGGCACTATGTGCTAGGAGCAGTCACGGACTGCTCCTGGTACATTAACCCCCAGAACACTGCAATCAAACATGATCACAGCGTTCCGGCGGCATAGGGAAACATTGCGCAGGGAGGGGGCTTCCTGCATGCTTCCCTGAGACCCTCGGAACAACGCCATGTGATCGCTTTGCTCTAAGGGTCTCCTACCTCTTCTTCCCTGCAGGCTGGATCCAAAAAGGCCACGGGGGGCCTTCCGAGTCCTGCAGGTAGGTGGCTTTCAAGCGAAAGGAAGCCTCCCTACAGTGCCTGTGTGATCGCTGAACTGACACAGTGCACTGCAAAGTGTCAGACCAGCGATCTGTCACTATCATGTGATGTCCCCCCCTCCTGGGGCAATGTAAAAAAGTAAAAAAAATAATATTTACATGTGTAAAAAAAAATAATTCCTAAATAAAGAAAAAGAAAATATTGTTCCAATAAATACATTTCTTTATCTAAATAAAAAAAACAATAAAAGTACACATATTTAGTATTGCCACGTCCGTAACGACCCGACCTGTAAAACAGTTCCACTAGTTAACCCTTTCAGTGAACACCGTAAAAAAAAGAGGCAAAAAACGATGCTTTATTATCATACGCCAAACAAAAAGTGGAATAACACGCAATCAAAAAAACATATAAATAACCATGGTCTGTTGAAAATGTTATCTTCTCCCGCAAAAAATGAGCCACCATACAGCGTCATCAACGAAAAAATAAAAAAAGTTATAGTCCTCAGAATTAAGCGATGCAAAAATATTTATTTTTTATATAAAATAGTTTTGATCGTATAAAAGCGCCAAAACATAAAAAATGATATAAATCAGGTATTGCTGTAATCGTTCTGACCCGAAGAATAAAACTGCTTTATCAATTTTACCAAACGTGGAATGGTATAACCGCCCCCATAAAGAAATTCATGAATAGCTGTTTTTGTTCATTCTACCTCACAAAAATCGGAATAAAAAGCAATCAAAAAGTCACGTGCCCAAAAATGGTACCAATAAAAACGTCAACTCGTCCTGCAAAAAACAAGACCTCACATGACTCTGTGGACCAAAATATGGAAAAATTACAGCTCTCAAAATGTGGAGACACAAAAACTATTTTTTGCAATAAAAAGCATCTTTTAGTGTGTGACTGCTGCCAATCATAAAAATCCACTAAAAAACCTGCTATAAAAGTAAATCAAACCCCATCATCACCCCCTTAGTTAGGGAAAAATAATAAAATTTGAAAAAATATATTTATTTCCATTTTCCTATTAGGGATAGGGTTAGGGATAGGGTTGGGGCTAAAGTTAGTGTTAGGGTTAGGGTTGGGGCTAAAGTTAGGGTTAGTGTTGGGGCTAAAGTTAGGGTTAGGGATACCTTTAGAGTTGGGGTTAGGGTTAGTGTTGGAGTTGGGTTGGGGCTAAAGTTAGGGTTAGGGTTGGGGCTAAAGTTAGGATTAGGGTTGGGGCTAAAGTTATGGTGAGGGGTGGGGCTAAAGTTAGGGTTACGGTTGGGGCTGAAGTTAGGGTTAGAGTTGGGGCTAAAGTTAAGGTACACACTAAGCGACGCTGCAGCGATACCGACAACGATCCGGATCGCTGCAGCGTCGCTGTTTGGTCGCTGTCAGTAACCAGGGTAAACATCGGGTTACTAAGTGCAGGGCCGCGCTTAGTAACCTGATGTTTACCCTGGTTACCATCCTAAAGGTAAAAAAACAAACGCTTCATACTTACCTTCCGCTGTCTGTCCCCGGCGCTGTGCTTCTCTGTACTGGCTGTGAGCACAGCAGCCGGTAAGCAGAGCGTAAGCAGAGATTTTTTATTTTCACGGTTCTGCGTTATGAAGTTTAGTGAAACACTTGGAGGTTCAAAGTTTTCACAACACATCTAGATAAGTTCCTTAGGGGGGTCTTCTTTCCAAAATGGTGTCAAAAATGGGGGGTTTCAATGTTTAGGCACATCAGGGGCTCTCCAAACGCAACATGGTGTCCTATCTCAATTCCAGTCAATTTTGCATTGAAAATTCAAACGGCGCTCCTTCCCTTTGAGCTCTGCCATGCGCCCAAACAGTGGTGTACCCCCATAGATGGGGTATCAGCGTACTCAGGACAAATTTTACAACTTTTGGGGTCCAATTTCTTCTTTTAAACTTGGGAAAATAAAAAATTGGGGGCGAAAATATAATTTTTGTGAAAAAATATGTTTTTTATTTTTACAGCCTCACACTATAAACTTTTGTGAAGCACTTGGTGGGTTAAAGTGCTCACCACACATGGGTAAGTTCCTTAGGGGGTCTACTTTCCAAAATGGTGCCCCTTCCCTTCCGAGCTCTGCCATGCGCGCAAACAGTGGTTTAACCCAACATATGGGGTATCAGCATACCCAGGACAAATTTTACAACCACTTTTGTGGTTCAATTTCTCCTGTTACCCTTGTTAAAATAAAACAAATTGGAGTTGAAGTAAATTTTTTTGTGAAAAAAAGTTAAATGTTTATTTTTTTAAACATTCCAAAAATTCCTGTGAAACACCTGAAGGGTTAATAAACTTCATGAATGTGGTTTTGAGCACCTTGCGATGTGCAGTTTTTAGAATGGTGTCACATTTGGGTATTTTCTATCATATAGACCTTTCAAAGTGACTTCAAATGTGATGTGGTCCCTAAAAAGAAATGGTGTAGTAAATGAGAAATTGCTGGTCAACTTTTAACCCTTATAACTCCCTAATAAAAAAAAATTTGGTTCCAAAATTGTGCTGATGTAAAGTAGATATGTGGGAAATGTTATTTATTAATTATTTTGTGTGATATATCTCTGTGATTTAAGGGCATACAAATTCAAATTTTGAAAATTGCTAAATTTTCAAAATTTTCTCCAAATTTCCATTTTTTTCACAAATAAATGCTGGTAATATCAGAGAAATTATACAACTATCATGAAGGACAATATGTCTCGAGAAAACAATGTCAGAAACATCAGGATCCGTTGAAGCATTCCAGAGTTATATCCTCATAAAGGGACAGTGGTCAGAATTGTAAAAATTAGCCCGTTCATTAACGTGCAAATCACCCTTGTGGCAAAGGGGTTATAAATCATGGTTATTTCACAAAATATTGATTTTTGAACTCTTCCTGGGTTAAGTTAGTCTTGTTTCTAAATGATTATGAACGTGTTTTCTTTGCATTATTTGAGGTATTAAAGCACTGTTTATTTGTTTTTGACAATTTTTCTTTGTCAGAAAAAAAAAATACAAAATGCATTGCTTGGAAATTCGGAAACATGTTGTCAGAAGGTTATATAATAAAAGAACAATTAACATTTACAATTTACTCAAAAATATATACTCAGAAAAATCCGACAAACTGAACATTTTGTAGTGGTCTCTTAAATTTTGCCAGATCTGCATCTCAGTGATTTTACATACATGTGAATGGACCCATAGACTATTACAGGTATGATTGCTATACTTGACATACAATGTTTTGCACTCCTGTGAGAAGATTGGACATATGAATGAGCCAATTAGGACAACAGAACATCACTATCTGTCCTGCATGTGTTTTCCAACAAGAGCAATATCTGTATATAGATTCTTGTATATGTTATTTTGGTTGGTTTGGTATTTTCTAAGTTGATTAGTTTCTTCCTACACAAAAAACTGTATTGATGAGTTAGTCTGCTTTCTATGAAAACGGCAATAGTTTGCTTCTTCTTTTATTAAATATTTATCACAAATGTGAATAAACTACCATTCATACATTTTTTTCCAAAGTACCCCAAAAAGTTAGCTATAACACATAATTATCATTACTCCACTGTTTGGTTTTTTTGTAATATATCTAATTCCTGAAATATTGCTTTTATCTGCTCATCAGGACAGATTGTAGGTTTAGAATCTTTTTAATTATATTGATTTAAAAATAAAATGCCAAATACAGTAATTAATCAGTAACTTCCTACAGTCCTACTGTTATGTCTCTATTGTCAGATTACCAAGGGCTAGGGGCTTCTTCTCTATCCCTAATGCTAGAGGCGCCCTAGCTACCTCTGCTCTCCAGATTACTTCTGATGGTGAAGATGCAGTGGCCATGTACAGTGCTGAACTCCTGAATCATCCCTATATCTGTTCCCCTGCCCACCCATGGAAGTGGGGTGGAATTGTGTATGTATATACACAAACCAGGCAAACAAGAAAGGACATACAGGGATAAGTGAATATACCAATCATACACATATGCATTCACAGACAATAGTGGGCAACACCAGATAGGGAAGGTAGGGAAACTATATAGGAAAGGACAAGGGATCACACACAGTCGAAACACCTATAGCAACATTCAAAGATAAACCCTCCGAAGCACCTCTACCAAAAACCGACTCTTCCACTCCTCACCAGGCAGTACAAGACTTAACACTGGCTATCCAGATTGCCAGAGGCAGGTTTATATAGGAGAGGGGAGTGGTTAACACTGAGCAGCTGAGATAATCCAAGCTGGAAAGCTGCAAACAGACAATTGCACCATTTAATTTGAAGGAGAACTGTTTCTGATCAGTGCAGTGTCCTAGACACACACTACAGCGTCGACCCCTCTTCTCTCTCCCCCTCAGCACCCACACATCGTGACTGTTGTGAATTCTTCTTTTGGGCTCCCTCCGGTGGTTGTAGGTGGTAATGCAGTTGTCCCTGGGCTGCAGTCCTGGACAAGTGTATCTGCTGATTGCAATTCTGACTGTGGTGTTAAGATCAGGATTTGCGGTCAGTATAGTTACCACCTACTCCAGTGAAAGTTTTCATGCTGCTCCAAGGTCACTGGATCATAACAGTACAACTGTCCAATAATGAGTTAAATGCATCTCAGAAGAAGGGAAGAAAGGTGTTGAGCCATTTTTTTTTCAGTCTGCTTTGTCTTCTCCCTCTTTATCTCTGGGTGGCTGAGGAGCCTTGCGCTAGCATGAATGTTCAGGAATTAGCTTCTCATGTAGACCAGCTTGCTGCTAGGGTACTGGGTATTTCTTATTATATTGTTCAGACTCCTGTTTTAGAACCAAAGTTTCCTACTCCTGATTTGTTTTTTGGTGACAGGTCCAAATTTTTGAGTTTTAAAAACAACTGTAAACTGTTTTTTGCTTTGAGACCTCGATCCTCTGGTGATTCCATTCAGCAGGTTAAAATCTTCATCTCCCTGCTGCGTGGCGACCCGCAGGATTGGACATTTTCCCTGGAATCTGGGAATCCGGCTTTGCTTAATGTAGACTCCTTTTTTCAGGCTTTAGGATTATTATATGATGAACCTAATTCTGTGGATCAAGCTGAGAAGACCTTGTTGGCCCTGTCTCAGGGTCAAGAGGCGGCAGAATTGTATTGTCAGAAATTCAGAAAATGGTCTGTGTTGACTAAATGGAATAATGATGCTTTGGCGGCAATTTTCAGAAAGGGTCTTTCTGAATCCGTTAAAGATGTTATGGTGGGGTTTCCCACGCCTTCCGGTCTGAGTGATTCTATGTCTCTGGCCACTCAGATTGACTGGCGCTTGTGGGAGCGCAGAACTGTGCGCGCTGTGGCATTGTTCTCAGAGCAAATTCCTGAGCCAATGCAGTGTGATAGGATTCTGTCTAGAATGGAACGACAAGGTTTCAGATGTCAGAATAGGTTGTGTTATTATTGTGGCGACGCTTCTCATGTCATTTCTGTCTGCCCTAAGCGGACAAAGAGGATCGCCAGTTCATTTACCATCAGTACTGTACAACCTAAATTTCTGTTATCTGTGTCCTTGATCTGCTCATTGTTATCATTTTCTGTCATGGCGTTTGTGGATTCAGGTGCCACCTTGAACTTAATGGACTTTAAGTTTGCCAGGCGTTGTGGTTTACACTTGCAGCCTTTGCAGAACCCTATTCCTTTAAAGGGAACCTGTCACCCCGAAAATCGCGGGTGATGTAAGCCCACCGGCATCAGGGGCTTATCTACAGCATTCTGTAATGCTGTAGATAAGCCCCAAATGTTACCTGAAAGAGGAGAAAAAGACGTTATATTATACTCACCCAGGGGCGGTCCCACTGCTGGTCAGGTCAGATGGGTGTCTCTGGTCCGCTGCGGCGCCTCCCATCTTCATCACAAGACGTCCTCTTCTGATCTTCAGCCACGGCTCCGGCGCAGGCGTACTTTGCTCTGCCCTGTTGAGGGCAGACAAAGTACTGCAGTGCGCAGGCGCCGGGCCTCTGACCTTTCAGGCGCCGGGCCTCTGACCTTTCCGGCGCCTGCGCACTGCAGTACTATCCTCTGCCCTCAACAGGGCAGAGCAAAGTACGCCTGCGCCGGAGCCGTGGCTGAAGATCAGAAGAGGACATCATCGTAGGAAGATGGGAGGCGCCGCAGCGGACCGGAGACACCCATCTGACCTGACCACCAGCGGGACCGCCCCTGGGTGAGTATAATATAACGTCTTTTTCTCCTCTTTCAGGTAACATCGGGGGCTTATCTACAGCATTACAGAATGCTGTAGATAAGCCCCTGATGCCGGTGGGCTTACCTCACCCGCGATTTTCGGGGTGACAGGTTCCCTTTAAGGGGCATTGATGCTACACCCTTGGCTAAAAATAAGCCCCAGTTTTGGACACAGGTGACCATGCGCATGGCGCCAGCCCATCAGCAAGATTGTCGATTTCTGGTGTTGCATAATTTGCATGATGCTATCGTGCTGGGTTTTACGTGGTTGTGGGTACATAATCCTGTGTTGGATTGGAAGTCCATGTCTGTGACTGGTTGGGGTTGTCAGGGGGTTCATAATGATGTTCCTTTGATGTCAATCTCCTCTTCTTCCTCTTCTGAAATTCCAGAGTTTTTGTCTGATTTTCAGGATGTATTCGATGAGCCCAAGTCCAGTTTCCTTCCACCGCACAGGGACTGCAATTGTTCTATTGACTTGATTCCAGGCTGTAAGTTTCCTAAGGGTCGACTTTTCCACCTGTCTGTGCCTGAACATACCGCCATGCGGAGCTATATTAAGGAGTCTTTGGAGAAAGGGCATATTCGGCCATCTTCTTCACCTTTGGGAGCATGGTTCTTTTTTGTTGCTAAAAAAGATGGTTCCTTGAGACCCTGTATTGATTATCGCCTCTTGAATAAAATCACAGTCAAGTTTCAATACCCTTTACCTTTGCTTACCGATTTGTTTGCTAGGATTAAGGGAGCTAGTTGGTTTACGAACATTGACCTTCGGGGGGCATATAATCTTGTTCGTATTAAGCAGGGTGATGAATGGAAAACTGCATTTAACACACCCGAAGGCCATTTTGAATACCTTGTGATGCCATTCGGACTCTCTAATGCTCCATCTGTTTTTCAGTCCTTCATGCATGATATCTTCCGGACTTATCTTGATAAATTCTTGATTGTATATTTGGGCGATATTTTGATTTTTTCCAATGATTGGGAGTCTTATGTGCAACAGGTCAGGATGGTATTTCAGATCCTTCGTGACAATGCTTTGTTTGTGAAAGGGTCTAAGTGTCTCTTTGGGGTGCAGAAGGTTTCTTTTTTGGGCTTTATTTTTTCTCCCTCGTCTACAGAGATGGATCCGGTTAAGGTTCAGGCCATTCATGATTGGATTCAGCCCACATCCGTGAAGAGCCTTCAGAAATTTTTGGGTTTTGCAAATTTTTATCGCCGTTTCATTGCTAATTTTTCCAGCGTGGTTAAACCCTTGACCGATTTGACGAAGAAAGGCGCTGATGTGGCGAATTGGTCCTCTGCGGCTGTCTCTGCCTTTCAGGAGCTTAAACATCGATTTACTTCTGCTCCGGTGTTGCGCCAACTGGATGTTTCTCTTCCGTTTCAGGTTGAGGTTGACGCTTCTGAGATTGGGGCAGGGGCCGTTTTGTCTCAGAGGGATCCTGTTGGTTCCTTAATGAAACCGTGTGCCTTCTTTTCCCGTAAGTTTTTGCCTGCTGAACGCAATTATGATGTCGGCAATCGGGAGTTGTTGGCTATGAAGTGGGCATTTGAGGAGTGGCGACACTGGCTTGAGGGAGCTAAGCACCGTATTGTGGTCTTGACCGATCATAAGAATTTGATTTACCTTGAGTATGCCAAATGGCTGAATCCTAGGCAGGCTCGATGGTCCTTGTTTTTTTCCCATTTTGATTTCGTGGTCTCATACCTTCCGGGTTCTAAGAATATTAAGGCTGATGCCCTCTCTAGGAGTTTTTTGCCTGATTCTCCTGAGGTCTTAGAACCGGTCGGTATTCTAAAAGAAGGGGTGGTCCTTTCTGCCATTTCCCCTGATTTACGAAGGGTTCTTCAGGAATTTCAGGCTGACAAACCTGACCGCTGTCCTGTGGGGAAACTGTTTGTTCCTGAAAGATGGACTAGTAGAGGGATTTCTGAGGTTCACTGTTCCGTGTTGGCTGGTCATCCTGGCATTTTTGGTACCAGAGACTTGGTTGGTAGGTCCTTTTGGTGGCCTTCTTTGTCGCGTGATGTGCGTTCTTTTGTGCAGTCCTGTGGGACTTGTGCGCGGGCCAAGCCTTGTTGCTCCCGTGCTAGTGGGTTGCTTTTGCCATTGCCGGTCCCTGAGAGGCCCTGGACGCATATTTCTATGGATTTTATTTCCGATCTTCCGGTTTCCCAGAGGATGTCGGTTATCTGGGTTGTTTGTGACCGGTTCTCTAAGATGGTTCATTTGGTGCCTTTGCCTAAATTGCCTTCCTCTTCGGATTTGGTTCCGTTGTTTTTTTCAGCATGTGGTCTGTTTGCATGGTATTCCATAGAATATTGTGTCCGACAGAGGTTCCCAGTTTGTTTCTAGGTTTTGGCGGGCCTTTTGTGCTAGGCTGGGCATTGATTTGTCTTTTTCTTCTGCATTTCATCCTCAGAAAAATGGCCAGACCAAGCGAACTAGTCAAACTTTGGAGACTTATTTGAGATGCTTTGTTTCTGCTAATAAGGATGATTGGGTGGCTTTCTTGCCGTTGGCCGAGTTTGCCCTTAATAATCGTGCTTGTTCGGCTACTTTGGTTTCGCCTTTCTTTTGTAATTTTGGTTTTCATCCTCGTTTTTCTTCTGGGCAGGTTGAGCCTTCTGACTGTCCTGGTGTGGATTCTGTGGTTGACAGGTTGCAGCAAATTTGGGCTCATGTGGTGGACAATTTGGTGTTGTCTCAGGAGGAGGCTCAACGTTTTGCTAACCGTCGTCGGTGTGTTGGTTCCCGGCTTCGGGTTGGGAATCTGGTCTGGTTCTCTTCCCGTCATGTTCCTATGAAGGTTTCTTCTCTTAAGTTTAAGCCTCGGTTTATTGGTCCTTATAGGATTTCTGAGATTATTAATCTGGTGTCTTTTCGACTGGCGCTTCCGGCCTCTTTTGCGATCCATAATGTCTTCCATAGATCTTTATTGTGGAAATATGTGAAGCCCGTTGTTCCCTCTGTTGATCCTCCGGCCCCTGTGTTGGTTGATGGGGAGTTGGAATATGTTGTTGAGAAGATTTTGGATTCCCGTTTTTCGAGGCGGAAGCTTTAGTACCTTGTCAAATGGAAGGGTTATGGCCAGGAGGATAATTCTTGGGTTTTTGCCTCTGATGTCCATGCCGCTGATTTGGTTTGTGCCTTTCATCTGGCTCATCCTGATCGGCCTGGGGGCTCTGGTGAGGGTTCGGTGACCCCTCCTCAAGGGGGGGTACTGTTGTGAATTCTGCTTTTGGGCTCCCTCCGGTGGTTGTAGGTGGTAATGCAGTTGTCCCTGGGCTGCAGTCCTGGACAGGTGTATCTGCTGATTGCAATTCTGACTTGGGTATTTAGGTTTGCAGGACTCATTAGTCCTTGCCAGTTGTCAATGTTTCTTAGGAAGTGTTGGATCTCTGTCTGGCTTCTCCTGCTTAGCTGCCAATTCAGCAAAGATAAGTGTCTGTTTCTTTTTCTATGGCACACAAGCTGTGTGCTTGTTTTTTTTATTTTATTCCTGCTCTGTGTGTAGGAGTCTCTGGAGTTGCAGATATACGTTCCACGTCTTTAGTTAGATGGAGGAATTTTTTGTATAATCTGCTGTGGATATTTTTGAAAGGTTTTAATACTGACCGCACAGTTCTCTGTCCTATCCTTTCCTATTTTAACTAGAGTGGCCTCTTGTGCTAAATCCTGTTTTTCTGCCTGTGTGTGTTTTTCCTCTCCTACTCACAGCCAATATTTGTGGTGGGCTGCCTATCCTTTGGGGTTCTGCTCTGAGGCAAGGTAGAATTCCTATTTCCCTCTTTAGGGGTATTTAGTCCTCCGGCTGTGACGAGGTGTCTAGGATTTGTTAGGCACACCCCACGGCTACTTCTAATTGCGGTGTTAAGATCAGGATTTGCGGTCAGTATAGTTACCACCTACTCCAGTGAAAGTTTTCATGCTGCTCCAAGGTCACCGGATCATAACACGTGACAGTGTTGGCAGCACGATGTGAACATGACATATTGGTGGCACAGCGGTGGGATAATAGAGCATTATTGATCTGGTTTGAGCAATCATTCCTCTCACTAAAAACTTGCACAGTTCTTGCGAGGACTCTGCACAATAAGTTTGGAGAGCAAGCTCAGTGTTTATTAGTCCTGAGACGATACCGTGTGTACTTGCGATTACCCCTTCCCTTTCTCTTGTTTTTCTAATGTGGCACCCCTAGGGGTATTTGCCACAAAAATAGTTACTGACAGTAAATACAAATACTAAAATAGCAAGACTGCACTACCACCTCCGGCCAGAAGGGGGAGCTCCAGAGACTCCCCTTGATCCATTCTGGTCTGAGAGAGGAAATGGCAGTTGGGCTAAGGAGCTGAAAGTGAGAGGTCATACAACTGAATTTCTAACAGCCCTATGACGGTTTCCAGGCCCAAATCACCGGCCTGAGGAGAAAAGGGACTGAGAAAGAGGACATTGTGAGAACCGGGTAGCATTAATCACTACCCAGAACAGGCGCAAAGACGGATACCGGATCCGTGGCTGTATTCATTATATATAATACAGCAACCGGAAAAACGTGAGGTGATATCAGCTTCACTAGGGCCGGACGCAGCAACAGCTGATAAAAGGACTCGGGTTGCCCGTCGAACCAGGACCCGGAGGGGACAGATTGGGCCGGCAGCCAGTTCACATACAGCAGCAGGGCCACACAGAAATTGCGTACCATAAGAGGCGAAGACCCCGGCAGGATCAAAGTAACTCAGAGTTCCCATACAGACTCCGGTGACAGGACTGGTTGTAAATCCCTTTATGTTAAAGTAAACTGGTTAAACGTTTCAGTGCCTCAGTCTTTCATTTGGACAATAGCCAATATCCAGGATCGGGATCATCGCCGCTGGGAGAACCTGCTGCTGATCAAGTAAGTGCCTGCTCCCTCACGATACCCCTTACACTGTGCATTGCCTGAGGCTACAGCACCGGGTCAAGCCACCCGTGACATCCCCCTTAAGAGACAGACCCCATTGGTCCGGTGCTGGGTATCCCGGTCTCCTGGGTGTCACAATTGGCATCACGAACAGGATCTAGCCAGCCCGTATACCGGGTATTGTGTGCCGTGATTGGAGCCCAAAACTGTGAAAACTTGGATGAAAAATCTTGAAAATTGACTTTATTAAAGAATCACCTCATAACCGTTAGGCACGAGACTGTTAATTGAGCTACGCCATCACCTGAACCCCAGTCTGACTGAAAAACTTCAGAATCCGCCATTACAGAGCGCGCGGCGGGCGGGAGCAGCAGGGGGCGTGTCATTGTGGGCGACACCAAGCTGAGTGCTCTGACGTCAGAGCAAGGGGAAAACCGATCCTGCTGCACAGCGGAACGAATCTACACTATCCCGACGGAAGCGGAGGACCGGAAGGGTCCGGATTAACTAAGGGGGCTGTTGTGAGTTCTGTTTTTGGGCTCCCTCTGGTGGTTACTGATGGTACTGGGTGACTTGTCTTTCCTGGGTTTCTGGGTTCCACCTGTTCCATCAGCATATGGGAGTTTCCTATTTAACCTGGCTTTGCTGGCATTTCCTCGCCGGTTATCAATGTATCCAGTGTGTCTTGTTACCTCTGCTCCCTGCTCCTAGAACCTTCTGGACAAGCTAAGTTTGGATTTTCCTGTTTTGTGTTTTGCTTAATTTGGTTTTTAGTCCAGCCTGCAGATATGTGATTCTCTGCTGCTGGTTGCTCTAGTGGGCTGAAATTGCTTTTCATGTACCATGAGTTGGCACATGAGTTCAAGTAATTTCAGGATGGTTTTTTGAAGGGTTTTTCGCTGACCGCGCAGTTCACTTTTGTATCCTCTGCTATCTAGCTTTAATGGGCCTCATTTTGCTGAAACTGTTTTCATACTACGTATGTGCTTTCCTCTCATTTCACCGTCATTATATGTGGGGGGCTGCTATTTGCTGTGGGGTATTTCTCTGGAGGCAAGAGAGGTCTGTGTTTCTTCTGATAGGGGAAGTTAGATCTTCGGCTGGAGCGAGACGTCTAGGATCATCGTAGGCACATTCCCCGGCTACTTTTATTTGTGTGTTAGGTTCAGGGTCGCGGTCAGCTCAGGTTCCATCGCCCTAGAGCTTGTTTGTATCTGTGCTTGTCCTTTTTGTGATCCCCTGCCATTGGGATCATGACTGTATAACCGGCCCACAAAGTGTTAATTGTATTGGCTGAAGTAGGAGGATAAGTAGTCTGAGGAAGTTTTTTTTTTTTTTTTTTTCCCCCTCAGAGTTTGCTGCCTAGCCTTATTGCAGCCTGGCTACTTCCTCCTCCTCTTAATCTTTGAATGGCTCTGATCTCAGCTGTTTATCATGGACGTCCAGAGTTTGGCTTCCAGCCTGAATAATCTCGCCACTAAGGTTCAAAATATACAGGATTTTGTTGTACATGCTCCTATGTCTGAACCTAGAATTCCTGTCCCAGAGTTTTTTTCTGGAGATAGATCTCGTTTTCTGAATTTTAGGAACAATTGCAAGTTGTTTCTTTCTTTGAAATCTCGCTCCTCTGGAGACCCTGCTCAGCAAGTCAAGATAATTATATCTTTCCTGCGGGGTGACCCTCAGGATTGGGCATTTGCATTGGCACCAGGGGACCCTGCGTTGCTTAATGCAGATGCGTTTTTTCTGGCATTGGGTTTGCTCTATGAGGAACCTAACCAAGAGATTCAGGCTGAAAAAGCTTTGTTGGCCCTCTCTCAGGGGCAAGATGAAGCAGAAATTTATTGTCAAAAATTTCGGAAGTGGTCGGTACTTACTCAGTGGAATGAGTGCGCTCTGGCTGCAAAGTTTAGAGATGGCCTTTCTGAGGCCATTAAAGATGTTATGGTGGGGTTCCCTGCGCCTGCTGGTCTGAATGAGTCTATGACTATGGCTGTTCAGATTGATCGGCGTTTACGGGAGCGCAAACCTGTGCATCATTTGGCGGTGTCGTCTGAACCGTCACCTGAGATAATGCAATGTGATAGAATTCAGTCCAGAAGTGAACGGCAAAAGTATAGGCGGAAAAAAGGGTTGTGCTTTTATTGTGGTGATTCAGCTCATGTTATATCAGCATGCTCTAAACGCACAAAAAAGGTTGATAAGTCTGTTGCCATTAGTACTTTACAGTCTAAGTTCATTCTGTCTGTGACTCTGATTTGTTCATTATCATCCATTTCCGTCGATACCTATGTGGATTCAGGCGCTGCCCTGAGTCTTATGGATTGGTCATTTGCCAATCGCTGTGGGTTTAGTCTGGAGCCTCTGGAAGTCCCTATTCCTTTGAAGGGAATTGACTCTACACCTTTGGCTATGAATAAACCTCAGTACTGGACACAAGTGACCATGCGTATGACTCCCGTTCATCAGGAGGTGATTCGCTTCCTGGTACTGTATAATTTGCATGATGTTCTAGTACTTGGTCTGCCATGGTTACAAACTCATAATCCAGTCCTTGACTGGAAATCAGTGTCTGTGTTAAGCTGGGGTTGTCAGGGGGTTCATGATGATGCACCTCCGATTTCTATCGCTTCATCTACTCCTTCTGAGATTCCTGTGTTTTTGTCTGACTATCGGGATGTTTTTGAGGAGCCTAAGCTCAGTTCGCTTCCTCCTCACAGGGATTGCGATTGTGCTATAAATTTAATTCCGGGCAGTAAATTTCCTAAAGGTCGTTTGTTCAATCTGTCAGTGCCAGAGCATACTGCTATGCGGGATTATGTTAAGGAGTCCTTGGAAAAGGGACATATCCGTCCATCTTTGTCCCCTTTGGGAGCAGGTTTTTTTTTCGTGGCCAAGAAAGATGGTTCCTTGAGGCCTTGTATAGATTATCGTCTTTTGAATAAGATTACCGTAAAATATCAGTATCCTTTGCCATTGTTGACTGATTTGTTTGCTCGCATTAAGGGGGCTAAATGGTTCACTAAGATTGATCTTCGGGGTGCGTATAATCTTATACGAATAAAGCAAGGTGATGAGTGGAAAACCGCATTTAATACGCCTGAGGGCCATTTTGAGTATTTGGTAATGCCTTTTGGACTTTCTAATGCTCCTTCAGTCTTCCAGTCCTTTATGCACGATATTTTCCGTGAATATCTGGATAAATTTATGATTGTGTATTTGGATGATATTTTGGTTTTTTCTGATGACTGGGAGTCTCATGTTCAGCAGGTCAGGAAGGTGTTTCAGGTCCTGCGGGCCAATTCCTTGTTTGTAAAGGGCTCAAAGTGTCTCTTTGGAGTCCAGAAGATTTCTTTCTTGGGGTATATTTTTTCCCCTTCTACTATTGAGATGGATCCCGTCAAGGTTCAGGCTATTTGTGACTGGACGCAGCCTACATCTCTTAAGAGTCTACAGAAGTTCTTGGGCTTTGCTAATTTCTATCGTCGTTTTATAACTAATTTTTCTAGTGTTGTTAAGCCTTTGACGAATTTGACTAAGAAGGGTGCTGATGTTGCTAATTGGTCTCCTGCGGCTGTGGAGGCCTTTCAGGAACTTAAGCGCCGGTTTTCTTCTGCTCCTGTGTTGCGTCAGCCAGATGTTTCGCTCCCTTTTCAGGTTGAGGTTGATGCTTCCGAGATTGGAGCGGGGGCGGTTTTGTCACAGAGAAGCTCCGATGGCTCAGTGATGAAGCCATGCGCGTTTTTTTCTAGAAAGTTTTCGCCGGCTGAGCGGAATTATGATGTTGGTAATCGGGAACTTTTGGCCATGAAGTGGGCATTTGAGGAGTGGCGTCATTGGCTAGAGGGTGCTAGACATCGTGTGGTGGTCTTGACTGATCACAAAAATTTGATTTACCTTGAGTCTGCCAGGCGTCTGAATCCTAGACAGGCTCGTTGGTCACTGTTTTTCTCTCGTTTCAATTTTGTGGTTTCATACCTGCCAGGTTCAAAGAATGTGAAGGCGGATGCTCTTTCTAGGAGTTTTGTGCCTGACTCCCTTGGAAATTCTGAGCCCTCTGGTATCCTTAGGGATGGGGTGATTTTGTCTGCTGTCTCCCCAGACTTGCGACGTGCTTTGCAGGAGTTTCAGGTGGCTAAACCTGATTGTTGTCCGCCTGAGAGACTGTTTGTTCCGGATAATTGGACCAGTAGAGTCATCTCCGAGGTCCATTCTTCTGCGTTGGCAGGTCATCCTGGAATATTTGGTACTAGAGACTTGGTGGCCAGGTCTTTTTGGTGGCCTTCCTTGTCGAGGGATGTGCGTTCTTTTGTGCAGTCTTGTGAGGTTTGTGCTCGGGCTAAGCCTTGCTGTTCTCGGGCCAGTGGATTGTTGTCACCTTTGCCTATCCCGAAGAGGCCTTGGACGCACATTTCCATGGACTTTATTTCGGATCTCCCTGTCTCTCAAAAAATGTCCGTTATCTGGGTTGTGTGTGATCGCTTTTCTAAAATGGTTCATCTGGTACCCTTGCCTAAGTTGCCTTCCTCCTCTGAGTTGGTCCCTCTGTTTTTTCAGAATGTGGTTCGTTTGCATGGGATTCCTGAGAACATCGTTTCTGACAGGGGATCCCAGTTTGTGTCTAGATTTTGGCGGACTTTCTGTGCTAAGATGGGCATTGATTTGTCCTTTTCGTCTGCATTCCATCCTCAGACGAATGGCCAGACTGAACGAACTAATCAGACCTTGGAAACTTATTTAAGGTGTTTTGTTTCTGCTGATCAGGATGACTGGGTTACCTTTTTGCCGCTGGCCGAGTTTGCGCTTAATAATCGGGCTAGTTCTGCTACCTTGGTTTCTCCTTTCTTTTGTAATTCGGGGTTTCATCCTCGTTTTTCCTCTGGTCAGGTGGAACCTTCTGATTGTCCTGGAGTGGACATGGTGGTGGATAGGTTGCATCGGATTTGGAGTCATGTGGTGGACAATTTGAAGTTGTCCCAGGAGAAGGCTCAGCAGTTTGCTAATCGCCGTCGCCGCGTGGGTCCTCGACTTCTTGTTGGTGACTTGGTGTGGTTGTCTTCTCGTTTTGTTCCTATGAAGGTCTCTTCTCCTAAGTTCAAGCCTCGGTTCATCGGTCCCTATAGGATCTTGGAAATTCTTAACCCTGTGTCGTTTCGTTTGGATCTCCCGGCATCGTTTGCTATTCATAATGTGTTTCATCGGTCGTTGTTGCGGAAGTATGAGGTACCTGTTGTTCCTTCTCTTGAGCCTCCTGCTCCAGTGCTGGTGGAGGGAGAATTGGAGTATGTTGTGGAGAAGATCTTGGATTCTCGTGTTTCCAGACGGAAACTCCAGTATTTGGTCAAGTGGAAGGGTTATGGTCAGGAGGATAATTCTTGGGTGGTTGCCTCGGATGTTCATGCTGATGATTTGGTTCGCGCTTTTCATAGGGCTCATCCTGGTCGCCCTGGTGGTTCTCGTGAGGGTTCGGTGACCCCTCCTCAAGGGGGGGGTACTGTTGTGAGTTCTGTTTTTGGGCTCCCTCTGGTGGTTACTGATGGTACTGGGTGACTTGTCTTTCCTGGGTTTCTGGGTTCCACCTGTTCCATCAGCATATGGGAGTTTCCTATTTAACCTGGCTTTGCTGGCATTTCCTCGCCGGTTATCAATGTATCCAGTGTGTCTTGTTACCTCTGCTCCCTGCTCCTAGAACCTTCTGGACAAGCTAAGTTTGGATTTTCCTGTTTTGTGTTTTGCTTAATTTGGTTTTTAGTCCAGCCTGCAGATATGTGATTCTCTGCTGCTGGTTGCTCTAGTGGGCTGAAATTGCTTTTCATGTACCATGAGTTGGCACATGAGTTCAAGTAATTTCAGGATGGTTTTTTGAAGGGTTTTTCGCTGACCGCGCAGTTCACTTTTGTATCCTCTGCTATCTAGCTTTAATGGGCCTCATTTTGCTGAAACTGTTTTCATACTACGTATGTGCTTTCCTCTCATTTCACCGTCATTATATGTGGGGGGCTGCTATTTGCTGTGGGGTATTTCTCTGGAGGCAAGAGAGGTCTGTGTTTCTTCTGATAGGGGAAGTTAGATCTTCGGCTGGAGCGAGACGTCTAGGATCATCGTAGGCACGTTCCCCGGCTACTTTTATTTGTGTGTTAGGTTCAGGGTCGCGGTCAGCTCAGGTTCCATCGCCCTAGAGCTTGTTTGTATCTGTGCTTGTCCTTTTTGTGATCCCCTGCCATTGGGATCATGACAGGGGGCACAGTATGTCGCAGCACGGAGACGCCGCAGCACCCGGCGACGCTAATGCAGCTGAAAGACAGAGTGTCGATAGAGAGTCCGGTAGCGCAGCGGTGCAAGGAGTGGCGCCCATCATGCCGGTGCTGATGCCATATACCCCGGGTGGCCCATGGCTTCCAATGTATGAAGGTGAGCCTAATACCCTTGACGATTTCAGAGAAAAGATGATGGCCCATTTTGACATTTTCCCCGTGGGTGAAGTTCAGCGTGTTAGTCTCCTGATGATGCAGTTAAGTGGCCATGCTAAGCGAGAAGTCACAGCATGGGCAGCTGATCTGAAAGGCACTGTTGAATGCATATTTGCTGGATTAAAAGCTACATTTGAAACCACTGCCAGCAGCAAAGCTAAAGTACGATTCTTTAATTGCAAACAAAAAGTTAATGAGGGCGTGAGAAACTTTGCCTTAAACCTGCAGGAAGCCCTTAAATCACTTACACTGGCTGAACCCATTTTTAACACCAGAGCGGATAAACTGCTAAGAGATCAATTTATTGAGGGACTCTACACCCCTTCTCACCGGGGGCATGTGAGCATGCTTGTTTTTAAGAACCCTGAATTGACATTTGCCCAATTAAAGGAGAGCGCTATACGTCTCCAGCTGGCAGAGGCACCTCGGGATCAGGAGCCTGCGCAACCCATGGCAGAGGCTCCTCAACAACAGGGAGTGCCAGTGACATCAGCTATGTCCGGGGCCATTGCTAAGCCCCTGGGGCCCAGTACTAATGAGGCTCTTCAACAAAAGCTTGACTCTTTAACTGATGTTGCTGCTTCAATGGCTAAAACCATGCAGGAGATGAGAGGACCCAAGATGGAGTTGGCAAACCGTAGAGAAGATGTTCCATGGATGAGACCCCGGAGGTACCCGACATGGAGAGGACGACCCCGCGACCGCTACCAACTGGATGGACAGCCCATTTGCCGCCGTTGCCAGCAGCCAGGCCACTTTGCACGAGATTGTGATTTAAACGGGAATCCCCTGGGAATGCGGGCCGCTTCGCAGGAATGAACTTTCAAGGCCCAACACCCTGGCACGACAGGTACATCGGAGGACGACCCATTATTCCTATCGTGCTGGACGGAATGCCCCTCAATGCTTTGCTGGACACAGGTTCCCAGATTTCATCTATACCGTATATCCTTTATAAGAGGTACTGGGCTGATGCAGATATTGATAAAGGGCCCTCTGATGTTGAACTAGATATATGGGCCAGTAATGGTAAGTTGGTACCGAAACTAGGTTTCAGGGAGATGACCATAAAGATTGGTAAAGTAGAATTGAAGAAACAGGGTATAATTGTTGTTGATGTTGACCGGCGCAACTGTGAACCAACTGTATTGATAGGAATGAATGTGTTAGAGAACTGCTTTTCCGAAGTCATTTCTGTCTTACAGCAAATTGCTGAAACCGCCCAATCCTGCCAGCAGAGAGTTCTCCGGAGGGAAATAAAAGTATTGATGTTAAGGCAACAGGTAGAAGTTGCAGGTGGAGAAATCGGCAGTGTGAGGGTAAGTGATCCAACGTCTATTGTAATCCCACCAAAAACAGAAATGCTGGTATGGTGTAGAGCAACCAACCAGTGTACACCGACAACAGGCCCACTATACTCACAGCGCGAGGGATAGTCGAGGTACACCGAGGACGGGTGCCGGTACGACTTTTGAACTGTGGAGAGGAAGAGGTCACTTTGCCAAGGTATGCTACAGTGGCAAAGCTATATACTGTTGACAACAATGCCATCACATATATTAGCGATATTAGCGAAGGAAATGAAGATGTCGAGTCCATATGGGTCGAAATTCATGGAGGGAAAAATGGTAACAAAATTCTCATTGGGGTCTGTTACAAACCCCCAAATATAACAGAAACCATGGAAAGTCTACTTCTAAAGCAGATAGATGAAGCTGCAACCCATAATGAGGTCCTGGTTATGGGGGACTTTAACTACCCGGATATTAACTGGGAAACAGAAACCTGTGAAACCCATAAAGGCAACAGGTTTCTGCTAATAACCAAGAAAAATTATCTTTCACAATTGGTGCACAATCCAACCAGAGGAGGAGCACTTTTAGACCTAATACTATCTAATAGACCTGACAGAATAACAAATCTGCAGGTGGTCGGGCATCTAGGAAATAGCGACCACAATATTGTACAGTTTCACCTGTCTTTCACTAGGGGGACTTGTCAGGGAGTCACAAAAACACTGAACTTTAGGAAGGCAAAGTTTGACCAGCTTAGAGATGCCCTTAATCTGGTAGACTGGGACAATATCCTCAGAAATAAGAATACAGATAATAAATGGGAAATGTTTAAGAACATCCTAAATAGGCAGTGTAAGCGGTTTATACCTTGTGGGAATAAAAGGATTAGAAATAGGAAAAACCCAATGTGGCTAAACAAAGAAGTAAGACAGGCAATTAACAGTAAAAAGAAAGCATTTGCATTACTAAAGCAGGATGGCACCGCTGAAGCTCTAAAAAACTATAGGGAGAAAAATACTTTATCTAAAAAACTAATTAAAGCTGCCAAAAAGGAAACAGAGAAGCACATTGCTAAGGAGAGTAAAACTAATCCCAAACTGTTCTTCAACTATATCAATAGTAAAAGAATAAAAACTGAAAATGTAGGCCCCTTAAAAAATAGTGAGGAAAGAATGGTTGTAGATGACGAGGAAAAAGCTAACATATTAAACACCTTCTTCTCCACGGTATTCACGGTGGAAAATGAAATGCTAGGTGAAATCCCAAGAAACAATGAAAACCCTATATTAAGGGTCACCAATCTAACCCAAGAAGAGGTGCGAAACCGGCTAAATAAGATTAAAATAGATAAATCTCCGGGTCCGGATGGCATACACCCACGAGTACTAAGAGAACTAAGTAATGTAATAGATAAACCATTATTTCTTATTTTTAGGGACTCTATAGCGACAGGGTCTGTTCTGCCGGACTGGCGCATAGCAAATGTGGTGCCAATATTCAAAAAGGGCTCCAAAAGTGAACCTGGAAATTATAGGCCAGTAAGTCTAACCTCTATTGTTGGTAAAATATTTGAAGGGTTTCTGAGGGATGTTATTCTGGATTATCTCAATGAGAATAACTGTTTAACTCCATATCAGCATGGGTTTATGAGAAATCGCTCCTGTCAAACCAATCTAATCAGTTTTTATGAAGAGGTAAGCTATAGGCTGGACCACGGTGAGTCATTGGACGTGGTATATCTCGATTTTTCCAAAGCGTTTGATACCGTGCCGCACAAGAGGTTGGTACACAAAATGAGAATGCTTGGTCTGGGGGAAAATGTGTGTAAATGGGTTAGTAACTGGCTAAGTGATAGAAAGCAGAGGGTGGTTATAAATGGTATAGTCTCTAACTGGGTCGCTGTGACCAGTGGGGTACCGCAGGGGTCAGTATTGGGACCTGTTCTCTTCAACATATTCATTAATGATCTGGTAGAAGGTTTACACAGTAAAATATCGATATTTGCAGATGATACAAAACTATGTAAAGCAGTTAATACAAGAGAAGATAGTATTCTGCTACAGATGGATCTGGATAAGTTGGAAACTTGGGCTGAAAGGTGGCAGATGAGGTTTAACAATGATAAATGTAAGGTTATACACATGGGAAGAAGGAATCAATATCACCATTACACACTGAATGGGAAACCACTGGGTAAATCTGACAGGGAGAAGGACTTGGGGATCCTAGTTAATGATAAACTTACCTGGAGCAGCCAGTGCCAGGCAGCAGCTGCCAAGGCAACCAGGATCATGGGGTGCATTAAAAGAGGTCTGGATACACATGATGAGAGCATTATACTGCCTCTGTACAAATCCCTAGTTAGACCGCACATGGAGTACTGTGTCCAGTTTTGGGCACCGGTGCTCAGGAAGGATATAATGGAACTAGAGAGAGTACAAAGGAGGGCAACAAAATTAATAAAGGGGATGGGAGAACTACAATACCCAGATAGATTAGCGAAATTAGGATTATTTAGTCTAGAAAAAAGACGACTGAGGGGCGATCTAATAACCATGTATAAGTATATAAGGGGACAATACAAATATCTCGCTGAGGATCTGTTTATACCAAGGAAGGTGACGGGCACAAGGGGGCATTCTTTGCGTCTGGAGGAGAGAAGGTTTTTCCACCAACATAGAAGAGGATTCTTTACTGTTAGGGCAGTGAGAATCTGGAATTGCTTGCCTGAGGAGGTGGTGATGGCGAACTCAGTCGAGGGGTTCAAGAGAGGCCTGGATGTCTTCCTGGAGCAGAACAATATTGTATCATACAATTATTAGGTTCTGTAGAAGGACGTAGATCTGGGGATTTATTATGATGGAATATAGGCTGAACTGGATGGACAAATGTCTTTTTTCGGCCTTACTAACTATGTTACTATGTTACTATGTTACAACCATTGAGCCCTTAGAACCAACCTGTCAGGTGGAAGGCAATGGCTCAGATGGAGAAATGGAGGATTGGTGCCAACAGCTACACGTGGGCATAAATTCAACACCTACCCATCAAAAACAAGGGGTGTATAGGCTAGTGACGGAATATGAACAAGTCTTCAGTAAACACCCATTGGACTTCGGACGGATAGAAGGGGTAGAGCACACAATCCCCACCGGTGACCATCCCCCAATAAAAGAAAGATATAGACCCATACCGCCCGCTCACTATCAATGTGCAAAAGATATGCTGAGGGAGATGAAACAGGCCGGGGTAATAAGAGACAGCTGTAGCCCCTGGGCGGCCCCTCTAGTGATTGTCAAAAAAAGACGGAACCATGAGAATGTGCGTAGACTACCGGCAGATTAATAACATCACCCATAAAGACGCCTACCCCATGCCTAGGATAGAAGAGTCCTTGACCGCTTTGAAATCTGCTAATTATTTTTCCACCTTAGACTTAACAAGCGGGTATTGGCAAGTCCCTGTGGCTGAGAGAGATAAGGAAAAGACGGCATTCACCACACCAATGGGTCTAAGTGAATTTAATCGCATGCCGTTCGGACTCTGCAATGCATCCGGTACCATCCAGCGGCTGATGGAATGCTGCCTCGGACACAAGAACTTCGAGACCGTCCTCCTGTACCTAGATGATGTGATCGTCTACTCAAAGACTTATGAACAACACTTAAAAGACCTGGCAGAAGTGTTCGAAGCCTTATCCAGGTATGGCATGAAAATCAAGCCATCCAAATGTCACCTTCTCAAGCCAAAGGTACAGTACCTGGGACACATTGAGAGTTCGGAGGGAGTAGCACCGGATCCCGAGAAAATAACCGCCATAAGGGATTGGCCGAGACCTACCAGCGCAAAAGAAGTGAGGCAATTCCTGGGATTGGTGGGTTACTATCGCAGATTTATAAAAGGATTTACCAAGTTGGCAGCACCATTGCAAGACGCCTTGGTAGGGCAGACGAAGAAACCTTCAAACCGAAACCCTCCTTTCCAGTGGAACGACGAAAGGGAAGACTCCTTTGAACAACTAAAGAAGGCACTAACCGGAGAGGAGGTTCTGGCATACCCAGATTGCCATCAGCCTTTCATCCTCTACACCGATGCCAGCAATGTGGGACTAGGAGCGGTGCTGTCACAAAAGCAAGAAGGTCAGGAGAAAGTCATCGCCTTTGCAAGTAGAAAGCTCCGGCCTACTGAAAGAAATCCAGAAAATTATAGCTCCTTCAAATTGGAACTACTGGCAGTAGTTTGGGCTGTGACTGAACGTTTCAAACACTATCTGGCCGCTGCAGAATTTATTGTCTATACTGACAACAATCCGTTGACCCACCTGGACACAGCCAAATTAGGTGCATTAGAACAGCGATGGATAGCCCGGTTATCTAATTACAACTTCAAGATCAAGTATCGAGCAGGTCGCAAGAATGGAAATGCCGATGCCCTATCCCGGATGCCACACTTGAGAGATGTAGAAGAAGAAACGGGGGAGCTTGAAGAAATTGAACTACCAGCCTTCCATCATCCCAAGGCGAAACATCATCAGTCAAGTACCTATCAGAAACAACAAGAGGTGAATTTTAATCCGTTAGCACACCATAGATGGGCTGACACCCAAGACAGCAATCCGGCTGTGAAGTTGGTGAAGGAACTGTTAACTGAGCAAAGTGCATATCCCGATGAGGATGCCCCAGAAGAGACGCATCAACTCTGGAAAGAGAGAGGCAAAATGTTCCTGTATCAAGGGAAGCTCTGTAGAAGGTACACCAATCCGAAAACACATGAATTGGTTTGGCAGATTATCGTGCCTAAACAAGATGTGAAGATGGTCCTCGAAGCTTACCATAATGGTGCTGGTCACATCGGTTGGAAAAAGTTAGAAGTACTTCTAAGAGAAAGATTTTATTGGGTCGGGATGAGAAAATCAATCGAACAGTGGTGCAGAAATTGTGGCCCGTGCAACCTCAGAAGAAACGATCAAAAGAACCAAAGCGCACCACTGCAGCCCATAATCACCAAACAACCACTTGAACTTGTAGCCATAGACCACGTGAAGTTAATACCAAGCCGGTCCGGCTATGTCTATGCCTTGACCATCGTGGACCATTATTCACGCTTCTTGGTAGTAGTACCCGTAAAAGATCTGACAGCAAAAACAGCAGCCAAAGCGTTCCAAACTTACTTTTGTAGACCCCATGGATATCCGGAACAGGTTCTCACCGACCAAGGTACAGCCTTTGAATCAGAGATCTTCAGAGAATTCTGTAATATGTATGGTTGCAAAAAGATCCGGACGACGGCCTATCATCCACAAACAAACGGCTTATGCGAGAAGATGAACCATATTGTAATAGACCTACTAAAGACTTTACCTGAGACAGAAAGGAATCAATGGCCAGAGAAATTGCCTGACTTGGTGGATCTGTATAATCATGTCCCGGTGAGCTCCACCAACTGCACCCCAGCTTACCTTATGCGTGCAAGACCCGGCCAATTACCAATCGATCTAGAAATGGGAATTCTGAAACCAGACGCAGAAGTTCAAGACTCCAATTGGGATATCATACGGCAAAAGCAGTATCACCAAGTGTAAGAGAGTGTGGAAAGAAGCCTTCAGCAAACTAGAGAAAGACAAGAGCGAACTTTCAACCAGAATGCTCTAGCGACCCCATTAAGACCGGGTGACCAAGTGCTCAAGAGAAATCGTCGAACCAATAAACTGGACAATCAGTGGGAAGCCGTACCCTACACAGTTTTACCAACAAGAGTGGATAATCCTAAAGTATGTCTCATTAGCAAAAACGGAGGCTTAACATCTGTACTAGTGTCAAGAGACAATCATAAATTATGTCCGGAAGCATTGAAAGAGCCAGATGTTGTCCAGCCAGAACCAGAAGTTATTCAACCCATACAGGTTCAACCAGTAAAGGAAAAAGAAGAGGAAGTGTATCACACCTGTATAGGAGACTTTCCCAAAACCCTATTAACATACCATGGTGCAGTAGTGGTTCCCATGGTGGCCTTTTATCCAACACCGAACCCAATACCAGAAGTCCCAAGACAGGAAGAGGCTGACCCCGTACTACAGGAGGTTCCAGGCCAGGAAGAACAGATTCCTGAAAAGAGTAATCCCATTCACGGTGGACTTGTCAACTCCATAGTTATGGAATTATCTTTAGCAGAGCGGGCAGATACTACATCCGCAGTAGACAGTAGTACTCCACATGAAGAGATACCGCTATTACGTAGATCACAGCGTAGTACCCAGGGTCAATTACCGGCCAGGTATGCAGATTACCAACTATAAAGCTCATAATGTGAATTGTATATATGTTATGCCGTATATAGTTAAACAGAAAATGTAGTATAGTCATTGTTATCATTCTGCAACGTTTAAGCCCAGTACCTACAGAGACTTGTCTGTATGAACTTCTTGCATATTCTTGAACTTGTTATCAGCCCGGAGGCACTAAATCAAAGCTCCGGAAAGACTGCTTTTTGAACTTTGCTTTTTGCTCTTTTTGAACTTTCTTTAGACTTTATATTGACAACTTCGTTGGAAAAATGGAACTAAATTCCTGGATACAAAGTGCAGTGCCTTTCCTAGTACCTTCAAGGATAGGACTGTATTAATGGACGCTATTTGAAGTGACTTTTTACAGAACTCTATTTTTGTTTCCTTGAGTGGTTTTTGTAACTTTTCATTTTTAAGACTCTGTACATATTAATTGTTATTTCAAAATGTTATCGTCCCACAGTCCCGGAGTACTGTTCTTAACTAAGGGGGAATGTGGCACCCCTAGGGGTATTTGCCACAAAAATAGTTACTGACAGTAAATACAAATACTAAAATAGCAAGACTGCACTACCACCTCCGGCCAGAAGGGGGAGCTCCAGAGACTCCCCTTGATCCATTCTGGTCTGAGAGAGGAAATGGCAGTTGGGCTAAGGAGCTGAAAGTGAGAGGTCATACAACTGAATTTCTAACAGCCCTATGACGGTTTCCAGGCCCAAATCACCGGCCTGAGGAGAAAAGGGACATTGTGAGAACCGGGTAGCATTAATCACTACCCAGAACAGGCGCAAAGACGGATACCGGATCTGTGGCTGTATTCATTATATATAATACAGCAACCGGAAAAACGTGAGGTGATATCAGCTTCACTAGCGCCGGACGCAGCAACAGACACAGAGTTCAGCGGTACTCCCGGAGGGGGTAAGCTGATAAAAGGAATCGGGTTGCCCGTCGAACCAGGACCCGGAGGGGACAGATTGGGCCGGCAGCCAGTTCACATACAGCAGCAGGGCCACACAGAAATTGCGTACAATAAGAGGCGAAGACTCCGGCAGGGTCAAAGTAACTCAGAGTTCCCATACAGACTCCGGTGACAGGACTGGTTGTAAATCCCTTTATGTTAAAGTAAACTGGTTAAACGTTTCAGTGCCTCAGTCTTTCATTTGGACAATAGCCAATATCCAGGATCGGGATCATCGCCGCTGGGAGAACCTGCTGCTGATCAAGTAAGTGCCTGCTCCCTCACGATACCCCTTACACTGTGCATTGCCTGAGGCTACAGCACCGGGTCAAGCCACCCGTGACATCCCCCTTAAGAGACAGACCCCATTGGTCCGGTGCTGGGTATCCCGGTCTCCTGGGCGTCACACTATCCTATCTTTTATTTGGCAATGATGTCCGCAAAAGGAGAAGGTTAGTACAAGCAGCATAACAAGGACACTCTTATTGCCCTTTGATGGTTGATGCAGATTGACGTCACGGGCAAAAACAATACTCATCTGGTCATGGCTCTGGTGTAACAGGAAATCACCCAGCAGACGCAGAAGCCGGCCCAAGCAAAGATGGGGCTGCAGCAGAGGTCCAACCACTGAATGCCGGCCCTTCTAGCAGCCAGGGTGAATTGGACACCAACCTGCTGGTTGCCTTGCAAGAATTCCTCGCTGATGGCTGTGAGGGATGGCTGTGTCTGATCCAGCATTACCAAAAGAAAGTGGAAAAGCATGAGGTGGAGAGAGCCGAGCGCCGAGCTGAGGCAGAGAGGGCCAAGCGGCAAGCAGATCAGCAGCACTAGCTGGAGTTAGCCCGACTCCAAATTTAGAGGTTGTCCCAGTTCAGTGGCGAACCCAACAACCCTCAGAACCCTAAACCCCGGCCAGAGCACTTTCCTGTGATGGAAAATGACAGGAACTTGGACACTTTTCTGCGAGCCTTTTAGAAAGCTTGCAGACAGTACCGGCTGCCTGGAGACCATCGGGCTCAATACCTGACCACAGGACTAAGAGGCAAAGCTCAGGAGGCATTTGCTGCTCTCCCTCCAGAACAAGATGGTGACTATGATGCCATCAAGCAGGCCCTGATAACAAAGTACCAGCTTACACCTGAGGTTTACTGTAGAAAGTTCCGGAACCTCCAATGTGGCCCACACTACAGTTACAGCGATGTTGCTCATGGACTCGGGACCCACAGTGGACTCAAGGACTGTCAGTGACCACCTTTGCACAGCTGCGGGACCTGATGATCAAAGACCAGTACTTACATCTTTGCCCAGCTGAGGTGTGACAGTTTGTGATGGGCCGAGAGCCCAAAGACGTAACTAAAGCAGCGCAGATTGCCGATGCCTATGAGGGCAACCGTAAATCGGAAGTGCAGAAGCCAGTCATCACCAGCTGGAGAGTGGGTAAGCCTGAAACCAATGCTAGTGCGCTTGCCAGCCAACACAACAGAGGCTCTGTCCTCATTGCCAACAGCACCAGGCCTACCACCGACCACCAGTGTTTTCTTTGGAAACGGACTGGTCATATCAGTGCCTACTGTCAAGAGAAGCATAAGAACCCCCCAACCAAGGCCCCTGGGCATAATGCAGCAATTCTTTTGGTGGGTGGGGCTGTTGGGAGGGTGTGTGACAACGTGCAGCACGTCACCATGGGCGTCACGTTGCTGCAGGCCTCAAGTACACCGGGGCTGATTGGACCCTCATCCAACCCAAACTGGTGGCCCCTGACAAGATAATTCCTGAGAAAACCCTGACTGTCACCGGGATTGGGGGCATCCACTGTCCCCTGCCAATGGCCCAGGAGTATATAGATTGGGGTTCCGGGAGCGGGGTGAAGGAAGTGGGGCTGTCCGATAACTTGCCCCCTGATGTTTTATTGGGGACTGATTTGGGGAGAATGGTTGCATACTATATCCCTGACTCTCCTCCCCGATTGAATGCTGATGATAACCATGGGAAATTGCATGCGTTACCTGACAATGCGTTACCGGTTAATGATGTACTTAATGATTTTTCAGAAAATACCGAGGGTAATATTGAGGATGCTAATGATGAAACTTTGCATGTTTTACCTGATAACCATTTATTTCCTAGGACTGATGTGTTCACAGGTGCAGGAGTGCTCAGCCTTGTCACTCCGCGGGGTGGGATAGATGAGGAACCCCTAACAGGACCAAGCAATGGTGCTCAGGAAAATGGGGAGATGCATGGGAACCATGAGGAAGGTGATGCCATGCAACTGATCAGTGCCACAGAGGAAGGTAACTGCCCCATAAGTAGCACTGCTCCTGAAATGTTGGAGGTGGATGGGGAGGTAGCACCCATAGCAGTGTCGGCTGAAGGGTCTGTGAAATTCCCCGGGGAGACAGCCTACGTAGCTGCTGTCACCCGCAGTCAGAGTGCCTGGAATGCAGATAACGTTCTGCCTTCTGGACCCTCCTCAGTCACAGGTGTGATTGAACCAGAGATGGACCCAGAGCATGTCCCAGAGGGTTCCCATGGGGAAGGGACCCGGACGTCGCTTCTGGCTTCCCCTAGCTTCCCCAGGAGTTCCAGGCCGCTCTGCGCTCAGATGCGAGCCTAGAGAATATGAGGCAACTTGATGAGATGCCCACCTCCGTGACTAATAAGGAGAGGGTGTTCTGGGAACGAGGGAGGTTGTACTGGGAGACAGTGCCCAGAAAATCGCAAAAGGAGTGGTTGAGGGAAAGACAGTTGGTCATCCCATACCAATTCAGGGAGGAGTTGTTGCAGATGAGATCCCGCTCGCTGGACACTTGGGGATCAACAAAACTAAGGACCAGCTGTGTCAACACTTCTATTGGCCTAAGATGGGGACAGATGTGTCAAACTACTGCAGTTCCTGCATCACCTGCCAAAGAGTGGTGAAGGCAGGGCCTGCTCCTAAGTTCAGTTTGGAATAATCCTTTTTAAAGTAGCAGATATTTTTCTCTACAATCCCTCAACATGGCCAGAAAAAAAAAAGTATCAATATAAATTGTCAGGCAAAACTATACAGGAAAAATTTAGAAGAGGTCCCAGCACTAGAGATGAGCAAATATATTATTGCATTGCATTGAATTCTACTCAAATGTTACAAAAATTCACATTTACCAAATTCTGATTTTTTATAATTCGGTTCTGCGTGGATTCTGGAAAATGGTAACTACAGTAAAAGGTCAACAACAGGTTAACAAATAAAATATATATATTATACTCACCTTACCACTCAATTCTCCAATGCTTCCGCTGCTCAACATCACCTGTCCAGTCCTTGTCCCATATTCTGGTTGCCGCCACGCAATGTCACGGCGCACATTATGACATCATGAAGTTGTGTTTTGCATTCTTGTCTAGAATTTTCCTGGGGCTTATCAAAGTTATAAATCCCAGCCTAATGTGAGATATTCGTGGGTTTCAGAAGTCATAGGGATGATAAGAAATGTGGCATGGACTGAAGAGTGATAGTGATTAGTAGAGGGGCCGGAGAGGTGAGGAGTAACATGAAGATTTTGACCTCAGAGCATAATAAAGGACATTACATTTGCAGAGATTAGCTTCTCTTTGAATCGAATTTGAGGTCAGACAGATGAGGTGTAAGATTAGTATAGATACCCCTAAATATAATAAGGGACATTGAATTTGCAGAGATTAACTTCTCTGTGAATGAAATTTCCTTGGGAAATCCATAGAAACAGGCATATTTATTCTGGCCTGATCCGTTCTTCTTTACACAGTACTATAACAGTGCTGCTTTTATTAATACTGGAAATGATGACATTTCAGAGATCAGACCCCAAAAATATCGTTTTATTCTTCTTTCTGTCTTAAATATAGACTTCTATAGTTACATTCATCAGAATTTAGTAATCCACAAAGCTCCATAGCCAAAATACTCTATTTTTCTTAGCTATTTTGCATTTTTTCTTTGGGAGCATCCCGTTCTAGTTTTTGCATTTTAACTAGAAATCATTTTGAAGGTCAAAGATTAAAAGTTAAACAAAATAGAGAATCTCTAAGCTTAAAAATCAACCTTCCAATTCCAAACAATAGTTCTAGCATGTTAGCGTTGTGAGGAATAATTAGATGCTGAATGCAAAAACACCAAGAAGAAAGCAGCACATCTCTAAGCCCTTCTGTTTCTTGAAGTGAAAACTCATTTTAAGAAGATTATGGTGAATATATTATAAGACGGGCACAAACAATGCGCCCATTGTTATCCTAAGCATCACAGTTTGGTTCCTTGGAAACAATTGTCTCGTTTCAAAACATTATTCATTATTTCAAGCATTTATTCAATTGAAAATTTGTATTGTATTTACTAATTGTTGGTTTTTCAAGATAACTATTTATGTCTATAAATTTGAGTTTGAGGATACATGCATATTTTCTATAGTTGAGTTTTAAAGTGAATATACTTTTTTTTTTAACAGTATAGGATCCCAAATTCCTGACCAAGCACATTTTTGGGTTTTGTCATACATGTACTTTTATTGGTTCTAAAATGGTCTTGTTCAAGTTTTCTAATAATTCTTGTTTCTTTTATTTGCAGCATATGGTGTTTAATTTTTATGACATTCATATATTATTTATTAATAATATTGGGGTAAAATGTAAAAGAAAAATAGAAAATACATGTTAATTTTATTTTTTTTTTTATTATATTTATGACCATACAGGACTGATCGAAAACATGAACGACCATGTCGCCGCTTCAAATCCTCTTGTAATAATAGTAATTTGAATATAATAAATTGTTGGTGTCTGCAATTGACAAAGGAATTATTCTATGATTGGGTTTTATGTGCTAATTATGGGCTAATCACTTTATCATGCCCCGTGTAATGTATGCAATGTGTTTGGCATGTGATATGGAGCATAATGTGTGCTCCAGTCACGTAACCCAGGCTCTAGGAAGTTAGGGTGTCACATTCAGCTGGTACCGTCTCTAAATTCCTGAGCGTTAGTGTGTATTGAGTGGAACGCATTAGCGCTCCACTTACCGGAAGTATTACGGCACTATGCATCATCACGCGTCACTTCCGGGTCTTACGCTGTTAATGATGGTGGCGAGAAGAATAAGAAGCGGTGGATGGTAAGACATGTGCAGCCCGTCATTGTAAGTGGTCACGTCGAGATGCAGCATACTATAGCTGCCTCGTGGTTAGGAGTCGAGTTCCCACCGCTGCACAGGGGGAATCTCAAACCATGTCTGCTGCGGCCTCTCATTCTGCATCAGCTGCAGTGGAGCCTGCTCAGCGGAGACGTCGGTCCCAGCATCTTGCTCAGTCCCACTCTTTGCAAAGGGTTACTGCTGCTTTCCCTGCTTCTGCCATTGAAACCAGTGCTGGGCAGCGGCGAGCAGACGCTTTTGGGACTGAGTCCTGCTTTTACCCTTCCCATTGGAGATCGAGGGTCACATGCTCAGATACTGCAGCAGACCCCATTGGTCCTCCAGGAAGGTCCTGAAGGTGCTCAAATTCTGTGGCAGCCTCCCATTGGTCCTTCTGGGAAGGACCTGTACATACTGCAGCTATAAAAGGTTTGCATGGCCGCACGGCACGTGTGTGTTGATGAGTGCAAGTTGTTCCTTAAAAACCCATCCCTTGTGTATGACTGCTCACATAAGGTGTATGGCTGTTATCTAGCACTTGGCTGAACTCACAGCGTTAACACACAAAACAGCGTTTACTGCTGTGACCGCCAGTATGGTGCCTTGCGCAATTAGAGCGCTTCTTTAGCCCAAGTCTGGGTGGTTAGTGGCGTCTGCCAGTATAGCACAGCTCGCACTCTCGTGCTATTTAATTATTAGTTTTGGTACTGCGGCCCTGTAACACAACAGGGTTCGCTTCTTTCACACAGGGTGAAGCTAACCCATGTGTATCCTCATTGTACCGCCATGTAGTCTGTCATTGCTTAGCAACAGGTACCATCTCTGCACGGTGGACCCCGGGCTGCGAACACACCTTATTCCTTTTCTCTAATTATTTGGTGCGTTCCGCTAGCCCTAACACTCATACTATGAGAAGCCCTACTCCTTCCTCTGATGAACCCGGTTGTTTTGTCATAGGGGGAAACGCATCAGGATGGGCAACAAAACGGATGAGTACATCCTCATTTTCTTTTTGACCATTAGGAAGATGCAAAGTAACCTTCTGTATTAATGTCTTTATGTAAAATTGGAGGAGCATTTAATATGGGAATATTAATATTGCCCTGATGATGTATTGATATATTATGATTTCCCTATTTTTTCTGTACCGATATATATATGACTAAAGTAATTAGGTATATAAAGGGAATATTATTGAAACTATAAGTGTAATACACTGCCAGTTATTATAACCAGAATTAATATCGCAAATGTTTAAGACTTATTTTTGTCTCTGATATTAGACACATACTGTGCCTCCTGTGTATACAGTATAGACCAAAAGTTTGGATACATCTTCTCATCTAAAGATTGTTCTGTATTTTAATAACTATGAAAATTGTACATTCACACTGAAGGCATCAAAACTATGAATTAACACATGTGGAATTATATAATTAACAAAAAAGTGTGAAACAACTGAAATTATGTCTTATATGCCAGGTTCTTCAAAGTTTGATGACTGCTTTGCACACTCTTGGCATTCTCTTGATATGCTTCAAGAGGTAGTCACCGGGAATGGTTTTAACTTCTCAGGTGTGCCTTGTCAGGTTTAATAAGTAGGATTTCTTGCCTTTTAAATGGTGTTGGGACCATCAGTTGTGTTGTGCAGAAGTCTGGTGGAAACACAGCTGATAGTCCTACTGAATAGAATGTTAGAATTTGTATTATGGCAAGAAAAAAGCAGCTAAGTAAAGAAAAACGAATGGCCATCATAACTTTAAGAAATGAAGGTGAGCCAGTCTGAAAAATTGGGCAAACTTTGAAAGTGTCCCCAAGTGCAGTGGCAAAAACCATCAAGCGCTACAAAGAAACTAGCTCACATGAGGACCGCCCCAGGAAAGGAAGACACAGAGTCACCTCTGCATCTGAGGATACGTTTAAACGTTTATCCGAGTCACCAGCCTCAGAAAACGCAGGTTAACAGCAGCTCAGACTAGAAACCAGGTCAATGCCAAACAGAGTTCTATCAGCAGACACATCTCTACAACAACTGTTAAGAGGAGACTTTGTGCAGCTGGCCTTCATGGTAAAATAACTGCTAGGAAACCACTGTTAAGGAAAGGCAACAAGCAGAAGAGACATGTTCGGCATAAAGAACACAAGGAATGGACATTAGACCAGTGGAAATCTGTGCTTTTGTCTGATGAATCCAAATTTGAGATCTTTTGTTCCAACCACCGTGTTTTTGTGCGACGCATAAAAGGTGAACGGATGGACTCTACATGCCTGGTTCCCACCGTGAAGCATGGATGAGGAGGTGTGATGGTGTGGGGGTGCTTTACTGGTGACACTGTTGGGGATTTATTCAAAATTGAAGGCAAACTGAACCAGCATGGCTACCACAGCATCTTGCAGCGGCATGCTATTCCATCCGGTTTGTGTTTAGTTGGACCATCATTTATTTTTCAACAGGACAATGACCACAAACACACCTCCGGGATGTGTAAGGGCTATTTGACCAAGAAGGAGAGTGATGGGGTGCTACGCCAGATGACCTGGCTTCCACAGTCACCAGACCTGAACCCAATCAAGATGGTTTGAGGTGAGCTGGACCGCAGAGTGAAGGCAAAAGGGCCAACAAGTGCTAAGCATCTCTGGGCACTCCTTCAAGAATGTTGCAAGACCATTCCCGGTGAATACCTCATGAAGCTCATTAAGAGAATGCCAAGAGTGTGCAAAGCAGTTATCAAAGCAAAAGGTGGCTACTTTGAAGAACCTGGCATATAAGACATAATTTCATTTGTTTCACACTTTTTTGCTAAGTATATAATTCCACATGTGTTAATTCATAGTTTTGATGCCTTCAATGTGAATGTACAATTTTCATAGTCATGAAAATACAGAAAAATCTTTAAATGAGAAGGTGTGTCCAAACTTTTGGTCTGTACTATACAGTAGTAGGGTTGAAAAGATTCAAAGATCATTGTGGAAATTGACCTACATAAAGACTTAAGCAGTTTTATCTAGCACCTTATAAGCACAATTACACTTTAGATAAGGTTTGGTGTGGTGGTAGTTTCCTTTGTTAAGTTCCTTTTAGGGTTAAAAGGGAGAGCCATCGACGAATGGGGGCACCATGTTGAATTTAGGGTGCCAACCTCGGCTGTGAGGTAGGGTGAATAAGGGAAAGATCACCCCCACCATATTAGTTTCTATCCTTTTTAGTATTGCTAATTGTTAAGATAGATTAAGGTGTTATTGTCTCCTGACCCTATTATATGGGTAATTTTACTCAAAAATATTAAAAGTTAAATTTTAGGGGTATTTTTTATACTCTTGTGGTTATAATTTAAATAAATACCCCACATATACAGTTTATTTTGGTGAAAGCTCTGGTGATGTGTCAGATTAGTCCACGAGCCAGGTCCTGTCTGACTGGACATGAGCTGATCATACGAAAGGGCAGCAGAGGCACACGTGAGCACGCTAGTATAAATCTCTTTACATGTGTGTATGGGACTTTGTACCAGTGTTGTCATTTCCAGCATGTGCTCAGGGTCGGCGGAAAGCCGTTAGAATTCCGGTTCTCCGGAGAGGAGTTTTTCTGTATGAATTCAGGGCTGTTGTTTAGCCATTAGAATTCTGGCACCTCCGGAGAGGTGTTGGTTGAGTGCAATTGCTGACTGTGTGACCACTGGCTGCCTTCTACCCTGCTAGCGGGTTACGTTCCCTTGTGAGGTTAACAGGGGTCGTGTTTAGTGTCATACCCGCTCTATTACTGTGTGCAAGTGACACAGCTCTACTGCAGATCATCTATTCTGTTACTGTGTGCAAGTGACACAGCTCTATCCTAGATCATCTATTCCATTACTGTGTATGAGTGACACAGCTCTATTGCAGAGCATCTATTTCATTCATGTGTATGAGTGACACAGCTCTATAGCAGAGCATCTGCTTTCTTTCTGCTTGCATGTTCTTTTCATGTGCTGTTCACTGAGCGGCATTTAACTCTGTGTGCGCAAGCAATTGCTCACTGTGTCTTCTGTCATGGCTCACACTAGCTGCAGCTTAATACCTCTGCACGGTGGACTCCTGGTTGCGATTGCACTTCTCTATTAAATTTATTTAGTGCAATCCACCAACCCTAACACAGTGTCTCTTTTTCTTCTTAATTATGTTTTATTTGTTTAGCTTCTTTCTTTTATTTATTTTTTCCTTTATTTCACACATTTTGTCAACCATAAGATCCTAAAACACCTTTAGAGGGCATTTTAATGTATTAATAATTTATTTTCATATCTAATATCTCCTGTAGCTAGGTAAGGTATATAAGCTCAAGTTGCAAAGGAAACATAACTTCCTGGCTGCATAGCGGAGCTGACTGGGTCTCTTAGGTCCCAGGAGCTCCTGTTTCCTCTTTTATACCCAGCGACCACATGATCAATGGGTCCAGGGAAGGAAGAGTTGCTAGTGCTTGCTAATTTTTATACACATGCACTGGTTCAGTTCTCTGCATACAAAGATTGAGAAGGTAAACATGGTATCAAACCATATTTAGCTTTTCTTTGGGGAGTCTTGGGGTATCTGACATAAATACATAGAAAAAAAAACCTGACCTGCACCTCCTAAGTGTGAACAGGTGCAAGCTGTTATAGTTGCATTATATAAAGAAAACACAGCAGCACTCTATATGAGCCAAGATATATGCAAACACTAAAAGCATTGAATCTGAACTGTGTTATTACTCAGTAAGATGTACTTACAAAAATTAAGGTTCCTATATTAGCCAATTCGGGTATGCCCATCAACCACTGCAAGGAGACCTCCCTCTCATTGGTCCCTGTTCTACAGACCTTACCTCTCTTGAGCTATCAGCCTACAGTTAAATGGACAAACATGTCTCTCCTGGGCTATGATCTGACAATTCAAATGGGTAAGTAGAACTGATGAAAATCACTTTCTGGCCAATGGGAAGAGTGCAGAGTCAGGCTGGAGGCAGTCACTCCTCCAATAGTAATACCAACACCTCCTAAGTGTGAACAGCTGCCAGCTGCAATAGCTGCATTATATAGAAAAAGAAAACACAGCAGCTCTCTATATAAGTCAAGATTTATGCAAACACTGAAAACATTGAATTTAAACTGTGTTATTACTCACTGAGATCTACTTACAAAAATGAAGGTTCTTGATACATAAATTGGCGAATTCATGTATGTCCCCCAACCACGGCAAGGTGACCACCCTCTGATGGGTCCCTGTTCTACTGTGCACACCTCTCGAGCTATCAGTTTACATAAATATAGATATATACAGATATGTACTGTACATGCAGATGTGAAAAAGGTCCAGAATAGAAGGAATTCTTTGAAATATAGAAATTTTAATTAAAGATGATCAAATCTTGTGAAATTTGAATTCATCGGCTTTAACAATTTTTCCCAAAGATTTTGATACTCAAAACTGCAAAGCTTCTAATAGTCATGAAGACAGATATGTAACACTCAAATGTGTCCTAGACCTATATTGAACCTCTTTTCAAATGTTTACAGCAAATGGCACCTAACTAGTGTCCCAGTGACCTCAACCTAACCAGCTAAATGAAAATGGATGTTAAATAGTGGTTAACAAAAGGTTATGTAACAACACACAGCAGGGTCAGAGTTGGTAGGATGTTTAAACTGTAGAAATTATCCAAAATATTCCCTTTTGAAGGGGCAGATGCTTTCCTTACTTGTGTTAATACGCAGGTGGTGAAACTGGAAGAATCAAAGGCTTTTTAATACAGGGAAATAAATATCACTGTTTAGGGAGATTCTAGAGCTTTTTGCTTAGTAAACTGAAGAAGTGAAAGCTTTTATATAAGGCACCCAAAACATATCCATTCATTTAGGGAGCAAAAACGGGCATGTCTGCAGCATTTTTCAAAGCAATGAATTAATGAATTTTCAAAAAGTTCCAGCCCTGTGCTGATGAGGGCCTAAAGCCCGAAACACGTGTCCACAGGTAGGAATTGGTTGGCTGTGTAAATTTAGAAACTAATCCGCAGCATTGCACGCTTGGCGGTTCCAAGCGCTGTGGATTAGACTGGGGTGGAAAGAGATGATTTGCATAGCTCCGCCTACTGCAAAGGATTCTGGGTAAACCTGCTATTCTTTGTATTATGCTGCTTGCAAGTACTTTCCGTTTCAGGAAAGCATTCACTATGTATTTCCTTTAAGTAGAGGGCTTTTCGGTCTCTTTCGTCCCGCTACATTTAGCCCAACTTGGGTCTCTCCCTAAGGTGGCTAGCATGTGTGTATCGCAAACAGTAGTTAAAAATGATCCCTCTTTGGCATCAATAATTTTGTAAACAATTGGAAAGACTTTATCAAACCTTCCAAAAATCCAATTTTTAAGGGAGCTAGAACATCCTAGCTGTTTTCAAAGTGAAGATAGAAGGCTTGATGTAAACGTGTCGTTTAAAAATTAGCTCTATTTTATTACCTACTAGCTGAAGAGCCCGGCGTTGCCTGGGCATAGTAAATATCTGTGGTTAGTTATAGCACCTCACTTCTCTTATTTTCCCATCACGCCTCTCATTTTCCCCTCACATCTCTCATTTTCCCCCTCACTCCTCTTATTTTCCCCCTCACTTCTCCCATTCCCCCTAACACTTGTCATTTAGACCTCACATCTGTCATTTTCCGATCACTCCACTATCATCCACTATCACTCCTCTCATTTTGCACTCACACCTTTTCATTTTCACCTCACACCTCTCATTTTCCCCTCAGTATATACATGTTTGTCATCTCCCTTATTCATAGTATTATGTATAGCATACATATAGTATGTCATTTCCTGTATATAGTATATACCTGTATGTCATCCCCCTGTAAATAGTATATACCTGCTGTATGTCATCACCTCCTGTCTATTGTATATACCTATGTGTCATCTCCTCCTGTATATAGTATATACCTGTATGTCATCTCTTCTGTATATACTATATACCTGTATGTCATCTCCTCCTATATATAGTATATACCTGTATGTCATCTCCTGTATATAGTATATACCTGTATGTCATCTCCCCTGTATATAGTATATACCTGCTGTATGTCATCTCCTCCTCTATATACCTATGTGTCATCTCCTCTTTTATATAGTATATACCTGTAAGTCATCTCCTCCTGTATATAGTACATACTTGTGTCTCATCTGCTCCTGTATATAGTATATACCTGTGCGTCATCTCCTCCTGTATATAGTATGTACCTGTATGTCATCTCCTCCTGTATATAGTATATACCTGAGTGTCATCTCCTCCTGTATATAGTATATACTTGTATGTCATCTGGTCCTGTATATAGTATATATCTGTGTGTTATCTACTCCTGTATATAGTATATACCTGTGTGTCATCTTCTCCTGTATATAGTATATACCTGTGTAACATCTCCCCCTGTATATAGTATATATCTGTGTGTCATCTCCTCCTGTATATAGTATGTACCTTTATATCATCTCCTCCTGTATATAGTATATACCTGTGTGTCATCTCCTCATGTATATAGTATATACCTGTGTGTCATCTTCCCTGTATATAGTATATACCTGTGTCATCTCCCCTGTGTACAGTATGTACCTCTATGTCATCTCCCCTGTATATAGTATATACCAGTGTGTCATTTCCTCCTTAATATAGTATATACCTGTATGTCATCTCCTCCTGTATATAGTATATACCTGTGTGTCATCTCCCCTGTATATAGTATATACCTGTGTGTCATCTCCTCCTGTATATAGTATATACCTGTGTGTCATCTCCCCTGTATATAGTATATACCTGTGTGTCATCTCCCCTGTATATAGTATGTATCTGTATGTCATCTCCCCTGTATATAGTATATACCAGTGTGTCATCTCATCCTGTATATAGTATATACCTGTATGTCATCTCCTCCTGTATATAGTATATACTTGTGTCATCTCCCCTGTAAATAGTATATATGTGTGTGTCATCTCCTCCTGTATATAGTATACACCTGTTTGTCATCTCCTCCTGTATTAGACCTCGTTCACACATTATTTGGTCAGCATTTTTACCTCAGTATTTGTAAGCTAAATCCCCAGCCAACAGGAAGCCCTCCCCCCTGGCAGTATATATTAGCTCACACATACACATAATAGACAGGTCATGTGACTGATAGCTGCCGTATTTAATATATGATACATTTGTTGCTCTTGTAGTTTGTCTGCTTATGAATCAGATTTTTTTTTTGAAGGATAATACCAGACTTGTGTGTGTTTTAGGGTGAGTTTCATGTGTCAAGTTGTGTGTGTTGAGTTCCGTGTGGCGACATGCATGTAGCGACTTTTGTGAGATTAGTTTTGTATGGCGAAATGCATGTAGCAACTTTTTGTGTGTCGAGTTGCATGTGACAGGTTAGTGTAGCAAGTTGTGTGCAGCAAGTTTTGCGCATGGCGAGTTTTGCGCGTGGCGAGTTTTATGTGTTTTGCGTTTTGAGTATGCGCAAATTTTGTGTGAGGCAACTTTTGCATGTGTTGCAACTTTTGTGCATGTGGCAATTTTTCCACGTGTGCAAGTTTTGCGTGTGGCGAGTTTTCCATGAGGTGAGTTTTGCACGTGTGGCGAGTTTTGAGCGGCGACTTTTCTGTTTCGACTTTTATGTGCCGAGGTTGGTGTATGTGTGATGAAATGTGTGCTGAGGGTGGTATATGTGTTTAAACACGTGGTAGTGTGTGGCGCATTTTGTGTGTGTGTTCATATCCCCGTGTGTGGTGAGTATCCCATTTCGGGGCCCCACCTTAGCAACTGTACGGTATATACTCTTAGGCGCCATTGCTCTCACTATTTAAGTCCCCCTTGTTCACATCTGGCAGCTGTCAATTTGCCTCCAACACTTTTCCTTTCACTTTTTCCCCATTATGTAGATTGGGGCAAAAATGGTGAATTGGAACGCGCGGGGTTAAAATTTTGCCTCACAACATAGCCTATGACGCTCTTTGGGTCCAGACGTGTGACTGTGCAAAATTTTGTGGCTGTAGCTGCGACGGTGCAGATGCCAATCCCGGACATACAAACATACACACATACACACATTCAGCTTTATATATTAGATTTGATGTTTGTGTACTGTCAAAACAGAATGTTTCCCATCATTGGTAGTCTATACATAGTAGTAGTCTATGGTAGAGCATTATGACCAGCAGTCAAGGAGATATCTATCAGTGAAGGGCTAGCAACAGCAGGAGTACAGTCTATCACTATAAAACACAGTGAGCAAGCGACTAGGGGATTTGTGGCTGCCATGGTTTTGCAGTAGTAGTGACAGAGGCAGAATCTGCAATGTACAGCATTAGAACAGGCAGTCAAGCAGGTGTCTGGAAGTATAGGGCCAGCTCTGTGAATCTCAGCAACAGCATAAATGATAGGATGCACAGGGAGTAGATGCTTGACCGGAAACGGGCCATTGGCAGTGGCAGCAGAAGAACTGTGTAGAAGACAGACAACTAATAATAAAGAAAGCTAATTGCATGGATGATTTAACTATTTCTGGACTGGCCATAAAAAACAAATGCCTGGACAGTCCACACATTACTTTAAATTGAAACACTAAAACATCAATGGAGTCTAAGCAACTTGAATAAGATCTTTTACCTATGGGGACATGGCTGTCAAACACAACCAAACTCCCTACAGAGAAGATACAGTATACATGGTTTATTGCCTTATTTACTTTCTGGATCAATTTATACACAGCATTAAGTAACAGCTTAAGTAAATAGATGAGGAAGCAGTAAAACTGACTGTGTATACTGTGCTGGACCCAGTGAACTGGGTTTAGGAAGGGAGAAGAAGCTACTGAGTCTTTTTAGACCCAGTTAGTTCTGCTATGAGTTCAGGAGGCTGAAATTCCCTTGTAACTGTGACCAATATACTAGTTACAATTACAGCAATAAGTAAACTGTATTAGTTTTCAAGATGATAGCATTGCTTCGCATGATCCCTGTCCATAGTCCAGGCCAATGATATTTAGCAGTGGACAGGGCCTGCACACATATTTCTTACCTTTCAGGATCCCAGAGAGCACTGACCTGGATCATGGACTGGGGTTGTGTGAAGCGATCCGCTTATCTCTAACTAATATGTAAAAATGGCCAAAAACAATATTTTAAAACAAGTGCACAATGTGTAAATGATGAATAATAATGTGTATAATAAATGAAAAACTAAATAGAAAGGCACACATAAATCAGAAACAAAAACATAAAAAAGTTAGAAAAAACTATAAAAAAGAGACACAGTCATATCTTTAAAAACAGAATAAGAAAAAGATTTAGAGCTGTTTAAAGAGTGTTAAAATGCAACCAGAAAAGATGATAAATTGCCCCAAGATGAACTTGCTAAGTATTGACATCAGTCTTAGGGCTCGTTCCACATTGTGTCTGTGAAACGGACAGCACTCGGACAAATGTTATTCAATGGGGCAGTGCAGATAAGCAATTTTTTTCACCAATCAAATCTTGTGCAAAAGATTGCAGTATGCACTAGTTTCTTCCATAAATTGGATGAGAGTCATCTATTCAAGTCAATGGGTGCTCAAAATAATATCATATGCCATCTCATTTTACGGACACATTGCAGTTCTGTAACATAGAAACTATAAATGATTTTGCAAATACAGGTGGTCCTCACAAAATTAGAATATCTTCAAAAAGTTAATTTATTTCAGTTCTTCAATACCTGAAACATCTGGTGCAGAAGTGGTTCCAGTTGAAATCCTCCACTTCAGTCCAGATGGTTGAGTGGGTTGTTATAGACAGATTTAAAATCTCTCTTCCTCGGAGGGTGCAGACCTGGGTTACCCAGGGAGATGCCCAGAATGTGGATGATCTGGTTGGCCTAGTGGAAATGTACCAGGTGGTTGAGAAGTTCTTAAGAAATCTGGGAGTTGTTTTATCTCCATACTGAAGTACCCAAAAGCAGTCTGAATCTCAAAAGAATGGTAATAGAGCCACAACTGGGAGGAGTCCAAGGTCCCAACAGGTGGCTGAGGGGTTGTGAAATGCCGCTGGTAAGGACTTAATTTGTTGGACATGTCATGGTCTTTGGAGCATAGCCGTCCATTATTCTATGTCCTCCAAACAGAATAATTGCAGCATAGGGTGATACTGTTTGTATTATGCCTATCCAGCATGCAGTGAGGACTATCAGCCCAGAGAGGGACCACAGGCATGTCCTGTGACAATAAATGGGGAATTGTTGTCTTTTATCTTGAACTCCATGAGTTTGGTGACTCGTGGTAAAGGTCACACTCCCCCACTAGTTCATCCCAGGAAACTCGTGGGCATCCACTGTATTCATGTGGATGCCAAGGACAACCCCATGATACTGAGTCCAATGAGCTTGGAGTAGTTAAAGACCTGGTAGACCAAGTGATAATAGGGCAGGCTTTTACTTGTTCAGGGACATATGGTGAAAGGAGGGGTGCCAATTTACTCAGACAGGAGCCAGATCAACCATGAAGAATTTCAATTACAGTTGGAAGTGGATGAGATCTCCCTGTGTGCCCTTGCTGGCGATGAAGGCAAGACCGTGATCCATAAATCTGAGATTCCTAAGTTGCGGGTTTCTAAGGGGAATTTTCGGACTGCTGAAAAGAAGTACTTTATGTTAAAAGGGGTATTTAACAATCTTAACGTGCTAAATGGGGCTGTTAAAGAGCTGGGGGCTGACACTTGGTTTCTGTATTTTGGGGTAAATACTCCTACTGGCATGAATGTTGCCGCAAGATTGTTAACTATTGTCGGCCCTGTCCTACCTGTCAACTAACTTCTCCGTCTCGAACTGCAGCAGTCCTCTAGTTTCGTTACTCATTATAGTGGTCCTATTTGACCATATTGCCATGGATCTTGTCGGACCCCTAGTTAAATTAGCCAGAGGGCACCAATATATCCTGGTGGTCATGGACTGTGGAACACGGTACCAGGAGTTGGTACCACTAAGAATCTCTTCCACCAGGAGTATAACCTGAGAGCTAGTCCATATATTTTTCCCGGATGGGTCTCCCTCAGGAGATCTTGTTGAACCAAGAAATTCCTTTGTGTCCATAGGGATGAGGGAGTGTGTAAGGCTCTCCAGATTACACAACCCAGAATGTAGGTGTACCATCTGCAGACGGATGGCCTGATAGAGATGTTCTACAAGACTGTGAAGTTCATACTCAACAAGACCATGGAGAAGAATGGCTGAGACTGAGATTTCCTACTACCCTACCTTCTGTTTTCTTTTAGGAAAGTTTAAATAGGCCTCCAGGTGGTTTATACAGTTCGAGCTGTAATACGGATGGCACCCTCGGGAACTTCTGGATATTGCAAAGGCCAAGTTTCCACCCCACAGGAGCATCATCAAGTATGTGGCCCAGATGCAGTAAAGGATTGCAAAGGTGATGCCGATTGTGAGCGAGAGCCTCCTTCAAGCACAAGTGGCCAAGGCAAGGGTCTACAATTGGTTCACGATGCTCATTTAGTTTAGCCAAGGAGATCAGGTGTTAATGTTAATTCCCAGGGATGAAAGTAAATTTCTGGCAAAGTGGCTGGAGCCATACAAAGTGGTTGAAAAGCTAAGAGAAGTCAAGTACAAAGTCCACCAGCCAGGGAGAAGAAAAGCATACTAGGGGTATCATGTCAACCTGCTTAAACCATGGCAAGATAGTGAACCAGGGGAAGCTACATGCCTGGGGGCCAATCCTGAAGCCAAGTTTGAGAATGTCACACTGACAGAGACACTGTTACCGGCCCAGAGACAACAGTGCACAGGAAATGCTTCAGCAGAACGAGACTTGTTTTTGGGGTTGCCAAAATGTACTCAGGTTGTCGAGCATGAAATCCTGATGGAACCACATGTGTGGGAGAACGTAAAGCCTTATTGAATCCCCAAAAACTGCCTGAGGTGATTTTGAAGGTATTGAGGAGAAAGTTGAACTGGGCATCATTATAGTCAAAGAGCTGCTGGTCCAGCCCCATTGTCTTTGTGTCGAAGCCTGATGGAGAATGATGTTTTTCTATTGATTTCAAGAAGTTCAATGAGGTGTCCAAATTTGATAAAACCCCTCTTTTCTGGCAGACATGTTCTTTCAGCAGTTAGTTTGTTTTGCTGTCAAAATCTCTCTCCTCTCAGCTAGCTTGTGGTGACAGAGTGTGGGAAGGGCACGGTCACTGCTCCAGCAGGTCACAGAATCTGAAATTCAGTGCTGGATGGTGTGAATAAGGGAAACAAGCAAGGCTTTTCCACAAGAAAGGGAGGTGGACGGGGTGAAATGTAAGGGCAGCACTCCAGCTCACTGCCTGGTGAGTTATGGAGTACAGACACAGAGCTGCATGCTTGACTGAGCTTATCCAGTTCAGTCTCAGTGTTTATGAACAGACCAGCAGACTGCTGCCACTTTCCCTTAATGTGGTACATCATGAGAGAGTGACATAAGCAGAGTAGAGGAGTTTGGAATTAAGGGTACGTTCACATTTGCGGTTTGCGCCGCAGCGTCGCCGCCGCAACAAAACGCATGCGTCGTGCGGCCCTATCTTTAACATTGGCGCCGCATGGGGCCACATGTGCATGCGTTTTGCTGCGTTTTTGTTTGCGTTGTGCGTTGCGGCGACGACGCTGCGGCGCACAACGCAAATGTGAACTTAGTGATTTCAGCCAAAGGGAATTTTTCTCCCTCATGGGATATATCTTGTTAATTTTTTTGATAAATGAGAAACTTTTTTGTATTCAGGTTCACATAAATTTATTTTCTGCAGATGGAAGATTTGTTCAACTTTATAAAAATCTGCTCATCTCCACCAGAAATCCATGTAATCATGGCTCAGGTTACCTGCTAGGGAAAGGACACAGTGCAAGTACAACTGAACCTCGTTGTTTAGATGTTGTGTCTCATGACTTGGTTTCAGGACTTGATCCAGTGACATTTGCTGTATGGTCAGTCTCCTCTGCTGAGCCAGAGCCTGTTCCGTCTCTGTCCAATTGCTGATAACTCTCCTGTCTTTGCTTTTCTTTTCTTGATTTGAATTTATTCAAGTGTCTCTCACCTCCTTATTTGCAGCTAAGAAAATTTAGTTTGAAACCTATTCCAATGCAGAAAATTTTGCGCTTTCTATAATATTATACTTTATCTGTGTAAGTGTTAAAGGTTTACTCTCATGATCATAAATGGGTAAAATAGCATGATGCCTATTAGAACGAGCAACTTTGCATTTTACTTATCAAAAATCCACTCTGTTCTAAAAAATTGAGTTTTTTTTCCTTTGCTGCTCACTGCCTAGGTTATTAGCTAAGGCTGCAGTCTAGCAGTAGTGGTAAAACATTTTAAGTACTACTCTGAAAATTGGCTAGATCACTGAACACTTTTAACATTCAATCCTTCAGTGATACTGCGCACCTCTGATATTTCTCTGGTTGCTGCATTGGAGAGCCCACAGTTTACAAAATTAGCACTACAATTCTACTGGTCTGAACTCTGAATCAAGCAGGGGCTCACTGACCTCAACTAACCAGAAGACAGGAGGTAGAGGTGTGGTGCACTATTAAAAGGAAGAGCAGACAACTTTTTTACAGCTGATTGGTTACAGGCCATAGATATGATTTATAGTCCTAGCATCCTAATATATTTTTTGCTTTCAGATTTGGGAAACTTTTTAAAGATGTTCATACATTTTGTGCACCTTGACATCTTCACCATCCTACATACCCTAATGTCTGATGTGACATCCAGTAGCAGAGTATGCTTGAACAACCCCTTTAGGAGTTAAAGGGTTTGTTCCATCTTGTGTACAGTATATAAGGAGTAATTACTGGTTATTGAAGCTTGTTTGGCAATTTTTGGAACTTTTATACAAATCAATGGAGCAAAATATCCACAATGTGTGTCTTTGGCCTGTTCTCAAAATAGTTACCATTGCAGTTTTTTTTTATATATTTCATTTGCTTTCAATTGTCAACATCAACAATCGCAATTTTTTTTTTTACAAAATTACATTTTCTGAGCATTGATGCTATAAAATACAATTAACAAGGCTTAAGAATCAAAGAGCCAAATGTCTTAGATCATGTGTGTAAACCTCTTTCTTGGAGCTTTCCAATTAATAGAAGAAAACAATGGAAAATGAGAGCATTGACATAAAATAAAATCTTCAAAAAACTAGACATAAAATAGAAGTGTAGACATCACACATAAAGAATTATATTTTGCTGGCAGATAAAAGGCAAGTGACTTACGTGTCACTTGATAATTACACAAACATATTAACATATTATTGACCTTGATGTATTTTAATGAGTTAAGAAAGTAGATCAGAAAATGCATCCAACTGATGAGTATAATGAAGTTAGTACACCTATAAAGCTAGCAGATTCTACTAAAAAATGGATGGCACGTTTAAGACGACCATGTCCTGGACATAATAGAATGGAATGTACATAAATAAAAAGTTTCGTGGAAATTAGGATGGAAAAACCAAGCTTTTCTCCAAGTTTTGTGCAATATTGCAGGTATACCTTAAAAATATACATTCCACAGGAAGTCATTTTATATTTAATGTTTTTCTTCATATGATTTCTTTACTGTTGTGAATTTTGATGGTATTTTTTATTTTTTGCTGAATACTAGCAATGATTGAATAGATCATGTTCTTTCATTTTCTTGCTTGTATTTGCAAGCATGTTTTTTTCTTTTCTTTTATTATTTATTATATTTCATATTTTTGGGTTGCTACTCGCCAATTATAATGTATTTTTCTGTTGAGCGCAGCCTGCGCAGCCTTTCATTGCTTAACACCCACTGATATGATAATTTTTTTCAGTAGGATTACTGTTGTAAAAAGCTTCTTTTCTAAGTGAAATCTTTAAGAAATAAGCCTAAACATTCTCATTATGCATGGTGCACAATGTTGTATAACAGGTAACAAAACATCAAACAATAGTCAACAGTGTTGGGCATATTTTAATTTTCCACTCTAGCTATTTGCACGCCACTGCCAAGTTATATGGATAATTTGTACAGTTTCAAAGCAAAACAGAAAAGATGAACGTAGCCAGTTATTAATTTGTGCACAAACTTTCCATCGTAAATGGAATATTTTGTTAAGTGAATGTGCAATCATGCTTACCATTCTCTATTTACCTCATAAATTCAGAGACATTGCCTCTGCGCTCATGAATATCACATACATGAAACAGGGTAAAGCCTTTTCATTAAGAATATTGTTATTACCAGCTGCATGAATTCTTAGCTTGAATTTAAACCTCAAATTTGGGACATTGATGTCTACGAATCTATCAACTTATTGTTCTCGGCTTGCCGTAAAATAAATTACAAAATGAAAAATATTTTTTTGGGGGGGAGATAGAACTTTTAGAAGAAAGACCGTGTTTGCATTTTAGCTCAAAAATATTTCTAAAAAATGCAAGTAGTAAGTAAAATGGAAAAGTCCCCTGGTTGCTCTTCGATTCATTCAAATTTATAAACAATGTAAATACATTTTGTTTCTATACAGACTACATATTCCAAAGCACTTTACAATTCAGAGGGACATGTAAAGACAATAAACATACCATGAAGAGTGATGGCCCTGCTCACAAGCTTCCAATCTCTGAGGAAATAGGGGAAAAATTTAAGGTAAATGGTGAAGTGTTCTTGTATTGTATGATCCAGCCATCAATATGACACATAGGGATTTCAAATAACGCTGCAAGAAATGGTCACCAGGCAGTATGTGCACAAGTTTTAAATGCATGGAGGGTGTATAAACAGGTGATATGAGGGACCAGATTCTGAGGAAAATTTTGGAACGGCAAAAGGGGAATAGATAAGTGAGCTGAGTCAATACGCCAGTGTAAAGAAATGCGGTTGTATAGCGCACTCAAAACTGAGGGTATTGGGAATTAATCAAACCGCCTTGGGTAATGCACTCCAGAGAATTGGCTCAGCACATGAAAATTTTGGGAGATAAAAGTGGGATGTTCCAATTATTGAGGATTTTAGTGTTAGATCATTAGTGGAAAGCAGAAGAATGCTATAAGAAGCTAGCAAAGCGTTATCAAGATGCCCCTTCCTCAGTTCGAAATGTAATTAAGAAATGTAGTTAGCTGGAACAGTGGAGGTCAAGATAAGGTCCGGAAGACCAAGCAAAATTTCACTGACCTCCGCTCGGATTGCTAGAGAGGAAATCAGAACCCCTACTTGAATGCAAAAGACCTTCAGGATTTAGCAGACACTGGAGATGTGGTACATTGTTTGACTGTTCAGAGATACCTGAACAAATATAGACTTCATGGAAGAGTCATCAGAACAGAACATTTGCTGCATCCTCACCATTAAATTCATCATCCCAAGTAAGCAAATGAACATCTAAACAATCCTCATTCAATTTGGAAGCAAATACTGTGGACTGATGAGGTTAAAATATAACTCTTTGGCTACAATCATCAATGGTATGTGTTGAAAAAAAAGGGGCACATATTTTCAGGAAAATAACATCTGGCCATCCACTAAGCATGAGGGTGAGTTAATCATGCTTTGTAGTTGTGTTGTAGCAAATGACACGGGGAACATTACTTGTATACAGTGGATTCATTAAAATTTCAACAAATTCTACATGAAAACAAACAACTATCTGTAAAAAAAGCTGAAAGCAGGATGGCTTCTGCAAATAGATAATGACCCTAAACACATGTCAAAATCCACAACAGACAACCACTAAAGGTGGAAGCTGAGTGTTTTACAATGACTCTTACAGTTCACTGATCTGAACATCATTGAAAATCTGTGGCTAGACCTCAAAATAGCAATGCATGCAAGACGACCCAGGAATCTCACAGAATTGGAAGAATATTCAAAGGATGAAATGGAGGAATATCCCTCAAACAGGAATTGAAAGACACTTGGCTGGCTATGAAAAGCATTTACAAGCTGTAATAATTGCATGAGGGGTGCTACTAGGTACTAGACATGCAGGGTGCAAAAACTTTTGCATTTGTCCATTTTCCTTTTTGTAATTTTTAAAATGTAAAAAATGACTATATACATATACAGTGGGTACGGAAAGTATTCAGACCCAATTAAATGTTCCACGCTCTTTCATTGCAGCCATTTGGTAAATTCAAAAAGATTCCTTTCTTTCTCAATAATGTACACTCTGCACCCCATCTTGACTGAAAAAAAACAGAAATGTATAAATTTTGGCAAATTTATTAAAAAAGAAAAACTGAAATATCACATGGTCATAAGTATTCAGACCTTTTGGTCAGACACTCATATGTAAATCACATACTGTCCATTTCCTTGTGATCCTCCTTGAGATGGTTCTACTTCTTCATTAGAGTCCAGCTGTGTTTAATTAAACTGATAGGATTTGATTTGGAAAGGCGCACACCTGTCTATATAAGACCTCACAGCTCACAGTGCATGTCAGACCAAATGAGAATCATGAGGTCAAAGGAATTGGCCAAGGAGCTCAGAGACAGTTGTGGCAAGGCATAGATTTGGCCAAACAAGAATGAATAGCCCCAAAGTACACACGGAGGACCGCATGTGAATCAGCAAGACGTAAGAACCAACAAAGTCCTCCAACACCAATAGTCTCAAATATAAATTAATTTTATTCACATGCAAAACTTCAAGAACAATTAAAATATAGGAAATGCAAGAAGATCATAGATGTGATGGCAAAAATGCAAACACTGGGCATGAAATTAACAAAATTGTGCCTTATATAGGGCGTAGAGTATGCCACATCCAAAGAAAATCATACAACCAGTCTGAAAAGGGATGTACGCAAGATTAGTGATGAGCGAATATACTCGTTACTCGAGATTTTCCGAGCACGCTCGGGAGTCCTCCGAGTATTTTTTAGTGCACGGAGATTTAGTTTTCATCACTGCAGCTGAATTATTTACCTCTGTTAGCCAGCTTGATTACATGTAGGGATTACCTAGCAACCAGACAACCCCCACATGTACTCAGGCTGGGCAGTAGCTGTAAATCAGCTGTGGTGATGAAAACTAAATCTCCGAACACTAACAAATACTCAGAAATCACCCAAGCATGCTCAGGAAAACCCAAGCAATGAGTACATTCGCTCATCACTATTTATCACCATGTCAATGAACATTTTTAATAGACACATACATAAATATTCAACCCGAAAAATCTTTAAAAACATCTAAACATTTAATAATCTCGAAAAAATCTCTAGAATTCTACTTTTCCTTATCTTTGACACTGCAAAAAACTCTTAATATTGCTCGTATTCATTCTCATCTGAAGTGTTGCAACTCTTTACTAATACAGTGGCATTTAAACTTTTGGGCACCCCTACTTATGCTCGCTAGCAGCTGTAAATCATGCAGCTGCTTCAACAAAAACTAAATCTCCGAGCACTTACAAATACTCGGAGACCCCGCAAGCATGCTCGGCAAATCTCGCTCATCACTACACAAGATCAAATACAAAGAATAAAGTTCACAGTGCAAAGACGGTTAAATTACTAGTGCAGCTATAGAGTATCTGAAAACATATGGTAATGCACAGTAAGAAATAAATAAATCACACTATCAATATGGTACCAAACTGAGTTAGTAACTGAAGGTAAAAGATAGTAAAAGCACATAACACAGTAGGATCATTATAATTAGTGATGAGCGAACGTGCTCGCCGCCACTACTCGTTACTCGCCCGAGTATCGCAATGCTCGGTGTACTCGGCGAACAGTCAGCATTTTTCCAGGATTATTCGGCTGTAACTGCAGTCTCCACCCAGCTGTTTTGGCTCACTTTAGAGACCCAATCACGGTGCATGGATTGTCTGCCAGGCCATGAAACGCCGCAGCCATCTTTGTTGTGGTCGTGCAGTGATTGGCTGGGCCATACAGCATCATCCCGAGTATAAGACACCTGGCACCGCCCTGCTTGCCGCATTCTGTTCCTGTTTCAGCGAGAGTAGGAAGAGCTGGTGCTGAGATAGGGTCAGAATCATGATTTTAGAGTTAGAGTAGGTCTGCAACTCTTACATCCACAACTCCTCAGAAACCAAAAGTGCTTTTTAGGGCTAATTCGTGGGTCCCTATATTGCAGCGCTAGGTAGGCAGGGCACAGCATATCCACATCAGTGCAAGGCCTGCAGGCACTGTATGCGCATCCATTGGTCCCACTACATCCTTCCCAAAGCTCCATAACTGCCTTGTGCTGCAGCTTAGTTACTGTCTATATACTGTGAGGCTGTTGCTTCTGATACAGCTAGGGGGCGCTGCTTGTTCTCCCCAGAATGTGCATGCAGACAGATGAAGTCAATAGGTGTACATGAAAGTCACGGATCTCCGGTCCGGGTTTTCCATGTGGCTGAAGGCCACAGGTTTGTGTGTGTTTAAAAGCCCTGCAGTAAGGGGTATGGGTGTGTCAGGCCGTGTCAGGCCATGCAGGCCGTGTCAGGTGTCTGGCCAGGAGAGGCCAGGTGCACGTCAGTGTCAGTCTGGTATGTGCTGGTCTGCAGAGTGCATGGAGGCCAGCAGAGCCAGCACCCAGGGCAGCTGATAGCCTGGCACCCGCAGCGTACACAGAGATGCAAGTTGTCCATGGTACTGGTCTCGGATGTGGTCAGTCCTGTGCCCAGTGGTGGATATCCTGTGCCCGTAGGAGTCGGATGTGGATAGTCCTGTGCCCGGAGGTGGATGTCCTGTACCTGAAAGAGGACTAGCATGTGTAATAATTGCAAACAGGTGGATATGGTGCCCGGCTGCTATCCGGAGGATATCCTGAACTGTGTACGACTGTGTGAGTAATGAGTCTGTAAGAGACTGTGATACAGCGATGCAGGACACCCACGAGAACTATTCAGAGGATGGCTGGCGTGTGCAGTGTCTGCAACATATGAGGCTGTGTTTACGGAGACGTATAGAGACTGTGAGATGGCGTGCGGTCGCCCAGGGAAACTGGACAAGGGAAGTCTGGCCTGTTTAGGGACCGCAAATCTAAAGCCATGTGATATGCATTACTTTGAACTGGTGTAAACTGATCACTGAAGTTATATGCATTTATGTAAAGTGGACTTTAATGCTGTGAAGAAACACATTAAAAGAGACTTTTGTGTTTTAATTTGTGGGTCACTGCTTCTTCACTGCGTACGAAGCTGCTGCAGCTTTACAATACCTATATTTTCATTTTTTTTCCAAAAATTCCGCCACCCCCCCCCGGAAAAAAAAAAATACTGTCTGTTTTGTCAGACTGAGGCCTGTTGAAAAATTATAGTTTGTCTGGCATACGTAGCATACGTAGCATAGTTGTGTGTGCTACCTTTGTGACCCCCCCTTTTTTTTTTCTTTTTTTACTGTTTTAAATTAATCAAAAAAGGCCTCACATATCTGCGTGCTCCACGTTTTCTCATTGGAGGTCAGTGCACTTATTTTTTGGCTGCGTGATACTCAAATTCTATAAAGCACTATTTTGCATAAAAAAAAATCAAAGACCATTTATTTGCCAGTGTGGTAATTCCGTAACAACCCTAATATATCTCTGCTCCCAGTTTGGACATTGTAGGCCGGTGTACTTATTTTTTAGCTCTGTGATACTCAAATTCTAAACAGCGCTATTTAGCATAAAAAAAAATTGGGAGGCCAGAGATTTGCCAGTGTGGTATTTCTGTGAGAGCCCTCATATATCTCTGCTCCAAGTTTGGACATTGTAGGCCGGTGTACTGTATTTTTTGCATGTGTGATACTCAAATTCTATACAACGCTACTTACCCTAAAAAAATTGAAAGGCCACAGATTTGCCAGTGTGGTATTTCTGTTACAGCCAACATATATCTCTGTGCTCCAAGTTTGGGCATTGGAGGCCGGTGTACTTATTTTTGGGCTGTGTGATACTCAAATTCTATACAGCGCTATTTCGCATAAAAAAAATTGAAAGGCCACAGATTTGCCAGTGTGGTATTTCTGTGAGAGCCCTGTTATATCTCTGCTCCAAGATTGGGAACTGGAGGCCGGTGTACTTATGTTTTGGCTGTGTAATATTCAAATTCTATACAGCGCTATTTAGTATAAGAAAAATTGAAAGGCCGCAGATTTGCCAGTGTGGTATTTCCGTTACAGCCGTCATATATCTCTGTGCTCCAAGTTTGGGCATTGGAGGCCGGTGTACTTATATTTTGGCTGTGTGATACTCAAATTCTATACCGCGCAATTTAGCATGAAAAAAAATTGAGAGGCCACAGATTTGCCAGTGTGAGATTTCTGTGAGAGCCCTCATATTTCTCTGCTCCAATTTTGGACATTGTTGGCTGGTGTACTTATTTTTGGGTTGTGTCATACTCAGATTCTATACAGTGATATTTTGCATCCAAAAAAAATTGTAAGGTTACAGATTTGCCAGTGTGGTATTTCCGTTACAGCCGTCATATATCTCTGTGCTCCAAGTTTGGTCATTGTAGGCCGGTGTACTTATTTTTTGGTTATGTGATACTCAAATTCTATACAGCACTGTTTCGCATAAATTAACTTTCAAAAATCAAAAAACAAAAATTGAATACAGTTTGCTAGGTCAGGCTGAGGCTTGCCTGGTGTTTGGGTTTGAAAAATCGTAGATTTGCAGGTATACTGATCACATATTATTTCGCTAGTAATAAAGACATTTGTCCTGAGCATTTGAAATAGTGCAGTAGTACATTTAAAATGGTTAAGGCAAGGGGCAAGGGACGGGGAAGTGGACGTGATGGTGCATCCAGAGGACAAGGCCGTGGGCAAGCTGAAAGTGGGCAACAACAAAGACCCACATCTTCTCGCTTGACCTTCCTGTCCCATTTTCTAGGGGACCGCAGCACACCACTATTGAAGCCAGAGCAGTGTGAAACGGTTGTTGGTTGGATAGCGGATAATGCTTCCAGTCACTTAGCGACCACCATCACCTTGTCTTCCACACGGTCAAGTCTGATTAGCCGTGAGTGTGGCCAGGATATTCCTCACCCTGATCCTCCTTCCTCCCACCATGCCGAGTGCCCTGAGACAACTGATCCCACACTTGGACAATCTGAAGAGCTATTCAGTTTTCAGCTTCCAGATTACAAAATCTCTGCCTGTCAACTTGAAGTGGGGAAAGATGAGATTGCTTAAAGAGCTGCCCAAAGCTTTGACCAGCCCCGGTCACACGAAGGTGATGGTGGGAAAGTGTGACAAGAGGTGGACAATGAGACTCAATTGCCAGAAAGTCAGGAGGAGGAGCAGGGTGCGGATGTGGAAGATGAGGTGGTGGATGACATAGTGACTGACCCAACCTGGCAGGAGGACATGCATAGTGAGGACAGCAGCACAAAAGGGGAAGGAGGCATATACCCCCAACAGGCAGGAATAAGCAGTGTGGTGGCCACAGACAGAAGACGTGCATCCGTACCCAGTAACACCAACATGAGGGAAGTTGCCATTCCAACTGTTAGATTCCCAAGTCTGGTTATTTTTTAAAGACTCTGCCAATAGCCCCAACAGTCCATTTGCAGCACCTGCCATGCCCACATCAGCAAGAATAGCAAAACAATCAACCGGACCACCGCCAGCATGATCAGGCACATGCAAGCAAAGCACCGGACTTTGTGGGCTGAACCTCAGGCTCCAGGACCACTGCCTGCTGGTCACACCACTGCTTCTTCCACTGTTTTGAATAGAAGCCAATCCCCAGTACACCATGCATGTGAAAATGCCTCTAGCCCTGCACCTGTTGTGGCCCACAGTCAAGCAGCACCATCAGCAAGCCCGTCCACGTCCTTGTCCCAGCACAGAGTTCAGTTGTCTATAACCCAGTCTTTGGAACGCAAGCGGAAATACCCAGCCAACGCCCCACAGGCCACAGTCCTCAATTCTAATATTTCTCTTCTGCTTTCGCTAAAAATGCTGCCTTTTAGGCTTGTTGAGATGGAAGCTTTCCACAACCTGATGGCGGCGGCCTTCCCAAGGTACTCGGTCCCCATTTGCCACTATTTCTCCCGGTGTGCCATACCGGCATTACACCAGCATGTGTCCCATGACTTTACACGTGCCCTCAACAATGCTGTTACCGGGAAAGTCCACCTAACCACGGACACATGGACAAGTGCTTGTGGGCAGTACATCTCAATGACGGCACACTGCTTTAACATAGTGGAAGCCAGGACCCAGTCGGACCTTGGGATGGAACACATCCTCCCCACGCCGAGGATTGCTGGCCCTACATCAATTCATCAATTAGGGTTGCCCCCACCTCCCAGGTGCGAAACGGCCATCGTTCAGCCCCCACATGTCTTTGTAACCACACACCCCCGTGCCGTGAAGATTTTTCTCACCAATAAATAACCTGCAAGAAGACCGGTGAGTGCTGCCGCTTTCTTTTCGTTTAGACATATGTAACATCCTGCAAAACTTTGAGGACTGCACCAAGATGGTAAGCGGCAATGAAGCCATATTTAGCATCACCATCCCGCTACTCAGCATTCTGAAAAACTCTCTGCTCACAATCAAAGAGGATGCATTGCAGGCAGAACACGAGGATATGGTGCAAGAAAACATACATGGGATTACACTCAGCCCAGCCTCATGTCTTCTCATCGTGGATTGGTAGGCAAAGAGGAGGAGGAGGAAGTACAGGAGCTACTTTCATGTGCTATAGACAGTACTACAAACACATCTGTATTAGCTTCTGATCAGCAGGGATGGCCTGAGGACAGGAGGAGGATGAGGAGGACAGCATTGTCTGTTGTCCTGTTGGTGAGGGCACGAAAGTCTTGCCTGTTAGCTGTGAGGCATGCATGGCTGACTTTATGTTGCACTGCATTTCACGTGACCCTCAGATTATCAAAATTTTGGGTGACACTCATTACTGTTTGGTGAATAGCAGACAGTGGTAGTAGGCGCAAAGTATTAACTGGTCTACATGGAGGCCAGGGCCCCTGTTTATTTTAACTATCATCTAAAATGTAAACAAATTTGTATTGGCAGTGCCACTGAAGGATTTAACAGCACAGACTACACAGTAGTGGAGCAGGGAGAGGTAAGTATTGCAAGTGGTAGAGCACTGTTCGAGCTGGGGAGAACACTCTCTCGTGGGCGGCGGTACTGGCACAGGGCCCCTCATATTACGATGGTGTATCTGACGTTGGTTGTGCACCACCACCATCAGAGACACTTCATTGTACTATGAGGGACCCTGTGCCAGTGCCGTCGCCCAAGAGTGGGCCCACCCACCTGTCCAGGCAAACGGCACTCGCACGGGTGCTTGCGCCAAGTGGTGACCACGGCCCTGTGGGGGGAGTCAGCCTATTTAGGGAGGTATAAAAATGGCCTATGGTGGACATTCAGCAGCTGCAAATGGAGGAATTGGAGAAGTCAGTAAGAAGAGGCCAAAAGCAAGACATTTTTCAGGCAAGCTACGTGTCAGCAGGGGAAGGTGGAGCAAAATAATGTGAAATCCATGATTGGTTCATTTTAATGAAGGATAGATCATCAACATTCTGTGTAGCCAGACGTGTCATTTTTTCAGTCAGTATTGAACTAGCAGCAGTGAAGACTCTTTCTGATAGCACACTAGCAGCAGGGCAAGCGCGCTCCTGTAATGCATATTCTGCCAATTCAGGCCAGATGCCTATTTTAGATGCCCAGTAATCAAAGGGGAATGACCTGTGAGGGAGAACATCGATAAAGGAGGAAAAGTAGTTCGCAACCATACTGGACAAATGCTGTCTCCTGTCACTTTGAATCGATGCAGCAGTACCTGTTGTGTCAGCGGTCATTGCGAAATCACTCCACAAACGGGTCATAAAATCCGCCTGTCCAATGCCACTTTGGATTTTTGCACCTCTAACACCTCTGCCATGTTGCCCCCTACGGCTCGTGTGAGAACCATCACCGCCGCTGTGTGCTGGGAATGCCTGAACCAAACGGTCTACAAGAGTTGCTTGTTTGGTAGCCAATATTTGCTCAAGGTTCTCATGTGGCATGATATTTTGTAATTTTCCTTTATATCGTGGATCCAGGAGGCAGGCCAACCAGTAATCGTCATCGGTCATCATTTTGATAATGCGGGGGTCCCTTTTTAGGATACGCAAGGCATACTCAGCCATGTGGGCCAATGTTCCAGGTGTCAATTCACTGCTTGTGCTGGGTTGAGGAGCACTTTCTTGCAAATCAACATCACTTGTGTCACGCAAAAACCCTGTACCTGACCTTGCAATGCCACCAGTTTGTATTGCCCCCCCTGAGAAGCATCCTTCACCCATAAATATTCATCCCCATCATCCTCCTCTTCGTCCGCCACCTCGTCCAGGAGAGTTCCCTGAGCAGACAATGGCTGACTGTCATCAATGTTTCCCTCCCCTTCGGATGCAGGTGCCTGCTCCTTAATGTGTGTCAAACTTTGCATCAGTAGACGCATTAGTGGGATGCTCATGCTTATGACGGCATCGTCTGCACTTACCAGCCATGTGCATTACTCAAAACACTGAAGGACTTGACAGAGGTCTTGTAGCTTCGACCACTGCACACCAGACAACTCCATGTCTGCCATCCAAGTGCCTGCCCGTGTATGTGTATCCTCCCACAAATTAATTATAGCATGCCTCTGTTCACACAGCCTCTGAACCATGTGCAGTGTGGAGTTCTACCTTGTTGCAACGTTGATTATTAGGCGGTGCAGGGGAAGATTCAGCGATCGCTGATGGTTCAGCATACGGCTGGAGTGTACTGGCGACCGGCGGATGTGCGAGCAAAGTCTTTGCACCTTCAGGAGCAGGGCTGGTAACTCCGGATAATTTTTGAGGAAGCACTGCACCACCAGGTTCAAGGTGTGAGCCAGGCAAGGTATGTGTTTAAGTTCTGAAAGGACTATGGCAGCCATAACATTCCTTCCATTATCACTGACTACCTTGCTTGCCTCAAGATGTACACTGCCCAGCCATGACTGAGTTTGATGCTGCAAGTACTTGGCCAGTACTTCCACGGTATGTCTGTTGTCACCCAAACACTTCATTTTTAACACAGCCTTCTGATGCTTACCACTAGCTGTTCAATAATGGGACACCTCATGTGCAACACTGGCAGCTGCAGCAGATGAAGTGGTCGTGCGACTGCGCTCTGTGGATGAGCTTTCGCTTCTGGAGGATGAAGAGGAGGAGGAGCAGTGGCAAACGCCTACTTCCAACTGTTTCCTAGAACGTGGGCTAGGCAGAACTGTCCCTCTATGGCTGTCCCCTGTGGACCCTGCATCCACCACATTAACCAAGTGCACTGTGATGGACATGTAACATCCCTGGCCATGCCTACTGGTCCATGCATCTGTTGTGTGGTGCACCTTTCTACTGACCGATTGCCTCAGTGCATGGACAGTGCGGTCTTTGACATGCTGGTGGAGGGCTGGGATGGCTTTTCTCGCAAAGAAGTGCTGACTGGGTAGGTCATAGCTTGGTACTGCGTAGGCAATCAGGTCTTTGAAAGCTATGCTTTCAACCAACCGGTAGAGCATCATCTCTAACGAGATTAGTATAGCAATATGGGCGTTCAAACCCTGTGTACGCGGATGAGAGGATGAGTACTTTCTTTTTCTAACGAGTCTCTTGTAGGGTGAGCTGAACTGGGGAGCTGCATATGGTGAAACTAGCGGTGGTGGTGGTGGACATGGTGGGTTGAGAGAGGGTTGGTGATGGTATTCTTGATATTGGCCTACATACAGCATTTGATACTAATAACCTTGTGATTCCCTGACTGCTTTGGCCTTGCAACGATACCTCCACATTTGCTGCTGGTGGTGACCTAACCGGTGGGCTTACAGTGAGGGAAGCAATGTAGCGTTGCTGACTACCTCCATTCTGAGCAGGTGCACCAAAGGTACGGGACGTTTGGTAGTTAGTCCAGCCTTGCAAGTGCATGCTGGTTAAATGTCTAAGCATGCACGTTGTATTTAAATTTTGAAGATTCTTCCCTCTGCTACAGGTCTTTGAGCATTTCTTACAGATAACTTTTGACTGATCATTCGGATCTTAGTTAAAAAAGTGCCACACTACACTCTTCCTACTATGGAATACTTTTTCAGGCATTGCACGCTGTGCTACTTTCACCGGACAGCCACACTGTCTTAAAACTGTTTTTGTTTTTGACAAATGTTTTTGGCTTGATACGGGCCTGCCAGCTGTTGTGATGTAGATGGCTGCTGCGGATCATCCTCCTCCACTTCTGAGCTACTGGCAGCCGCACCCATTTCCCCCTAAGCTGCCAATCTGGGTCAACAACTGGGTCATCTATCACCTCCTCTTCAATGTCATGTGCACCTTCCTCTGTGTCACCGTATAAGGTGCTATAGCATTCAGGACAGGGCACCATAGTCTCATCAGGGTCAGATTCTGGCTCAGTACACTGCGAGGGCAATGTAGTGATCTGAGTCAATGGAACAGCATAATAATCTAGCTGTGGCTGTGCATCAGTGCACTCCATGTCCAGTTCATCTTGTAATGGGCAGTTAACAATTTCCCGTTCTAACCCAGGCACGGTATGTGTAAAGAGCTCCATGGAGTAACCTGTAGTGTCGCCTGATGCATCCTTCACTTTTGGTTTGGGTGAAGGACACAAGGAAACGTCTTGTTCCTGACTGGGAGCATCCACTGACGACTCGCTACTTTTATATTTGGAACTTTCTGAAATGGAGGCGAAAGAGTTAGAGGCTGAGTCAGCAAGGAAAGCCAAAACTTTTTCCTGCTGCTCCGGCTTTAAAAGGTGTTTTCCTACTCCCAGATAAGGGAGCCTTCAAGGCCTTGTGTAGCCAGATGATGATGCTGGCTCAACACCTCCAGCCTTAGGTGCTATTGTGCTTTTGCCACTACACCAGATGCACCACCACTATCAGTACCAGCTGGCAACCACCGCCCACGGGCTCTTCCACCAGACTTCCTCATTTTTTGGAAAATCTAACCAAAATAACAACCGTTATATGGTACTGTAAAACAAGGTAGATGGTGTATATAAACTTGTTGAGAATTTAAATCTCCCTTTTTTTGGGGGGAGACAGAACCAAAACTCAGGCCCAGTGTTTATAACAACGCAATCTAAGTGGCAGAAAGTGGCTGGCTGACATACGACAAACTAACAGGACTGAAGTATATCCACTTTGTGAGAATTTGAATCTCACTTTTTTGGGGGGAGACTGAACCACAACTCAGGCCCAGTGTATATAACAACGCAATCTAAGTGGCAGAAAGTGGCTGGCTGATATACGACAAACTAACAGGACTGAAGTATATCCACTTTGTGAGAATTTGAATCTCACTTTTTTTTGGGGGGAGACTGAACCAAAACTAAGGCCCAGTGCATAAAACAACACAATGTAAGTGGCAGAAAGTGGCTGGAAGATATATGAAAAAATACAAGGACTGTAGTACAATTTCATTCTTTCTACATATATGCTAGCCACCTTAGGGAGAGACCCAAGTTGGGCTAAATGTAGCGGGACGAAAGAGACCGAAAAGCCCTCTACTTAAAGGAAATACATAGTGGATGCTTTCCTGAAACGGAAAGTACTTGCAAGCAGCATAATACAAAGAATAGCAGGTTTACCCAGAATCCTTTGCAGTAGGCGGAGCTATGCAAATCATCTCTTTCCACCCCAGTCTAATCCACAGCGCCTGGAATCGCCAAGCGTGCAATGCTGCGGATTAGTTTCTAAATTTACACAGCCAACCAATTCCTACCTGTGGACACGTGTTTCGGGCTTTAGGCCCTCATCAGCACAGGGCTGGAACTGTTTGAAAATTCATTAATTCATTGCTTTGAAAAATTCTGCTGACATGCCCGTTTTTGCTCCCTAAATAAATGGATATGTTTTGGGTGCCTTATATAAAAGCTTTCACTTCTTCAGTTTACTAAGCAAAAAGCTCTAGAATCTCCCTAAACAGTGATATTTATTTCCCTGTATTAAAAAGCCTTTGATTCTTCCAGTTTCACCACCTGCGTATTAACACAAGTAAGGAAAGCATCTGCCCCTTCAAAAGGGAATATTTTGGATAATTTCTACAGTTTAAACATCCTACCAACTCTGACCCTGCTGTGTGTTGTTACATAACCTTTTGTTAACCACTATTTAACATCCATTTTCATTTAGCTGGTTAGGTTGAGGTCACTGGGACACTAGTTAGGTGCCATTTGCTGTAAACATTTGAAAAGAGGTTCAATATAGGTCTAGGACACATTTGAGTGTTACATATCTGTCTTCATGACTATTAGAAGCTTTGCAGTTTTGAGTATCAAAATCTTTGGGAAAAATTGTTAAAGCCGATGAATTCAAATTTCAAAAGACTTGATCATCTTTAATTAAAATTTCTATATTTCAAAGAATTCCTTCTATTCTGGACCTTTTTCACATCTGCATGTACAGTACATATCTGTATATATCTATATTTATGTAAACTGATAGCTCAAGAGAGGTGTGCACAGTAGAACACGGACCCATCAGAGGGTGGTCACCTTGCCGTGGTTGGGGGACATACATGAATTCGCCAATTTATGTATCAAGAACCTTCATTTTTGTAAGTAGATCTCACTGAGTAATAACACAGTTTAAATTCAATGTTTTCAGTGTCTGCATAAATCTTGACTTATATAGAGAGCTGCTGTGTTTTCTTTTTCTATATAATGCAGCTATTGCAGCTGGCAGCTGTTCACACTTAGGAGGTGTTGGTATTACTATTGGAGGAGTGACTGCCTCCAGCCTGACTCTGCACTCTTCCCATTGGCCAGAAAGTGATTTTCATCAGTTCTACTTACCCATTTGAATTGTCAGATCATAGCCCAGGAGAGACATGTTTGTCCATTTAACTGTAGGCTGATAGCTCAAGAGAGGTAAGGTCAGTAGAACAGGGACCAATGAGAGGGAGGTCTCCTTGCAGTGGTTGATGGGCATACCCGAATTGGCTAATATAGGAACCTTAATTTTTGTAAGTACATCTTACTGAGTAATAACACAGTTCAGATTCAATGCTTTTAGTGTTTGCATATATCTTGGCTCATATAGAGTGCTGCTGTGTTTTCTTTATATAATGCAACTATAACAGCTTGCACCTGTTCACACTTAGGAGGTGCAGGTCAGGCTTTTTTTTCTATGTATTTATGTCAGATACCCCAAGACTCCCCAAAGAAAAGCTAAATATGGTTTGATACCATGTTTACCTTCTCAATCTTTGTATGCAGAGAACTGAACCAGTGCATGTGTATAAAGATTAGCAAGCACTAGCAACTCTTCCTTCCCTGGACCCATTGATCATGTGGTTGCTGGCTATAAAAGAGGGAACAGGAGCTCCTGGGACCTAAGAGACCCAGTCAGCTCCGCTATACAGCCAGGAAGTTGTTTCCTTTGCAACTTGAGCTTATATACCTTACCTAGCTACAGGAGATATTAGATATGAAAATAAATTATTAATACATTAAAATGCCCTCTAAAGGTGTTTTAGGATCTTATGGTTGACAAAATGTGTGAAGTAAAGGAAAAAATAAATAAAAGAAAGAAGATAAATAAATAAAACATAATTAAGAAGAAAAAGAGACACTGTGTTAGGGTTGGTGGATTGCACTAAATAAATTTAATAGAGAAGTGCAATCGCAACCAGGAGTCCACCGTGCAGAGGTATTAAACTGCAGCTAGTGTGAACCATGACAGAAGACACAGTGAGCAATTGCTTGCGCACACAGAGTTAAATGCCACTCAGTGAACAGCACTTGAAAAGAACATGCAAGCAGAAAGAAAGCAGATGCTCTGCTATAGAGCTGTGTCACTCATACACATGAATGAAATAGATGCTCTGCAATAGAGCTGTGTCACTCGCACACAGTAATAGAATAGATGCTCTAGGATAGAGCTGTCACTTGCACACAGTAATGGAATAGATGATCTGCAGTAGAGCTGTGTCACTCGCACACAGTAATAGAGCAGGTATGACACTAAACACGACCCCTGTTAACCTCACAAGGGAATGTAACCCGCTAGCAGGGTAGAAGGCAGCCAGTGGTCACACAGTCAGCAATTGCACTCAACCAACACCTCTCCGGAGGTGCCAGAATTCTAATGGCTAAACAACAGCCCTGAATTCATACAGATAAACTCCTCTCCGGAGAACCGGAATTCTAACGGCTTTCTGCCGACCCCGAGCACATGCTGGAAATGACAATACTGGGACAAAGTCCCATACACACATGTAAAGAGATTTATACTAGCATGCGCACGTGCTCCTCTGCTGCCCTTTTGTATGATCAGTAGTGTTGAGCATTCCGATACCGCAAGTATCGGGTATCGGCCGATATTTGCGGTATCGGAATTCCGATACTGAATTCCGATACTTCCCGCGTATCGGATACCGGAATCGGAAGTTCCCAGAATTCAAATTGAACGCAGCAGCCAATGAGGAATGAATGAAAGTGTGGGCACATCCTGTTTAGCATGGTGGGCATGTAAGTACTGGCAAGGCTTGGATTGGCTGCTGAAATGATGTCACTCTGCACTATAAAAAAGCGCTGCCGCCATTTTGCGCTCACTCTGCTGTGATTTCAGTTAGGGACAGGACGCTGTGTTCTAACTGAGGGCCAGTTGAGCTAGCTAATTGCTTTATTTTCCTTTCCAAAGGCTAATTTAGCAAAACGCTGTGTGTTCTTCACTGTTCACCTTGCTCTTGCCTTGCAGCGCTGTTTTAACAGCGTTCTGCAAGGTCTCTGTGTGTGTGTGTGTGTGTGTGTGCAGCTCACTCTGTAGTCTGTGTGCAGCCATATACCCGGTTGTATTCAGCTCAGGGGGGGTTCACACTGCCTCACACAGTTGTTCTTTTTTGCTCTTAGTGCAGCCTGCTGCACATTTTTTCTCAAATTTCCTATTAGTGTTTTTCCACCAGTCTCCAGCTCTATTGTGGAAAAACACTACATAGGATAACCTAGAGGGGGGTTTTTGGGCCTTGCAGCGCCGTTTACGGCTGTCTGCACGGTCTCCGTGTGAGCCCAGCTCGCCCTGTAGTCTGTGTGCAGCCATAGCCGGTTGGATTCAGCTCAGGGTTCGTTACTGGCTCATACCTTGAGAAAAATTTTCCTTTTTTTCAAATAGTGCAGCCTGTTTAAAATTTTAAAAAAAAAATTCCTATTAGTGTCTTTCCACTCGTATCCAGCTAAATAGTGGAAAAACACTATATAGGATAACCTAGAGGAGGGTTTTTTGGCCTTGCAGCGCCGTTTACGGCTGTCTGCACGGTCTCCGTGTGAGCCCAGCTCGCCCTGTAGTCTGTGTGCAGCCATAGCCGGTTGGATTCAGCTCAGGGTTCGTTACTGGCTCATACCTTGAGAAAAATTTTCCTTTTTTTCAAATAGTGCAGCCTGTTTAAAATTTGAAAAAAAAAAAAATTCCTATTAGTGTCTTTCCACCAGTCTCCAGCTCAATTGTGGAAAAACACTACATAGGATAACCTAGAGGTTTTTTTGGGGGCCTTGCAGCGCCGTTTACGGCTGTCTGCACGGTCTCTGTGTGAGCGCAGCTCGCCCTGTAGTCTGTGTGCAGCCATAGCCGGTTGGATTCAGCTCAGGGTGCGTTACTGCCTCATACCTTGAAAAACAATTTCCTTTTTTTCAAATAGTGCAGCCAGTTTAAAATTTGAAAAAAAAAATTCCTATTAGTGTCTTTCCACTTGTATCCAGCTAAATAGTGGAAAAACACTATATAGGATAACCTAGAGGAGGGTTTCTTGGCCTTGCAGCGCCGTTTACGGCTGTCTGCACGGTCTCCGTGTGATTTAAACTAGCTCTGTAGCCCGATCTGCACCAAAAAAAGGTTAAGTTCACCAAACACAACTTACACTTGTGTAGGCCACATTTGAAAAATAATAAAGTTTAGTCCACAATTTACAACATTAGTGTTTCTTACACCTGTTAGGAGGAGCATTACAGGAATAAGCACACTAAGGCCTTAGTACTTTTCTGCTTATCTTTATCTGTCAACCAAGATGAAGAGGGCAGGGAGTAAGGCACGTGGGCGTGGGCGCGGAGCAGGGAAAGGAGCAGGGAGAGGACGTGGTGATTCTGTGCCTGCTGCGGGCGCCGGTGACTCGTCGTCACTCAGTTTCAGCAGGGAACAGTCCTTCATGCGCAGCTTTGTCGGAGAGCGCCGTGCACCGCTGCTGCGTGAAGACCAAATTGAAGCCGTTGTCGGGTGGATGGCAGCTAACGCCTCGGCATCGACTTCAGTTAGTGCCACATCCTCTCAGGCACAGAGCACTGGAGAGCAGCCATCTGTCTCTTCACCACCTGCCAAATTGGCCAGGCAGTCAGAGAGCCCAGGACAGGAGCCGTCTCTACTTCTGTTCTCTGAATCTCTTGGCTTGGAAACAGGGGGCCAGCCAAGCAGCATTGGAGAAATGGAAGAAGAGGCAGTGTGCAGTGATGCCCAACACCTTTTTCTCTCTGACTCTGAAGAGGCAGGTGGGCCAGTGCCTCCGGTGACCACAGCGCAGTACGCATCTGATGATGAAACTCAGGTGCCGCTTTCTCGTGCGTACTGTGCTGCTGAGACTACCCAGGAGGAGCAGTTGGTGGCAGAGGGTAGTGGAGATGATGAGGTCCTTGACCCATCGTGGCGTGAGGAACAGGAAGGTGGTGGGAGCAGCTCAGAGGAAGAGCTTCCTCTTACGGGCCAAAGAGGGAGAGGGAGGGGGAAGACTGCGGAGCCTGTAGCCTCCACTTTGGCACCCGTTAGGAGCCTGTCTCTTTCCAAAGCCAAAAAGGGCGCTCCCAAGACTTGCAGTGCCTGGTCCTTTTTTGACACAGTTGCAGATGACATTTGTTTTGTCAAATGCAAGCTGTGTCATCATAAAGTAAAAAGAGGGAAAAATGTCAGCAACCTCAATACCACAAATATGTGGAAACATGTGCGGACCAGGCACGCGGTGGAGTTACAGAAACACACTGAAGATGTAGGCCAACCAACAGCGGCAGCTACCACCTCTTCAGCTCGTGTTGCCTCTTCCTCCAGCTCACGCACAGCTGGTTTGGCTTCCTCCCAGAGACCTTGTGTAATTCCACCCACAGCACCACCTTCCCAGTCATCCTCACACTCCCAGTCTACTCTACAGCCATCGGTAGTACAGGCATGGGAGAAAAGGCGGGCATTCTCGGCCAACCACCCCCGAGCACAGGCTCTGAATGCAGGCATTGCCAAACTGTTGTCCCTGGAAATGCTCTCGTTCAGGCTGGTGGAGACTGACAGCTTCCGTGACTTGATGGCATTGGCAGTCCCACAGTACAAGGTGCCCAGCCGCTTTTACTTCAGCAGGCAGGCTGTCCCTGCCCTGCACAGGCATGTTGAGGCAAACATAAAACATGCGCTACTGAACGCCGTCAGTAGCAAGGTCCACCTCACCACCGATGCGTGGACCAGTCAGCATGGACAGGGGCGATATGTTTCCCTCACTGCCCATTGGGTTAATGTTGTTGAGCCAGGTACAGATCGTGCGAGTGGCGCAGGACGTGTCCTGCCCACTCCAAGGATTGCAGGAATCCAGTCTGTACGCATCGACTCCTCCTCTTACACCAGTTCCTCTGATTCCTCTCTGCAGGATCCGTCACAGTCCACCCCCACATGGACCCGTGAACGTTTACCTATGACCGACATGAGCACAGCCGTGGCCAAACGTCAGCAGGCCGTCTTGAAACTAGTTTCATTGGGGCATCGAAGCCACACAGCGCAGGAGCTCTGGAATGCCATAAAGCAGGAGAGCGATGTGTGGTTACTGCCAGCGAATCTCCAGCCAGGCATGGTAGTGTGTGACAATGGCCGAAATCTGGTGGCAGCTTTGGCCCTTGGCAACCTCACTCACATCCCATGTCTGGCACATGTGCTCAATTTGGTTGTGCAGAGTTTTCTGAGGGACTATCCGGATCTTGATGCCCTGCTGCACAAGGTCCGCCTAGAGTGTGCTCACTTGCGGCGTTCCAGCTTGGCCAGATCCCGCATTGCTGCTCTGCAGCGCCGATTCCGCCTTCCGGAACACCGCATCATATGTGACCTACCTACCCGGTGGAATTCCACGTTACATATGTTGGAGCGGTTGTGTGAGCAGCAGCAAGCAGTTATGGAGTACCAGCTGCATCAGGCGCAAAGAAGTCGCAGTCAGCGCCGATCAGACTTCACAACCACAGAGTGGGCCACTATGAAGGACGTCTGCCAGGTTTTGCGTCCTTTTGATTATTCCACGCGGATGGCAAGTGCAGATGATGCACTAGTCAGCATGACTGTCCCCCTTATCTGCCTGCTTCAGCAAACTTTGCAAGGGTTAAGGGATGATGTGGTGGAAGAGGTGGAGGATGAGGAGTCACCTTTTCCATCAGCTTCTGGAGAGTCAGCGCCACGTGGTTCCTCACAAAGGGGTACGCAGGGGCCAATTTGTGAGGAGGATGAGGAGGAGTCAATGGAGGAGGAAGAGCTCCGTCCAGAGGAGGGAGCGACACAATTGTCCAGTGGTCAGTGTGTACAGCGAGGGTGGGGTGATGACGAGCGGGCAGAGATCATGTCTCAAGCAGGGGACAGCGTTTCTGGGCCGGTCGGCACTCTGCAGCACATGGTGGATTTCATGCTGCAGTGCCTGAGAAACGACCGCCGCATCGACCACATTCTCAACATGCCTGATTATTGGGTGTTCACCCTCCTTGATCCTCGCTACCGGGACAACGTCCAAAACCTCATCCCTGCGTTGACCCGGGAGCGTAAATTGCGGGAGTACCACGACACACTGGTGAATTCCATCATCTTCTCCTGTCCAACTGAGAGGAGTGCTGCTAGTGCTTTACAAAGCAGCTCAGTGCGTCGAGGCAGTGGGGGAGGCTCTGCCCAAAGAGGGAGCAGAAGCAGTGCCTCTGCCCAAGGCAAGCCCAGTATGGCACAACTCTGGCACACTTTTGTGTGCCCGCCCCAAATGTCTACACCATCACCGGCGGCTCCAGTCAGCAGGAGGCAACGGTTCCGTCAGATGGTGACAGACTACATGGCTTGCCCTCTTACTGTACTCCCAGACGGCTCTTCCCCGTTCAAGTTTTGGGTCTCTAAGCTGGATACATGGCCAGAGCTAAGCCAGTATGCATTGGAGGTGCTGGCTTGCCCTGCGGCTAGTGTCTTATCGGAACGTGTCTTTAGTGCCGCAGGTGGTGTACTAACAGACCGTCGCATGCGACTATCCTCCGATAACGTTGACCGGCTTACTTTCCTGAAAATGAACCAGGCCTGGATCTCGCAGGAATTTGCCACTCCTCTGCCTGATTAAGTAATTGGGTGTCATCCAGGTCTCCTGCTGTGTTCATCTTTCTACCACCTGAACTGCTATTCCTGGGCTCCAACACCGCCAGTTGCGGCTCAGAAGTGCAGGCTGCACAGTAAAAACATACGACCCAGTGTTATTGGGTTTCAGTAACGTCAGCTGATCCCCAGCTGTGTAGCCGGCAATGTGTCCTGCGACCGCCATGCTGGCACAACAACCTAAATGTAAGGGAACCTCTCCCCCCCCCCCCCCCGTCGTTTGTTACTGAAAGAGCCATCTTGTGCAGCAGTAATGCTGCGCAAGGAAAAGGTAGCTCTTTTTTTTTAGCTCTTTGCACACGCAGAACTTAACACTTATAAAATGTGTTCACTGATACCGTTATACCGTCCCGGAGCTGGGACTTTCCTTCGTAATGTGACGCAGCACAGCCGTCATTCCTACCCCCTTGGTGCCATGCGCTGCCTCCTCAGCGTTGTTTTAAGCTGTCACGGAGCCTGCGCTGTTCTGTTATCCCTTGGGCATGCCCTATTTGCGCTGCCTGTCTTCTGACATAATTTGGTGTCAGGCTGGCTGCGCCTGTGCGGCCGCGGTGCCCGAGATCCCGCCTCGCAGTGTCTTCTGATTGAGTCACACTGCGGGCCTGGGATCCATGGGCATGCGCAGTGCATATCTTCCCCTCGGGCTCTCGCTCATTTCCCTCCGCCTTCTTTAGACTGTGCGCCGTCAGCTGATCCCTAGCATGCCACGGCCGTGACACCGCACAGTCTGAAGAAGAGGGAAGGAGGGGAGTGAGAGTCGAGGTTATGCACTGTGCATGCCCATGGTTCCAAGGCCCGCAGTGGGATTACGTTAGATGAGACTGCGAGGTGGGATCTGGAGCAGCGTGGACGCACAGGCACTGACAGCCTGACACCAAATTATGTCAGAAGACAGGCAGCGCTAATTGGGCATGGCCAAGGGCTAACAGAACAGCGGAGGCTCCGTGGCAGCTTAAAACAACGCTGAGGAGGCAGCGCACGGCATCAAGGGGATAGGAATGACAGCTGTGCTGTGTCCCATTACGAAGGAAATTCGCACCTCCGGAACGGTTTAACGGTATAAAGGGACACATTTTTAGTGTTTACTTCGGTGTTTGCAAGGAGCATAATTAAAAGAGCAACCTTTTCCTTTTGCATCCTTAGTGCTGCACAACATGGCTCTTTCAGCTACAAACGTCTTGGGGGGGGGGGGTTAAAGGTTTCCTTTCAACTTGCTCCAATCAGGCTTCGGCCTACACTCTGTTCCTCTGCTCCTCCTGCTGTCCCTGGGCTCTAACACCGCCAGTTGGTGCCTGGAAGTGCTGTGTGCACAGTCAACAGTCGCTCCTCTGTTATTGGGGTTCAGTAACGTCAGCTGATCCCCAGCTGTGTGTGCGGCAATACCTCCAATCTGCTCCTCCTGCTGTCCCTGGGCTCTAACACCGCCAGTTGGTGCCTGGAAGTGCTGTGTGCACAGTCAACAGTCGCTCCTCTGTTATTGGGGTTCAGTAACGTCAGCTGATCCCCAGCTGTGTGTGCGGCAATACCTCCAATCTGCTCCTCCTGCTGTCCCTGGGCTCTAACACCGCCAGTTGGTGCCTGGAAGTGCTGTGTGCACAGTCAACAGTCGCTCCTCTGTTATTGGGGTTCAGTAACGTCAGCTGATCCCCAGCTGTGTATCCGGCAACGTGTCATGCGACCGCCACGCTGGCACAACTAAAATGTAAGGGGACCTGTCCCCCCCCCCCCCCTAGGCGTTTGTTACTGAAAGAGCCACCATGTGCAGCACTAATACTGCACAAGGGAAAGGTCGCTCTTGAAATTATGCTCCTTGCAAACGCTGAACTACACACTCATGTAATGTGTCCCCTCACACCGTCCAACCGTCCCGGAGGTGGGACTTTCCTTTGTAATGTGACGCAGCACAGCCGTCATTGCTACCCCCTTGGCACCGTGCGCTGCCTCCTTAGCGTTGTTTGATTCCGTCATGGACCCTGCGCTGTTATGTTATCCCTTGGCCATGCACAGTTTGCGCTGCCCGTCCTCTGACATCATTTGTTGTCGTCCTGGCTGCGCCTGTGCGTCCACGCTGCCCGAAATCACACCTCGCAGTGTCGTCTAATGTGATCCCACAGTGGGCCTGGTATCCATGGCCATGCGCAGTGCATATACTAGCCTCTCACTCCCCTTCTTCACGCTTCTTCAGACTAGGCGGCGTCAGCTGATCCCTAATAGCATGCCACGGCCGTGACGCCGCACAGTCTGAAGAAGCAGGAAGGAGGTGAGTGAGAGGCGATGATATGCACTGCGCATGCCCATGGATCCCTGGCCCGCAGTGGGACTACATTAGATGACACTGCAAGGTTGGATCTCGGGCAGCTTGGACGCACAGGCACTGCCAGCCTGACACCTACATGATGTCAGAAGACGGGCACCGCTAACTGTGCATGGCCAAGGGATAACATTACAGTGCGGGCTCCGTGACAGAACCAAACAACGTTGAGGAGGTGGTGCCCGGCACCAAGGGGGTTGGAATGACGGCTGTGCTGTGTCACATTACAAAGGAAAGTCCCACTTCCGGGATGGTTTGACGGTGTGAGGGGACACATTATATGAGTGTGTACTTCAGCGTTTGCAAGGAGCATAATTTTCGGAGCCACCATTTTCCATGTGCAGTATTACTGCTGTACAAGATGGCTCTTTCAGCAACAAATGCCTGGGGGGGGGGGTTAAAGGTTCCCTTTCAACTTGCTCCACTGCAGGCTTCGGCCTACACTCTGCTCCTCTTTGATTCCCTGGGTTTCAACACTGTCAGTTGCCACCTGGAAGTGTTGTCTACACAGAAAAAAACACTAGGTGATGTGTCAGTGGGGTTCAGCACCGCCAGCTGTTCCCCTGCTGTGTAGTCGGCAACGTGTCCAGCACAAGCCACGCTGGCACAACAGAACAAAAGCTGCCACCAGTGCAGGCTTCGGCCTACACTCTGCTCCTCTCCTCCTCCTGCTGACCCTGGGCTCAAACACCGCTAGTTTTTGCCCGGAAGTGCTAGCTGCACAGAGAAAAACACCAGCCAATGTGTTAGTGGGGTTCAGCAACGCCAGCTGTTCCCCTGCTGTGTAGCCGGCAACGTGACCTGCAAACGCCATGCAGGCACAGGAACTGAAATTAAAAGGGAACCTGGCCCCACCCCCCCAGGTGTTTCTATGTATAACAGCCACCTAGTACAGCAGTACTGCTGCATTTGTACAAGGTGGCTGACTTTTTCTCCTTGCCCACGTGGAACTCAACACGTACAAAATGTGTCTCATTGAGACCATTCCACTGTCCCTGAGGTGTGACTTTCCTTTGTAATGATACGCAGCACCCCCCTTGGTAGCGTTTCCCGTCTTTTGTCATCATGGTTAGCTGGCTGCGCCTGTGCATCCGCCCTGCTAGAAACAACGCCCCTCGTTGTCATATTTATTTTGTCAGCGAGGGTGTGGTTTATGGGCACGAGCAGTGCATATGTTCGCCTGTCTTAACTCATCTCCTTCCGCCTTCTTCAGACTGTGCGGCCTCCTGGCCGTGGTAGGCGATAAGGGATCAGCTGAGGCCGCCCAGTCTGGAGCAGGTGTAAGGACATGTGTAAGCGGCAAACCTATTTACTGCACAAGGCCACGAATCCCAGCCACGCAGTGTGATTTTTTGAAAACACACTGTGGGTCTGGGATTCATGTCCATCGCTAACCGCAACGGCCGACATGAAATGAGGTCAGAAGACAGGAAGCGCTCACAGCGCATGGCCAAGGGATCACAATAGCGCAGACTCCTGTACAGCAAATAACAACGCTCAGGAATCTGCGCCCAGTACCTAGGTGCAAATTTTGACACCTGTGCTGCGTCTCGTTAAAAAGACAAGTCACGCCTCCACAACTGTTTGACAGTATAATGGGCTAAATAGTGTACGTGTTTTAGTCAGCGTGTGCAAGGAGCAAAACAAATAGAGCAACCTTTTACTTGTGCAGCATTAATGCTGCACAAGGTGTGGCTCTTGTACCTTGCAACACCTGAGGGGGGGGTTAAAGGTAACCTTTGAAATTGGTTCAACTAGGCTTCGGCCTACACTCTGCTCCTCTACTCCTCCTGCTGACCCTGGGCTCAAACACCGCTAGTTTTTGCCCGGAAATGCTAGCTGCACAGAGAAAAACACCAGCCAATGTGTTAGTGGGGTTCAGCACCGCCAGCTGTTCCCCTGCTGTGTAGTCGGCAACGTGTCCAGCACAAGCCACGCTGGCACAACAGAACAAAAGCTGCCACCAGTGCAGGCTTCGGCCTACACTTTGCTCCTCTCCTCCTCCTGCTGACCCTGGGCTCAAACAACGCCAGTTTCTGCCCGGACATGCTAGCTGCACAGAGAAAAACACCAGCCAATGTGTTAGTGGGGTTCAGCACCGCCTGCTGTTCCCCCGCTGTGTAGCCGGCATCGTGTCCAGCACAAGCCACGCTGGCACAACCGACCAAAAGCTGCCACCAGTGCAGGCTTCGGCCTACACTTTGCTCCTCTCCTCCTCCTCCTGCTGACCCTGGGCTCTAACACCGCTAGTTTTTGCCCGGACATGCAATCTGCACAGAGAAAAACACCAGTCAATGTGTCAGTGGGGTTCAGCAACGCCAGCTGTTCCCCTGCTGTGTAGCTTGCAACGTGACCTGCAAACGCCACGCAGGCACATGAACTGAAATTGAAGGGAGCCTGCCCCCCACCCACAGGTGTTTCTATGTATATCAGCCACCTTGTACAGCAGTACTGCTGCATTTGTACGAGGTGGCTGACTTTTTCTCCTTGCCCACGTGGAACTCAACACGTACAAAATGTGTCTCATTAGAGACCATTACAATGTCCCTGAGGTGTGACTTTCCTTTGTAATGACACGCAGCACCACCCTTGTTAGCGCTGCCCGTCTTTTGACATCATTGGTTAGCTGGCTGCGCCTGTGCATCTCCCCTGCTCGAAACAACGGCCCTCGGTGTCTTATTTTTTTGGACAGCGAGGGTGTGATTGATGGGCATGTGCAGTGCATATGTTTGCCTGTGTTCACTCATCTCCTTCCGCCTTCTTCAGACTGGGTGTCCTCATGGCCGCGGCAGGCGATAAGGGATCAGATGAGGCCGCCCAGTCTGAAGCAGGTGTAAGGACATGTGTGAGCGGCAAACATATTTAGTGCACCAGGGCACGAATCCCAGCACCGCAGTGTGATTTTTTAAAAACACACTGTGGGTCTGGGATTCATGTCCATCGCTAACCGCAACGGCCGACATGAAATGAGGTCAGAAGACAGGAAGCGCTCACAGCGCATGGCCAAGGGATCACAATAGCGCAGACTCCTGTACAGCAAATAACAACGCTCAGGAATCTGCGCCCAGTACCTAGGTGCAAATTTTGACACCTGTGCTGCGTCTCGTTAAAAAGACAAGTCACGCCTCCACAACTGTTTGACAGTATAATGGGCTAAATAGTGTACGTGTTTTAGTCAGCGTGTGCAAGGAGCAAAACAAATAGAGCAACCTTTTACTTGTGCAGCATTAATGATGCACAAGGCGTGGCTCTTGTACCTTGCAACACCTGAGGGGGGGGTTAAAGGTAACCTTTGAAATTGGTTCAACTAGGCTTCGGCCTACACTCTGCTCCTCTACTCCTCCTGCTGACCCTGGGCTCAAACACCGCTATTTTTTGCCCGGAAATGCTAGCTGCACAGAGAAAAACACCAGCCAATGTGTTAGTGGGGTTCAGCACCGCCAGCTGTTCCCCTGCTGTGTAGTCGGCAACGTGTCCAGCACAAGCCACGCTGGCACAACAGAACAAAAGCTGCCACCAGTGCAGGCTTCGGCCTACACTTTGCTCCTCTCCTCCTCCTGCTGACCCTGGGCTCAAACAACGCCAGTTTCTGTCCGGACATGCTAGCTGCACAGAGAAAAACACCAGCCAATGTGTTAGTGGGGTTCAGCACCGCCAGCTGTTCCCCCGCTGTGTAGCCGGCATCGTGTCCAGCACAAGCCACGCTGGCACAACCGACCAAAAGCTGCCACCAGTGCAGGCTTCGTCCTACACTTTGCTCCTCTCCTCCTCCTCCTGCTGACCCTGGGCTCTAACACCGCTAGTTTTTGCCCGGACATGCAATCTGCACAGAGAAAAACACCAGTCAATGTGTCAGTGGGGTTCAGCAACGCCAGCTGTTCCCCTGCTGTGTAGCTTGCAACGTGACCTGCAAACGCCACGCAGGCACATGAACTGAAATTGAAGGGAGCCTGCCCCCCACCCCCCCAGGTGTTTCTATGTATAACAGCCACCTTGTACAGCAGTACTGCTGCATTTGTACAAGGTGGCTGACTTTTTCTCCTTGCACACGTGGAACTCAACAAGTACAAAATGTGTCTCATTACAGACCATTACAATGTCCCTGAGGTGTGACTTTCCTTTTTAATGACACGCAGCACCCCCATTGTTAGCGCTGCCCGTCTCCTGACATCATTGGTTGGCTGGCTGTGCCTGTGCGTCCCCCCTGCCCGACACAACGCCCCCCGTTGTCTCATATATTTTGACTGCGAGGGTGTGATTGATGGGCACGAGCAGTGCATATGTTCCCCTGTTTTCACTCCCCTCCTTCCGCCTTCTTCTGACTGTGCGGCCTCATGGCCGCGGCATGCGATAAGGGATCAGCTGAGGCCGCCCAGTCTGAAGCAGGTGTAAGGACATGTGTGAGCGGCGAACATATTTACTGCACAAGGCCACGAATCCCAGCACCGCAGTGTGACTTTAGGAAAAGCCACTGTGGGTCTGGGATTTATGGCCATCGTTAACCGCACCGGCCAACATGAAATGAGGTCATGAGACGGCCTGCACTAACAGGGTATTGCCAAGGGATAACACAAGAGCGCAGTTTCCTGTACTGCAAATAACAACGGTAAGGAATCTGCGCACAGCACCTAGGTGTAAATTTGTACACCTGTGCTGCGTCTCCTTAAAAAGACTAGTAGTCACGCCTCCACTACTGTTTGACAGTATAATGGGCTAAATAGTGTACGTGTTTAATTCAGCGTGTGCAAGGAGCAAAATTAAATAGAGCAACCTTTGACTTGTGCATCATTAATGCTGTTCAAGGTGTGGCTCTTGTACCTTGCAACACCTGAGGGGGGGGTTAAAGGTAACCTTTGAAATTGGTTCAACTAGGCTTCGGCCTACACTCTGCTCCTCTACTCCTCCTGCTGACCCTGGGCTCAAACACCGCTATTTTTTGCCCGGAAATGCTAGCTGCACAGAGAAAAACACCAGCCAATGTGTTAGTGGGGTTCAGCACCGCCAGCTGTTCCCCTGCTGTGTAGTCGGCAACGTGTCCAGCACAAGCCACGCTGGCACAACAGAACAAAAGCTGCCACCAGTGCAGGCTTCGGCCTACACTTTGCTCCTCTCCTCCTCCTGCTGACCCTGGGCTCAAACAACGCCAGTTTCTGCCCGGACATGCTAGCTGCACAGAGAAAAACACCAGCCAATGTGTTAGTGGGGTTCAGCACCGCCAGCTGTTCCCCTGCTGTGCAGCTTGCAACGTGACCTGCAAACGCCACGCAGGCACATGAACTGAAATTGAAGGGAGCCTGGCCCCCACCCCCAGGTGTTTCTATGTATAACAGCCACCTTGTACAGCAGTACTGCTGCATTTGTACAAGGTGGCTGATGTTTTCTCCTTGCCCACGTGGAACTCAACACGTACAAAATGTGTCTCTTTGAGACCATTCCACTGTCCCTGAGGTGTGACTTTCCTTTCTAATGATACGCAGCACCCCCCTTGGTAGCGCTTCCCGTCTTCTGACATCATTGGTTGGCTACTTGCGCCTGTTCGTCCGCCCTGCCTGAATAAAATGCTCCTCGTTGTCTTAATTATTTTGACTGCGAGGGTGTGATTGATGGGCACGAGCAGTGCATATCTTCGCCTGTCTTAACTCATCTCCTTCCGCCTTCTTCAGACTGCGCAGCCTCATGGCCGCGGCATGCGAGAAGGGATCAGCAGAGGCCGCCCAGTCTGAAGCAGGTGTAAGGACGTGTGTGAGCGGCCAAAATATTTACTGCTCAAGGCCACGAATCCCAGCACCGCAGTGTGGCTTTATGAAAAGACACTGTGGGTCTGGGATTTATGGCCATCGTTAACCGCACCGGCCAACATGAAATGAGGTCATAAGATGGGCAGCGCTAACAGGGCATTGCCAAGGGATAACACAAGAGCGCAGACTCCTGTACAGCAAATAACAACGCTCAGGAAGCTGCGCCAAGCACCAAGGCGTTATTTTGGACACCTGTGCTGCGTCTCATCAAAAAACCAAGTCACGCATCCACTACAGTTTGACTGTAGAATGGGGTAAATTGTGTATGTCTTTCATTCAGCGTGTGCAAGTAGACAAATTAATAGAGCAACCTTTCACTTGTGCAGCATTAATACTGCACAAGGTGTGTCTCTTGTACTTTGTAACACCTGAGGGGGGGGTTAAAGGTTTCCTTTGAAATTGGTTCAACTAGGCTTCGGCCTACACTCTGCTCCTCTCCTCCTCCTCCTGCTTCAACACGGGCTCTAGCATCGCTAGTTTTTGCCCGCAAGTGCTAGCTGCACAGATAAAAACACACGCCATTGTGTTAGTGGGGTTCAGCAACGCCAGCTGTTCCCCCAGTGTGTAGCCGGCAAAGTGTCCTGCAAACGCAACGCAGACACAAAGCTGCCTCCAGTGCAGGCTTCGGCCTACACTCATCTCCCCCTGCTTACCCTTTGCTCCAACACCGCTAGTTGGGGCTCTAGGAAGACAATCTTTAATAGGCAAGGCAACGCATCCGGGTTCCAGCACCGCCAGCTGGTTCTCGGCAGTGTTCTTGTCACAGGTACTCCCTCGTGCCAAGCCTGGTTTCAGCACCGTCAGCTGTTTCCGGGTTGTGTCAACTTCACTGAGACGCCTATGCTTGCCCCGTCATGGGGCGGTCGAGTTAGCCAACTCCAGGGTGCCTCCAGTTTAGGAGCTTCCTATGTGGGCTGCGTGAACTGGTAGTCAAGGCTGGTTCTGTAGTGCCAGTAGGCCCAGCTCCCCCTGTAGGACTGTTGGGGTTCGGTAACTGCGGCTGCCTCGCGGCCTAGCTGTTCTCTCCTCTCCTGTGGGCCTTGGGGTCCACCACCTGGTTCCAGCACCGTCAGCTGGTTCCGGGCCGAGCCTTTGGCTTAGGTGCCTCCTCCTGGGTATCCGAGTTCCGCCAACGCCAGGCGGTCCTTGGTAGTGCTTTTAAGCGCGGGCACCTACAGCTTAGTAACCGGGTTCCAGCACCGTCAGCTGGTCCTCGGTCGTGCCATTGGCTCTTGCACACTGGGGCAACGCATCCGGGTTCCAGCACCGCCAGCTGGTTCTCGGCAGTGTTCTTGTCACAGGTACTCCCTCGTGCCAAGCCTGGTTTCAGCACCGTCAGCTGTTTCCGGGTTGTGTCAACTTCACTGAGACGCCTATGCTTGCCCCGTCGTGGGGCGGTCGAGTTAGCCAACTCCAGGGTGCCTCCAGTTTAGGAGCTTCCTATGTGGGCTGCGTGAACTGGTAGTCAAGGCTGGTTCTGTAGTGCCAGTAGGCCCAGCTCCCCCTGTAGGACTGTTGGGGTTCGGTAACTGCGGCTGCCTCGCGGCCTAGCTGTTCTCTCCTCTCCTGTGGGCCTTGGGGTCCACCACCTGGTTCCAGCACCGTCAGCTGGTTCCGGGCCGAGCCTTTGGCTTAGGTGCCTCCTCCTGGGTATCCGAGTTCCGCCAACGCCAGGCGGTCCTTGGTAGTGCTTTTAAGCGCGGGCACCTACAGCTTAGTAACCGGGTTCCAGCACCGTCAGCTGGTCCTCGGTCGTGCCATTGGCTCTTGCACACTGGGGCAACGCATCCGGGTTCCAGCACCGCCAGCTGGTTCTCGGCAGTGTTCTTGTCACAGGTACTCCCTCGTGCCAAGCCTGGTTTCAGCACCGTCAGCTGTTTCCGGGTTGTGTCAACTTCACTGAGACGCCTATGCTTGCCCCGTCGTGGGGCGGTCGAGTTAGCCAACTCCAGGGTGCCTCCAGTTTAGGAGCTTCCTATGTGGGCTGCGTGAACTGGTAGTCAAGGCTGGTTCTGTAGTGCCAGTAGGCCCAGCTCCCCCTGTAGGACTGTTGGGGTTCGGTAACTGCGGCTGCCTCGCGGCCTAGCTGTTCTCTCCTCTCCTGTGGGCCTTGGGGTCCACCACCTGGTTCCAGCACCGTCAGCTGGTTCCGGGCCGAGCCTTTGGCTTAGGTGCCTCCTCCTGGGTATCCGAGTTCCGCCAACGCCAGGCGGTCCTTGGTAGTGCTTTTAAGCGCGGGCACCTACAGCTTAGTAACCGGGTTCCAGCACCGTCAGCTGGTCCTCGGTCGTGCCATTGGCTCTTGCACACTGGGGCAACGCATCCGGGTTCCAGCACCGCCAGCTGGTTCTCGGCAGTGTTCTTGTCACAGGTACTCCCTCGTGCCAAGCCTGGTTTCAGCACCGTCAGCTGTTTCCGGGTTGTGTCAACTTCACTGAGACGCCTATGCTTGCCCCGTCGTGGGGCGGTCGAGTTAGCCAACTCCAGGGTGCCTCCAGTTTAGGAGCTTCCTATGTGGGCTGCGTGAACTGGTAGTCAAGGCTGGTTCTGTAGTGCCAGTAGGCCCAGCTCCCCCTGTAGGACTGTTGGGGTTCGGTAACTGCGGCTGCCTCGCGGCCTAGCTGTTCTCTCCTCTCCTGTGGGCCTTGGGGTCCACCACCTGGTTCCAGCACCGTCAGCTGGTTCCGGGCCGAGCCTTTGGCTTAGGTGCCTCCTCCTGGGTATCCGAGTTCCGCCAACGCCAGGCGGTCCTTGGTAGTGCTTTTAAGCGCGGGCACCTACAGCTTAGTAACCGGGTTCCAGCACCGTCAGCTGGTCCTCGGTCGTGCCATTGGCTCTTGCACACTGGGGCAACGCATCCGGGTTCCAGCACCGCCAGCTGGTTCTCGGCAGTGTTCTTGTCACAGGTACTCCCTCGTGCCAAGCCTGGTTTCAGCACCGTCAGCTGTTTCCGGGTTGTGTCAACTTCACTGAGACGCCTATGCTTGCCCCGTCGTGGGGCGGTCGAGTTAGCCAACTCCAGGGTGCCTCCAGTTTAGGAGCTTCCTATGTGGGCTGCGTGAACTGGTAGTCAAGGCTGGTTCTGTAGTGCCAGTAGGCCCAGCTCCCCCTGTAGGACTGTTGGGGTTCGGTAACTGCGGCTGCCTCGCGGCCTAGCTGTTCTCTCCTCTCCTGTGGGCCTTGGGGTCCACCACCTGGTTCCAGCACCGTCAGCTGGTTCCGGGCCGAGCCTTTGGCTTAGGTGCCTCCTCCTGGGTATCCGAGTTCCGCCAACGCCAGGCGGTCCTTGGTAGTGCTTTTAAGCGCGGGCACCTACAGCTTAGTAACCGGGTTCCAGCACCGTCAGCTGGTCCTCGGTCGTGCCATTGGCTCTTGCACACTGGGGCAACGCATCCGGGTTCCAGCACCGCCAGCTGGTTCTCGGCAGTGTTCTTGTCACAGGTACTCCCTCGTGCCAAGCCTGGTTTCAGCACCGTCAGCTGTTTCCGGGTTGTGTCAACTTCACTGAGACGCCTATGCTTGCCCCGTCGTGGGGCGGTCGAGTTAGCCAACTCCAGGGTGCCTCCAGTTTAGGAGCTTCCTATGTGGGCTGCGTGAACTGGTAGTCAAGGCTGGTTCTGTAGTGCCAGTAGGCCCAGCTCCCCCTGTAGGACTGTTGGGGTTCGGTAACTGCGGCTGCCTCGCGGCCTAGCTGTTCTCTCCTCTCCTGTGGGCCTTGGGGTCCACCACCTGGTTCCAGCACCGTCAGCTGGTTCCGGGCCGAGCCTTTGGCTTAGGTGCCTCCTCCTGGGTATCCGAGTTCCGCCAACGCCAGGCGGTCCTTGGTAGTGCTTTTAAGCGCGGGCACCTACAGCTTAGTAACCGGGTTCCAGCACCGTCAGCTGGTCCTCGGTCGTGCCATTGGCTCTTGCACACTGGGGCAACGCATCCGGGTTCCAGCACCGCCAGCTGGTTCTCGGCAGTGTTCTTGTCACAGGTACTCCCTCGTGCCAAGCCTGGTTTCAGCACCGTCAGCTGTTTCCGGGTTGTGTCAACTTCACTGAGACGCCTATGCTTGCCCCGTCGTGGGGCGGTCGAGTTAGCCAACTCCAGGGTGCCTCCAGTTTAGGAGCTTCCTATGTGGGCTGCGTGAACTGGTAGTCAAGGCTGGTTCTGTAGTGCCAGTAGGCCCAGCTCCCCCTGTAGGACTGTTGGGGTTCGGTAACTGCGGCTGCCTCGCGGCCTAGCTGTTCTCTCCTCTCCTGTGGGCCTTCGGGTCCACCACCTGGTTCCAGCACCGTCAGCTGGTTCTCGGCAGTGTCTTTTGCTCTTGTACCTTCTGCTCCCCATCCTGGTTCCAGTACCGTCAGCTGGTTCCGGGCAGAGCCTTTGGCTTAGGTGCCTCCTTCTGGGTATCCAAGTTCCACCAATGTCAGGTGGTCCTTGGTAGTGCTTTCAGGCACGGGTACCTCCTGCTTAGTAACCGGGTTCCAGTAA